>NW_027526203.1:76271604-76871604 GCF_048455015.1 Haemaphysalis longicornis
CCGCGGGAGCACTGGGATCAAAATGTCGCAGTACCGGTGGGGAAACAAGAAGGCGGCGCAACATATTGAAGGCGTTCTCGCAGGCGGGTGACCAATCGCCGATCTCGTTGTTGCCACCAAGGAGCTTCGTCAAAGGCGCAATGATGGGGGCGAAATTGCGGACAAAGCGCCGGAAGTAGGAGCAAAGTCCTATAAAGCTGCGAAGTTGTTTCTTGGTCGTCGGTTTGGGAAATTCCGCCACGGCGCCAAGTTTTGCTGGGTCAGGAAGGACACCGTCTTTTGACACAACGTGGCCTAGAATAGTAAGTTTTCGAGCTGCAAAGCGGCATTTCTTCATGTTTAACTGCAGGCCGGCTGTGGCAAGGCAGGTTAACACTTGTTCGAGGTGGGTAAGATGCGTCGCAAAATCAGGGAAAAACACGACTATGTCATCTAAGTAACACAAGCATGTTTTTCATTTCAGGCCGCGCAATATGTTGTCCATCATCCTTTCGAAGGTTGCTGGCGCATTGCAAAGCCTGAAGGGCATGACTTTGAATTCGTACAGCCCGACAGGTGTGACAAAGGCTGTTTTGTGACGATCCGCTTCTGCCATAGAAACTTGCCAATAGACGGACCGTAAATCCAGAGAAGACAAGAACTCGGCTCCTTGCAAGCAATCGAGGGCGTCATCTATGCGAGGAAGCGGATAGACGTCTTTCCGCGTGATCTTGTTTAGGCGCCGGTAGTCCACACAGAAGCGAATTGAGCCATCTTTTTTCGTCACAAGTACTACGGGAGAGGCCCAGGGGCTTGTGGAAGGGCGTACAACGTCGCGCTTGAGATGTCCGCGACGTGCTCATCAATGACTTGGCGCTCAGTGGGCGACACACGGTATGGGCGCTGCCTTAGGGGTGCGTGGGAACCGGTGTCAATATGGTGCGAAACATTGGATGCACGGCCCAATTAGACGCGTTCGGCATCGAAAGAGTCTCGGAAACGATGCAGGAGGGCCAGAAGCTCGTCTCGTTGCGCAGGAGCTAAAGCGTCGTCGAGGGAACGTAAAAAGATATCGGAGTCACAGTTCACACTAGGCCGAAGCGCGGCGAGGTGCAGTGATGCAGCGTTCTCGGATGCGTGGACGATGAGATGATCGTCAACTGGCTCGACGTGGCCAAGACATTCACTGCGAACCAATGTGGCGGGGCATGACGACGGCTTTGAAACGAGGATTGTACCGAGACCAGAGCGAATTTCAAGGACCGCGAAAGGTGGCGGCAACCATTTCTTTGTGCTGAAGAGCGTCGACGGCGTAAAGAAAACGGTGGTGTCCGACAGACAGTCACAAGACACGGAAACAAGCACTGAGGTGCCGGGCGGAATGTCGGTATCATCGGTGGCAATCAATTTGGCGTTACGTTCGGGGATAGCGATGTCGTCAAACGGGAGAAGTTCAACCTCAGCGCGAGAACACCAAATGATAGCGTGATGTCGTGACAAAAAGTCCCAACCGAGGATGATATCGTGCGAACAGGAGGCCAAAGCGAAGAACTTGATGATATAGACGTTTTGCTGGATTGTAACTCGGGCGGTGCACGTGGCCAATGGTTTCACGTCTTGAGCATTCGCGGTCCGGAGGGTGAGGCCAGAAAGCGGAGTGGTGACTTTCCTCAAGGAACGACAAAGACTTTCACATATTACAGACACAGCGGCACCAGTATCGATAACAGCGAATGCGGAAACACCTTCTACGGTAACGTCAATCACATCGTTAGGCGAAAACGGAGAACTTGAGCAGTTCGACGTGTACGCAGTTGTTGCCTCCGGAACTGCGGCCGCTAGTTTCCCTCAGCTGCGGGGTTTGCAGGCGGGCGCATCGCGGAAACGGAGCGGCGACGCGGAGAAAAGGAACGGCGGCTTGAAGGCGTCGAGGTCGACTGGTCAGCTGAGTACGAAGTGGGGGTTGCGCTAGAAGTAGCGGGAGCGAAAAGTGGTGGAAAGCCATAGGCTGGGGACTCGTAGGCGTCAACGGGAGATTGGGGACGACGGCGACATAAACGTGCCACATATCCCGGAAGTCGACAAGCGAAACCGATTGGGCGGTTGTCGGGGGTGCGCCATGGATTCGGGGTCCGAGGCGCCATTCGAGGATACGGCGCTGCTGCCTGCTCCACGGGACATAGAAAGGGAATGGTGCCAGCGGCGGTCTTGTGGCGACGGAAGCATAGGTGAGTGGGGTTTCGACGTATTGTTCAATAGGCGACACCACAGAAGGTGCGACCGGCGCTGCCACTGGTGAAAAGATGGATGCCGGCGCAACTGGCGGCTGGCGTACGGAAGGGATCGTCTCGGCAACATGCTCTCGGATTTCCTGTTGGACAGACTGAGGCAACGTGGAAGGGGGTTGTGGAGCGCAGGGAAGCAGGGACAGCTGACGCGAAACCTCTTCTCGCACGAACTGCTCGATATGAGGTAGAACAGCCGAGGGGTCATGAGAAGCAGCCAATGCCGACAGCGACCCACGTTGCGGTTCTTCCAGCGAAGGGCGTTGGCGGGTGAAAATGCGCTGCTTGCGGAGCTCGTCATAGCTCTGACACCAGTTCACGACGTCGCTAATAGTCTGCGGGTTTTTTCTCAGCAGCATTTGAAACGCATCGTTCTCAATGCCCTTGAGAACGTGTTTGATCTTATCGCTTTCGGCCATAGCTAGATTTGCACGCCCGTAGAGGTCAAGGACGTCCTCTATGTAGCTCGTAAATGTTTCACCGGCCTGCTGCGCTCGTTCACGCAGCCGCTGCTCGGCCTGGAGTTTGCAATATGCCCGTCGGCCGAAAACGTTCGTAAATTCAGCTTTGATGTCTGGCCAAGTAGTGAAGGTAGATCCGTTGTTGTTAAACCACGTCTCAGCCAGCACCGTAAAATAGAATCCGACGTTATTGAGCTTCATCGTGTCATCCCATTTATTGTAGGTGCTCACCCGTTCGAAGATTGATAGACAGTCTTCCGCATCGCGGTCAGCGGTGCCGTTAAAGAAGGGCGGGTCTCGTTGCCGCAGCGCACCGGAACAGACGATGGGCTGCTGGGGTGTAGGCAGCATGTCGTCGCTGACCGGAAGTTTTCTACTTCGCAATTCCAGGCTGTCAGGCCTTGCTGGGATCGCGATTCGGCAACCTCCAGCAAAAACGTGGTGACGTTTATTGACACCTGCAAACGGTCACGTCGTCAAGTCAGGCAGAGTCCGAGCGGACGTAGGAAACCGGGGCAGAGGTTCAAGCTGTGCGAGGACACACGTTGTCTCCTTCCGAGAGCGCTGCATGGCACATAACCTTATCGGAAGATTGTCCACCAACTGCTATGTTATGACCGGACATAGCCACTGGAAAAGTGTCCATCTTCTAATGTTCAGGTTCTTCGCTACAATACATACATACATACATACATACATACATACATACATACATACATACATACATACATACATACATACATACATACATACATACATACATACATACATACATACATACATACATACATACATACATACATACATACATACATACATACATACATACATACATACATACATACATACATACATACATACATACATACATACATACATACATACTGTCACGTTAACGGATGGTGGGGTTGTTTCGACCAGCTCAGAGAGATGGACGCCGGAAAGCCGTTGCCAGGTTTAACATAACACCCATTTAATGCACACTTGAAAAACCCTAACGCAAAGTACTGAATAACTAAACTACACACAAATGGTAACTCTCAAACCTCTAACAATCGCAAAACACAGTACAAATCTAAACCCAAAAGTCTGTATAAAAGTCCTACCCAATTAGTTCTTATCCAGTCATTACATCAAGTTCTAATTAATGCCTTTCGCACCACAATTGCCTAGTTGTGTACTACGACTGCGTCTCTAATGGACAGACCTACCCGGTCGTCGGCGCTGACGTGTCGCATCCGTTGCGTAGCCGCGACTCGGTGATAGCTGTCTTCGTCTCGCTTCGGTTCAAGCGTTCGATACACGCGGTCACTCCTCGGACGGCGTGGGCTCCGCGCGTACTGACTTGTTTCCTTGGTGGCTGCTCCCTGGTAGCCGCTGCAGCTGGAGCTACTTGATGCCGGCGTTCGATGCGCGCGGCCGTTCCTTGGACGGCGTGCGCTTCGCGCGTCCTGAGGTTTCCTGGGTGGCTACCCAGAAAACCTCAGGAAACCTCAGGTGGCTACCCAGGAAACCCTGGTAGCCTGCTGCCGCTCGAGGTGCCGGGTAGGTCTCGGCATGACCGTAGCGTTTCGGGGCCGTCGAAGCGAAGGTCGACGGAGCGTAGACGTTGGCCGCAGATACCCGACCGCCGCCGCTGGGATCACGAAGACACAGGTTGGTGGTGTGCTTAGGATGCCGCAGCCGATGAGAAGTCAGCCCGCCCCCCGCTCAGGCTTGGTAGGCACAGTCGTTGGCCTGGCCACGTCCCCCTCGCGCGTTGCTTGAAGCTCACGTGCGCCTGCCGCCTCCTGGTTTCTTACCTCCACTTCTCTTCGTGCGCCAAGCTTTTAACCCCTTTGGGCTTTCTCGTGGCGGACTCATTGGTGCGATTTTGGCGCGCACTTCAAATGGCCGTTTCCTTGTACTTTTTTGTCCCTTTTCGGGGGGTTTGATGCATCCCCTCTCCAGGGGTGCCCTTAACACATGACTCATACATACATACATGCATGCATACATACCTACATACGTACAGCCGTCCACAGAATAAACCGGACCGAGCGAGCGGCGCGCGATAGCTATCGGTGCGACACCTTCCGGCCCAGCGCCTGCTGTCGAGATAGCGGAGGGCGCATGCGTGTCCCTCCCTATAGCACTCCGTTCCTTTTGAATGCGACGCGCGGCGGCGCCTTGCGCGGCTCGCCTACCGAGCGAGCGTGATGCTTGGCAGCAGCCGGCGGCGTGCGCCATGCGCTGATGCCGCGTAACTGTGCGTTCATCTGAGAATGTTTGTTCGGCGCTCTTTTTATCATTTTAATGACTGGAACGCAAATTGAAGAAAGGCTGCGATAAAGATTCACACATGACTAAAACAGTGCTGGTCGTTATGCGACGAACACAGTTCATAGCAAGAACTGTATACAGCGAAGGTTTATTCGGTTCGGAACAAAAAAAAAGACATCGGTGATTGTCCGAGTGGTTCCCCTTATTAAATATGTGTGAAGTTTCCATCGTTTTTGATAACTTCACGAATGCGTCGGGGGAGCGACTCATAAAGCAACTTTATGATTTCGGGACGGGGCCGCAGGTGTCCCGATTCATCTTCCACTGCCTGCCACAACTCATCCGCCGTGCGACCGCAGTCATTTCGTTTGCCGAGATTCATCTTCATAATACCCCACACATTTTCTATCGGATTTAGGTCTGCCCCGCACGGAGGCCACCGCAGCTGTCGCACCGCGTGGTCCTCGAGCAGTGAGCTCACGGCTCGTGCTGTGAAGACAGGGCTTCGGTCCTGTTGCAGGATGAAGCACCCGTCCAGGACGTAGGAGAGCAGACTTGTCGAAATGCTGGTATACAGTACTGGGAAGCATTGAATGGTCCAGAAATTCTGACGAGGGGTCCCAGGCCGTCCGCACTCATTACGCCCCATACGCTGACGGAGCACCTCCCACTGGAAAGGACGCTTTGGATGTAGCCGGGCTGGTATCTAAATACCATCGGGCTAAATACAGAAATACATTCAGGAAAGATATGTCCGAGGAAAGAGATCTTCGAAGATGTTCGGAGGATATACTAGCTAAATCAATGAAAGGACATTCGCCGTGTTTGACAGTTTACATCGATTGAAATTACTGGCACATTTTTTTAGCGGGAGGCTGCACCCCCACTGCCACGTAGGCGAACAGTATCCTGTATAAAACTATGCATCAATTTCATCCTCTTTCCACATCGGGAATTACAAAAGCCCCGTTAGCCGATGCGGGTTACCTGTAGTGTTTCGTAAAAAAACAGCGACAAGAAACGCTTAACAAACGGTGCTTATAAAACTACGATTAAAACGTTTCAAATGAACCCAGCTGAATAAAATTTACAGGGACATTTTATATCGGTTGCTCCGAAATATAGTTATTAACAGGTAGTTATGCATTGCTAGCCTTAACAATTACGCTTAGCGTTGCACTCGGGACCCGCGAAGGAATGCTCAGCAATTCTCACATTAAACCGTGCTCCCGATTTGACTTCTTACACTGTAGTAGTTTATATATCATCTAGAATGCACATTACCAGCTACGTTTCACACATTAGTTTCGTACCTGCAGCTCATCGGACGCCAAACACGCCGCTGTTGATCCCAGCGAGTGGAGAAAATCGATTCGTCTGTGAATACAGTCAAACCCGGCTATAACGAACCCGGATAGAGCGAATTATGCTATATATCGAACAAAAATAATTCAGTTACGGAAATACACGGGAAACATATTCCTTATAACGAAGTTCACATCTGATATATCGAACTTTGCGCGCCTAGAATGGCCGCCGAAATGCATGGTCTCGGAGCGGCGATTGAGATGTGGATTGACCGCGACCACGGAGCAAGAGTTGCGACTTGGACATTGCGACTCACACGGAGTGACATCACGCCCGACACTTTCCGTAACTGCTTCCGACGCGCGGGACTTACGACGGAACCCGCGCAGTCAGCGAGTCCGGACCAAGACAGCAGCATCGGTGAACTGTGGGAAGAGCTCCCCCACATTCCCGATGATGTCGCCAGTGAAAGCCGTCCGACGCTTATAATGAAGCGCTTTCGGCAGTCAATGTGCTCCGCCAATGCTTCTTAGATTTTGGAGGACGCGGACTCGAACTGGTGCAAATAATGTTTCGTGTAGAAAATGCTATGCTAGTTGAAGCCGCCAAAAAGAAAGTGAAAACAAAAATCACCGCTTTTTCTTTGCAAAGTAGGCAGTTCAGGAGGAAAGTAGCTTTAATACTTGCAATAAATGGATTATTTTGGGTATGGTAACGGCTAATGTACTGTGTTCGTTTTTGCATGCGGGGATGGTGGAGTTGAGAAGGTGGAGGGGGGCTCCCGCGGATTGCGAACTTGTAACGATAACTTCGTTATAGGCGGGTTCGGCTATATCGAACTAGTGGATATATCGAACTAATCGCGGTGCATATTGCAATTCGCTATAAACGGGTTTGACTGTATAACTTCCTTCTACTCGTCCGTTGTCCACCGCTCCACTGCCCGGGCGAACTCCAGCCTTTCCAGCCTCTGGCGGTCCGTCACGCGCGGTTTCTGCGCTGCCACGCAACTCCCGAGTCCCGCCTCCTTCAGTCGTCCTCGAATTGTCTCGCAAGAGACATTCAATGACAGCTCCTGTCGGATTTCTTTTGCAGACAGGAGGGGATCTGCCACAGCGGCTGCGACAATCAGTAGTTCCTGCTCCTCACTGGTGACTTTAGGCAGCCCACTGCGCTCTGCGTCAATGAGTCTGCCCTGATCATCGGGGTAAGCTTGAATAATGCGGCTTACAGAAGTCCTAGACCTCCCGGTGAGGTGGCAACTTTCCCACTGAGTAGTCCCTTCGATGAAAAGTCGCACGATGTGCCTCCGTTGCTCGATGGGGACGCGGGAAGGCATTCTTCACGAATATGGCCATGCAGGACGAGTTACGTGCTTTATACGCTTCATAGCAATCACTGTCCAATGGGTGACATGGAAGGAAACGCCTCATTGCTTTTCGATAGCAATTCACTCACACCGACAGCTTTGTATTTCGGTCTATTTTTCCGAAGCGAATAGACTCTTTCCTTCCTACTTTATTCCCTCCTCCCATCTTTAAACCGCCTCTCATATGCCGCACGGGAAAAAATCGAAATTAAAAAAAAACAAAAAAAAAACATCGCTGTTTTTAGTTCTATAAACTGTGTGTTTGTCGCATAACGACCAGCACTGGTTCAGCCATATGTGAATCTTTATCACAGCCGTTCTTCACCGCCAGTTTGCGTTTCAGTCAATAAAATGATAAAAAGAGCGCCGAACGAACATTCTCAGATGAACGCACAGTTACGCAGCATCAGCGCATGGCGCACGCTGCCGGCTGCTGACATGCATCACGCCCGGTCGGTAGGCGCGCTGCGCAAGGCGCCGTCGCGCGTCGCACTGGAGAGGATCAAAGTGCTGCAGCCAAAATCAAGGAAACCGACACGCACAAACTCTAGGGAGGGACACGCATGCGCCCTCCGCTATCTCGACAGCAGGCGCTGGGCCGGAAGGTGTCGCGCCGATAGTTTGTGCGCACCGCTCGCTTGGTCCGGTTTATTCTGTGACCGCCTGTACACACATACATACATACATACATACATACATACATACATACATACATACATACATACATGCATACACACATACATACATACACGCATACATACATGCACAAGTACGTACGTACACTATTGAATTTACGAAGTGTGGACGTATTAAAAAAACCATACGATCTAACCATACCGGAAACCGATTTCGTTAGTCACGTTTAGCTCAACGTACAACATGTGACTTTAGCGTTATGGTAACGTTTAGCTAAACTGTGACCAGTGCTTTGCACTTGTTACGTGCGTTTTCGTCGTTCCGTAATATTTATGGTCACAGTTATTTGTTATGTTTCCTTGCATACATAAATAAAAGCAAAAAAACGCCTCAAAATTGTACACGGTGTATGATTCCCAGCAGTCTCTATAGAATACTTTGGTACACCAAACACAGTTCACGGAAAAGAACAAAGGGAACGGACAAAGAGAGAAATCACCATCGTTAGGTAGACCAAGGTGGGGGCATAAAACAGCGTTCTCAGCAGAGCCATGGCCTGAATTCCATCCGCAACACCTCGTTTCCTGTTTTCCTTTTCATGCCTCCGCGCAGTTAGACAAATTGAATTGTCCAAGATCTCAGTAGTCGCTGCAGCAATGACCACAATTATTTACGCTCGAACCACTATGTACCTAGCTTAGATTGGGCCCACCCGCATGCATAATAATGTGATGGGGAAAGTGATACCTTTTTTTCCAATGGTGATTTGTATGACGAAGTGTTATCTGGTCATTACAACGTATAATCGTGTACTTTTAGTTGAAATCTCATGTAGCAGTGTGCAAAACGTTTGAAAAGCGATACAGCGGTGATAATTTCCAACGAAGCTCTTTATCTATTCCAGGAATATTATATAGGAGGTTCTCTCGAAGGCGGAAAATATTTAGCGAGAAATTTCTTCAGAGTACAAATATGCTTGCGTGTTAAAAGCGGCGCGGGTGACAACTTTAGGCCCCCTTCTTCGCTAGGAAGCACTGATAAATCTGTAGTTATCTCCAGCACAACGCCGCCCAGTGTGATTTACGCCCCCGCAATAGATGTGTTTTCCAGTTTCCGCTATGACATTGACGAAATTTTCTAGATGTGTAACACCCCAAATCCCTGCTGCAGCAATTTAACATGCATAAGTTGCAGTGAATTTTCCTTTGAGAAGTCATGTTTACGTGGCTTCGAAAGAAGTGCAGCGAACCAAGCTTCTATCATGTAAACGTCACGTAAACGGCAGGATTCACAACGAATGCTGAGGCAAGGTAGTAGCCCAGGAGACTCACACGCGCTCCCTTGCTGCGGCAGTAGCTCGCTGCAATGCTTTTTTGTCGCAGCAATGTAACCGTCGTGTATATGCTGGCACGGATCTAAATTGTGTATACGTGCAGTCGTATTTCTGTGTTTTTACCTCCGTTGGTAGACTTATACCAAAACTTTAGGAAGGAGAAAAATACAATTTTCCCCTCCTTAGGCACAGTAACCTTATCTAAAGGTTGCAGGAAATGAACCTATAGGTTTTCATTCATACCACGAAAAGCCCCTTCCTCATCCTCTTTGCAAGTCGCCGACTTCGTGTTCTCCAGAAAAAAAAAAGACAGCATGAAAAAAGAAAGAAACAGCATGTGGGCCAAGTTACGCCAGTATGATTCTCTAATGATATCTGACATGCTTGCCGACGATCTTCGGTCATATCAGAGAACGCTCCTGTCACGCACGACCGAAGCATGCCGAAATCAGAGCTATATTTTATTTCGTGTGGCGGCATACGGGGTGCTTTGGTCTCTTGGTTGTTTTTACCCTGCTAGATGTCTGCTACCTGGCGCAGCTTTTTGGGGCCGGGATGTGATGCCATCTGTGAAGCAAGAAAGTGCTAATCTCCGTTGGAGCCGAACTGCTGAACCCCGTGGCTGAACCCTCTTAAGAGGGTTCAGCAGTTCGGCGCCAACTCATCGGAATCGAATTCCGAAATATGCAATCGGTATCTACATGCGTCACCTTGGCATTATGAGGTACAAACTCGTCCTGTTTATTAGATGTCCGCAGATTCAAGTCGTCCAGGTACAGTTAACTTCAAAAAATGAGCAGCTGCCCTACGCTTCTTGGATGGAAGGACAAGGGGCAGTTATCGAAATGGTCTCAAAAATTTGAATAGAGAGGATCACTGAATCTCGCCGTCCCAAGTGCTTTTTCAATGCGAAAGATGAGCGATAAAAAAACCACAAAAGAGCTTTGCATACGTGCATACACAAAGTAGGAAGAAATGTGGGATGTCTACAAAAGAAACTGAAACGAGTTCACACATTTTGCTGGAAGACGAAAGTATCTCTTAGAACTATAAAAGCCTGGCTTGATAAATCCCTAGGTTAACACACAGCGTAAATTACGCAACATTGTATGGGTGTGGATGTGTGAGTATGTATGAACAAAAAGGAAAGACGGAGATATAATGTGGAACAGTTCCAACCTGTTTCAACCAAAATACAATTTAAGGATTTTTTCTAATAGCAGTGCTAAGACTATGGGTAGTATTTAACGTAGCCGTATCAGGAATGAACCTATGCTAAGTTACCACCTGCCATGACCCCACCATAATGGAGCGGCCAAAATCAAAATAAAAGCACGGTCGTGGCCTGCCGTTTCTTGGTTTTTCGTCAGTAGCGAAAATGCACCGAGCCTGCTCTGATGGAATTTAAATAAGTGAAAATGATTGAATGATTGCAGTGTTTAACGCACCGACGCAACGCAGGCGATGAGGTGCGCCGTAGTGGAGTGCTCGGGATTAATTTTTACCCCCTGGGGATATTTAACGTGCGCCGAAATCTCGTACACACGGACATTTTTGCTTTACTCCTCCATCAGAAAAGCGGCCGCCACGGACGGGAATTGAACCCTCGACCTCATGCTCAGTAGCGGAATGCCTTAGCCACTGAGCCACGGCGGCGGGTTAATAAGTGAAAATGAACCAAGTACCCAATAAATAGCATTTTAACAAATACAAGTCACTGAAATCTTTATTTCAACATCAAGAACAGCAGTAATTGATGTTGGGGGGGAAGGTAAATCATAAAGCTGTTGGTCTGCTTGACGACGAAAGTGCCGCGTAAACAAGGATAGTGCAATGTAGCGAATGGTACAATGCATACAAGTCCCATAAATGCATACAACTTTCAGCAGAGTAGTGGTTTGGGCGAGCTGGTAAATAACGACGTGTCGAAGCGCAGCACAAAACTAGGGACGAGAACAGAGCAGAAGACACACAGTCCGCTGTGCGTCTTCTGTGTTTTTGTCGCTCGAATTGGGCTGCGCTTCGACACTACGATAAAAGTTACAATTGCATGCAAGTTACACTTTCGCATAGAAAATACGTTTATGGGCAGATGCACGGAAACACATTGTAACCTGTGAGTCTCGCTTGTACACAAATTGATCTGCCTGCAAAAATAAATAAAAGATATGTGTGCGGGGATGGACACAAAACCATTAAAATATGAAAAAAGAAGGCGAACACCGGTCAATGGTCACGGAGAATCAACCATTTATCTATACTTTAACGGGATCAAAACGAGCGATGAGCCCTAAACGTAATAAAAACAACGGAAATAAAAACGAAGTACCTATTAAAGACAGGCAGCGCAACCAGGGACGAAAAAGATGACGAGGGATAAACAAACTGGAACAAGTTAAAGAAAAACAGAAAAAAACATTTACTTTTTTCAAAGACTAAGCCAAACTCCCGAGCGTGGCTTTCTTACCTTGCTTATATGCATCCTACGGCACACCGTGCATTTTGTCTTGGTGAATGAAAATGAAACGGTGTCAAGGAGAATTTCGGGAGCCATTTTTGAAGGGCACATTTAAACTGCAGAAAAATTAGGCTTCATACCGACAGTAAAAGTAACTTCCATTACATGCTATATAGGGAGACATATTTTTACTTTAATATCCTTGATCAACAGCATAGTTACCGTTCTGTGCGCTCGCACAGTTACCTCTACCTGTACATTTTTAGCAATTTCAGCTTGGAATAGAATAAATAAAAACGTTATAGTTTACGATTTCTAGAAAGGCACCCTGACATCTAGAAGATTGCTTCGCAAAGGGAACAATACAATAATGTGGTAGACCTGCTTCAAATTACCGCAAGAGCAAGCGAGTGTAAACATTACTCCGCTAACGTACGCGTGTGCAGACGCAAGTGGCTGTGTAAGCTCGGTCGACGTTGGCAGGAATGCCGAAGTTGAAGCTAAAAAAAAAATAGTGCACAAATTCAGATAATTGTCCACTAATGCATGCAACTTGTGTTGAGTGTGTGTTTTTTACCGTTGATATTTTTGGTTTTTCTCAGATCCTCTCCGACCAATTATCTCCATTTACGCATTTTTTAACGATTACAAGTAAGAAATTCGCGAAAACTGCATTGTGGAAATGCAGGGTGTTACATGGATCGCTATTTTCGTAATAATTTTCTATTTACCTCCTGAGTTTTTCAAAATTTCCTCCGACCACTTATCTCCATTTACGCTATTTTAGCAATTACAGGTGAAACTTCCGCGAAATATACATATTGCGGAAGTGCCATGCATTATGCGTTTTGCCATTTTCCCTCATTTTTTTTATCTTTCACATTTTTTTTCAACAAAACTTTGGCCGACCAATTATTTCCATTTACGGTATTATAACGATTACATTTGGAGCTTTCGCGAAATCTGCAATATCGTGGAAATGTAGGGCGTTACACGGTTCGCCATTTTCCGTAATTATGTCATATTTTCCCTATTTCTTTAGTTTGTTTGATCATTATTTTGTTTGACCTATTATTTTGTTTGATCAATTGCTTGCATTTACGCTATTAAAGCGATTAGAGGTGAAACTTCCGCGAAATCTGCATTATTGTGTCCACATTTTCGTTATTATAATGATTTCATGTGGCATTTTCGCGAAATCTGCATTGTTGTGGAAATGCAGGGCGTTACACGGTCCCATGGCTGCTTGAGTACTCGGAAAAGATTGCTACGTATAAAAACTGCCCCCCTAATCTTAACAAATGGGTTCTTCTGAAATATCTAATCGTTACGCTAAGCTTAGGGGAGTGAGAGAGAGAGGAGGAGGAGGAGAAGGTGCTGGAGGAGGGGGCAAAACGTTTTCTTGAGCAAAAAGAGAAATAAAGAAGGCGGGTGGTGTCCCCAGTTCAGGAGTCCCACATAAACTTTATTTTGCGACTGACGTCCGAAGCCATCCCTTGACCACTTTTCATAATTTTGTGTGATCAATTACCTGCATTTACGCTATTGTAACGATTACAGGTGAAACTGGTGCGTACTTTTCCTGATCCTGTCCGTGAAAACCCTATCTCCAAGAAAAAAGAAATATTCCTCCAGTTCTGCACTGTTACACCACCATGCATGAACGACGTGCAACAGATGCACCGGCAAGGTTTGGGGTCACGTCACTGCGAGCAAGCGCTTCGTCTTCGCCGATAATAAATAACTATACAGCATCGCTACGGAACCAAGCCATCTTTCGGTGAGAAAGCAAAATACGCACCGCTTCGACCCACGCCCTTAGTCTAACCTCGTTATTCCCCGTACGCTGATAAGTGTGGAAACCGGCTCGCAAGAGATGACCCTGCACTGCATAGTTGCTAACAAATCGGTCACCCGCATCAGTGACGGCAATCTTTTTTTCGCCCTTCGGCGCGCATGCCGCATGAGCCCAAAAGTCCGGCGATCCGCGCAGTAACATAGCAAGACGACAGCGTGTACGCGGTCAGTGGTAGAGCCTAATATGTAATGTTTCCTTCTGATTCCGAAAGGATGAGCCACCAACAAGAGTGGGAAATTTGATTGCGGGCGTGGTCGAGCTGTAGGACTTTCAGAAAGCCTAGCGCTAAAACTATTGACTTCAGAAGAATTCTACCGGCATGTATGCAGTCACAAGAGACAAAGTGAGGGAATTTTGGGAACAGAATTTTGACTTTGGGCGATCATTTTCATTGCGGCGTGCACAAACACAGGTACCCAGAAAACCGTTGTTTTCGCTCATTTTTATTTCTAATTTGTAAAAAAATCAAGACCCTAAATGAAAATTCTGTCCTCAAAATGTCCTCCATTTTCGACGGCGCAAAACGTTGCCGCTGACCGCATAAGTCTAGGCCAAATATTAGTAGCGCTATGGCTTCTGAAAGTGTTCATGTGTTGTCTATGGGAGGCCAGCACTTCTGGACCATCTTAAATGGGCAATTCGGCTTGCGCGTCTTTCCGGTGTAAAATACCACCAGAACACCAACCGCTGCACTGACTGCTGCGTTCTTCACGGAATCTAAATTAAGGTCACCAAGCAACTTCAGTGTCCTTCATACTTGGCTTTCTCTGCTTCTTCCGGGTACTCCACGTATTTCATCGCTAGCCTTCTTTCACTTTTTTGTCAATGCCTGTACCATTTTTTATACTTTATCTGCTACGTGGATCCAAGGTTCTTTGGGAGCAGGTTCCATATCTCTCTGGTTGCCGTCAAGGAAAACGTTGTGTGTGTGTAGCATTCCCGGAATACCATGTTCTACCATTTTGCTTGCCGGCTGTGCACTGACTGATTTTCGGTTTCTGGTTAAACTTGCAACGAAAAGCCTAAGGAGTATTATGACCCCAACTGCTACCTTGCATGAATCCTGTATGGGTGTTCCGCTTCTTACATTTCTGTCCTTCCCAAGTCAATTTCGCCCTATTCTCTCGACAGATTACCCTAATAAACGATGTCAACTCCCTGACAAATCCCTGCACTTTCAAAATATTTCGGACAAATAGTCGGTTTACTTTGTCTAATATTCCTGCAACGTCCAAAAGTGCTCCGTAGGCCTGTATATCTTCAAAATAGAAAGTTGAAAGCACTGTGTCAGCACAAAAATAACCCTCCAACTGACTACCTTGCCTTAATTTATCGCGCGTTTTATGGCGGATTTCGTTTTCCTTCGTTCATGCGTAAATTTGATTCCATCGCCCACATTACGAAGTGCTGTTACTGCAATGTGTGTATGAATTAATATTGGCATTCTTGCCAATATGTTTATATACGTTATATTTATTATTGTTATATTCGTTATATTCCACCCGACTACGAAGCGAGAGGCTGCAAGCGAGCGGCCGCCTGTGCCCGCCACTGCACCGCTTCTCGGGCGCGGGGCAAGCGAGGGAGAGGGCGATCTTTTGGAAACAATAAACGCGCCCTGATTTCTAGCGGGGGAAGCATGTCATCTTTACGCCAGCATTGCGTTAGCTCCCTCTTCGCGGCGCTCAGCGCCGCCGCCCTGTCTGGGCGCCTTCGTATCGTCCTGACTTGAAGGGTTTCCCCTGAGACGAGCATTACAATTTTTCTCTGGAGGACCCCGAGCCGTTCGTTTGATTTGTATTGTATTATCCAGTGGCCCGCTCAATGATGCTTCACGTTTATTCCAAGCAGGTTTAAAGCTGCATTGGTTTTCCGTCTAGACCAGCAGCTGTTCTCTGCTCTTTTCCAGTCCGTACTTATGAAACGTATTCCTTATTCAACACATTTCTGCCACGCTATAGCTGTCAATTGAGATATAAATTGCTCAATTGCTCTAAACGTAACCACTCAGCGAAGTTTGAAGTTGAAGTTGAAGTTTGAAGTTTATTTTATTTTCACGTTTTAAAAGAGCGTACAAATAGTAATACCGAGGAGGTCCCGTAGTTAAAAAACTGTCGGGGGGACCTCATGGGACAAAGTGCACAACGGAACAGCGTAGAGTAGGCAACAAGTAAAAAACACATCAAACGTAAATGAGCAAAAACAGGCAGAAAGCAATGCATATATGTATGTACAAACATACGCACACATATATACATTTATTTGTAGCAATACAAACATATGCACATAAAAACCTGTCGAAATCTTGCTCCCCGTCTAAATATTCCGTTCTATCACGCTCAAAGGACTTCTGTCATCCATTAGTGCATTTTCGTTTATTTTTATTGCACCATTTTATTTCAAACAAAATATTTCTGTGCATATAGACATGCGAGCAAATCTTTCTGGGCGGAACTGCTAAAAAGAGGACTCAGAAGAAAAAGAACTTTTTCATCGTATTTTCGATTTCTCATAACCGGAATTTGCTATATGCTGAAATTGGTTTGGAACTTCATATCTACCACAAAATTGACTTGCCCTAAGTATTAGTGCGGAAGCACGTTGGCGGCCGCTACTGGGGTTTCGCGGCGGCGTTGTAACCGAGCGAACGATGAGAAAAACAACATTGAAAGAAAACAGAGGAGGAGAATGTCACGATATTGTGAGGGGGACGGCCGTTTCCCGAGGCGCCACGAGATCCTCCCCCGAAAGTGTGAGGGGGAGGGAAGTTAAGGATCCCGCACCGAACACGTTTGTGAAAACCGCCTTCGGTGTCCATAGTGGCGCTCGAGAAAAAAAAAAACGCAAAACCACGCTACCATGAAAGCAAGGGTATTGTGCATTCAGGTTGTGGTGCTGTACGTTCATCGGTCCTTTGGGGTCCATCCTCGTCGTACTCGTTGGGTGCTCATCCGAAGCCCGTGACATTTGTGCGGGAGGTTCAAACACACGCGCTGCAAGATAACGGCAGTATAGCGCGTGCCGCCTAGCGTTCGCTGATCACGCGATCACTTCCTGAGACACCGTAACTATGCGCTTTGCGAGAAGATTGCAGTTCGCGCTGCACACAAAATTTGCATTAGGTAATATAGTAACCCTAAACGTTCGATTTGGACGCGTTAGTATTCTTTCTGAGATGGTTTACAATTTTCTCGTATTCCTCCCTCCATTCGCTCTTCGTCGACTAGTAAAGCCCCTAATCTTGTGTACCCGCTCCACTCCCTATTCTCTATTTTACCAGTACATGCTACTTTCAGGTTAACTGTTTTTTTTGTTGTTTTATAAACACGCGGCATCAATTTCCTTTCTCAAATGATGTATGTGTGTTGCAGCTTCTAAGACATAATCAGGCATGAGATGTGGTGCTTCAATAGGCCTGAAAGATAAGCCTCGGCTAAAATATACACGTTGGTTTCGTCCTGCTCAAAAAACCCCTTTTAGGTTTTCCCCACACCGCATAGTTAGTGGCTTGTTATATTTCCATAGCATTTTGTTTCCGCTATCCAGTTGTTGAATCTAAATGATCACTGCTTATTATTGCCGGTTACTAAACTGTCCCCTCTCTCTCCCGTTTTCTGATTAACCCCCTTTCTCCACATACCAACTTATGTGTATGTCCGTGGGGCGACTCTTGGGCTGTCCGATTCCAAGCACTAAGTGTGCATAATGCGCTGGCCTTACATTTGTCGCCTAGTTCGCCTCCATTCGGTTCCCGGGTTCTCCTATAAAAGCTACCACTCACTTCCGAGGCTGCACCACGCCCACTCTGCCATACTGAAGTGAATATCATCCCGCTGAAAGGCTTGCCAATTTCTAGTGCTCCACATTACCTGGCCTACGTCTATGGCTTCGAACGCCGGTTGCTTACAACGCTTCACATCCGGGCATTTAGCCATCAGTGCGGCCCCTCAGTGTTCAAGGGATCACTGAAAAGGGGCCATGAAGATAAAGTGTGGTTGATTAAAAAGACAACTTTGTCCCGTGCAACAATGTTAACTTATTCGCAAACTTCAAACCGATACCGGAGGTATGAAAGGAAACCAATCAAGCACTGGCGATTCCCATCCCCTTTCTAGCGATTACTCTGTGACGTCACAGAATGTAGGGCTTGCGATTGGCGGCCACCGACGTAAGCTGCCACCAAGAAACGTGACGGAGCCTCCAGTTGGGTTCGATCGTATCACTTGAATGCCAGCATGCAGTAGGCACCGCAATTACTACTTTTTTATGTCCTGGGCCATATTACGTCACTCCTTCCCATATTATGTTACTGTAGCGCATAATTTGCAAGTTTTTCATAAAATTCGGATTTCTTCAGTTAAAGATGTATTTCGTTGCGAGAATGGATCTGAATGTTTTTTTTTTAACTGAACAAAGTTATGTTTCGTCTTCATGTCCCTTTGAAGAGTCCCTAATAGGTCGCAATTTAAAGCACCCTATTGCACAACTACGCGTTCTTTTTTTCTCTTTTTTAGATGTGAACCCTCGTCGCCATTTAAGAAAGCATTGACGTAAATTTTTGCGTGTGACAAAGCCTCTACGACGCAGCTGGCGCTGAAGACTACGGAGCCGAGGTTCCATCAGTGCTCTAGCCTACCAGTGTTCCCGGCTCCGGAGAAGACGCCGGGGGTTTTGGCGGTTCTGGCGGTGTCTATGCGAACACCTCGTCACGGCGTATCTTTGTTGGGACGAATGTCGCTCGTTGTCATCCGTCACTCGATCTCAGTGTGTTTGTTGATATAGAAAGTCACCCGCCGCGGTGGCTGAGTGACTAAGGCGTTCCGCTGCAAAGCACAAGGTCGCGGTTTCGATTCCCGGCCGCGGCGGCCGCTTTTCTGATGGAGGCGAAAAGCAAAAACGCCCGTGTGTACGAGATTTAGGCGCACGTTAAAGATCCCCTGGTGGTCAAAATTAATCCGGAGCCCTCCACTTCGGCGCGCCTCATCGCCTGCGTTGCGTCGGCGTGTTAAACGCTACAATCAATCAATCGATATAGAAAGTCGTTTACAAGGTATGAATAACTCTGAAAACCACCGAACGTATTCTGCAGGCGGAAATTCTATGCGGGTGAACGTGGCAAATCCCGGCATGAAGCGGGGGACATGTCTGTCCGAGAAATCCGGTTTCCGACGCGGCGCTTCAAAATATCTAGCAGATTGGATGCGCGCGGGAGCGGCCGGTGCTGCGGGTCATACGGCAGCCAAATCGGTTCTCGGGGCGGAGACGTGTGTGGGTACGCGTCCGTTTCCTATCATGTGTTCGATCCCACCGGCGGCACACGCCTTTCTTTTTTGCATTCTTTGAATTTAAAGGAGCCATGAAGTGAAAGTACAACTTCGCTTAATTTGAAAGAACTAGGATTCAGTATCTCACTCAGCTCCATTAGAGCGACAAAAGATGTTTCTTTCTCGAAAAAAAAAAGCAACAAGTATTTAAAAACTTTCAAATTTGGCGCCACATTGACGTGTTATGAGCAAGAATGACGTCATACGGGCCAACAATAAAACATAATTTTCAGTGCGTTAACTGCACGTTAGCATTCAAGTTATGCGGTCAAATGGAACTAGAGGCCCCATTACAGACGTCCAGCCATGTGTCGTCGCGACAGGTCAGTAAGGCGGCCGCTAATCGCACAAACAAGGTTCCGTGACGTCATAGAAAAGTTGCGGGAAATTGGCTAGGGGGTCGCGACTGCTTCAAACGTTTTCTTCAATATCTCCGTTATTTGTTCGAAGATTGCGATTATATTGGTATCATTGTTATCGGGACTAAGCAGTCTTTATAATAAACCCAACTTGTATTTTGTCTTCATGGCTCCTTTAAGCAACGTCCATCGCCCGCTCGTGTCCCGACACTATTCCTGCAATTTTTTAAGTTTCATATGTCTTTCGCACTTGTATGCCACTTTGCAAGACCCTTTCGAAATTCAGTTTCCATGTTTCTAATTTGGTACAGTACATCACGGAATGCAGTTAATAAAACAAGTGCTCTCAAAGTGATATACTTAATTGGGACTCCTTATGCAGTAAAGTAACGTGAGGCATAATTGGCAAACACCACGCTTTATAGTCACACTACTCTCGCAGCTCAGCTCAGTATTATGACCGACAAAACAAAAACTTTTGCCAGCTCGCCGTGTCAAATGCACTTACTGCGGCCCTACTGCGGCCGCCAACTGCCTATGGCTGGCGTACGCATGCCCCTTTTCCAGAAGGAATGAATATTTAAGGACGTACCCTCATTCCTTAGAGGATGTTGTCGCCACAGATGCGATAATGTACGCGATCCAGCGAAAATGATTACCTCTCGCGCGCAATTTGCATAATTGTGTGTAACATAGCGCACCACATTGTGGCAGGTGAACGTGTACGCTTTTCTGGGAGCAACAAATTTTGCGCAATTACCTTTGTTCTAGCCAGTCGCAGACACACATGCGCGAGAAAGAAATTACACCGACCGAGTACCAGCAGAAAGCACTTACGGCCTCGTCTCCTACGATGAACCACCAACTGATGGACGGCAGCCAAACCTTTGTGGCGTCGCAATGCCGCGAAGTTTCAGTGCAACGATTCTATAGGTTGACGAAGGTGCAGTTCTTTTCTCCCAAGCGCAACGGTACAGCCATAAAATGACTAGTACAAACTTAACGTACTGTTCCGAGAATATATTATCGTAGTATAACAGCATAACGATTAAAATGGACGTAAAGCAGATTAAAGCTACTCTTTTTCACTTTTGCATTGCTACGACACGTTTTAATTTCCTGCCCTTCTGAATCAACCCTTTCGTCGTCATTCTTACTGCACTTTACGGGTTTGCACAGTCGGTAAAACATTAAAATCCATGCCAATTAGGAAGTCCATTCTAATATTTATTCATCCCTGAATTCCCATAATAATACAATTCTAGCGCCACTTTGTCCGAAATTAAGAGCTTTAAATGTGACTTTCTCAAATCCTGTCATGGTTCTCCGCACTTGGAGTAAAACTGCTTCAGCTCAAGCACACTAGGCTAACGTTAGAAAATTAGAAAATTGTGGACTAAGGGGTCTTTACGGGGAAAAAACCTTCTGAGCATTTAGCCAAAAGCCGAAATGTCCGTAAAGTATCTTGGAGTTATTATTGAGGAAACGATCAAAAACCAAATGTGCTATGCGAGCACTGCGGTTTGTTCGTGTGCGTGCTGTCTGTATAGCTAAACGACGAATCCGAACTCATCGGTACCTTGTAGGTACCGATTGCAGCTGTTGGCGCGTTCTATGGCAGCATTCCGACGGTCGCAATTCCAGCGAAGTGAAGCTGGCGAGGTTCGTGCTAAATCTAGCGCCACGTGACGTCTTGCGGCCTTTTTACACAGCTATTTCCCGTGATTCGGGCGCCCGTAGGCGGCGGCTGCATGAACACGTCAAAATCTATTATTCACCTCTCTATCAGTTCACTCCGGACAAAGCTCACCTAATTTAATTCCCATTAATTTCTTCCAAGCGATCCCATCATGTGGTTTTGGAGTCGCGACAAGGCGAAATATTTACGGAGCCTTTCCAAACCTGATATGGTAACTGCGCAACAGGATACAGAATGCAGGATGAAGATAAAACACCTGCCACCACCAAACTGTACACACGGATGGCCTCTATTCGAATGCGTCAACACTCTGTTTACTTCACGTAGTAAACAATTAGGAAGATTTATAATAAGAAAGATATTAACTTTATGTAGGGAAGTAAGTAGAGAAAAACATGCGTTCCAGAGTGGAGCCACGTCCCCCTCACCCCGTGTTGTCAGAGCGGCGCTGATTACCACCCTCAAGTGTCGTATACAGTTGTGCTCAATGTAAATACCACCGAATGCGGCGGAGAACACAGCCGACCAGACAGCCGAATAGGGAAGGCATCCGACATGTAGTCGCAAAGTGTGGGTTCGGTCCCCACTTTGCACGCATTCAAGGCAGTGACTGTGGGCGCATTCAACGGGCACACAACAAGAATAGACAGGGATGTCAGCGCAGCTCCGTGTTTTCCTCACTTTCTTTCCCATATAAATTTAAAATCTTACAAAACTAAAACATTAACTTCAGCAAAAAGCCAAACTGTTCCCCTATCCCTCCCCTTTGGAGTTGTATACTTGTGATTTTCCTTACGACTAGCAACATTAGTTTCCTGAAACTTTGGTAACCATGAATGGCGGAAATGGCTGCACAATTTCTTTTACTTTTATTTTTTTTCATTCGTGAACAAGACCTCCTTTTCCCAGGGCCAGTCGATCAAATCGAATAGCCCACAGTGCGGGGTGAGAGCCGTAGATTGCGAGGGCTGGCACAAAGGGTGCGTACCGGTGTGTCCGCCGATTGCGTAGATGTGCTCCCCGAGTTGCACGACGGAGACGTATGCGCGTGCCACGTGCATGGGGGAGCACTTCACCCACACACAGCTCTCCGTGTCGAAGCAGTCGAGGGTGCGCAGGTACGCACGCTGCCTTAAGCCTCCGACCACGTAAAGCTTATTGCGGAACATCACCACTCCGTGGTACGCCCTGCACGCACGGGTACACGAAATGCATCAAGGGCGTCGGACCAAACGCTCGCACAGAACCCGGAACCGGGAGATTTAAGACGGGTCGTTTGATTCAACTTTAAATGCAAAATGTTTCATATGGTGGCCAGGACAAGCTTGATCGTGGAAGAAGAATATGATGCTTACGTTTGAACTTTTTGTAAATGACAGCAAAACCTTCCGCACAACCCCAGTATGGGGTAACCATTGCTCCCATTCTACCCACGCCGTTCTATCACAAAAACATTCAAATTAACACTAACGTTTTTCCTCTTTTCATTGCACATATCACATTTCTTTCTTTGAGAAAAGTGTTCGCTGACATTTTTTCTTGGTGTAATATAATTAGTCGTCTCATTGCTGGGGTGAACTGATCAACATGCAGCTATTTGTTATTTTTGGCTGGAGATATTTGGGAAGGAGTGGGCCCGAACCTCCAAGCGTTTTTCTAATGATAATCTATGCTTGCGGAGAAATGGGTGGCAATCATATTGTTTGCCATATCATATTGCTTGGGTACAAATGGGCGGTAATATATCACGCAATATTTCATTCTAGAAATAAATTTATTGAACGCACACAAAAATTACTGAGAGTACATGAGAAAAAAATACGGAAAAAAGTTCTCTATGAAGACAATTATGGGTATCTGAGTACGCCATGCATCATCTGCATTATGTAAAAAGGGCCCAGATCAAGCACTGGAGTTCTCTCGACTTCTATTCCTCACACCACCGTGTGAGCAAGAGATTAGCTGAGCTGAGAACGTCGAAGAATAGAAACAGTTTGCGTTAGTAGATATGCTTCTAGATGTAGTAGTCAACATCCTGCAGTCACTTCCGAAATGATGATTTTTCTTCAAAAAGCTATAACGGAAATATGTCGGCACTGGTGAAAACGGTCGACGTAAAGTTCGGCAATGCACTCCGTATACGACTCGTTAACACGCGAAGCTGTAACTTAAGGCTGGTTTGTGTGTAACTGGGCTTACTCGTTATAGTTGGTTAAAGGCTTTCTTGCACGTTGTGCGCTTCAGGTATTTTTTATCCTTCTCATTCCTGCTCGCGGCATCGCTGATCGCTAGCTGCCTGCTCCTCGCATGTACAGACTTTTTCGAAATTTTTGATGTCATGCCAAAGGTTTCTCGGCCACAAAAAAAGTCAAAGCACAAGCTTAACGTCTACCTGTGACCAAAATATTTTATGGCAGTAACAAATAACGGTGTTTTTTCCAGCTTTTCTATATAAAATGCTTCAGCCTTGCTTAAGAAGTAAGCTTGTACTCTGGATTATTTGCAGGCTATGCACTCTTGCCATGGCCTAGAAAATATTGACAAGCACTGTACGTATGACGTGTGGCCAACTATTTTCCAAATAACGTGCGGCTAGTGTCGCACATTGCCACATGAACGCTGTTCCGCCCGCACTGCCACCGCCCCTGCCCGCCATTTTTGCTAGACGCTTGACGCTATAGCTCGCCGCTAACGCATCTGCTGCGAGAGCCTCTTTCGTGTTCCCTACGGTGCGCCGTTCTTATTTACTAGTGTCAGTAGATGCGAGACTGTAGCTACTTCATCTACAAACCCAGCTAAACTGTCTCCCCTTACTTTTACCTAATCTAGATGGGTTTATCGCGCATGCCCGTGGGGTTTCGCAGGAGGAGTTTTCTACTTAAACGTGACCACAAGGTTGTTCTTTCCCATAGCCATAAAAAGTTGCGCTTCAAAAGGAGGTGACATCTGGCTCAGCCCTTGGGGGACATTTTGTTTGACAAAGAATGCTAACGTGGGCAGCACCTGCCACGTTTCCGGAAAACAGATGCAATGAGAGGTTTGTCTTTTTGAGCTTCGTATACAAAATTGTCGCCAAACTGGAGTTCCGGTTAGGGAATCTTTTTGCTTCAGCAGCCAGATATGTTGCAATCTAGCTGTGTGGACTTGCGTCTCCTGTAGCAGCGCCTTCTTCAACACTTTACTAAGTCAAAACTGCGCGAGTTCCACCTGACATGGACGTCAGCATAATTGACCTCGTCAAGCAACCAGCACGGTAACGAAGCGGCCTGAGGTTTCAGCTGCCGGAACCAGCTACCGCGACCGCCGGTAGCCGGTTTGCTATGGGCGAAGGGGACAAGGACAGGCTTGTGATAGGTAGGGACAACCGCTCAGTATCACCAGAGTCTTTTAATGGTATCACTTAGGCCGCCTGCGACCTGCGATAGTGAGTGCTTGCCCCTAAATTTCTGTCGGCGGATTCCTGCTTCAATCGGTGGCAGTGTGTGCAGTGGCGACTGTTGCAGTAAAACAAAACCTTTCCTAACCGCCTAGCCTATAGCCCCCTATATCCAAAACTACAAAGAGCAATGTAGACAGTGCTCGGAACGAGCAAACCTTTAGCATATTGTACAGGCCTGTCCAGAAAAACCACAAGACATATGACATACAATAGCAATAAGGACTCCAGAGCAATGGGAGGCCGTGTTGCTCAGCTCCGACCACGAGACTCAACGCAGCCTTGTCCAACAGGCTGAAGATGACGTTAGGGCTTCCGGGCTTCTGACCATGGTTGCCAGGTCTTCACAAGGAAAACTCGCAGGGATATTGCCGAAAGTGGCCGAAAAAAGAGCCAGAAAAGTCTCCATTTTCAGCAAGAGGATGCTAGTAAATACCTTGTGGTTACGTTCGTGGAAAAAATTTGTAAATTACGACAAGCAGAAAACCGTACAATAAATTTTATTCTTATGCTGTGCGCAAGGAAGTGACAGCGGTTCACTTGTTTTTATAAAAAGGATAAATATTCCAGTTTTGGTAAAGCATTGAAAGAATAACAAGGACTTAGAGCGGGCGTCCGTTGAACCCCATGTTTTATCACTTTCGCTGCTTCTTTACATTCCCACGCCTCTTATAGAGAGGCATTCACACTTCACACCACTCGGCCTTAAATTTAAAGGTCTCGTAAACTACTGAGGCCTTACGCTCTAACCAACGGCGTTGAGGATTTTCATACGACACCAGGTACCGGATATTATAAAGAGCAAGGCAAATATAGATATGTGCCGGCAAGTAGCGCTGTATGGTGGTCTGTGAGTGACTGATTCGTCAAGACTGCCAGAATGCCGTCACCTGCATGAAAGTTTGCTCTGTTTAGTGAATTCTCGTTTGTCGCGATGGCTGAAGTGCACTCAAAGGTTATATAAGGCACTTTTGGCGGAACGTGGGGTGGCGGAACGGCCCGGAAATAAATAAAATCAGCAATGCTCAAAGAAGCGAGAAAGTATCCAATTTGCCACACTAGAATTTCCGTCGCCACGACTCTCGAAAATTCTCCAGTATGGCGACAAATCGCCAGACCTGGCAACCCTGCTCCTGACCGCCATCTGTCGGGGAAGGAGCCTCGGACTATAGAGTTTCATACTAAGATATACCAGAGGGAAATCTGGCGCCACCGCCTGAGGGGCCGCACTTCAGCGAGTGCTCCGTCATCTGCCGAGCATGCACGTTCTACTTGTCATGGGCGTGGTTCAAGAACATGC
Source organism: Haemaphysalis longicornis (assembly GCF_048455015.1). NCBI lineage: Eukaryota > Metazoa > Arthropoda > Arachnida > Ixodida > Ixodidae > Haemaphysalis > Haemaphysalis longicornis. The sequence continues at coordinate 76,297,672 of NW_027526203.1, forward strand.
TTAAAAGTTGGCTCTGGCTGTGAAAGAATAACGGTACTTCTTTAAAAATATTCAAATTTGTTTTGTTATTTTAAATTGAAGCTCCGAAAGATTTATATGTCAGTGCTTATTTTTAAGCTTCATGCACGATGAACAAGAAAAAAAAATTATCCATGTTTGTTCATTTTGGCTTCGAGACAAAAGAGAAGCCATATGGCTAGCTAAGCCAAGTAGGCGAGGAACGTCGCTAGCTGCGATTGCGTCGACCACGGCGGCCCGCGTTTGCAGCGCCAAATTTTCCTGTTATAAAACACCCTGCCTCGAACACTCCCCATCGTCCCCTTCTCTCGCACAGTTTGGCCAAAATAAAGTTTATTCATCATGAAGAAGGTCGCTCAGAAATGACACTGGTGCGTAAAGAGATCGAGCAACTTCAAGAAGCACTAGTTCCCATCCATATATCCGTGGAACTGCAAACCACACCAGCGAAGCAACGATACAGCCAAGGAACATTAACTGGATGCCTTGCCATAGCAAACGAACAACACCAGAGAACCAGAGAGCATCTTTAAAGTGCAGAGGTAGCGCTGGGAGTGCATGAAAGAATTTGCTGGCTCCAGAGAACCATAATGTTGAATGTAAGAACGGCTCGAAGGCGAAGCAAGGATAGGCTGCTTTATGGGCTACTGCTTAAACACTACTTGCAATGGCGTATTACGATCACTATGTACGGTCCTGCCCGAAAGATATTGTCACGGAACTCATATATACGCTCATACATTGTCCGCCTCATGCATGGGGGAACTCATACACTGTCCGCCTATATATGAGTTCCATGACAATATTATAGAAGGGCGGGTCTGCAACCAAGTTTCAAGAGAAACACAAAAATTAATCCTTGATGCATCACCTTGTGGAAGGTACAACATTTTGCAGCGGATGTACTACGGCAATAGCAAGCACTAATCTTTCCCCACGCGCGAATTCCGCAGCACGGATCCGGAGACAAAACCTGCTGGTATGAGCAGGAATTAGCGAGACATCTTTTATGTCGAGTAATTCCCCGTAATTCTTCGGCCTAAAGAATATCGCACCGTACGTGGTGCAGCTGGTGCACGAGACCTGCACCACCGTTCCATTCGCTCACTGCAAATAAGAAAAATAAAGCAAGCAAGGCTGACAAGCAAGCAACTTGTCACCCTAAATGAAACTCCTTCGGAAATTTGTGATAAGGTTAGATATCTTCGTGTCGTTTTTTTTTTTACTTTAAATTGGTTTGAGCCCGTAGACAGTTGCTGCGAAAGCATACCGCCTGTTATATTCTTGACGGTCTTTTTAGGCTCGAATACCAGGCTAATTCATAAAATCTGGCGGGCTTGAGTATACGTCCCTGCTTTGGCGTCGTGCGTGAGCATGGAATAGTGGATACCCCATTCCACGTCACTGGGAGGTGGAATTTATGCTCCAGCTTGTGTTAATGTCTCATGGATAGGAAAGTATTGTCTCGGCGCTCGATTCAGCATTCGTTCAGTCCTTGTCACCAGGGGGTTGTTTCCCAACAGCGATATCAGTGCGTGTTGAGAATTGTTCTTTTTTCAATTTGATACCAGGATTCTGGGTTTATACATTATTACGGGCAGGTCGTATGTAGTGCTTGCTACGACATCATTGCGAGTAGTATTGCGGAAGTTTTTCTCTAATGGCATATGCCCTTGAGTCATACGTCGGACGCACTTAAATTTGATTTCGGCTCGGGAAACGCTGACATTAATTTGTTCGTGATTGCTTGGCCGGTTTGCTTAAACTTATGGCGAGCTTCAGCAATGCGCTTTCGTCATTCGGTCAATTCGTTGGTTATTAGCGTAGCGCAGCTTTTTTAGAAGCTTCTGAAGGCGCATCGCTCGTACGCTGGACGTACCACTACGGTGTTACTTCTTCGTCGTTGATAACCATAAAGTTGCTACGTCTGGCCATTTCGACAGCCCTCTGCTGACCAGCCTTTCACACAGACGACGTCTCTTCGGCGCTGTGGGATGAGGTTTTGCTGAAAGGTGAGAAGTTTAGCACATTGCTCGCTTTTTCAGGCTACGGATATTGCCTTGACCGCTGACATTTCGTTCCGTGGCTTCGAGCAGCAAATCCGCAAGCCCGTTACCAACCCGTTACTCGTTACCGTTAGCCCGTCTTCACACTTCAGTACAGCTTTATCCGTGCAACTGAGATCTTGCTCCTCCAGCCGAGATTATTGTTCTGGTACCATGCGCTGCTCTTTTTTAGTTGCATCGCTTCTTTGCTTTGTGTCGCAGCATTTTTGCTTCACCGTCTAGGTTGACGCTCTGCACTTTCCTGCACGGCTTCGCAAGTTGATTGATCCCTTGCGACGGAATTATCGTTGATCCTCTTTGTACGAAGCTTCTGGCGGTGCATTAGTCGCTCATAGCGAACGCGTCTGGTATCTGTGTGAAGATAGGTAGATTTTTTCCGGCCGAGAATGCGATATTTCGAAATCACGTAGGTTGAATTGTTCGCGGGCGGGAGTCGCCTCAGCAGTTTATTTTTCTTTCGGAAGCATTGCGCAGCATTTACGCAGGTGCGTTGCTCGGCTACTTTGCGAACTAGTACACCTAGCTTGTTTCACCCGCCGAAAGTATCGGGCAGGTGCTAATTACGGTGATACGAAAGGGTCCTCAGTCCTTTTCCAAGAGTCGTTGTGTTTTCGGCAATCGAGACAATCATGTTTCTTTGTTTCGCCTTTTTAAACTGCGGTCGCACATTTATCGCATCCCAATCATTGGGTGAAGCAGCTTCAATACAGGAAAATAACTCGGGTGAACATTCCAATTGATGAGGTTGCATCTCCGCTGGGAGTGACATTTTGATAGAATAAAGGAAAAAAATGAGGGACAGCACGCTCCGGCCAGTCTGACCCCGGTCGTGGTCTGACTTCAGTAACTGCGTTAAGATCGTGTCAAAGCTTAGGCCGCGGCGGCCGGTTTCCTGAAGGAGGCGAAAAGCAAAAAACGCCTGTGTGTTCGAGATTTCAGTGCACGTTAAAGATTCCCAGGCGGTAAAACTTGATCCGGAGCCCTCCACTACGGCGCGCCTCATCGCCTTTGAAGCGCCAGCGCGTTAAACCTTATAATCAAACCGACCAATGTGAACGCCTGCCACACCAGAATATAAGTGGTTACAATCAATGCGAACCACGGAAAAGAGATTAGGCGTAGAATTACTTTGAATCGGAGACCATTATGGGAACACCAATCAACCGTTTGCTATGTCTGTCACTAAAAAGAAATTTACACAGTCAATGAGTACACCCGGTGCTGACGTATAGGGACAGAGTTTCGGGCACTCACCAATACCCTCAAAAGAAAACGTAGACCACCCTTGAGAGTCAGAGAAAGAATAATGTTCGAGCAACGCAAAGGCATCGAATCGAGCATCAAGCAAAGTCGTGTGGAGAACATCCTAGCTCAAATTAGAAGAATGAAGGGGAGTTGGGCTGGGCAGGCGCTGCGGAGTATGGACAACCGGAGAATTGACACTAGGCGGACGAAGTCACCACTGAGAAGGAGAACTGGATGTTACTTTTCTAATAGTTCTATGTTATAAATGCTAACAATGGCGTTCCAACTACGCTCACTGCGTTGTGTTATAACTGTAGCGCCAGCGCTCGAAGGTGTCGTGACTTTCGGATGGGCGGTGGCAAATCTGCGCCGTCGTGTTCTGCCGTTGGCGTGTTTTTTTTTGTTTGTTTGTTTGATATTCTGTAAGTTGGTGTTCCTGATCATATATTGAAAGCAGGTAAGCCCTTGTTTTGCTAGATTACGTCGTCGAGCAGCTTTGTAGTCAATGAAGTCTGATGTGGCCGGCTCTAATGTGTCTCTAGTTCATTTGGAACGATTTCAGGTTGTTCGTAGGCAATTACCATGTCAACGTGACATCAATTCCTACTGATTTTCTGATATCATTTAATGTAACTACAGAAATCCTAGAAATGGCGTTTGACACAAGGCTAATGTGGGGAGAAGTATACTCCTGGGTGTTTTGCGCAAAATGTTTCGCGGATGACTTGGCATGATGGCTACACCCTGGAAGTTCGGCTGCCAGACGGATGGTTATCCAAAGGAGGCCATGGTTGATAGTGTGTCCACAACAGCACACAGTAAAAATTTCGAACCCTGCCGCTTCCTGTGAGCCACAACTCGACAATTGAAAATTGTCTGGCGGTGCCCAGGGCTGCGCAGAATACCGAGAGTAGCGTACATGTTTAGCAAATTACGCTGCACATATCGAGTGGCATTCAACAACTTGTTCCACATACTTGCGAAGGCTGCAGCCGCTTGTCTCATGGCGGTGCACTTTTGAAGCGAAAACTTTCTTATTTGGACCGATGGCGGCCTTTTAAGAAACGAATCCATTTCCCCATAGACCAATTTGTCGACCGAAAACCTCTGGTAAGATCTCTGGACACGCGGAGAGTGCGTAAAACCGAGCGTCCATTGCGTCAAAACGCTTACTTGAAAATCGCAAAAAAGGAACGGTTGTTGAAGAAGAATACACGCATCGATGATGTATCAGGAATGCAATCATAAACCACGTATCGGCATACATTTCGATGGTCCGTGGATCCGTTTGCTTAGTGCTCAAAAAATCGTCGCATGGGTTTGTTCTCCGTTTGTGATTTTGGTTTTTGAATGCTTGACGATTGATTGGATGCACTTAGGCGAAGGTTGGACGCACTTTAAGCTTTCGCGCTTTTCTCAGTGTTCGTTAGAAAGGAATGGTGAAGTTTTTTACCGTCGTACAAAATTGAGGTGGTTACAGGTCGCGACACGAAGTGCATCAGCATAACAAAATATTCAATTGTGGAACCTATTTGTGAGGTGAAATTCGGCGTTCCCTTGCGTTCAGGACCAAAGAAGTGGAAGCGGGATGCGAACCAAGTGAGTGACACCCATACTTGTTGGGACCAATTTATGGTACACCGACGTTTCATTTTTAATTGCAGGAGCATAGGTAGCCATGCTTAAGGATATGAAACTCAACTGATGACCACAGGGTGCTTTAAGGGAAAACAGGCCTATAAAAACCACCTTTCAATAGACGTTTCTGATGGAAACCGACCCTCGCCATGCATGAACTCATTGTGCAGTTCAGCATAGTTAAATACATTTGTGGAAATAGTCAGATGGGCACAAAAAATATCAGTAGAGAATGAAAGAAAAGACAAGTAAGGGGCATAGAAATGGGAAATAAGACACGGGCCACAGTAAGAGTCTCGGAATGGCATCCGCGAAGTGGTTGGAGTTTCATTCATTATGCACTTACTATGCAGCTCGTCACAGCCTATGGGAGGTAGCACGCATGGCTTGGTTCTGTGTTCATTTATAGGGAACGCGCCATGGAAACCATCGTAGACAGTGTAAATTTGTTGGGCCGCTTTTCTTAGGACTTCCTGGTCACAAGGACGTTTTCGCGAAATACCGATGTACCGATTTCGTTGGCAAATAGGTATTACAATGAACCAGCCAGCTTTAATACACACTAGTTCTGCTGTTCGTAAACATATTTCGCACCATACGATGATTAGAATTATGTAAACACGCTATGTTTAATTATCAGGTAAAGGATTTACAGAAAGGAAGTAAGCCGCATGCTGCATTGTATAATGCTAAAAAATGTATAGAAAACGTATCAGCCGAGTGGTAAGACCCAACAGAAAACTCGGTATCAAGTGAGACAGAAGTTATAATCGGGCGGTAATATCGGAAGAGTAGAAAGCTCCAACAAGACAAATTATCCTACCACGCCAGAATGTCAAAATACACAAGTCGTCCAACTGGAAAAATGGTCCACTAGGGCATTTTTCTTCTCGTTAGAGCTTTCAACTCTTGGGTCATTGGGGCACTGAATCACAAGGTACGTGTCGGAAGGCCCAACAATACAGAAGATCTGGACGGGTACGGGAATGGTAAGGCAAGATACCCGCAAGGCCGAAGGGTCCAATCAAGCTTAAATACTCAGCCACGACGACGTGACGAAAACTCTAACCGTGCTAGATCATCTAAAAAGAAGGAATATCCAAAAGAGGGTCAATATCCAAGAGGGTCAAATGATCTAAATGTATACCGGTATGTGCATGGTTTATGAGATAAAGCTGCACTATTGTACTCCTTCTCCATGATATATGCGCGTATCGTATTATCTACAACCGTTCAACTTTCGCGATTTTCGAGTAACAGTTTTGACCAAATGGAAGTGCGGCTTGAACCACGTGCCGTGTGTCCAGAGTTCTTATCAGGGCTTTTCGGTTGGCCAACGAGGCTATGGGTAAATGCATTAGCCTTTTGACAGGACGCCATAGGTCCCACCAACAAAGCTTTCGCTTTAAAAACCCCTACGACACAATAAACGGGCATCTGGATTAATTGGAGGGGTTAATCGGCGAAGAGGCCAGCGAAGAAATTTCTTTTGGCAGCAAACTGGAGCGTGGCAAGCGGACGCAACGTTACCGCGGCGGGCTGATTTTGGAACTTAAACAATGGCTCTTGTGAGATAATGGCCATGTTTTGATTCTGCAGTGTGCACAAAAAATCTTTTAACTGTTCCAATAAGCGCGAGTTTGCCCATTTTGCTTAAAGAAAGAAATATGACACACTGTTCACTTTTGCGAAGAACGGGCTACAGTTTATGAGTCATGTTGCGGACAAGTTTTGGCCGTGCAAGGGAGGGTGGGTAGAGTTGAGAAAAAATCTAATTCGTCAGAGCATATATGCGCGTCGGTTGCAGTGTCTTGGGGAAATATCGTTCGTAATTTTGATGTACCGTAAATATTATGGCATGTGGTGGAGGAGCACTATACGCATGTGAGGAAGAGCAGTACATTGTTTGCCGGCAAGAACTGTATGTCTATTCCTCCAGTACTCGCAACGTTAAATTATAAGAAATGGCGGCCGCATACATGGTAGCGTTCAGGGTAGTTTTAGTTATCTGAAGAGGGTAGCCCCAGTGGCGGCTCCGCTCGCGAGAGTGGGTTGGGATTCTGGTAGGCCGGACAAGTTTGCGTTTTTTTTTTTTGGGGGGGGGGGGGGGGGCAGCGGGTGGCTGTTTTTGTTGCCAAAATATTGAGGTTTATATCATTAGCAAGCTGGACCAGCAAGTTTTAGTCTGTAAAATTGCACTGCTGAAGGAACTTGCATTCCAAAACTAGTCCACTAAGTTCCTTGGGTATACCGACAACCGGTTAGGCGGTAGCAAGTTGTACGCCGGTCTGGACAGTGAGTCAAATAATCGAATGGCGGTTACCTTGCCTCGAATCCTGGGTTAGGGTGCACAAGCCAGCGATTGGCACATGGGTCGTAGGCTTCCAAAGCTGCTCGTGCATGTCCCTCACACCATCCGCCCAGGACGAACAGCATCTCGTAAGGCATGCGCGGAAGCCAGCGATCTGGGTTTGAGCCGCCGCAGTTGTAGCAATAGTCCACGAAGTCCAGCTTGATGCCGTTGGCTGCACAGGGAGTTGGACAAGCTATTCGGAAATCGAACTATACTTTGGCTTCCCCTAGAAAAAAAAGCGAATTCAAAAGCAGATTTTTTTTCCTACCTACTAAACCTGGATGCTTGGGGAGTTTATTTGATATTATGTGTGAATCTCAAGTTATATTTCTGGAGTACGGTAGGATTTTTTCAAAACATTTTTTTCCACCATTTCGAAACTTTGTTCTCCAGATGGCATTAGTTTTTGGTAGAATATTGGTTAATTATTTCCTATACGGATAATAATTGTGTGATGACGTGAGCTATGGTTATGTTCTTTACAGATTTAAAGAATAGGCGATATGAACATATGGAAATTTTTGGCTACGGAAAAACCAAATACGACAGCAGGTATATTTGTGTGCACTTCTTTTGTCGGGCGTGGACGGTATGCAATTTAGTTAGAGTGGTGTGGCTCTACTGTTAGGGTAAAATATGGAAAGTTTATATAAGCGTAACGTATTCAGTTACTGAAAAGAATTTCCATTTGGGCGCTGGGGGCGGGGGCCGGGAAGAGGGAAGAGTTTGATAATCGTATAAAAAAGTTGCAAATGATATCTACGTTCAGGTCTTTCGATGTGCGACGTGGTAGCGCTACTTCAGCTTCGAGGCAGTGTTCTGGAAAGAGTTGTTGCATTTACTATTGATGTTTTCCGAGCCCAAAAAGTCATTGATGAAACCAACACTAGCCGCAACGATTTTTAATCCATGACTTCGTGTAGTGTAGCGCCAACAAAACGACAAGGACAAAGGGGGGCGACGGGCACAAGCGCTAACTTCCAACTGAGTTTATTTAAGAAATGCGTGAATTTAAAAACACTTATCAAAACAACCAAAGATAGGAAAGAACAGAAAAAACGGCTCATGACAAAATTTGCACACAAAAATAATTCGCACAAACACTGTGACGTCGAGCAAAAGGCAGCTCGAGGCATTAACTAAGGTGGCACAATCGCGGAATCGTTTTGTTGGCGCTGCACGGAGTCATGGATTACCGGTACCAACTAGCCCAAACCCAAACTCTAATGAGATTTTTAATTGCCGCCGAACAGGGAAGGCAGAGAGCATCTACGCATGCGTGTGTTAAGATGTGGCATTGAAAGGTTTCGGCTGCGAGGTATTCGTCACTTTGAGAGAGAAGGCGAAAGGGTCAGTGCTTTAATGTGGTTATTTTCTACCGTCGTGACAGGAGTAAACTTTTTTTTTTGCTAAAAGAGAGACGGGGCGATAGAAAGAAGACCTTTCTTGAATAATATATAGTCAGTGTTCGGGAAAAACTGTGTAAACGGATGGCAGAGCCGAAGAGTGAAATCCGAAGTCCAGGGCCTCAAATTTACCAGATCCTTTCCTTACCCTCTCGGCCACCTCACGCTGATACTAAGGGGACAAGCTGGTCAGGCCAGCCTGGCTTCTCTTGATGGAAGTGGAATTGGTAAGGTTTTAATTTTCCTTCTTGCAAACAGCCAGGTGGCGCCCCAGAGGGTGGATTTGTCCCTATTTTCCGCAGCTTATATTTATTGGCGGACGTGTCCTACCAAACACCATCAGCCATCTTTATTGGTATGTATTTGTTTGTATCGGGCGCATAGTTATCGTTTCTTCGGCGTTAAGATGCCCGTGTGGCACGGTAATGGTGTTATTAGTCGTAGGATGAGACAAATTTCTCCCTATTTTTTTTTGTGGAGGGGAGTGCGGTGGGGTCGCAAAGAACATGGTATATGATTTTGCGTGCATCTCGCGTGCGTCACAGCTCTCCGAACCTCACGTAGGGGTGTTAATGTGACGAACATTCATCATTGTCTTTCTGAAAGATTTCGGTACTCTGCGCGCACGCAAAAGTCTAATGAACTTTTGCGAGTGCGTAATGACGTTTAAGATGCTATTCTATAGTTCCGATAGGTAGTGGTGTCGCTAGGGGGTGCGGGGGCGGGGGCGCCCTGGGCCCCGGGTACCAGCCCCTCGGTGAAGGGAGGGGGGTGCCACTTGCGCCCCTTTAATGTGTAATGCGGATGTCAAAGACTGGTAGACGACTGTAACCAAATCACAGCTTCGGCCTGTTCAATTTACGTCCCCACCATGCCTATACAGAAAGCGGGCACAATTTTGGCATCCTGGAATGTCGCGCGAGTCGAGGATATGATAGAAGGCGAACAAGGAACGACTTCTCCCGAGGGGGTGCCGTCGGTATGACTGCGACGCCCGGAGGGGCGTAGCGAGCCAGCTTGTTTTTTAATGGGGCGAGAGTGGGGCTAACAGAGCCCCTTCATCACGTCCACGACCTCTGTTAGGGCGGCAAACGAGAAGAGTACGGGGGGAGGCATCAGGGCCAACGAGAGTCTGGTCATGTGTCCTCGGCGGCTTTCCGCGTGCCCTTTTTTGTTTTGTTATTGTTATTCGCGCTTTGTTTCACCATGAGCTTTCTTTGATACTTCATTGTTAATGTTTAGCCTTTTCTGACGTCTTTGCGGTGACGCGTCGGATGCCTTGTACCCCGGCCCGCTTGTAATATTTTAAGAAGGAAACCAAGGTGAAAATGACTTGAAAAACAAAATGTGCGGAACATTGAATCTTGAAGAAGCGGGAACTAAGAATGAAAATGAAACGAAAGTAAGGGTGAAACATGAAAGAAAGTTGGGTGCGGAGGGGCTAACTGTACAGAGTAAGTCTCAATGTGTTGGGGTGGAGGGGGGGGGTGGGGCAAGAGGAAGGGGGAGCAGCTTAGGTGTCCAGCAGCGGGTGAGGCAGTTAAGCCGTCGCGATGTCCCTTGGTTGCACCAGAGTCCCTGAATGGTTGCACTACCAACCAATTCGCGATCGAAGCAATCGCAAAGGATCTCATCCGGGTGGTGATAGCTCGTATTTCTTAAGTCGTTGACTTTCGTTCTTGTGCCCAGCGACGCGTCCACCGCATGGCAATTGCACGGAGATGACAATATATGTAAGGGGCGTATCCCATGCAGCCCCATGCAATTAAAGCCGAAACAAAAATACGAACGAGTAGCTTGTCGAACAAATTGTGCAAGAAATACAACAGTTACCGTAATTACCCGATTCTAACGCGCACTTTTTTTCCCGGAAAATAGGTCGAAAAATCGCATGCGCGTTATAATCGGATACGAAACCGAAACTGCCGAAACAACAGAAATTTCGTCCCGCCAATCACCATCGCCATCTCAAGCAGGCGCCAAAGCTTTTAGCAACGATTTTTCAGACGCAGGAAGCATGGGAATAGTGCCTAGAATATTCTAGGAACTTTAGCATAGGCGCCTAGGCTTTTCTATCGGCGTTCACACAAATCGTCAAATCGTTCCACTTGCGCGCTTGATAACAGCAATGGCGGCAGCGGCTCTCACGCGTTCAAAACGAGCGGTCGGCTGAAGCGTGATCCTCTGGAGAAGCTCGCAGGATGGGCGTGCGAGGCATGGGCCTCGATCCCATGCTGAAGCGTGAGCCTCTGGAGAAGCTCGCAGGATGGGCGTGCGAGGCATGGGCCTCGATCCCATCGATCATGGTTGAACGTTCGTTGTGAAGTGTGGCATCGCGAACGCGCTTGACGGCACCAAGAACGAGATGTTGTGGTCAGCGGAGAGCGACGACGAGTGAGATGAGTGAGATGAGTGAGATGAGTGAGGGGCTCGGCAGCACCGCAACGGACCGAGCTAATCTTCCTCGCTTCTTTTTGGTGCAGTTTCTCGGAATTTGGTGCCTACAGCTCTCGGAACCACCCGGTGTGCGCGTCGCTTGCCCTGCCACGGCCGACACCGTGGGTGTGCTGTTCACGGGCCGTCTTTCGACATGGAAGGCGGACGAAGCGGCAGCTACCGACACTGAAAGGCCACGCGCATCCAGATCTACGCAGCCGCCTCACTTCCACTGGCCATATCTGGTGACATCTTGGCGATGCCGCACCGATCTGGAACCCGGGACGTCCTGCACAGCGCATGCGTTCAACCTGGATATAAAGCTCGCCCGGATCGTCACAGCGCTCAGTGGGCTCGGCAGCACCGCACTGGACCGAGCTAATCTTCCTCGCTTCTTTTTGGTGCAGTTTCTCGGAATTTGGTGCCTACAGCTCTCGGAACCACCCGGTGTGCGCGTCGCTTGCCCTGCCACGGCCGACACCGTGGGTCTGCCGTTCACGGGCCGTCTTTCGACATGGAAGGCGGACGAAGCGGCAGCTACCGACACCGAAAGGCCACGCGCATCCAGATCTACGCAGCCGCCTCACTTCCACTGGCCATATCTGGTGACATCTTGGCGATGCCGCACCTATCTGGAACCCGGGACGTCCTGCACAGCGCATGCGTTCAACCTGGATATAAAGCTCGCCCGGATCGTCACAGCGCTCAGTGGGCTCGGCAGCACCGCACTGGACCGAGCTAATCTTCCTCGCTTCTTTTTGGTGCAGTTTCTCGGAATTTGGTGCCTACAGCTCTCGTAACCACCGGGTGTGCGCGTCGCTTGCCCTGCCACGGCCGACACCGTGGGTCTGCCGTTCACGGGCCGTCTTTCGACATGGAAGGCGGACGAAGCGGCAGCTACCGACACCGAAAGGCCACGCGCATCCAGATCTACGCAGCCGCCTCACTTCCACTGGCCATATCTGGTGACATCTTGGCGATGCCGCACCTATCTGGAACCCGGGACGTCCTGCACAGCGCATGCGTTCAACCTGGATATAAAGCTCGCCCGGATCGTCACAGCGCTCAGTGGGCTCGGCAGCACCGCACTGGACCGAGCTAATCTTCCTCGCTTCTTTTTGGTGCAGTTTCTCGGAATTTGGTGCCTACAGCTCTCGGAACCACCCGGTGTGCGCGTCGCTTGTCCTGCCACGGCCGACACCGTGGGTCTGCCGTTCACGGGCCGTCTTTCGACATGGAAGGCGGACGAAGCGGCAGCTACCGACACCGAAAGGCCACGCGCATCCAGATCTACGTAGCCGCCTCACTTCCACTGGCCATATCTGGTGACATCTTGGCGATGCCGCACCTATCTGGAACCCGGGACGTCCTGCACAGCGCATGCGTCCAACCTGGATATAAAGCTCGCCCGGATCGTCACAGCGCTCAGAGGGCTCGGCAGCACCGCACTGGGCCGAGCTAATCTTCCTCGCTTCTTTTTGGTGCAGTTTCTCGGAATTTGGTGCCTACAGCTCTCGTAACCACCGGGTGTGCGCGTCGCTTGCCCTGCCACGGCCGACACCGTGGGTCTGCCGTTCACGGGCCGTCTTTCGACATGGAAGGCGGACGAAGCGGCAGCTACCGACACCGAAAGGCCACGCGCATCCAGATCTACGCAGCCGCCTCACTTCCACTGGCCATATCTGGTGACATCTTGGCGATGCCGCACCTATCTGGAACCCGGGACGTCCTGCACAGCGCATGCGTTCAACCTGGATATAAAGCTCGCCCGGATCGTCACAGCGCTCAGTGGGCTCGGCAGCACCGCACTGGACCGAGCTAATCTTCCTCGCTTCTTTTTGGTGCAGTTTCTCGGAATTTGGTGCCTACAGCTCTCGGAACCACCCGGTGTGCGCGTCGCTTGTCCTGCCACGGCCGACACCGTGGGTCTGCCGTTCACGGGCCGTCTTTCGACATGGAAGGCGGACGAAGCGGCAGCTACCGACACCGAAAGGCCACGCGCATCCAGATCTACGTAGCCGCCTCACTTCCACTGGCCATATCTGGTGACATCTTGGCGATGCCGCACCTATCTGGAACCCGGGACGTCCTGCACAGCGCATGCGTCCAACCTGGATATAAAGCTCGCCCGGATCGTCACAGCGCTCAGAGGGCTCGGCAGCACCGCACTGGGCCGAGCTAATCTTCCTCGCTTCTTTTTGGTGCAGTTTCTCGGAATTTGGTGCCTACAGCTCTCGGAACCACCCGGTGTGCGCGTCGCTTGTCCTGCCACGGCCGACACCGTGGGTCTGCCGTTCACGGGCCGTCTTTCGACATGGAAGGCGGACGAAGCGGCAGCTACCGACACCGAAAGGCCACGCGCATCCAGATCTACGCAGCCGCCTCACTTCCACTGGCCATATCTGGTGACATCTTGGCGATGCCGCACCTATCTGGAACCCGGGACGTCCTGCACAGCGCATGCGTTCAACCTGGATATAAAGCTCGCCCGGATCGTCACAGCGCTCAGTGGGCTCGGCAGCACCGCAACGGACCGAGCTAATCTTCCTCGCTTCTTTTTGGTGCAGTTTCTCGGAATTTGGTGCCTACAGCTCTCGGAACCACCCGGTGTGCGCGTCGCTTGCCCTGCCACGGCCGACACCGTGGGTGTGCTGTTCACGGGCCGTCTTTCGACATGGAAGGCGGACGAAGCGGCAGCTACCGACACTGAAAGGCCACGCGCATCCAGATCTACGCAGCCGCCTCACTTCCACTGGCCATATCTGGTGACATCTTGGCGATGCCGCACCGATCTGGAACCCGGGACGTCCTGCACAGCGCATGCGTTCAACCTGGATATAAAGCTCGCCCGGATCGTCACAGCGCTCAGTGGGCTCGGCAGCACCGCACTGGACCGAGCTAATCTTCCTCGCTTCTTTTTGGTGCAGTTTCTCGGAATTTGGTGCCTACAGCTCTCGGAACCACCCGGTGTGCGCGTCGCTTGCCCTGCCACGGCCGACACCGTGGGTCTGCCGTTCACGGGCCGTCTTTCGACATGGAAGGCGGACGAAGCGGCAGCTACCGACACCGAAAGGCCACGCGCATCCAGATCTACGCAGCCGCCTCACTTCCACTGGCCATATCTGGTGACATCTTGGCGATGCCGCACCTATCTGGAACCCGGGACGTCCTGCACAGCGCATGCGTTCAACCTGGATATAAAGCTCGCCCGGATCGTCACAGCGCTCAGTGGGCTCGGCAGCACCGCACTGGACCGAGCTAATCTTCCTCGCTTCTTTTTGGTGCAGTTTCTCGGAATTTGGTGCCTACAGCTCTCGTAACCACCGGGTGTGCGCGTCGCTTGCCCTGCCACGGCCGACACCGTGGGTCTGCCGTTCACGGGCCGTCTTTCGACATGGAAGGCGGACGAAGCGGCAGCTACCGACACCGAAAGGCCACGCGCATCCAGATCTACGCAGCCGCCTCACTTCCACTGGCCATATCTGGTGACATCTTGGCGATGCCGCACCTATCTGGAACCCGGGACGTCCTGCACAGCGCATGCGTTCAACCTGGATATAAAGCTCGCCCGGATCGTCACAGCGCTCAGTGGGCTCGGCAGCACCGCACTGGACCGAGCTAATCTTCCTCGCTTCTTTTTGGTGCAGTTTCTCGGAATTTGGTGCCTACAGCTCTCGTAACCACCGGGTGTGCGCGTCGCTTGCCCTGCCACGGCCGACACCGTGGGTCTGCCGTTCACGGGCCGTCTTTCGACATGGAAGGCGGACGAAGCGGCAGCTACCGACACCGAAAGGCCACGCGCATCCAGATCTACGCAGCCGCCTCACTTCCACTGGCCATATCTGGTGACATCTTGGCGATGCCGCACCTATCTGGAACCCGGGACGTCCTGCACAGCGCATGCGTTCAACCTGGATATAAAGCTCGCCCGGATCGTCACAGCGCTCAGTGGGCTCGGCAGCACCGCACTGGACCGAGCTAATCTTCCTCGCTTCTTTTTGGTGCAGTTTCTCGGAATTTGGTGCCTACAGCTCTCGGAACCACCCGGTGTGCGCGTCGCTTGTCCTGCCACGGCCGACACCGTGGGTCTGCCGTTCACGGGCCGTCTTTCGACATGGAAGGCGGACGAAGCGGCAGCTACCGACACCGAAAGGCCACGCGCATCCAGATCTACGTAGCCGCCTCACTTCCACTGGCCATATCTGGTGACATCTTGGCGATGCCGCACCTATCTGGAACCCGGGACGTCCTGCACAGCGCATGCGTCCAACCTGGATATAAAGCTCGCCCGGATCGTCACAGCGCTCAGAGGGCTCGGCAGCACCGCACTGGGCCGAGCTAATCTTCCTCGCTTCTTTTTGGTGCAGTTTCTCGGAATTTGGTGCCTACAGCTCTCGTAACCACCGGGTGTGCGCGTCGCTTGCCCTGCCACGGCCGACACCGTGGGTCTGCCGTTCACGGGCCGTCTTTCGACATGGAAGGCGGACGAAGCGGCAGCTACCGACACCGAAAGGCCACGCGCATCCAGATCTACGCAGCCGCCTCACTTCCACTGGCCATATCTGGTGACATCTTGGCGATGCCGCACCTATCTGGAACCCGGGACGTCCTGCACAGCGCATGCGTTCAACCTGGATATAAAGCTCGCCCGGATCGTCACAGCGCTCAGTGGGCTCGGCAGCACCGCACTGGACCGAGCTAATCTTCCTCGCTTCTTTTTGGTGCAGTTTCTCGGAATTTGGTGCCTACAGCTCTCGGAACCACCCGGTGTGCGCGTCGCTTGTCCTGCCACGGCCGACACCGTGGGTCTGCCGTTCACGGGCCGTCTTTCGACATGGAAGGCGGACGAAGCGGCAGCTACCGACACCGAAAGGCCACGCGCATCCAGATCTACGTAGCCGCCTCACTTCCACTGGCCATATCTGGTGACATCTTGGCGATGCCGCACCTATCTGGAACCCGGGACGTCCTGCACAGCGCATGCGTCCAACCTGGATATAAAGCTCGCCCGGATCGTCACAGCGCTCAGAGGGCTCGGCAGCACCGCACTGGGCCGAGCTAATCTTCCTCGCTTCTTTTTGGTGCAGTTTCTCGGAATTTGGTGCCTACAGCTCTCGGAACCACCCGGTGTGCGCGTCGCTTGTCCTGCCACGGCCGACACCGTGGGTCTGCCGTTCACGGGCCGTCTTTCGACATGGAAGGCGGACGAAGCGGCAGCTACCGACACCGAAAGGCCACGCGCATCCAGATCTACGCAGCCGCCTCACTTCCACTGGCCATATCTGGTGACATCTTGGCGATGCCGCACCTATCTGGAACCCGGGACGTCCTGCACAGCGCATGCGTTCAACCTGGATATAAAGCTCGCCCGGATCGTCACAGCGCTCAGTGGGCTCGGCAGCACCGCACTGGACCGAGCTAATCTTCCTCGCTTCTTTTTGGTGCAGTTTCTCGGAATTTGGTGCCTACAGCTCTCGGAACCACCCGGTGTGCGCGTCGCTTGTCCTGCCACGGCCGACACCGTGGGTCTGCCGTTCACGGGCCGTCTTTCGACATGGAAGGCGGACGAAGCGGCAGCTACCGACACCGAAAGGCCACGCGCATCCAGATCTACGCAGCCGCCTCACTTCCCCTGGCCATTTCTGGTGACATCTTGGCGATGCCGCACCTATCTGGAACCCGGGACGTCCTGCACAGCGCATGCGTTCAACCTGGATATAAAGCTCGCCCGGATCGTCACAGCGCTCAGTGGGCTCGGCAGCACCGCACTGGACCGAGCTAATCTTCCTCGCTTCTTTTTGGTGCAGTTTCTCGGAATTTGGTGCCTACAGCTCTCGGAACCACCCGGTGTGCGCGTCGCTTGTCCTGCCACGGCCGACACCGTGGGTCTGCCGTTCACGGGCCGTCTTTCGACATGGAAGGCGGACGAAGCGGCAGCTACCGACACCGAAAGGCCACGCGCATCCAGATCTACGCAGCCGCCTCACTTCCACTGGCCATATCTGGTGACATCTTGGCGATGCCGCACCTATCTGGAACCCGGGACGTCCTGCACAGCGCATGCGTTCAACCTGGATATAAAGCTCGCCCGGATCGTCACAGCGCTCAGTGGGCTCGGCAGCACCGCACTGGACCGAGCTAATCTTCCTCGCTTCTTTTTGGTGCAGTTTCTCGGAATTTGGTGCCTACAGCTCTCGGAACCACCCGGTGTGCGCGTCGCTTGTCCTCCCACGGCCGACACCGTGGGTCTGCCGTTCACGGGCCGTCTTTCGACATGGAAGGCGGACGAAACGGCAGCTACCGACACCGAAAGGCCACGCGCATCCAGATCTACGCAGCCGCCTCACTTCCACTGGCCATATCTGGTGACATCTTGGCGATGCCGCACCTATCTGGAACCCGGGACGTCCTGCACAGCGCATGCGTTCAACCTGGATATAAAGCTCGCCCGGATCGTCACAGCGCTCAGTGGGCTCGGCAGCACCGCACTGGACCGAGCTAATCTTCCTCGCCTCTTTTTGGTGCAGTTTCTCGGAATTTGGTGCCTACAGCTCTCGGAACCACCCGGTGTGCGCGTCGCATGTCCTGCCACGGCCGACACCGTGGGTCTGCCGTTCACGGGCCGTCTTTCGACATGGAAGGCGGACGAAGCGGCAGCTACCGACACCGAAAGGCCACGCGCATCCAGATCTACGCAGCCGCCTCACTTCCACTGGCCATATCTGGTGACATCTTGGCGATGCCGCACCTATCTGGAACCCGGGACGTCCTGCACAGCGCATGCGTTCAACCTGGATATAAAGCTCGCCCTGATCGTCACAGCGCTCAGTGGGCTCGGCAGCACCGCAATGGACCGAGCTAATCTTCCTCGCTTCTTTTTGGTGCAGGTAATAAACCGCTATTGTCTTTTTGCTAAGCGAACTAGTTACCGTGCCCTAGTTGTGCTGCCGAGCCCACACTGGTTTTGTACTTTTGCTTATGACTGTACAAACGCGCTTGTGCAGCTTATTTTGTTAGCTGGCGATGTTGAGACGAACCCTGGGCCTGATTCCCCCTAGTCTTCTGACTCTGCCGACGTTTCGTCGCAAATGCTCAAGGCACTTAAAGAATTGCAATCTGGTCAGTCAGCTATGTTAGAGCAATTAAAAGCGATTCAGACAACGCTAGTGGAGCATGAAAAGACCTTCAGAGAGATGAAGAAGCGGCTAGATAAGATCGAGTCAGACCATGCTTCCCTAGAGACTATGAGGCCGCTACTGACGGGACTGCAGTCGGATGCTGATAACAATGTTCATCATATAAAAGTGTTGACGGCTCGAATCAATGACTCAGAGAACAGATCAAGGCGCAATAACCTGGTATTTTATGGGCACCAGGATACCCAAAACGAATCGTGGGAAGAGTCGGAAAAAATAGTAATTGAGCACTGCAATCGCCTCCTTCAAACTACCGTTCAACCGCGTGACATTGAAAGGGCCCATCGCATAGGCACGTTCCGCGCCGGAAAGTGCAGACCAATAATAGTTAAATTCGTGCATTTTAAAGATAAGGACCATATACGGTCACTTAGCAGTAAGCTTAAAGACACCGACTTCAGCATTTCTCAGGATCTCTCCCCTAGTACTCGCCTTGCCCGTAAGCGTCTAATTGAATTTGGGAAAACTCAAAACTTGAGTTACAAGCTACGCCATGAAACACTGACCGTAAACAACAAAACCTACGTATTTGATCATGCTTCTAATACGGTTGTCGAAAAGAGTTCATAGCAGCCAACAAATAAACTACGCGGGCCACGTTCTTCCCATCAGTCTTTATCATTTTTGCTAACCAACATACGAAGTGTCATTCCGAAGCGGGATAAGCTATGCGAATTGATAGATTCCTCATCGTCAAATATTGTGCTACTAACAGAAACGTGGCTTAACTCGTTAATCGATGATACAGAAATATTGCCATGTCTCCCTGACTTTGACATATTTCGCAAGGACAGGGATAACAACCTGCGCGGTGGCGGTGTCCTGGTAGCCACGAAACGCGACCTACGCTGCGTGCGCATCAATATTACATCGCCATTAGAAATTGTTTGGCTCTGCTGCCACGCATCCCACCCGCGCATCTTGATTGGAGTTTGCTATCGCGCTCCTAGTACTGACACTTCTTTTGCACGTCTGTTTCATGAAAATTTGAACCAACTAAGAACGACCCACCCAAACAGTCCTATATTGTTATTTGGCGACTTTAATTTCCCTAGTATAAATTGGTCTGATACTGCTTCTATGTCATCAAAAAATACCCCCCCTGGAGAGTTTATCAACACGTGCCTCGCCTTCGGATTGTCCCAACTGGTCACTCAGCCTACACGTGTTACCGACCACTCGTCATACTAGATCTTGTCTTAACTTCACACCCTGAGAACGTCTACCCTATCACCTACCTGCGTGGCCTGAGTGATCATTTGGTTGTGCACGCTTCATTCTCATGCAGTTTACACACAAGTAAAAAAACCAGAAAAACACTTACGTTGTACGATAAAGAGGATTACGACAGTATGAACCGGGACTTATCAACCTTCTTTGAAAACTTTGCCGTCAGCTTCGCGCAGCGCTCACTTGAATCCAATTGGCTGTTTTTAAATCAGAGATGCAACGCCTAATACGCCTTTATATTCCTACTAAAACGATATCTGAACGCCCGAGTTCTCCGTGGTTTAATACATCCCTTAAACGCTTAAACAATAAAAAAAAGCGATTGTTCCGGGCAGCAAAGAATTCTAACACGAGTCAAGCCTGGCAGAAATATTACGCCGCTGAAAACGATTACAAAACCTCAACCGCCCACGCTAAACAAAGTTTGTTCTCTGTCACCTTACCCTCTATGCTACGCACTGAACCGAAGCGCTTCTGGAAAACTATTAATCCCAGTGCATCTAACTGTGTTTCGCTGTGCGATAGCTCTGGACTCCCTACCCCGGACCGTGAAGTACCAGATATATTGAACAACGCATTTAGCGCGGTTTTTACGCGTGAACCATTGAATGACCTTCCCACTGTCCCGTCTTATGATTACCCCCCATGCCGAGTGTTATGTTTGAACCACAAGGCATAGTCAAAGTAATTGACTCGCTGAAAAATTCATCATCTGTTGGTATTGATGGTATAAATGCTAAAGTGCTAAAAAACACCAAAAACATGAGCAGCTTGTTTCTCTCACTCATTTTTCAACAGTCTCTGAACACAGGATCGGTTCCCTATGACTGGCGCATCGGTAAGGTCATCCCAGTATTTAAAAAGGGAAATCGTTTGAGCCCTAATAATTACCGTCCGATTTCAATTACCAGTGTCTGTTCTAAAATCGTGGAGCATATATTGTATTCGCACATTGCCAATTTTTTGAATTCCGTCAATTTCTTCAATCCTAATCAGCATGGTTTCCGTAAAGATCATTCTTGCGACACTCAACTTGCCATGTTCCTTCATGACGTACATTCATGCCTAGACCGCAACATTCCAACTGATGCAATCTTTATTGATTTTGCAAAAGCATTTGATAAAGTCCCATATAATCGCCTACTGCTAAAATTGTCGCGGCTTAATTTAGACCCATTAGTTTTGAATTGGATAAGCGCATTTCTAAGTGACCGCCAGCAATTTGTCCACGCCAGTTCGCATACATCATCACTCACGCACGTGCTCTCCGGTGTTCCCCAAGGAACCGTCCTTGGGCCACTTCTTTTTCTCATATATATAAATGATCTCCTCATAAATCTTACGTCGAAAGTCCGTCTTTTCGCTGACGACTGCGTCATTTATCGCCCTATAAGTAGTAGCTGTGACATATCCGCATTACAAGAAGACCTATTTCGCGTGCAGGATTGGTGCAATAACTGGCTGATGTCTTTAAATATCCAAAAAACTGTGCACGTTTCTTTCCACCGCCGCCGCAATTTTGTGCAACCTAAGTATACTATTAACATTGCTATTGGTTCTGCTGACTCGGGTAAATACTTAGGTGTCCATATATCCCACGACTTAAACTGGTCCTGTCACATTAATCACATAACAAACTCGGCTAACCGTGCTCTTGGCTACCTGCGCCGTAATCTTGGCCTAACCCCTCCCTCAATAAAATTACTTGCATACGTAACTTTCGTGCGGCCTAAACTAGAATATGCAAACGCTATCGTCGATCCTTACCAAACTTATTTGATCAACACCCTCGAATCTGTCCAAAATCGAGCCGCTCGATTTATTTTGTCTGATTACTCCCACTATTGAAGCGTTTCAGCGTTACAAGCAGAACTTAACCTTCCTACACTTCAATCTCGCCGCAAAATAGCTCGACTGTGTCTTTACCACAAATTCTTCCACTCGCAACAACTTAGAAATCAGTACATCCAACTAGCCCACCGTATTTCCCGTACTAGTCACACCAATGCAGTCTATCCGGAACGTGCCCATACTAATACATTTCAACAATCATTTTTTATACGCACATCCCGACACTGGAATGACCTACCTGCTTCAGTTGCTACAATCATTGACCAATCTCGTTTCAAGCACGCCATTGAAGAAGTGCCGCCATAATTAGTGTACCCATTCTGTTGCTGTCGGTACGTTGTTGTAACCCTCCTTTCTAGTACTGCATCATACCCACCCCTTATATAGAAATCCCGCTATAATTACTGTACATCGTCTGTTGCCGTTACAATGTTGTTACCTTTTTTTCAAGTGCCGTGTCATGCCCACCCCTCATGTAATGTCCCAATGGGACCTTTGAGGAATCAATAAATCAATAAATCAATAAATCAATAAATCAATAAATCAATAAATCAATAAATCAATAAATCAATAAATCAATAAATCAATAAATCAATTATTTCGAGAAATAAATCGACCGTTTCTCTCGCATTCGTTTTTCTTGCTCACAAAGTTCCGTGCACGTTACAATCGGAGGCGCAAATTTTTTCGGTTTTTTTTTGCCGGGAAAATCGGGTGCGGGTTAGAATCCGGGGCGCGTTAGAATCGGGTAATTACGGTATATAGGCATTTATTGTATTTACCTCACCGCTAATCAGGTAAGTCTACGTGTTTTGATTTCATTCTCCTGATAAAAGCAAAATAAATGAGTATTTGCGTGTTTTCTGTGTTGCGCACATAAATGAAGCTTATAGAATTGTGCTCGTTTTTTTCTATTTTATCATGCCTTTCGTGGGGGTGAGGGGGGGCACGGATTTCAGGGTAAACGAATATTTCAAGCTGATGACCTATTTCGCTTTGGTTGGTGCATTTTAAAGGCAGCGGCCTCGTAAAAAAAGGACAGGGCAACAAAATTAACTGCATAACAAAAACAAACACCTGGTACGTCCCCCCTTCCTATCATTAGCCATTCGAGCCGCAGTGTTGCCCATCTCAAAAGATGGTCGGGACAGAAATAGAGAGAGAAAGAGCGATCAAAGATTTAATGTGCTGCAAGTGTAGGGGCGATCTTTAGTTCAGGAAGTCATGTTTTGACCGTGGTGTCATTGCCCGGGTTACAATTAAGGAGTTGTCACTAACCAGTCCGCCGCTGTGCTTCGTGCAACACTCCTCGGCTGTGTGGCGAAGCTTCCACTACATGCGCCTTTCAAGCAGGCCTCCATTTAGGGGACTCACGCTTGCAGCCGATGGAGCGAAACGCGTCACTACGTGTCTGGATCGCCGGCGCCTCGCTATCGGCGTTGATCAAACTTCGGTGGCGGCCGATGCAACATGCTTAACTTGTCCGAAGGATGCGGAAGCCGCTGCAGAGACCTTCTCTCTCCCCTCTCTCGGACTCAGCGTGCGCCGCTACTACCGACCGCTCACTAACTCTGGAAAGAGTGTTGTGTTGTATGTCTGTGCCGTTCGTGTCGTGTGCACAATCTAGAAGAAATGCTTGTTTGACCATTGGCGCTTTTGGTATTAATAAGATTTCCCCATGCGCTGTAGTTCATTCCTGTTTGAGCAGCAAATCAATGCTGTCACTCTGCTCGAGTCCTGTACTGTAAGCTCGCCCATCGGGGCATTGTTCTTTGGCTTCGGCTCATCTCTCGCCATGCAGTAAACAAGTTAAGTTTGCGTTCGGCTTCTACTCGTCTTCGAGGCAGCAACATTGGCTGGCCGCTCGCTTCACCACGCTACCATACGCATGTCGGAGGCCACGGAGCTCGGCTCGGGTACGCTTTCCCGTATTCAGCAACTGGTTGCCGTGGTGGGATCACAACGTCGCCAACACTGGTTGGCACCGGTCCGACGACAACTTCGTAACTCCTGGTGCCAGCGGTGCGAGATCCTACACCACGGATGTCGAGGCGGCTGCGTACTCCGCAGAATTCACGGCGGTCAATGGTGAGTTCGGGACTTTTCTGACTGAGTTTTACCAGGCTTCTGGGGATAGCTGGTAGGGCGTGTGTTTTTGTCGCATGGGTTATTCACGCAAAACATTTTTTGGAGCAGTGTGAAAGCAGTACTTTAGACCGGCCTTGAATTTGAAGGCGTTGAAAAAAACGCAGTTGTAGGAGCTTGCATACAGTTGCGCTTGGTTGTTTCGGACGCGCTGAGAAAGCCAGAGCTGATACAGGCTATACTCGCTGTTGGGGCTGATGATGACGAGCTGTCGGAATGCATTGAGCTTATCAATGACAGGGAGACCGCTAAACGTCCCGCTGCAGAGGCAGAACGCGAGAAGAAAAAACGAGAACAGGAGGTCGAGTGGCAGAAACAGGAACGAGAGCAGGAATTCCAACGCGAGGAAAGAAATCGTCAGCATGAGCGACAGCATGAGCTAGAAATAAAGCGTCGTGACATCGAGGCATCTTGATCTAGGCGTGAGAGTGACAGCAGCGCGTAGTCTGCGGCGACTGAGTGACCTACGTTGCGAATGAGTGAGCTAATGCGACCCTACACGGTAGGAGAAGACATCGGTCTTTTTTTGATTAATTTCGAGCGTACGTGCGAGATGGCCCAGATTAGCCGAGACACATGGCCTGGCCGCAGAAGCTGCTTACGCCTTTGCCAGGTGAGGCGCCCGACGTGATGGCCCGCTTGCCAAAGGAAAAGGCGGAGGACTACGAGAAAGTCAAGTCGAGCCTCCTGCGTAAGTACAGGCTGACGGCAGAGGCGTTTCGCCACAAGTTCCGTGAAGCCGAGAAAGCTAAGGACGAGTCGTACTCGGAGTTCGCCTGCAAGCTTAGGGCTAACAATGAAGAGTGGCTGGAAGAGGCAGAGGCATTCGGAGAGCAGGAAAAGGTAGTTTAGTGCTTCGGTGTCGACCGGTTTTACCGCCGACTACGCGAGAACCTGAGCATCTGGGTGCAAGATAGGACAGGGGTAAATACTGTGGATCATGCAGCTCAGCTAGGCGACGACTTCATCGCATGTCGAGGTGCGCAGGGGCCGAAAGATGGCCAAAATTCTTCAGCCCGATGCCTGATAAGTCAGGGCCGAAAGGCAGAGCTGCTCAGGAAGACGGCGGAGCTAGCAAAGTCGTTTTCTCGGGCAGTGAAACCGACCGGGAAAACGAAAAGAGCACAGACGCCGAGGAGCCGCACCGAAATAAAGCATTTGAAGCGGGCAAACAGGCTGCCTGTTACAACTGTGGCGAGACGGTCCATTTCGCGGCGAGTTTCAAGAAGGGAAAACTTGTCTTTCACGTGCTGGATCAGAGTTAGGACAGCAGGCAGTTTCTGGAGCCGTACGTACGGGAGCTCGTGGTCAACATTAAAGCGTGCCGAGTTCTTCGCTACTCCGCGGCGATGGGGGACATGACCCGCCCTTCGTACGTTGAACTGGATCAGCTGACGGGACAGTGTGTTTGGGTGAATCATGCCGTAGCAGTACAAAACGTGCGCCTGCCGATTGCCAGTCACCATCGGAGGTCCGTTTGGTGAACTTGTCACGCAGGCGGCAGTATCATCACAACTTCTTCCGGAATACAGGTACCTATTCTCGAATAGGTCGGATCAGCTGTTACGCGACAATGGGTACAATTCCAGACACTGTCGATGAAAGAATCAGCTGAGCTCGCTGCGAAGGGCTCAAGTAACGATAGTGTCACCACCTCTGAGAGGAACGGTGAGAGTCAGGATGGTAGTGACGATAGTGCTTTTCCAGATGCTCACTACAGAGGGCAGCGTACGTCCACTGCGTGTAAGGCCCGTACTGTGAGCGGAGATGTGTTAGCGTCGTGTTCAGAGTGCTCAGGTTCACGGGAGGCCTTGAAAACGGCTGCCGACCCGAACGCGGGATAAAGGCGTTCCGCGGGAAAGCTTAAACCGTGACGTTAGAAAAAGGAGGCAACACCAGTCCGTTGATACGAAAGGCGTGTCTCCGGAAGCGAGTTCAGAACCGATCAACGCTGTGGCAGAGCCGGCAGTCGAGACACTGAGCGGTTTTCACGGTGCAGCTAAGCTTAACGACGCCACCGCAACTGAGTGATTCGTCAGCGTTCCATTTCCAACCCAGATACTCGATATCGAGCAACAGCCAGCCGAGCACGTAGCGATTCCGGTGTCGCCTGGGGTTGAGCCATTTTCTGAGATCGGGATACCCGTACCTAGATTGGCTTTAACAGCCGGCAACGAGAACGAAAACACCCTCGTATTCGCCTACCGACAGTGTCGCAAAAAAGTGCGGCATGAGCTCCCATGCGCGCCTGCAACACGCATGCTTTGCGCCGGGTTTCAGCGGACCTCGGAGCGGCTGAGAACGAAATCGCACGCCTTGCTCGAGCGGTAAAAATTGGAGCAATTTTCTCCGCGCGCTCGAGATACGTCTCGGAAGAAAGCCGATGTCCTCTCGACCGGTCACTGCAGCTTTCAGAGAACGGGTACACCTACGGTGCGATTCAAAAAGGGGAAAGCTCAGGGCAATGACGAGAGCTCAATCTCAGCTCTCAGCGCGAGAAGTGGCCTGTAGACGCTTGATTTTCTCGTTTGTAATGTCTTTCCTCGAGAACGCTTCGCCCTTTACGATTACACTTCTTTTTGTGTGGGACATTTCCAATAAGCGAAATATGTCACTTATCAAGTTTGTGTGCTTGGCTAAGGTACTGATGGACTAAAACAACTAGTGCAGTTAGTTATTCGCACATTTGATCGCCACTAAAATCCTGGTAGAGCTTCAGTGTGGATTTTTCTTCGAACTTGCCGGCGATGCGGTTGTCTTCTTGTGTTCTGTTGCTTGCCTAACCAAGCCACAGACGTTCTTGGCGGGCCACTATTCCTACAGTGACCGGCCCGGTGAAGCTCCAGCACGGTGTCGTACAGCCTAGGCCTGAAGTCGAGCATCTGGCGAGCACTTCTCTCCGAAAGCATCCCTCTGGACAACGGTTGAAGACCCTTATCCATCGGGATCTCGGACCCCCTGCGGAGAAGCTTTACCATTCAGCCCGCTGCTGTGCTTTGTGCAACACTCCCGGGCTGTGTGGCGAAGCCTCCACTACGTGCGCCTTTCAAGCAGGCCTCCCTGTCGGTGACTCACGTTGCAGCCAATGGAGCCAAATACGTCGCTACATGACCGGATCGTGCAACAGAGTGCTTGGTCCTCCAGGAGACCGGGCATTTGGAAGGGGTGGGAGGTCGGGGTTTTTCTTGCAGTCCACAATGATATGGCGGAGCGTACCTGATTGATTACAGAATTTCCAGTCGGCTGGGTACTGGGTCGGTTACCATTGACACATTCCTACAAGGTATACGAAAGTGCCCCCACCCTCAAAACACACATTAGCATGAATGGGAGGTTTTAGATCAAATACGTCTTTTAAACTCCTCACAGCGGGCGGCCTTCTCCAAGTGCGGGAGTATGATGGTGGAAAAAAGGCCAGCTGTCGTAAACAGGTGCATTTACCACGATTGTGCCTCCCCCCAAAACGCAGTATCTAGCTGTGAATACTACATTTGTCTTAATGGAAGTATTAAAAACACCCACGTCTCCTGCTTCTCCTCCTTCACCCCTTCCTTCTTTACGCCTCCTTACGAAATGGCTGCCAGTTGGTGTGGTGTGGCATGTGAGCTCTAGCGTCCCCGTAAATTTATGGTCGGCATGAACTTGCGGCCGCACGAATGTATGTGAAGTGCCTTCCCAAGAAGCGATGCTCGTTGCGAGCATTGTGGAACCAGCCTGGACTGACGTGCGACGGACTGCAACGTCACCTCCGAGTCACCGACCTTCGAGCCGACGGAGTACGCCAGCCAGCTGACGTGAGGCCTAAATGCAGTGATCGCTAACGGAGAGTGGCTCGTTAAAAACAACGCGATTGTGCCTCTGCGAGGTGGTTGAAGGTAAGATTTGCACGGTTTTTTTTTGTAACCAACATTTTGGGAGACTTGTATCCCTTCTTGTGTCAGATAACCTCAGTGTGTTTCGCGCATCACTGCACGGCCGATTCTCCGCCACTGGAGGTAAGCGTTGTGCGTGAGAGAGGGCGCCATGCCCGGAACGTCATTGGGGAGGCCGAACGGTGTGAAAGCAATGCGTACTTGCGCGGGTCTCGAGCAGAACACTCAATCATTCGTACTCGCGAGCAGAATGAGAAATGTCCGCACTGTGAACGGCTGTGTCTGTGGCTTATTGAAAGGCGTAGGTGTAGTTGGCCGGTCAAACGTCGCAGGGCCGCTTTTCTTGAGAAGTACATGTAGTTCCCACCTCGCCTGCTACGAGGAGGGTGACTGCTGCGTGCAGCCGGCGATTGATTGATTTTACGGGAAAGGGAGAAGGTCGGGGCCCCTTGCGAGCTCTTCGTGAGCTAGGCGCGTGTAACTATTGGCGGTGAGCGCGACCACGGGTGGCGCTGCGAAGCACGCCTCCGTCACGTCGGCTTAGGGACTCTCGCATTTGTCGTCTGCTTCACTCGGGCTCGCTCGCTCTCCTGTTTCTTTGCGCGCGGTTGACTTTTGATGCTCGTCCGCGCCAGATTTCGCGTATGTGCAACTTTTGTCGTAATAAAAGACTTCAAATCAAAGTACAGCTTGAAATTATTCAGAGGTGTCAGAAGCTGGCTGAAAATACGCTTCTTAAAGCGCTAAAGCATCAAAGCGGGCGTTTTCTAGCACAGGCACTGCTACCAGCCACAAGCGGCGACCGCGGCGCGAATGTAGCAGACGACAGTGGAGCGACTCCCCAAGCCGATGTCAGAACCAGGGGGCGCCACTCAAACATCTCACCGCCAATAACCAGCAAACGCCATTCGAGGGAGCATTCTGTAGAACCATGGACGACTGCTTATTTCATTTATTTTTTTTGAAAGGGGAGGGGGGGGGGGCGAGCGCAGGTGTCACACCGACCGAAATTTTCCCTGAACTTTGGGAGGGGAAGTGCGGGTGCTAAAACGTGAAACTCACTCTCACAACACTAAACGCTGGGAAAAGAGGGAAAGGAAACATTTCGAGAAGTTGGTTGCCACAAGGGCCACGCTCCCTTTCGAACAGCAGTTCGTTTTGACCAATTCGTGAGCGCAGGTGGCTCGGACGGAAGTGAAATTTTGCGTAGCTTTAACTAAACATTTAGACATTATGGAAAGTTGGAAACACGGTTGACAAGTGCGGCGTCATTACAATGGCGTTTCTTTTTTAAATGCAGAGCATTTCAGTAACTCACGATGTCACCCGCGTTGGCGTCCGTAGTCCGCACGCTCACTGCGCATGCGCGTCGAGTCGAGGCGATAGCGAACTCTCTCGCGAAGGGCATTGGATTGGATTCGAACACTCTCTCGCAAGGGGCATTGGATTGGATTTGATTGGATTGGCTTGGATTGGATTGGATTGGCTTGGCTTGGCTTGGCTTGGCTTGGCTTGGATTGGATTGGATTTCGATTGGATTGGATTAAAGTGGATTGTGTTGGATTGTGTTGCGTCATACCTGCGGCACGTTGCGTCATAGCCGCGGCAGACGCGCTGGGGCCGGCGCATGTGCTGTACTCTCTCTTCCGCGGTTTCCTCTCCTTCTAGCGCGGCGCATATAACCGGTGTGCCGTTCTCCGGCGAAGCAACATCCGCGCTTGGCTCAAACACCTAGAGTCCACGCCGCTTTACAAGTACGCCAACGTCGTCGACTGGGACCGGCTTACGCAGCCCCCTCAACGTATATAAGCGGCGGAGCGCGCGTTCGGAATTCAGTCAAGGGCGTCTTTGCTTGGCTTTCGCTTGACGTGACGCTTTGCTTGACTCGAGTAGATGCGACGCATTTACTCGAGTTCCCCCCGTGGGAAGATGCGGGCGGCTTTTCGCTTGTAACCTGTGATTGAAAATTGCAACCATGTGACATGCGAGCTGAAAATAAACATGCTTGTTCTTCTACTTCCGTACATTTTTTCAGGTCAGGTGCCCAATATACTTCTGTATTTGTTCCCGTAGATTTAAAGCGTTTTGCTATGCCTGTAATCCATGCGCTACTGTGGCTTCCTGGGGAAAGTGCGAGGAGGAGCGGCAACGTCAGCGTTTGGCAGGCAAGTGCACGTAAACAGCGCACCGACGACAAGCTGACCTCATTGTTTGCAAACGGCTTACATTTTTTTTTCGTTCACGAGTGTTGTAGTAGACGAAGTTCTTACCAAGATACCTTGTGTTTTCGATTGAGGTGTTTTGTTAATTCGGTGTTTTTATTGTGTTATTAACTCGTTCACGTATATCGTATTTAGGTAATTGCTTTGCAATAAATTGACTGTATACAGAAACTACACTTCTCTTGTTTTTTTAATCAACGTTTTTTTATTCAAAAGACTAGAAATTACATCATCCTAAACGAAAAACGATAATTCGGTTTGTGCGCTCATTATAGAACTCCCACATACAGTAATAAATTCCTCTACAGCGCCTATACAAAATGCGCAAAAACACAAAAAATACATTGAATGAGGGTCAACACTGCTCTTAACGCGCACACTGAAAACTTCCAGTTGGAGGAAATAATACACTTCCAAAGGTACCCCTGAAAACTCCCATTCTAGTGGCAGTAAAATGAAACTCTCATATGCTACTGAAAAAACTGCGGAAATAACGGGACTAAGGTGATACTCCCATTTGAATGAGCTTTGAAAACTCCGAATTGGTACTGACTTATGCGACAAGCCATTTACTCCCATTCCGGCTTTTTGTGTAGGATTGATGTAGGTTTTTCTGTAGGGGGATAGCTTTTATAGAGAGTCCATCAAGCCGGTTCGGTAACATGTACATCATGGTGTCCAATCCTTCTTCCTCCGAAGCTTCTCCTATATCAGATAGGACGGCCCGTCCTAGTTTGTTTATAGAGCGTCCCGCCCCGTTTTACGGCCCGTTATGCTGATTGATTAATTGGTTGATTTAACGCGACAAAGGCGGCAAGGCACAGAGGCGGCAAGGCACGCCGTAGTGGAGGGCTCCGGATTAATTTTGGCCACCTGCAGATCTTTAACGTGCGCCGAAATATCGAACAGAAGGGTGTTTTCGCTTTTCGCCTCCCTCAGAAACCATAACCACTGAGGCACCGCGGCAGGTGCCCGTCTCGTTGAGACGGGCCCGCGTGTCTATCAGCTAGGCCGTCCTATTTTTTCGAAGGTTATAAACACCCCAATTTAAGGATCTGTTCGGTTATCTTGAAACATGGGACACTGAGGGCTGCCTACATGATGTCGTGTGATGGTACTTATTCGAATTTCGTCAGTGCGGCTCACTTCCTTCTACCGCAGGCTATGCGATATCCGGCTCATGATCAGTGCCAGAAACATATCGTCGTTTGTTCTCCTTTCGTTCCCGTTCTTCCTTTGTATAGGTGTTTTACACTGTGCACTAATTGGTTAAAGATTTTCTGAATTTCGGTGGTTGTAAGATTGGCCCCGCCGCATCTCAGTAGGGCGACGCCAAGGATTCTTACGTAGCTGTTCTCCGGGACGACATCCGGACCTATATTTAGGGCGATTTTTCTGTCGTTTCACAAACAGAGCTGGCGGCGGTTACAGGACCGCGAAAAATTCGAATTTCTTTTTTTGTGTGTGATTAGACACCATACCCTGGTCTTTTTTTCTAACTGAGACACATTTCAGTTTGTGTGTGGTAGATATATAGGACTTCCGACTTCCGCGGTTTTTCAGAGCATGACGCTAAACCGATGCCCCCTTTGTTAGCTGGGTAAACAATGTTAGCGCCGTCAACAGTTTCAGAAGGAGAGTCCCTTTGCTGGTGGCGGAAAATTCGGGAACGGCTGGCGACCGTGTTTGACGGACATGCGACTACCGATGGAGCGTAGAATGAACTTCAATGCGCAGGCAAGGCACCTGATGAAGTCGCGCAATTTTTTTAAAGACGATAGTCTTTATTGGTCTACTTAAACCCAAACATTTTGGTCTGTTTGTATGTCTGTCTGTCTCTCTGTGACTCGATTCAGCCACCCGGCCAAAGTAAAACAACGCCTGCGCAATAGTCTTATATAGTCGCAGCTAAATCTACCCATCTAACACCGGTGTAATTTTCATTCTTCTCAACATTGTTGAAGAAGAACAAGACATTACGCAAATATAAGACAATAAATTAATAGAGAAGTGATATTTGCAGTGTTCCTATATAAAAAATCAAACATGCTTGACTTTTGCGAAATTAAATACTTCATGAACTGCAGAAAAAAAATTCACTCGGCCGTCGCCTGCTGTCGCCCGCGCCACTATAGTTTCTGGCGCCATTTTAAGAAATCAACTGGCAACAATTACGAAAGGTTCCACTAGATAGGTCCCACGTTCTGCTTGCAACGCACGTGGAGTAGAGAAACGCGGTTCTATAAACGTTGAAGTAGGGCGCCTCGATTAACGCGCGTCTTCGCCCTACGGCAGTGTTCACATCGACACACCCGGCTTGGAGCAGTAGATCGCGGGAAATTCAAAATGATTTAAGTAAACCTTTGGCGTCTTTACCTTGGGAGGAGCGCGACGCAAGAAGAACTTGAGAGGTGAGCGGGAAATCGAAGGGAGGCATTTACTTGGCAAAAGTCGATAAAGACTATGGTCTTTTGACGGCATTTGCAATGAAAGGAGCAGATACGCGGCCAATTTTTTTCTTTCGGCTCCACCGTAGTAACATTGTCCTTCTTTCCACGCTCCCGTTGTTGCTGCCCTGTATTGGACATTCGTGCGACCCTTCGTGTATGGCTGTCTCAGTTGTAGCTTCAGAGTGACAGGATTACGTACTTCCGCGGACGCTTGATGAGCACGGCTGATAGGGGATGGTTAGCATCCACGGAAAAATCATAAAATGAGCCCAATAACGCTGCCACATTAATGCCCGTACCAAAAAACTATGCTCAAAACCAAAGAGGTTGGGTTTCGTGCTCTTAAGTCGCATCATTTTTTAATCCTCGATCGATGACAAGTGGGACACCCGGTACAAGCAACACCCTGTCCCTCTGTCCGCATTTTGCTAATGTGTTTTTTGTGTTTTTTGCTTAGTTTGGGCGAAATGCAACAGTAAGTTGACCAAGATGCTTCGTTCCATCCAATCGCTTAGCATGGCCCTAAATCGGGGCTGGCCGTGCCCGCAAAGGTTTTTCGTTGTGAGGTGTATCTGCGACTCATACAACATAACGTTCAAGTTTATGGTAAACTCGGAAACAGTGCACTAATTTCTCCTCTGGTGCTGACTACCCAGAAGAAGGGAGGAAGTCGTTCTCACACGTGGAGGGAATGACTGCAGTGGGGAAGATTCCCGGCCAAGTGCCCGGCTTGTCACCGGAGGCTGCGGCCGTCAGATCTGCATCGACCGTGGCCATTTGCAGTAGCAGCTGCGGGATCGGCGAGCATATACACGGGCCTCGCTCGAGAGCGTGGCTCACGCCAGACTGGTAGGCCATGCTCTGCACCATGGCAGGACAGCGCTGCCGAAATTCCTGAAGGGCCCTGCGTGACACGGGAGCATCCGTCGCCGTTGGTCAATAGGCTTGCTTATTTGCCCAAATGCCCAGAAGCGGTTCTACCTGGTGATGCCGCTGATATAAGCACAGGTAGCTTCATCCAACAATGACGTGTGATGACAGATTCGAAGCCGTAAATGCGTTCGCGTAAATTTGAGAGTAAAACGGAGGGAGCCTAAGATGAGAGAACAATAACTTGCCACTACTGCTAGATCGTGGTGCACTAAACGTTAAAAAATTGTCAGGTGGTTTGGCTGCGCCAGAGTAAATTTTTTATGTGCGAAGGCCGGACACATTTCTACTCATACACCCTTCTATAGTACACCACTGGGGATATGTTAGGCTACCCTAAGGTTTAGTGTGACAAAGGCAGCAGTTCTCGAGTACAAACCGGAGTTCGTAGCTTGGGCCAAACGTCACACTATGGTCATACGACGTCAACCAGTAAGTGTAGCCTAAAGTACAATTTTTACAGGGAGTTCTTTTTCTTGTGGTTACCGGTTTACGGCCCTAGACCTAAAAGTGTTAAGTTACGCATACAATCCTACGTTTAGGTCGAATATTAGGCAAACTTCAGGTTGAGGCTTACGACAAGCCGAGCAGCATCATACACATTGTACATCGATCTTAGGGCACGTAATGACGGCGGTAACGCTGCCCACTACCAAGGCATTAGAAACAGTCGTGGCAAGCAACACTCACTCCACTCCGCAGAGACCCACGCGCACACACTGCAGCAGAGAGTATAGCACGGGACCGTCGAAGTTGCCGGTGAATGAACACCAACGCTGGATAGCGTACAGCGCGTGTATCTCGCGACGCACGTTGAGCTCGTCCGACGACAGCAACTCGAACAGCAGCGCTGGCGTCGCCTCCACAAACTCGTCACTGGACTGCCACACCTGCATGTCAAAACGGCACGTTAGACTTCAGAATCAGACCATTCGAGCTCTACGAGTGCTTTGCATGAATGGGAAGCCAGCCTATCCCTCAGCAGCCAAAGGTTGGATGCTTTTTGTTGGAAGGAATGCCGGCCCGGCACCACGCGCAAGACGTCAAGGTCATGGCGCGAGGCGCGGGGCGTGAGAGCTTTATTCTCTTCACTATGCTACACGTGCGGGTGTAGCAGATTGTCCCACATCCTCCCCTCTCTAAAAAGGTCACGGTTCCAACCGCGATGGCGGAATTATGCACCGGCCACTCTTGCTGTGAGTATGGTCACTGCTGGTGCATAATGGGTTCCGCGGGACTGTCTCTTGTTGCTGCAACTCGTTGGAATGTTGAGGCATTGCGACCAGGTGAGTTCTGTTGCGGCGAACAGATCCGTACTCCGTGTCGACCCAGTAGGACCTCGGCTCCTCCGCTTGCTCTTTGACCGTGCCAAATTTTTTAAGGTCCACGATCCATACGTCAGTGTCGGGGTCCAAGTCCGGAAGGTCTCGTGCCCCATGCCGGATGTTGAAGTGGTGCTGTTGCTTTTTCCTGCTTTCAGCCTCGTATGCCCTCAGCCTGTCTCTGTCCGGGAGGCAGGGGACTAGGCTGTCCGCAGAAACCGGCAAAGTAGTGCGGAGTCTCCTACCCATTAGGAGCTCAGCGGGAGAGTAACCGTTCTTGAGTGGGCTCGTCCGGTACGCCAAAAGCGTTTTGTAGGGATCGCCCGTCTTCTCGAGGGAGCTCTTGATCACTTTTACGGCAGCTTCCGCGAGCCCGTTGCTTTGAGGGTACCGGGGACTCGATGTCACGTGTTTAAAACCGTATTCTTTGGCGAAGGCTGCAAACGGTGAGTCAGGTCCCCTTGAAAATTGTGGACCGTTGTCACTGATGACCACTTCGGGAATTCCATGCCTTGCGAAAATTGACTTGCAGTGAGTTACCACTGCCCTCGCATCCAGGCTCGTGAGTTTGGCCAACTCGGGATACCTTGAGTAGTAGTCGGTGACGATTAGCCACCATGCTCCTCCAATGAAGAACAGGTCAACGCCGACTCGCTCCCAAGGCCTGTCAGGAAATTCTGTCGGCTGCAGCGGCATCTTCCGGTTAGTCCTGTGCTGGAGGCAGGTCCGGCAAGACTTGACAAGATTCTCGATGTCGGCGTCAATCGTAGGCCACCAGACAGCATTTCTTGCTCTCGCACGGCACTTGTCGATGCCGAAATGGCCTTCGTGCAGTACGCGGAGAGCTGACTCCTGTAGCTTTTTGGGCACGACTATCCGAAAGCCATGCATCAGGATGTCGTTGACTTCGGTGATGCTGTCCTTATGTGGCCAAAATTCCTTAAGGTTTTGTTTTAGGTCGCGACGGCTCGGCCAACCCTTCTGCGTGAATGCACGGAGCTGGCGGCAAAGTTCGTCGTGTTGTTGTTCCTGTTTCAATTCGTCCAAGGAAGGTGGTGAAACTGGGAGCGTATATAACAGCTGACCCACGTGTCCTTCAATCCCTCTCTCGAGCTCATTCGTCTCGCCGTGGCTTACGGGAGACCTCGATAGGGCATCAGCTGCGGTCAGTTCTTTGCCGGGGACGTAAACGACCTCGTAGGCGTAACGCATTAAGCGCATCCGCATCCTCTGTAGACGAGGCGTTAAGTCGTCGATGGGTTTTGAGCCAAAAAGCGCAACTAGGGGCTTGTGGTCGGTCTCAAGGCAAAACTTCATCCCAAAAACGTAGTCATGGAAATTCTCGCATGCCCAGACGAGAGAGACCTTCCTTTTAAATCTGAGGGTATCGACGTTCTGTTTCCGTAAGTACACGAGAGGCATAGGCGATAACAGCGAAGTGGCCGTTCTCTTGCTTTTGGCGCAATACGGCGCCGAGACCGTAGGACGACGCATCCGCTGTGATCTTCGTCGGCCTGTCGTTGCTGTACACGGCTAGAACTGGGCTGGATGAGAGCAGTTTCTTCCATTTGCCGAATGCATCCTCTTGTGCGGCCTCCCAGACGAACTCCTGCTTTGAAGACAGCATGCTGGACAAGGGCTGGAGAAGTTCGGCCATGTTCGGTACGAAACGACCGAGGTAAGTCGCCATGCCCAGTAGCCGTCGAAGTTCAGTCTTGGAAGTTGGCCTAGGCATTTCTGTGATGGCTTTGAGTTTTCTCTCATCAGGTCGAACATGGTTGTTCTCGATGACGTGCCCTAAGTACGAGATTTTCGTGACGCCAAACTGACATTTTTCCTTGTTTAGGGTGACACCAGCGCGTCGAATCCGCTCGAGAGTACTTCGGAGTCGCTCATCGTGTTCCTGCGTGGTCGAACCCCAGATGAGAATGTCGTCCATGTGACAGGCGACCCCATCGAGGCCTTGCAGAATGTCACTCATGCGTCGTTGGAAGTGTTCAGGAGCAGAGCAAATGCCGAAGGGTAGACGATTGAAGCAAAAACGACCAAAGGGCGTTATAAAGGTCGTGATCAATTTGCTTCTCTCAGTCAGCGGGATCTGCCAAAAACCCGAGGTTGCGTCGATTTTCGAGAACCATGCGGCTCCTCGAAGCATGCCAAGGGTGTGTTCAACAGCTGGGATAGGATGCCACTCGCGGAGTACAGACTTGTTTAGTTCCGTGTAGTCTACACAAATTCGGAGTGCCCCCGAAGGCTTGAGTACGACGACCATTGGCGCGCACCATGCTGTGGGTTGCGTGACAGGAGTAATTACGCCAACTTCCTTCATTCGTTGTAGCTCTGCCCTGGTTTTTCGTAGAGGGGAAGTGGTACCCGTCGTGGAGACGTCAGGGCAAACGGAGTTGCGTCAGGTTGGAGCACGATGTCATACTCCTGTTGCAGCTTTCCGAGCCCTTGGAAAACGTCGGGAAAATCTCTTTCTATGTTTAAATCCAAAACAGTGTTCACAGACGGGAACAAGCCAAGGTTGGTGATGGCTGGTTTGCCAAGTAGGGCTGTGCGCAGACCGGGTAAGATGTAGACGTTTTCTACGCTTTCTCGGCCATTGAGCTTGAAACGAAGCCTTGCCAGTCCCGAGATGCGCAGAGTCTTTCCATCTGGACCCTGAAGCCTCCGGTCGGGGGAAGTCAGAACGACGTGCTTGAAGAGCTGCCGGAATTGTCGCTCCGGGATAACAGTCTCATCCGCTCCCGTGTCGATGTTGAATAGCAGGGTCTGGGACTCGACGAGGGGAGAGACTTCCCACCTGGATGAAGCCGTCGTCGCCATGAGGCCCAGGAAACCTGGCTCCTGCTCGATGTTCCGAAGAGCATTTGTTGAGCGGCAGACGGTTCGGAAAGGGCTGCGTGCCCCGCCGGGGCAGTTCCTCGGCGTACCCGCTCGGCCACCCTCAACATGGGGTCAGAAGGGGCTTTAGTTCTTCGTTTCAACGCTCGTCCGTAGTTCAACGATTCAATAAGTTCAACCCCGTACGCCCGTCACGAGACAACCGCCGCCGCCCCCGCCATGACTACCCCTGCCATCGCCGCCGCCGCCGCGCCGCAGCCGACTCAGCTACGCCCACCACCGCCCTTCGACTTCGACAACCCCGGCTCTTGGAATACGTGGCTGCTCCAGTATGAGGATTACACTTTCGCCACGGGCCACTACACAGCACCGCCGGAGGTTCACGTGCGTTCTATGCTCTACTGTATGGGTCCGCAAGCCCGCGTCGTACTCGCAACCACGCCGCTGGGTGACTCCGAGCTCAAAGACGTTGCCGCCGTCAAAAAAGCGTTTACCGACCATTTCATTCATCCGCCCAACGAGCCGTACGAAGCGGCCCGCTTTCACCGCCGTGCTCAAGAACTGGGCGAAACTGCCGATGCCTTCTACACGGCTCTCCGCTCGGTGGTAAAGCGCTGCAACTACGCGTCGCCGGAAGTCGAGGAAAGGCTCGTCCGCGACCGCTTCGTTATCGGTTTACTCGACCGTAACCTCTCATATAAACTGTGCCGAAGTCCGAAGCTCACCTTGCAAGAGGCACTTACGCACGTCCGTCAACACGAGGACGCAGAAAACCAGGGCCGGGCACGCGACTCGGCCGACTCGTCACCGCTTGCCGTCGACGCCGCCGCGCGTGTTCGTAACGCGAAAGATAAGACCGGATCACCTGACAAGCCCAACCAGAGAGGGTGCTTTTTCTGCGGGCGTTCTTCGCACGAGCGTGCAGACTGTCCGGCTCGACAAGCAACTTGCAATTTTTGCAGCAAGAAAGGGCATTTCGAAACAGTCTGCATGAAGAAAAGAAGATGGAACTCCAAGCGCACTCGGTCTTCAGCAAGCTCCATTGAACTTCATGCGGTGGCAGAGAACCGCCCGAACGCCAAGTTCATCGAAGTACTCGTGAATGGCTCCCCACTGTCGTTCGAGGTGGACTCGGGAGCCGAAGTTTCGGTCGTACCAAGCTTATTTTCCGGAGTTCCGCCAAAACTTCAAGTTCCAGAAGGCGAGCTCAAAGGTCCCGGTAATCACACGTTATCTGTCCGCGGTACATACCAAGCCACACTCATGTGGAACGGCAAGTCCGTGGAGCAGAAACTGTATGTTCTGGAATCCAAAACAGTTCCCTTGTTAGGCTTCCCTGCAATTCAGGCCCTGGGGGTATGCAAGTTCCTTGACCATGTCTCAGGCTCACAGGAGGCGTCCGGAGAGCTGCTCTTAGACCGTGACCTTTTCAAGGGACTGGGGACATTGCGTGACGCCTACACAATCCGTTTGAAACCCGGGGCGACGCCCTTCTGACTAAGTGCCCCGAGACGCCTTCCTTTACCTCTCCATGAGCCCATCAAGAAAAAACTGGACAAGATGGAATCGGAAGGAGTGATCCGTCGCGTCGATGCTCCGACAGAGTGGTGTGCTGGACTGGTAGCTGTGCCAAAAGGTGATGGTGATTACAGGATCTGCGTAGATCTCTCTCAGCTTAACAAAGCCGTTCTTCGCTAACGCCACATGCTACCGACTGTGAAACAATGCTTAGGCTTGCTTGGAGATGCCAAGTTTTTTTCTAAGCTGGATGGTAAGTCAAGTTTTCATCAAGTCATGCTGTCTCCACAGTCACAGCTGTACACAACGTTCATTACCCCGTTTGGTCGCTATTGCTTTCTGCGGCTGCCATTCGGCATCACATCGGCACCGGAGTATTTCCAGAAGCAAATGTCCCGGATACTAGAAGGCCAGACTGGCGTAGTGAACATGATTGATGACATCCTTGTCTTTGGCAAGACTCGTAAAGAACACGACCAGCGCCTCAAGCAGGTACTCGCACGGCTCTCCAATGCAGGCATCACGCTCAACCGAGACAAATGTTCCTTTGGCACCAACAGTGCCAAGATCCTAGGAGTCGTAGTGAGTGCCCATGGTATTTCACCCGACCCCGACAAGGTGGCAGCCATCAAGCGTCTGCCTGCTCCCGAAGACCTCTCTGGCGTTCGTCGTCTACTGGGACTCGTGAATCACGTGGGACGTTTCTTGCCGAATGTTTCCGACGTCACCGCACCTATTCGCGCCCTGCTTCAGAACTCTGAATGGACGTGGGGCCCGTCGCAGCAGACGGCTTTTGGGAAGCTAAAATAACTGCTGTGCTCCGAACTGTGCGTTACAACTTACAACACCCAGTACAAGACAACTGTTTCAGCAGATACAAGCTCCTTTGGCCTGGGGGCCGTGCTTCTGCAAGAGCAACCATCCGGAGAGTGTCGAGCAGTTGCCTTCGCTTCAAGGTCTATCACGTCGGCAGAAACAAGGTACAGCCAAACCGAAAAAGAAGCATTGGCAGCCAGCTGGGCTGTGCAGAGGTTCGACCAGTACGTCCGTGGTCTGGACTTCGTCCTGGAGACCGACCATCAGCCTCTCGTTGCACTTTTAGGCAACATGAAAATCGACCTCTTGCCACCTAGAATCCAGGGCTTCCGTCTGAAGCTCATGAGCTACCAGTACAAGGTACTCTATGTACCCGGCAAACTCTTGGCTACGGCTGACACGCTCTTGGGGGTGGCGTTGCAACTGGGTCTTTAACGGGTCTACTACGCCGTACTTTCAGAGCGTCGAGGTTGACAGCTTCCTTTGGCGTGCCCGATAAGAGTTCTGCCTGCTGCTGTTGGACTGCTTCATTCTGACGAGCGATGGTTAGCGCCTTCATTAGGTCTAAGCTGGGGTCAAGCTGCAGAGTTTGCGACAGTTTATGGTTCTTGAGGCCCACGACTAGTCTGTCTCGAATTAACTCTTCGCGGAGCTCCCCGTAGTTACAAGAATCTGCTAGTGCGTGTAGGGCTGTTGCGAAATCTTCGACTGACTCGCCATCCAGCTGGACTCGGGTGTTGAATTTCGCCCGCTCGTAAATGATGTTTCGCCGAGGTATGAAGTAGTCCTCGAAGCCCTTAAGCACTGCGTCGAAGTTCTTCTGTTCGTCAGTAGTCAGCTTGAAGGTATTGAAGATGTCCTCTGCCTGGGGTCCCATGAGGTAGACCAGTGCATCCACCTGGCATTCTTTGGGTCGATCGCTGAGCCCTGAAGCAGCCCGGTAGCGGAGGAAACGTCTCTTCCATTGGGGCCAGTCTGACGGTGAGAAGGTGAACGGGTCAGGTGCCGTGATCTGGAACGAGGCCGCGCTGCCGTTCTTGTTGGCCATCGAGGGTGAGTCGCTCGCGAAGGTCGCACGCAGGTCTGTAGTCGAGGGAAGGCCCGTAGACGAGGCAGAAGCGGCTTCAGAACGAGGGTTGGTTGGGTGTGCTGACGTGTCGTTCAGGCAGAGAGCAGCGGTCAGCACATCCCACTTCTGACACCATGTTGGAAGGAATGCCTGCCCGGCACCACGCGCATGACGTCAAGGTCATGGCGCGAGGCGCGGGGCGTGAGAGCTTTATTCTCTTCACTATGCTACACGTGCGGGTGTAGCAGATTGTCCCACACTTTTCACGGGAAGTATGTCAAGGAAACGACAAATCTGACTTGCAGTTTTGTACAGGTCGAAGGGACAACAGCCCAAGCCTGCTTTTCCGCAAGGCATGCACTTGCGCTGTTTGTGTGCGTAAACTCCATTTTCGCTCGTATCAGATACTGTGCCTCCTGATTGGCTGAATTCGCACAATAGGTCACGCTGAGTGCTCCCCGAACATTGTGGTCAACCTTACTTGCGACGATTAAAAGAGTAGAGTTTGAAACTTCTGGTGGGCAAAATACTGATTTCGAGGCAGTAAGGGTTCCGGGAGTTAAACAAAAAAACACACCATGCAGAATGCTTGCTCACTGTCGTTAATATTTAGTTTAGGAACTAACGACTTCTCACTAGAAACTCTTTCCGCTTTGTAGGAATGTTTAAACCTAGTTTAAGCAGGTTTAAAACGTTAAGCAATTTTAAACATACTTCTAGCATAAAAGAGCAATTTGTGCCTATGCCGTTTGGGTGTTTCTGTAGGTACTTTCGTATGCGGTAAAATGAAGCCTTTCGTAGAAAGCTATCGGCTTTGAAAATGTTGCCTTTCAGATATTTTGACTGACTTTGCAGAAGCCATTGATTTCTTAAGTTTCCAACAAACGAGCCATACTGCGCAATTGTCTGAAACTGTTTACCAAAACCTTCTATACCATGGAATTACCCGGCCCACTGAGCCGCTTTTATACTTCCAAGTGATAGCGGCTAGCAATAGTGCTTACAGGGCCAAAAGATGCCAGAAAGGCGCTGTTTGGCTCAAATACTGTTGTGTGGTCGTCTGTCGGAGCACGGTTAATCAGCATCTTCCCATGAAGTAAAAAGCTCTTTCGACTAAATTTCGTGTTATGCCACACCGAGGCAAAAGTAGTTGACCAAAGCTTGAATGTTTTGTACAACAGAAACCTATACTCCGTTTGAACACTATCTAGCCCTTCGAATGACGACATCAGGCATCAAGGTTATCCTGATTAACTGTCGGCGGCTATCGTGTGAACAAACAACCTTTATCGCTTTTTGCCTTTAGCACCAGCTGATCAAAAAGGTGTATGAATAACTCAACTCGGCGACTTGTACCAGTTCGTTCATAATTACGACAATTGGAAACAGTGCTAACGCACGGGACGTGGGGCAACACGGCGCTGACTACCCACTGAAGGTTTTTCTCAGCAGACTACACCATCAACCAGGAAAGGAGAGCAGGAAGGCAAACACGAGATATCTAATATCAAACCTCAAACGTGTCATAAGAAGGCAAGGGGGCATTGGATACAAACACGTCGCAAAATATTCGGGGGCAGCAATTCAGCCCTTCACTTCAACCGCGGCTGAGCTGCAAGGCATGAAAGCATAGAATCTCCTTATTTGGAATTTTCTGGGCGCCACGCTTAGTCAGTTCCCTCCTTCTATGTGTATTAGGTATTCATCGCCTATTTATTGCTCGCGCCGACGTTTATTAGCCCTTGTTGCGGGCGTGTCTCAGCGAGCATTGCCATTCGCGGCAAAGTAAGTGCGGCATAGAAGAATCAGACTGACTTGGGTGGCTAGAATCCGCAAATATATTCAACATGACCTGCTCCGCTAGTAAAAAAATGGCCGCGTATCTGCTCCTTTCGTCGCAATTGTTGACAAAAGACGATTATTTATCGACTCTTGCAAAGTAAATGTCTCCCTTCGCCTTCCCGCTCACCTCTCATTTTGTTCCTCTTGCGTCGCGCTCCTCCCAAGGTAAAGAAGCCAATGGTTTGCTTAAATCATTTTAAATTTACCGCGTTGCACTGCTCCAGGCCGGGTGTCTCGATACGAACGCTGCCGTACGGCGAAGACACGCGTGAACCGAGCCGCCCTACTTCAACGTTTATAGAACCGCGTTTCCCTACTCCACGTGCGTTTCAAGAGGAACGTGGAACCTATCTAGTGGAACCTTCCGTAACTGTTGCCGGTTGATTTCTTAAAATGACGCCAGAAGCTAAAGTGGCGCGGGCGACAGCAGGCGACGACGGAGTGAATTTTTTTCTGCAGTTGATGATGTATTTAATTTCGCAAAAATCAAGCATGTATGGTTTTTATAAAGGAACAGTGCAAGTATAACTTCTCAATTAATCTGTTGTCTTATATTTGCGTAATGTCTTGTTCTTATTCAACAATGTTGACAAGTATGAACAATACACCGGGCTTAGATGGGTAGATTTAGCTGTGGCTATATAACACACGGGCATTGTTTTAGTTTGGCCGGGTGGCTTAATCAAGTCACAGACAGACAGGCGGACAGACAGACAGACAGACCAAAATTTCTGGGTTGAAGTAGCCCAAGAAACACTATAGTCTTTGAAAAAATAGACAGCGCGTCGCTGGCAATGTCTTGTCACCACTAATTCCACACAAATGCACGCGCACGGCTCACGTTCTCAAGCGCTTCGTCGTCTGCTACGTCGTTAGCAGCACACTACATACAGGGTAATCAGAATTAAGTCGACAGGTTATTTTTAAATAAGGTAATTATGTATACGTGAAGACCGCCTATACAGTGTGGTTATGAGCTCAGGGGGACACAGAATGAGGTGATAATTATTGATGTTGGTGGCTTAATTAACTAAAATACCATAATTAACTTTTTGTGGCTGCTGTAGGCAGGCATGTTTGTATTAAAAAGTTGGTCGCAATCGTGTTTCTGCGCAGTTCCATTTGGAAGAATTCTGCTGGTACATCCGTACTCCGAGATGTTGAACTGCGAAGCTTAATTGCCGTTCGCATGAATACGCATGTGAGACAGTGAGGACGGGCAAAGCTCCTCCCCTCTGTGACATGGCCGCCGTGTATGGTGTTTAGTTTGAGAACGGGATGCAGGCATAGGCATATGTGATAACTGGCAACCTTTCACTGCTTGCTGGCGTTATCGTAAATTGCAGTACTCGGAACTGCTATTGAAACACAGAACAAGAGGAAGGAGCTTTGCGCCGGTCTTTACTGCCTTGCATGCGTAATCCTGGAACGGCAACTAAATTTCGCAGTTCGATATCTCGGAGTACGGATGCGCTACAAGACGTCTTCCAAATGAAACCGCGTATAAACACGATTGCGACCAATTTTCAACACAAACATGCCTGCCTATCACAGCCACAAAAAAGATAATTATTCAATTTCAGTTAATTAATCTACCGACGTCAATAATTACCACATCATTTTATGCCCCCTGGGCGCATAACCTTATCATATAGGTGGTCTTCACGTACATCTAATCACCTGATTTTAAGAAAACCTGTCGACTTAACTTTGATCACCCTGTATATTAATATTACGGCATAGTAAAGTTTTTAAAATACTGCAGTCGGATCTACCTAGGTATTTCCGCACGTGAACTCAAGGTGATACAAGGGTTACATTGACGAAACAACAGAACACAGATGGGGCTCCCGCATTGTGTTGGTTTGAACGTGCACCTTTTGTTGTCGGTAACT
The DNA here is from genome assembly GCF_048455015.1 of Haemaphysalis longicornis. Classification (NCBI taxonomy): domain Eukaryota; kingdom Metazoa; phylum Arthropoda; class Arachnida; order Ixodida; family Ixodidae; genus Haemaphysalis; species Haemaphysalis longicornis. The sequence continues at coordinate 76,342,039 of NW_027526203.1, forward strand.
GATACATTAATATGCTCCGGCCGGTGCTCGATGAAGAAAGGGGCAGTTTTGTATCATCGCTGTCTTCTTTTGTACACAAGGATGTTAGTAGAAAGCGTCCACAAAGGCGGTGGTAACGTTGAACGGAGTGCAGGCGAGTCGCACACACCTAGTATGCAGCGGCGCTCACAGAATGCGCCAAACACACTGCGAACCAGGCGTTCGCGTGGCGATCGCATAGTGATTGAAAATAGAGTGAGAGGACAAGGACGCATCACACTGCAGAGAGGGTGTGGCACAAAGACGTCGTGTATGCCCGATCGGTGAAATTCCCTGTGCAATAAAGAATGGTTTCGTTATCGGCGTCCGTGATGTCGGCAGATCGCAGACGACAGGGGAGCATATTTCCTCCCCGTTTCGGTGCTTGTAAAGGCCGTACAGAGGGCGCTACATGTAGTGAGCTAAAGGTAGAAGCTCTCAGGGCTGTGGGAGAAAACCCGGGATCTTCTCGCTCCTCCTACTCTTTTTAAATGCAGAGCATTTCAGTAACTCACGATGTCACCCGCGTTGCTGTCCGTCGTAGTTCGCACGGACGTTGTCCGCACCCCTCCCCCTACACTATATATAAAAAAATACTATCCGGCGCCTGGTTTCGATTCCTCGGCCCTGCGGGCGGAACGCAATGCACATGGTGCTCTACCCACTGCGCCACAAAGCCGACACAGAATGGGAGGCTACGAACGCGCCTTATATCCTTGACTCATTCAAACTACGTCAAGAAGCTGCTGATACAACACATTCACTACCACCAACTCCCCAAACACTAAACGTTAACGCAATACACCCACCCCCTATGCGACGCATTTACTCGAGTTCCCCTCGCGGGGAGATGGGACCGCCAAAAACAACGCGTTGTGGACTGCGTAGTAAGGTGCCGGCACGTGCGAGAACCGCTCGCGCTGTTCGTTCCAGGCAGGGGGCGCGCGAGTACTGCGAAGGCGGGAAATTTGAACTGCTTTGGACAAACCTCCGTTCAATTTATCAAGAGAGAAGTGAGACAGGGAGGCGAAGAGCGTGATGGGTAGTACCAGTAAGCGGATAACGGTGCCACAGGCCGTTATGGCGAATCACTGCTCTGCATTTACGACAGCTTTCACGTTGAGTGGAACGGCTTTAATTTTTTTTTAGATTGTCGTTGGTGAAGCCACGTGAAGCCTAAGACGCTGCGAAGCTAAGTAAGGGTTCTGCCACCAGATGTCCTTTCAATCAAAAGTCTACGCGTGGCGCCACCAACTCAATTTCACAGCTTTTTTATCCTTTGTGTCCACACCTAGAAGTATATCTTACACCGTGGCTCACATAAACACCCTGTGTGTTGAGTCTACTCGCTCCACTATAATTTTCCCATTCCACAGTGCTTTCATTTCTTGCATTATTCCTAACATGGTCATCATAATTTTGTAGCTGAACAGATAACCCAAGCTACCCTGTCGGGCTCGTTATCTGCGTCCACTGTGTCGTGAACCATGATCCGAAAGTTAGCCTTGTGGGTCTGGTTAGTACAGGTAATTGAAGGAATTCAGAGCCCCGTTTGCCACAGTCGCGTTTCTGTTATGTATATTGGGTAAGCACCAGATCCATTTTAACCATCAAGGTTTGCTTTGCGGGGCTGATTGTTACCGCAAACCAGAACACCTTCTCTGGGTAATCCGCCACAATTTCAATGGTTCGTTCCACCAATTTCTTTTGAAAGAACAATTCCTTGTTTATTAGTGCCTTTCTTTCTCAAATTTAGTCAGCATCAGCATCTTCTTGAAATATTAACAGCCACGAGTATCACGAGGCAGTATGTATCTGGGGTAACGGATTGAGAAGGAGCCAAGAGAAAATAATTGAAGGGGTGATGATTATAAGGCGTTAGTGAAGGTCAGAGGTGGGAGGAAGAAATGGAGAACGTGACGGTGAGAGGGGAAGGAGTGCGAATTTCGGATGTCCCAACTTTGTCCTCGACACGTTTGCTGACACCAAGCGTAAAGAGTACTCCTCCCACCAAATCAAATTTTTGCGCAATTGGCTGGCGTCAGCACCTTGTTTGGGGGGGGGGGGGCAGGGGGGGCGTGTTTCGCTGGTCGTGAAATACGAGGTTATTACCGCTCCTCGTTTATGGATTATTTACACGAACTGACAGCGCTGCCTTGGCTGGTACCAGTGAGACTAATGACTGCCCGGGACCGTTCGTAAGAAAGATGGAGGGGCGCCCGTTTACAGCAAGGCAGGAAGCGCGACAAAGGGATTAATGAGGGCTCACTGGTACAACTGTTAGCTAAGTTGTAGCTCGAATGAAGATCAACTACCAGAAGTTGTTTTGGGAGTTAAAAAGGTTTAATTATTTAGAAAACTGAGGTTACAGTGGATCAGGACAGAGGAGCACGGGGAAAAAAAGTCTGACGCGGTGCACAGGCGTGGGGCGACTCTCTCGGGCGAAGGCACGTACACACGAGAGAGTTAAAACACGAACCTAAACACTCGCGTTGCGTCTGGTGCCGCCTCATGTTCTCGGGCATAACACAACCGAGTCAGGGGCGCGTTCGTGCTTTTGAGGAGCTCGGGTCTTCCCGGCGCAGCGGCGGTAGTAAATTGCGTTTTAGATGCAGAGCATCTGATTCACTCGCCTTGTCCCTCCGGCGTCGTCGTCGTCGTCGGCGGCGTTGTCCACCGCTCCCCCGTTCTCCTCGCCGCGCCAGCTGCGCTCTCCGCCGCTCCCACCCTCTCCTCTCCGATAGCGAACACTCTCTGGCGAGGGGCATTGGATTGGATTCGATTGGATTGGATTGGCTTGGCTTGGATTGCATTGGATTGGATTGGATTGGATTGGCTTGACTTGGCTTGGATTGGATTTGCATTGGATTGGATTAAAGTGGATTGTGTTGGATTGTGTTGCGTCATAGCCGCGGCAGACGCGCTGGGGCCAGCGCATGTGCAGTACTCTCTCTTCCGCGGTTTCCTCTCCTTCGGGCGCGCTGCGCATATAACCGGTGTACCGTTCTCCGGCGAAGCAACATCCACGCTTGGCTCAAACACCTAGAGTCCACGCCGCTTTACAAGTACGCCAACGTCGTCATCGACTGGGACCGGCTTACGCAGTCCCCTCACCGTTATGCGCGCTATAAAACGCGGTCCCTTCGCCGCTCCGTCTATGCGTCGCATCTACACAGGGGTTCCCGCTAGGGGAGGTGGGTTTTTTTTTCTGTGGGGCTTCGGGCGGCAGCTTCGGTGGTGTCGAGTGGCTAAGCGCCCCGTGGCCCACCGCTTTCGTTTCTCGGCGGAGAGAATTCTTCGAATCATCGGAACCAGTTGACACGCCCCTCCTTAATTTTGTGCTTGTCCTCAGGCACAAGTGTCCGCGTAGTTTGACGCCCGTTCGTATCCCGAAACACAACTGTCCATGTTTGCCCAACTGCTCGAGGCTGGCGTTTGTTTTTCGTTGCTCCGTAAATTAGAAATTTACTAAGTGGGCGTTCGTCTCGATGAGGTCGTCGAATTTCAAACACGGTGGATTTTTGCGTACGGTGGAATTCATTTAGTCGGACGCGAACTTGGCAGCGTTTTCGGCGTTGCGATGGTCACATTGCTTTCATCGGCGATTGAGTCCGTGTAGCTTCTTGCGTGGTTGATGAGCGAGGGAACGTTTGCGTGTGTTTTGCGCGTTGGCGACGCGTGTTCTGTGAAGATCGCCGAGTTCTGTGCGTTGAAGGCGTTGTTTCGCTCGAGGTGAACGATTCGTGTGGTTCGGGAGCCGTTTGCCTTTTCGTTGAGCCTGCGGTGGCGTGGCGTTGTCGTAAAGTGGCGTGGCTGATCAGCTCGAATCCTTGTGACTCCGTGCTCGCTTTCGCCGTGGTTTCCCTCTGAAGTGAAGCCATTGTGGTGGGAAAGTGGGCGTAGTTCGCCTCGTCAATTCGGTCCCACAATCTTTGGCGTCGTAGGCGTGGCTTTTTCGGTAAGGCATTCGATGCCATCGTGTGGATCGGCCTATTCGTTCTCGTTCTCGCCGTGTCCGTGTTGTCGCTCAGGCGTTTTCGGCGTTGCGATTGTCACGTCGCTTCCATCGGCGATTGAGTCCGTGTAGCTTCTTGTGTGGTTGATGCGCGAGGGAACGTTGGCGTGTGTTTTGTCCGTTGTCACTTGCCGGTTGGTTCGAAAGTGCTGCGGTCGGCATTTCTCTTGTGCAAGCAGGCTCGATGGCGTCGCGTTAGCCTGGTACCCGTATGCTTACGGCTACATCCTCCTGTACGATGGCGGTATTTGTCGGATGAGTCTCGATCGGAGCAGCGGGCGGCGGGAAACTTGTGCTTTCCGGCTCGGACGTGCCGCGTGCGCTAGGTGCGTCGTTGCTCGTAGACAAGTTCAGCCTTGTCAGCTAGGTCGTGGCTCGAATGAACATCGAATGGGAGAAACTACGTTTTGAGAATTGAAGCGTTTAATAATTCATAAAACTAAGGTTACAGTGGATCAGGACAGAGGAGCACGGAGAGAAAACGTCTGACGCGGTGCACAGGCGTGGGGTGACTCTCCTGGGCGAACCGCACACACGCGCACCACGCAAGTCCAAAGCTCACCCCACACGGTCGTTGGTATAAACATCCAGCCGCGATTGCGGCTGCGGTGGTGGTTTCAAGTGCTTCGTGCTCTGAGCTTGGTCCCCTCGGCAGGCCGCCAGTGTCTGCTCGGCGCGAGAATTATCCGAAGCTTCGGAGACAGCTGCCACGCCCCTCAATTTTTTGCCTTTCCTCAGGCACAAGTGTCCGTGTGGAACGGCATCCGTTCATATCCAGACACTCAACTGTCCACGTTTGCACAGTTTCTCGATGCTAGCGTTTGTTTTTCGTTGCTCCGGATATTAGAAAATTCGTGTAGCGGGCGTTCGTCTCGGTGAGGCCAGCGAATTTCAAACTCGCTTGATTTTTGCGAACCGTGGGATTCATTTTATCGAACACGAACTTTGCAGCGTTTACGGCGTTGCATTCGTCACGCCGCTTCCGTCGGCGATTGAGTTCGTGTAGCTTCTTGCGCGGTTGAAGCGCGTGGGAGCGTTGACATGCGTTTTGTCCGTTGGCGAGATGCGTTCTATGAAGATCGCGGAGTTTGGTGGGTTGAAGGCGTTGCTTTTCTCGAGTTCTCCGTTTCGTGCTGTGCGGGAGCCGCTTGTTGTTTTGTTCCGCCTGCGGCGGTCGGACATCGTGGTAAAGTGGAGTGGCTGATAGGTAGGGCATTCGATGCCTTCGTCTGGATTGAGCTCGTTCGTTGTTCTCGCTGTGTCCGTGTCATCGCTCAAGCTCTCATCATTTGTCAGTTGGTTCGAAAGTGCTGCGGTCAGCATTCCTCTCGCGCAAGCATGTTCGAAAACATTCCGTTCGTTTAGCGTTGGCTTGCTCGCGGTTGCGTCCTCCTGTACGATGATGGCGTTTTTTGGGTGAGTCTCCAACGGAGTAGCGAGTGTCATAAGCCTTGCACGTTCTGGCTCGGACGAGCCGCATGCGTTGGCTGTACTCGGGCTGAAACAGCGGGTGCCGGAGAGCTCGTACGTACCGGCTGGATTGCACAGCGTGCGCTTGGCGTTTAGTTTCTCGTGGCCAGGTTGGTTCTTGCGGTGATTACGGCCAAGACCGGGCGTCAGCAGTAGGAACGGAGGATGTCATGAATAGCGTTTCCTCCGTGCGTGCTGGCTTGGTCGTGTTCCGTGAGTCGTGCGATCGTTGGTCGTGGCCAGCGCCTCTGGTCTGGGTACGATGTCGTTCGTGGGCGGTACCTGGACTGGAACAGCGGGTGCGAGGGTTTTCGTGCGTAGCAGCTCGGGTGCGTTCCGTATTCTGTTTGTTTCGGTTGTAGTGGTCAGCTCCACCAGTCCGGGCTCGAGTTCGTTAGTCACCTCGGATGCGTTTAGTGTGCTGGGCCTTTCTTTCGTACTGGCCAGCTTCACCGATTCGGGTGTGGTGTCGATTTCGGGGACTGGGGCCGGGACAGCGTGGGCGGAAAATGTCGTAGGCATGGGATCGATTTCGTTCCGTGCAATGAGCGTTTGTTTCGTGAGCTCCACCTATTCGGGTATGGCACCGTTCGTAGGCACGGTCTGGACTCCAGGATTGGGTGCCAGGTACGTGCTGCGTTCAGGCTCGTGCGCGATGCGTACGTGGCGCGTCTCGTTGCTCATTGCCGCAAAGGCCTGCGCGTGGGTGATGTAGCTCATCGGTTGGCTCGGTGTCATAGCAGCAGGTGTTGGTGATCTCGCAAGGAAATCTCTGATGCTCGCTTGCGTTTTCCTAATCGTGGCAATCACCTGGGAGAGGGCCAGTGAGGGGACAGTGCAGCGTTTTGCAGGCATCGTTTCGTTCGTGTGCGTGTCGTTGTGCGTGCCGTTGTGCGTGCTGTCTCCATACGAATGTTTGAGTCTTCTGGCCGACTCTCGCCAGTTGTCTAAGAAGACGTTCTCGTTCTTTGCGCCGCCTCCCATTTTCGAATAGCGCCGCTTGCAGATTCATCTGCCGTTCGTCGTCGCAGGGAGCTTGAAGTATATCGTTGGCACATTCGCTCGTTAGGACAGCTGGCGACGTTTTTCGTTGTCCTCGAGGAGACGCGAGACGATGTTGTTCTCACAGCCAGAGCAATGGAGCCCTCGTGGTCGTAGTTCATTCACCAACTGCTGCTTCTTCGTTGAACACAGGACGTCGCGTTCCATTGAAGTCAGCAGTGGGTCGATCACCGTTGACGGGGAGTCCATCGTTGCCTCTCGTCTGCGTGCCGCACTCTCGTCGGGGTGCGGTTCGTCCGCGTGGATTGTTTTCTCGTTCGTTCGTTCCGCGGCTTCAAATCCTGATCCTGTCGGCTGCGCTATGTCAGCTAGGTCGTGGCTCGAATGGACATCTAATGGGAGAAACTACGTTTTGAGAATTTAAAGCGTTTAAAAATTGAGAAAACTCAGTTTACAGTGGATAAGGACAGAGGAGCACGGAGAGAAAACGTCTGACCCGATGCACAGGCGTGGGGCGACTCTCCTGGGCGAATAGCACACACATACACCACGCAAGCCCAAAGCTCGCACCACACACGCTCGTTGGTATAAACGTCCGCCTGCGCTCGCTGCAAAAGTGGTGGTTTGAAGTGCTTCGTACTCCGAGAGTGGTCGCCTCTGCAGGCCGCTGGTGTCTGCTTTCGTTTTCGCCTCTCGGCGCTAGAATTCTCGGCACGAGAATTATCCGAAGCTTTTGGAGACCGCTGACATGGCGCAGTCGACAGGATTCGAACCTGTGCGCGCAAAATCTCGCGCCGAAAGGCGAGAACGAATGCCGACACTGACGGCCTGCCGAGGGGACCAAGCTTGGAGGACGAATCACTTGAAACCACCACCGCCGCAGCCACCGCGGCCGTATGTTTATACCAACGAGCGTGTACGGTGCGAACTTTGGACTCTTGGGTGGTGCGTGTGTGTGCTGTACGCCCAACAGAGTCGCCCCACGCCTGCGCACCACGTCAGACGTTTTTAAATGCGGAGCATTTCTTAGGCTCACCTGGTCCTCCGTCGTTGATGACGGCGCCGTCCACACGCTCACTCCGCATGCGCGTCGAGGCGCAGGTGCGCGTCTCTCCCCCGTACCCTCCTCGCTCTCAACAACAGGTGCGGCGGTGCGGGAGGAGCGCGTGTATCCCGTGCGCTCCGTCGCTCTCAACAACAGCTGCGGCGGAGCGGGGGGGGCACGTCTGTGCGCGCATGCGTCGTAGCTACCCGTGCGCTGCGTCGCGCTCAACAGTAACGGCGGCAGGGCGTGTACACGTGATAACGGCGTGCTGGGTGCGTGGAAAGTTCGCGCGCTTGTGTACGGAAGTGTGCGCATGCGCGTCTCTCTCCCGTACTCCTCTCCCTCGAACGCGGGCGGTGTGTATAGAAGCGGCGGAGCGCGCGTTCGGAATTCAGTCAAGGGCATCTTTGCTTGGCTTTCGCTTGACTTGACGCTTTGCTTGACTCGAGTAGATGCGATGGAAGCAACGTATTCACCAGTTACGCAATCGCACGACCGCTCCTCAAAGACCCCTTGACAGTGCACTTTAGCGACCACAAAGAAGTCATCCTCTCCGTCCAATACAACGACGGCACCAAGCAATAAAGACAGACTAACTTTACACTGGTTGCCTTCGCTTCTCCTTCATTTAATAAATAAGAATAATAAAGACGAAATAACAATTAAGCATTCCCAAACCATACCCAATTACGCAACATTCACGCGATACCCCCACCACTCTGTGACGCATTTACTCGAGTTCCCCCCGTGGGAAGATGCGGGCGGGTTTTTTTCCCCCATGCTCCTCTGTCGTGATCCACTGAAACCTCAGTGTTCTCAAATATTAAACCTTTTAAATTCTGAAAACCTAGTTTTCACCATTCGATCTTCATTCGAGCCACGACGTAGCTCACACCACAAAAAAGCAGCCTTGCAGAGTCGTTGGCGTCGGCTCGTAACTCCTTATTGGAATGTGATGGTGGAGTCTTTTCATTGTCCTGCGTGACTCTCATCATTTTATCACATCGATGTTTTCCGGGGAGTTGAAGCCCATGCTCGAAACGGCAGCTTCAAATGGCGTTCATATTTTGGGAAACTCTACCCCAATTTTAAACTATAAAATAGAACAGCAGCAGTGTCGCCGCACTTTTGCAGCTGGCTCTAGGTCTTCTTTGGGGCACAAGAATGCAGGCATCTCCAGCAATTTTATTGCAAGTATCCGACTTTCCCTTCATTCAGCCCACGTGGGGTCTGCAGGCTCACAGTCTCAAATCATTTTTCGATATAGTTTGGTGTACACTTCAGGCTACCCGGACTTTCTGGGCTAGAGATTGCTCAGATTTGCTTTTTGGGAATCTGTGTCGCCAAAACGCTGCCTGGCCTTCTCCGGAAATCTCACCCCGATTCAAACGCGACGTCACAGTATCGCGGCGTCAGCTGGAAAGAGACAACACTGCCGACTGTACTCTCTCGTCACATCACTTCCCACGGCTGATGCTTTTGTAGTCTTTTCACGGGTTTTGGCATCTTTATCAGATTTGGCACAAAACGCAGGGTTCTTTTTAGTGAGGCCAGACAACAACCGCTCCTTTTGAGGGAACGTTCTCTCCCCTCTGATTGCCACTATGCTGGACTTCAATCTGTCAAACCACACTGAGTAAAGTCGGGTGATGCGCATCCTCCTCCGGACAACGTCAAGGAACGAAAGCGTAAAAATTGGTCCTTTTCTGTCTAAAGGTTTGGTTGACGCGAAAGTCTGGTGGAAGCAGGCTGCCAGTTCCTCTTCTTGACTCTAGATTGCGCAGCAGAGCAATACGACTACTACTTTTACAAGGAATTTCTTCATGCATCTAGCGCTAGATGAAGGTGAACGTGATATTCAAAACCATTTTCAGAGGATCCTGGAAATGTTGCAGTGGTAATGGTTATAGAAACAACATTATAGCTTTGCTTTATTTTTGGAAATTATACACTTCCAGCGCTTGAAATGTACTACTTCTTTCATTTGCACGATTGTAGTGTAGCTGTTCATTGTTTATTAAATTTTAATATGTCAGAAATCTTTACATTTACCTTTGATTAACTACATTTGTTCTAATAGCAGAGGCAGCATTGTTCAAATTAGCGATAAGGTGCACGGTGAAAGCTAGGAAATGTACTTACGTCGAGCTTAGTGACATAACTGTAATGGATGAGGTTTTAATGGTTTAGCTCTCAATGCGAGGTAGACTTTAATACGGACAATCATGTACCCGGATTTAGCAAGGCAAACTGAACTGTCCATTTTGGGCTTGACAGCTTGTGTTCTATAAAGACGTCCCACTTACACTGCACACACCTTCCTGTAGAAGTACACTATGCATGTGTGCAGGTTGACGTAATGCATCTGTACAGCCGGTGGGCCTGGGTAGCCCTTGTGGGAAACTCTTCCAAACATGAACTGAGCGCGCGAAATCTCTTTAGGTGCTCTGAAGTCGCTGCCCGAACATTCGCTGCCATGGACTTTGGAGTAAGGTGGTATTTCGACGGGAGAGATATATACGCCAGTAAGGTCCGATGATCACTGGTTCCGCTTGTTAGTAGCCTGTAGCTACCGGCTAGAGAACGCAGAGACCAACCCAACAAGCGTTTCTCACTAAATGAACGCGGGAGCTGCCGGTTAATTACGTATAATTTGCCTCAAATGTACCTTCAGATTTCTTTGCGCTAAACAACGGGGAGATGTATGACAAGCGCCAGCGGTTCACGAGTTTCGAATGCTAATGACTATATACACCGCTTGGCTCCCGAAGACTCTGGGTTACGCCGTGACGAAAACCGCCCCGACGAAACGTTGTGTGGCTCTACTTGGGTCCAGCGAGTGAGCTACGAAGAGAAGGCGAGCCCCTAAAGTGCTCTGCGCTTAAAAGAACAGAACTCGCCCCGGCGCAGTTTCAGGCAGTATGCGGGCGAGCACTGCGAAGAGTGGAAATTGAATTGCATTGGGTGGTAACAGTGAGCGGATAACGGCACCACAGCCCATAATGGCGAATCGCTGATCTCAACTTCCTCAACTTTCACGTTGAATAGAACGGCTGTAATATTTTAAATTACAGCCAAAAACGTACACTTTTCAACAAGAGCGCACGTGCACTACACGGAATAGCCTTGATAAGGGCAACGCTTACCAAGTCGAAGTGCTGGAGAGTGAAGGTGAGGAGTGACTCTCGGAAGCCGGGCAGGTTGTATCGCAGCGTGAGCGCCATCATGCCTACGCAGTTATCGGTGTCTAGGTCCCTCAGAAGGAATTGCACGCACTTCTCCTTGGCATCGTCCATAAGCAGCATGTCAGAGGTGTCTAGCACATCGAGTACATTGTCGCTGGTAAGGTGAATCTGCGAGAAGAAGAACCGATAAAAGATATATTCACTTGCAGTGTACCCGGCCGCTTTCGTCTCCTTACAGCTCGCTGCTAAATGGTCATGTTAGGTTTTCTGGTATTGCTATGGAAGTTTCGTCTGTTTATCAAGCGAAACTTAGTCGTCGCCGCAGTTCAAAATACAAAGAAATTGCCGAGTGCACGCACGTGAGCGCGGGCCTCGCGGCGACGGTCCAGCGTGCCTTGCGCACGTTTGTCAAGCCAAGCATACCCACTTGGGGAGAATGGCCGAGCTTGCGGAGACCACAGGGCAATTAAACCCAGAAAATGCCGAGTGACCGTGTGTGCGTGCCTCGCAGCGACCACCCAGCGTCCACGACGCACGTTTGTCAAGCCAAGCATACGTGCTTAGGGGGATTGGCTAGGCGTTATCGCGGCAGCACTTCCTCGGAACGAAAAAGATGCATCATAGCATACGCCCTTCCAAGGTGGTGTCCAATTATTATCACATCCAAAAAATTGGAAGAAGCTCACACTTATAGCACCAATGATGGAGCAAAGGTCGTTGCGGCAGCGAAGAAGAAAATCGTCTCCAATCGTGGAACTAAAGCGTCGTGATGGTCGTGAAGGATGCGTACAGCTTCGCTACCTTCAAGATTTACGCGTTAGTGTGAGCTCCTTTCAGTGTCTTTTTTAAATGCGGCTCAGCATTAAAAACGGCGTTATTTTCCCCAATTATCATTTACAACCGAATATCGGCAATTCAAAGACACGCAATTTGCACTTCTGGTTTATGCGGTCCCATCCCTACTATACATTTAATGCCATTCTTTTAATTCGAAATCCGGTTATTTGGTGCCAAACTTTGGTTCACCTTAGGTTCGTATTAACGAGATGTGGTCACATTTGCAATAAAAAGGCATTATCCGGCAGTTTCAACTTCGGAGAACATGTTCAAGGTCAACTGAAGTCCAGTGAAATTGTGTTCGGCCAGAGCACGAGAACACTGTCAATTGAATGTCGCATTATTCGCAAGGGGGGGGGGGTACTATGCCCAGTCGCGTGGACGTTTAACAGTGCATTGATAGGAAGCGGCTTATACGTTTATACGGAAGACGCTTACTCTGAGCCATTTACGCGCAGGAATGTTTCATCATCATGTTTTAAAAAGAGACGTAAATAGTAGTTATTCAAGCAACTAACTTTTAAATTAGCCGTTTAATTACTGCAAGGCTCACCGCAAGCATATTTAAAAACATCAAGCATCGGGTTCTCCGCTGACTACCCGCACCCTTCTAGCGCAGATGTTGAACATTCCTGTTATGTAATGGCGATCTGTAATGGGCGGCGTCATTTGTGTGAAAGTTGACTCTGACCTGAAGACGAAGAGCCAGAAGCAAACCTGAAATGGCTCAACCTGGGGTGAGGTAAAGAGCACTGTGACGTTGCAGTTAACAGGGCTTTTAGAAATATATCATTGATTGATTGATTGATCGATCGATTGATTGTGGGGTTTGACGCGTCGACGTTTCACACGTGGTGAGGCGCGTGGTAGTGGAGGGCTCCGGAATAATTTTGACCACCTGGGGATCTTTAACGTGCGCTGAAATCTCGAACACCCGGGCGTTTATGCTTTTCGCCTCCATCAGAAAAGCAGCAGCTGAGGTCGGGAACCGTACCCGTTTTGTTGTGCTCGGTAGCGCAACGCCTTAGCCACTGAGCCACCGCGGCGGGTAAGAAATATATCAACATTACTACTTGCTCCAATAGAATAGCTTTGCCAATCGCGTACCCTTGCTAAATGCATTCACTTCACCCGTATTTGTGCGCGCTACATTATCGGCCCGTCATACCGATGATTTTGTATTTGTGGGCGCACCTTTTTAGAAGCTCTAAAGACCAGGGAATTAAAAAAACCTACCTAGAAGACTTATATGAAGAATTCACGGGCAAGACAACCTGCCACATGCAAAGCGATACATTTCCGGTAAAACAAACATATTTTATGTCTCAAAACTATTCAAGGCATGTCTGGAGGGTGTATTTAGAAAGCTTAACTGCGAAAACTTACGATTAAGGGTAAATAAGGAATAGTTGAGCCATTTGAGGTTTGCGGATGTCATAGTTTGCTCAGTGAGACTGCAGAACTCCTGCAAACAATGCTTGAGGAACTACAATCAGAGAGCACGGCGGTGGGGCTAAAAATAAATATGGATAAATCTAAAGTAATTAGGAATAAGCATGCCAATAACGTCTTCTTCAAACGAGATGCTAAAACAAGTAACATAATATAACTACCTCGAACTGATGGTTAGTTCTGACCCTAAACACAAGAGAGAAATCCGCGGCACAAGAGGTATAGGCTGGTGAATACTAGCAAGCTCTCCGAAATAGTGAGAAGTGCGCTACCTCTGTCACTCAAAAGATAAAATCTGCAGTCAGTGCATACTGCCGGTGATGACATACGCCACTGAAACTTGGCGCCTTACTAAATAACTAGAAAGCAAACTTCGGTTGGTTCAACGGGCCAGGGAACGAATTATGATAGGAAAAACACTCATGGACAAGAAAGGAGCAACCTGGTTGAGAGAACGAACTAGAATGGACGATGCCGTAGTTCAACTAAAGAAAAAGAATTGGACTTGGCCTGGCCATGTAGTGAGACGAAACGACAACCGGCAGACAGTTAGGGTAACAGAGTGTATACCAAAAGGTGCGTCTAGAAGACGGCGAATGTAGGGGTGAAATGTTGAACTTCGGGGGTAAGCTGTGGACTCGATCGGCGCACGAACGAAGCGGTGGGAGGTCAACGGGAGAGGGATTCCTCCTTGAGTGGAACTGAGCACAGTGATGATGATGATGATGACGATGACTATGATGATGACGATGATGATGGTGGTGGTGGTCGCACCTTTGTCCTGAAGCTTCATGTGCCCTTCCTCAAACGTTTTGTATATGCCAGAATGGTCATTTTGTGACGACCAGTGTACCGAAGAAACTGGCCAACCTATGCGGTAACACGTTAAGGATAACAAAAGTCACACTAAAATAACGACTAAATAGCAATCCAGCAACATTCACACCAAGCCGGGGATACTTGTGACTGACTCAAGCTTTGTATATTGCACTAAAACCTTAAATCTCCCATTGTGTCACGTCAATTCACCAAGTAGACAGGATACACAAAAAAACGTTTAATTGACGAGGACGGCCGTTTCGCAGCACACATAAAGTAACGGTAAACAGTCACAGAAGTGTTCTCACGGTTTGAGTTTGCACAAAGGTCTAAGTATTGTGTCGCTCACGTTACGGGTGATGTCTTTCTATTTGGCGTGTGGTCCCAGGCGACCGACAGTCGTGTCTCGTAGTGCTTGCACGAAGTGGGTTCAGCCGACGCTGCCAACAGCCAAGGGAGCTTAGCCCTAGTTTCGGTGTGTCGCAGCGTAGCCCTAGCGTCGCCGCCTGTAGCACAGCTGGGCTGGTTCTCGTGTCTGGAGTCGCCGACGGTGCGCTGCCGCGGGGTCTCCCTCCAGGTTCGCAGCCTGGAGCTCCAGTCACTATGCCTGAGGCGTCGTCAGGCCCCGATCACGCTAGGGTCAGTTCCAGGAGCGTCGCCTGGTCTTCTTCCTTGTCCCTAAGCTCGCCTCTTTCCTCCTCTTCTTCTCGTATCTATGCTCTTACCCCGACGGGAGGTTGCTCATGACATTACCTCCCCCTTTTAAGCGTTTTTTTTCTTCTAAAAAACGGCTCAGTCACTCCACAAAGACTGTCCACCTGGTTGATCGTGAAGAATCCATGCGCTTGACTGGCACACTACCTTCTCACACTCGTGGTTGCACCACAAAGTCCTAATAGACTAAGAAATACAGTTCACAAACAATGTTCACCGTAGCGTTCTGAAGTTCGCACGTGTTCACAGTTCTGAGGCCTTAAAAACAATGTAGCTCAATACTGAAGTGACAGTCAATGCAACACGTCGACCCACAAGTCATCCCACTCATAAGTCCATTTTACGAAATCCACCGCACATGCAATACCGCAGCTGTACTATCTTTTCATTTGATGTTCTCTGCCGAAATCTTCCATGCGGCATTCTCACTCTTCTTAACAACTATTCCCTGCCGTAGTTCCGTAGTTCCTGTTCTGATATACTAGTGTCCTTTGCGCTGTGCATACTCCCCTATTGTAACGCCGGTTGTACTTGGATAGCTTCCTGGGTGACACCTCTTGTTCTTCGTTAATTCGTTGCTGTTGAACAGTGCCTGCAACCTCTCTTTTGAAGAGTGCCATAACCTTTGGCTCTGCTTTAAGTGGAGGATTGCCCTTATGTAAAGCTGGCTTGCAAACTTGGCAGGATTTTACATAGCGCCTTGTGTCACTTTGTATGTTGGGCCAAAAGAACTCTTCGGTGATTCTTGTAAGAGTTGGCTTTAACCTTCGATGACCCGCCACCACGTTTTCATGTGCTGTTGCCAAAATTGCATGTCGTAGCTCTCGCGGTACAACCAGCTGCATGGCTTCTCTACCAGAATTGAATTGGCACCTTCTGTACAGTAGTCCATTTACTACTTGGAACTCGTATAGTGTATGATTCCGTCTCCACTGAGTTCCTACTTGCACATAGCAGCCCCGTAGAGATGGATCTTGCTTTTGCCATTCTTTCAATTCACTAGGAGTGATTGCTAATTGTCGGACGGATGGAATCCGGAGCATCGACTTTTCCTCCTCCAGTTGCTCAATCGTTGAACACACTACTCTTACTTCAGCCTTATTTTCTTCGCTTCCCTCAATTTCGCTGCACACCGGCTGGTGTGCAGCCGGTGTGCAGCCAAATTCGATAGCGCGCCCAGGCACGTTTCAAGGACACTCTCTCCCCTCTCTCAAACTCAACGTGCGCCGAGGCTGCCAATTTTACTGCTGACGAGCGCTGTCTCGTCAGCAGTTGCCACAAGTGCAACAACATTAACGTAACGCTAAGTACTTAACGTCGTGCGCCCCCGGAAATGCTCTGCATTTGATCGTGCCCCACGCGAGGGGGATGTTTCACTGCGTCGCCATGCGAACAGTTTGCCACGCTTTAGTTTCAGTTCCGTATCTCCCCGCCGCGGCCGTGGAGAGAAGGCGGCCGGCCGCGACTCTCACCACCGCGGCGCTGCGGTTGCGAGTTGCGCTAGGAAAGCGAGCGTCGTCTGCTAGCGGGGAGCGGAACGCGTTCCGCTCGGCATCTCCGGTCTTCGCCACTTCTGGCTGCGCACTGCAAAAGAAATAACTTTAGCTTTTTTTTTTGCTTGAGCAGTTTTGTGCTATTTCATACAAAAAAGGTGATATTCCGAAGAGAATTTGGCAAAATAACGTGAAATTAAGCAGAGAAACTAACTACAAACTGTGCAAACAGTTAGTAGCTCTGAGTTCTGCTGCAAGAGTTGCCAGACAACTGAAGCGGTCACGACACCGCCCACGTGAATAGAAAACTGTTTTTGGCAACGAATAAAGAATGCATTATTTTTAAAATATTGGGTTTGCAGATTTGCGGAACAATATACACAAAAAACGTTGAAGGCGTTGAACTCTCCAAGGTACTTGACCTGAAGTCACTGCTAGTTGCGCTGCCGACCGACGACGCGCGCATGGTTGCTTGCGATGCGCCTCAAAACGAGAATTTCAATGGCGCCTCCTATATTTCAGAAGCAAAACAAAGCGACCCCATACCCCGCTTCCCTCCCCCCCAAATGCCTTCTTTTTTAATGTGCGCAATTCAGCATGAATAGACAACGCTTCGCTCGAGCTTTGTCGTTTTCTCGTTACTTACAATGCTTTTTACACGTCGGATGTGACTCGTTTGATTAGGTGGTTTGGAGAGCTGACAAGAGCTGTCTGCCCACACTTGTAAACGGTCTCCTGATTTCCAAAACAATGTACGGCATTAACTATACATACGTCACAAAGAAAAACTGGCAGAAGCTTGAAATACTGCATCGCGAAGCTCTGCGAGTCGTTACAGGATTGTCAAAATTTACAGCGAAGGACGTTCTGTACGCACAAGCACAAGCTAATAGACTTGGCGACATAGCTGAAGACAGACTGATTGGACAATTTCAGCGTCTGGACAGTACCAATGCAGCCAGGAGACTACTTCTCAGAGCTGGTTTCGAGCTTCCCGGCAGACATCCGCACGAGCTGCCGGTTCCGCCTTGGGACGACATAATTGTGACAATGAACAAGCCACTGCCAAGAAAGGTCGGTCACGACAACCCTAGATGAAGGAAAAGGAAGGTTAAAGATCTCCTCCTAGAACTAGCCAGTGGAGACAGTGATACCACAGCAAATGGTACCGTGCATGTCCACACAAACGCCGCAGTTGAACATGACCGCGTCTCACTCTGCAGGTGCAGCCTCAAAGACCGAAGCGCAAATGCACACGTGCGCTTTATCAAAATTTCCAGCCGAGAAGCCGAGCTAAGGGCCATGCTGCTTGCCTTCACTGAACATGCAGGCAAACATCCGAGCAACCTCGGCCCTCCCGAACTCATAATAATTTGCACAGACTCAGTGGACGCAATTGGAGCCCTTGGTTCACGCAAAACTACCAGTCGCACTGTCCGAAGAATAGAATAATTCATTGCTGAATGCCAACAGAGTGGCCTGCAATACCAAATCCGATGGGTCCCTGGATATGAAGGGATCGAAGGCAATGAAGAGGCACACAGAAATGCGCGGGAGCAACTTCGTATTCACCCCTAGCAAGACTGTTTAGAACCCGCTGATCCAGATGAGGAAGCCGACATCGACACAGAAGACGGTGCTGCTTTGGCGAAGGCCGAGCGGAAGGCCGTCCTTCAAAACAAAGTTCCGGAAGACCGCAACCCGTTGCCGCCCGGATACAGCCGATGGGCAACAGTGCGGCTAAGGCGTATAAGAACGGGCAAGGTCCTACGCCTAGTACGGCTCACTATTTCTTCGGGCGTGGAAACCCGTACAGCTCTCCGAACTCCCAGAAATGTGGTACCGGTGCCCTGTGCAGTGCTCCACACCTCCTGTGGGAATGTTCGGCCCTCAGTGTTCCTAGAGAACGCTGCCTAAAGACACTTGGCCCGCTACGACCGGCAGACTACGAACTTTGGGTTCACCCACATGGAGCCCAACCTCACAAAAAGCACCTGCTGGACACTGCTGATTTTCACCGGAGAAGCCGGCATTTAGGACTGCTTTTAGATACCTTTCTTGCCCTGTGCTCCCCACTCCTTACTTCCTGTCCCTTTAGGATTCTTGACCGAGGCCTCCGGTCATGTCAAGGGGACTTCTCTCCCTCTCTATTTTTATTTTTCTTTCAATAAACGTGTGTTCATTCATTTTATACGTCGGAGCCCCGACTGGTTCAAAACATCTTTCTTTATACAGCTGACCGCAGATTGCGCCTTCCGGGGAAGTTGCTTCTGGTAGGGTTTTCATATTTGGAAGTGCTCTTGTTCGATATGCTTTTTTTTTCACTGGCAGTATGACCAAACTTTGTGATCAAAAGCTCTGTATGCCCATCGTACCAACTGCTTTCCTTCTGACGATCGTTAAAGGCTCTCTGGAGGTCATGGGGCATACCTAAAAACTCGTACCTCCCTCTCCCTGCTACCCATGAACCTTAGAGGGAGCGAGTTAGAAACTGTAAAATACGGCATGTTTAACAAAACGCCTTTATAAAGGAATCTTCATAAAGAATGTCCCACAAAACAGGCTTCACGATTTATCCCCGAAAACAGCCGAGGTAAGATCAGTGTTTTGGAACTAAAACATGAGGAGAACCCACCAGGATGACGAGGCGGATGCTGTCTCATTCGCCGCGCCGACTTTTTGAAGCGAAGCTCTACTAACATAGTCAACCAGACTGCTGCCGTCGCAGCAATTTCATCTTCATTTGACCACAGCTGCACCGTAGCCTTAGCAACGCATCACATGAGTCGCTCCGCCGAGCTCTGCTGCATGCTCTTTCCGCAGCTGGGTCGCCTCCTGATTACGTGCTTGCCGTGCGCTTCGCTAAGAGCAGCGCTGCACACGCCAAGTTAGTGCGAGCTTGGCCTTGACCACGGATGAGAGCGAGACGGGGCCGTCTTCTCTGAGCGTTGCGCGGAGCGGAAAGCTTTAAGCTGCCATCGGCAAGCGGCGCCTGAACACCCCGTGGATATCGCCGGTCGAGCTGCTTCACAGGACAGCGTCCGTAATGCCACGCGCGAAGCTAGCGTCGGAGATTCGGGAAGAACAAGCCGTTCGGGTCGCAAAACGCCGTAAGAGGACCAGGCTAAACCAAGCTTTAGCTTTGCATATCCAGAGTTAGCTTAGCTACGCCGCACCAACTTTTTCGATGGTAACCTTGGAGGTTTGCAAATCTGGCCCGCGTGATCGACACGCCACCTCACGGCCGCTGTTGCAAGGCATGGCGTATGTTAAAGAACGATCACGTCCGTGGAGTTTATGCTACGGGGGTAGGAACGAACGTACAACCGTCCTTAGTGGTTATGCGTTCGCGTGTGTTGGTACACCCGGAGAATTCTCCAGGTTAGGGGAAAAGAAAGGATTTAGTGTAGCCCGAGGAAGAAGCGTTTTTGGTAAGCACCTACGTAGCTCGAAGCTTTCGAAAGAGTTGCTTAAGTTGCGAGGAAGTAGAGTAGATTTGCGCACCTATGGA
This sequence comes from Haemaphysalis longicornis, assembly GCF_048455015.1. Taxonomy (NCBI): domain Eukaryota; kingdom Metazoa; phylum Arthropoda; class Arachnida; order Ixodida; family Ixodidae; genus Haemaphysalis; species Haemaphysalis longicornis. The sequence continues at coordinate 76,361,600 of NW_027526203.1, forward strand.
ATCGTCCTGATTGGTCGCGTCGCAACAAAAGTCTTTTGAGTGCTGCAGTTGAAGAGGATCCCGGGATTTAGCTTCAGAATGGTATGCTACAGTGACCAATCCATGGTACCAGCAAAGAAAATATCACGGTTAAAGCAACGCCCATACCTTTGCATAATTGGTGTGATCCACGCTGGGACTTTCTGGAATGCAGAATACCATGCTTGCATTGCGCAACGCCACAATGAAGAACGAACTTTTAAGTCACATTCCGGGCATCGTAATTCGCCAAATTTGATTCAGGGTGGTCATTCGGGTGCATTGTTTTCAAGGTGCTCAGTTATGAAGCCGGATTAGCCGCATTATTTAGTTTAGGCGGAACGTATGGTAAAGTTGGTTGCGATAATTTCTCAAAAGACGTTCTTCGACGAGGTTGCACGTCACTGTCATATTCGCTGCGTGGAGGAACAATCAGGTACCACCCACCTGCAACAACTGCTAATGTAAAGCAATTAGCATTCTTTCGTACGCCATTTTTTGCTGTAAATTGAATGCTCGTCTGCCGATCTCTCACACCCACCGCCCCATCTTCCTCCCATTGTTCAGAATCCCTGGTTACATCGAGTTGCTATTTCTTTACCATTCTGTGTCGATAATACTTCCCACAACCGCCCCACTCCCTGCACGGGCGCCACTTTCAAGGTCACATTTTCGGCTACGGATTTTCTGCCGGTAGGTTTAACCAGAACGCTACGGTCCGACCTTCTCAAGTGAACAAGTGTACAACCGCGGCGGCAAATAACCAGGTCCAGCGAAATATTGTGCTGAAGATTTTACACAGCTCAATGCAAAACGTAATGCCGGGCTAGATGTTGTCCCTGCCGAGAGCCAAACTTTAAGCCAAACTTAAGCTGGCGCCTGCCATTCATTCACCGTTTAGTGATTTGCTTGACTTGATTGGTTTCTGAAGACTTCTGACTAAGCGGACCGACGGAGGTTTCAGGGGCGTACCGACGAAAAACAGTCAGACAAAAACCTCGGTACAAACAGCTTTCTTCCCGTTGTATGACACACCTTTCTTGAACTGTCACTGTCCCTATACACTCTGATTCCAATTCCCCTCTCCGTGAGAACCCTCCCCACGCGCTTGAAAGTACATGTTAAATGACCCAGCAACAGTTTTTTCTACTTTCTTATAAATCTTAAATACTTTCAGAACCTAGTCAACACACGCATCTAGTACCTGTAGTAGGGGGCCACAAAATACCTCAGCCCGAAATTACTTCTCTAAGGTCATCAGATAACTTGTTTAAAATATTGCAGTTTACAGCACTTTAGCCGCTGCTACGGTGGGTTCGCCACGGCGAAGTATCCGAGCGAACGATGGGAAAAACAACATTGAGAGAAACGGAGGAGGGAGTTGCCGAGCCCACACCAAACACGTGCGTGAAAACCGCCCTCGACGTCTAGTGGCTCCAGAGAAAGCAAGCGCAAAACGAGGCATCCATGAAAGCAAGCGGCTTGTTCTTTCAAGTTCTGTGCGCTGCACGTTTATCGGTCTTTTGGGTCGTCCTTTTTGGGTACTCATACGAAACACGTGGCATTTGGAGGGGGGGCGAGGGGAGAGGGGGAGGGTGTTCAAACATGATTTACAAGATATTCTGGGATGCGCCGACGCGCTGCGAGATAACGGCAGAGTAGGGCGCCCCGCCGTGCATTCGCTAATCACGCGATCCCTTCCTCAGACACAGTAGCTATGCGCCTAATGGGGAAGTGTTGCAGAGTTCCTTTGAACTGCACTTCCTCTCACCTTGTTTCCCTTTTGTTCTTATCCCCCCTCCACTTCTACTAACCTCGCTCTGCAACACTCCCGATAAACGCTTTCGCTCTTTCCTTGGCGTCTAGAAGCACTGCGAAAACTATAGTTGTAGACAGAATGAAGCGGCACTGCGTGATTTGCTCAACGCAGCAGATACGCCTCCGGTTTATGCTTTGCTTTTGTGGCTATTTTTTTTCAAGTGGCCGTGCAGTGTGGTCTTTGCTGCAACTGAAAGGAAGCCTACTAATGACCGCTTCATCGCTCTAATGACGTCAGTCGAGCCCTCGAAGGATGGCAAGATTGGGAAAGAGAAAAATGTTTTGAGCAAGTCATCTGGCAGACAGAGAGAAGTAATTTTGGGCTGCGTTATTTTATGACCCCCTACGCCAAGTACTGGACGCGTTTGTTGACTAGGTTCTGAAAGAATTTATGATATAGAGGAAAGTTGAAAAAAGTGTTGCAAGGTCTTTTTAACATTCAAACTGGGGAGGGCGGCGGCGGGATTCTCACAGGGATGGGGAGGGGAATCAGAGTGGAAAGTGTAATGCACATTCGTCAGCAATGGTCTGTCACACAACGGGGAGAAAGCTATTTGGACCGCTGGTTTGTGTCTGACCGTTTTTCCTCGGTACAGACCCTGAAAACTGCGTCGGTCGGCATAGCCAGAAGTCTTCAGCAAACCAATCAAGTCAAGCAAGTAAGTTTCACTATCAGTTTATTGAATGACATAACAGGGGTACAGTGCATGGTGATTGATATTTCGGAAAGAGGTCCCGTAGTGTTGCACTGCGGTGGACCTCTGGTAAATTGAAGAACAAAAAACTACCGACTAGCAATCGCCAAAGCAGGAACTCAAAAAAAGTAGTACGAAGATTATTGCAACATTACACGAAAACAACACCAAAGTTAATTCATAAAAAGAGCGCACATGTTTCGATATTCAAAAAAATGCAAAGATTGATTGATTGATTGGTTATGAGGTTTAACGGGCCGGCGCTACATAGGCGATGAAACGTGCCGTAGTGGAAGACTCCGGATTACTTTTGACCACCTGGACTAGGATCTGCGCTGGGACAACAGCGCACACGCACGCCTTGCGCAGTTGTCCCACCGCAGATCCTAGTTTTTCTTTATTCGTATGCTGGGCCTCGTTATTCGCCACATTCGCATATTTAAGCACGCTGAATGGTCGTTCTGGGCGTTCTCGTGAAGCCCACCTGTACCAATTTCTTAGAGTTTAAGACTAAATCTAACGCTACACGCAAATAATCACAAATACTTGTATTCAATCGTTCCCGGTAACGGAGTCAGGCGATGCTCCAACGAGCAGCGGCTACGCCTTGCGCGCCGCAGCCTTTGACGCGTCAGCTGTTTCTATTCCCAAGGCTAGCAAGCCTACTGTAAAGTAAAACATAGCAATAACTCAGCGTGTAAGCATCGCAAATCAGACGAAAAGTTCACCTCGCGAACCGCTATCACAAGCGCGAACATCGCGTTTCGCCTTCATGGGTAGTCAGGCGCACCACAAATCGTTGGATGACCTCCGCCTGTCGAGCAGCGCAACCTTCCGTAAGATGATCAGGCGTGCGCATCGCGATAATGTCCGTGTTGAATACCACAGACGATAAAATGACTGAACAGAAACTTGGCTGAACGAAGCAGCGAAAATGAACTCAGGAACGCGAACTACGCTGTTCAGGCGGCCGCCATCTTGCATTGCCGCCGCCACGCCCAATCAGTAGGGCCGTTCCAGTGCGCGCCGACGGGAAGGCCAATCATGTTTCAGCATCTATTTCTGGCTTCGTTTTTTGCGTCTTTATTTATCTGCCATTTCTGCGTTTGTGAATGACGGAAGATAAAACAGATAACCAGGAAAAAAAAGAGGATCGCTCGGCCGATCCAATGGTACCAAAATGACCGCGCCCGGTGGCACCTCTGCGGAGATAGAGCTCCGAAAATTTTTGTTTTTTCGCCCTTTTGCGCTGACACTTTGTCACCACGGCTGCCAAAAGTATTTTTTATTTCACTTTGTGTCGGTTTACGGTGGAAAAACTTTGCAAACGCAGTGAATAGAAAACATAGAAGCCAAATTTGTGACTTTCAAAAAAACGATCTTTTGGTCATATTTCCGAAGTTGAAAGCCGCGTCCCCTCCTTAAACTAATCAATCCAAATATTCGATAATAGCCGATTATTCCATCTCTTTGCAATATTCGAAATGTTTCGAATACATAGTTTTTGAAGCGAATAGGAATATCACATATTATATTCGAGTTTTCGCAATTTTAGAATATTTGCTCACCCCTAGTTGTAATGGAAAATTGCGTTACGTTAGGGTTAGCATCATTTCTACCGATTGTAAAAACACTCTTGTCGTTAACCAGTCGATAGCCAGCCATTCCGAGATTTTATACAATAAATTTATCCTACAGAAGGAGATCCAAATATTGATAGAGCAAAGTGGCATGGGAGTTGAAAGAGCTGAATGTCATGATTCGTATGTCCTGGTTTTCAATGCGCTCTAGTTTATACGTAGGTAAATAAATGCGTAGCAAAGAATTAGAAGCATAGGCAGGCGGGAATATTTTCTTGTTTTTATTAATACTGTGATTCCGTAAGCGATGTTGCTTTGCAGAAAATTAATGCGGTTAAAAATTTTAAGGAGCTGTCAAGTTCAACCTTAAAAAACAAGCATCGATCTGTCGGCCGGATAGCAACCGAGTTAATGTAAGCAGCAGCAATGGAACTTCGAGTCTTCAAACGAGATGAAACTGCCTCAAATTTAGTTCTGGTTGGATTTTTGAATGAACTGTTGCTTTGAGACCATGAACAGATTTTACTGATATTTTTGTGGTAAAGGTTTGTACTAAGAACTTTAAGAGATGAGTGTGACGTGTAGAGGGTGGAATCATCCGCGTAGATTAGGGAATTAGAATTTTTGAGCCAGGTAAGAAGATCATTAATGTATAGTAAAAATAAAATGTGGCCGAGAATTGAACCTTTGAGAATTGAGCCGAGAATTGAGCGGCTAATTTCGTGGTTTTAGTGCCTGAGAGTGTATCCATGTTGTACCCATCCCCAGCTCTCCGGCTCCACGGCCGGACTGGAGGAGCGGCGAGCGCGCACTTTCATACGGCCTGCGCACCCAACAAGGCATCAACAAGGAAACGATACAGCAGATTCTTGACAGAGTGAGGGCGCTTCGAACCAACCCTCTACCCTCCCAACCCTCTTTTTTCTTGGTCTTGGACCGAGGAATCTTTTTTCAAGAAAAAAGATGCCTCGGTCGAGACATCGCCTCGACCGAGGCATCGCCCCGACAACACCCATATTCATATTATATACGGCATCGTGTATACATAATAGAAATTTCATGGCTTTTACTCTGCCAGGAACGCCTATCCGTGATCCATGTGCTACTTCAATGCAAAGCACTCTACACAACACGACACAAACCTCTAGCGACAACACATTCCACTACACCCAGCATTGTTTTAAGCGGATGATCCCATGATTTCTTTACAACACCATTAAGTTTCTGGCCGAAATCAAATTTTTACACCTTATTTTCTACCACGCGTAGTTTTTTTAGACCTAATTTCATCCCACGCACAATCACAACCTGGCCTTCTACACCAGCCATCCTCATTGTCTTTTACTGATTTTATTTTTGTTTTGTTGAGGATTTTAGAGTTTACGTTTACATCCTTCATACCTGTGGGGATAGCGCCTACGCCGCGTATCGTGTGCCTGTGTTATCTGCTGCTTTCGCCCCGACGCGCCACGGGCAGTTTGTACGTGACGTCACTGGTCGTATGTGTGTTTGTTATATATGTACGCTGGTGGCATGGAATAAAGGTTGTCATTATCTCGGCCGCATCGTCGGCAGCTCTGGCCCTTTCCCCGTTCTTGCGGCAGCCCAGCTGCACTCAGCCTATTTCTAGGCCGCAACACGACATGGTGTCAGAAGATGGCGTCTTCTGATATTCAAGGGGCGTTGCAGCAATCTTCAAGCGCCGCCATGTCAAAGACAACGGAGTCGAGCCATCCCACGGCATGTTCGCTGTTCCAGCTCCGCCAACGTTTGACTTCGACCGGACATCCGAATGGCCTTCTTGGATCCAGCTCTTCGATGACTACCGCTTTGCCTTGGGCTTAAACGAGCGAAGTGAAGAAGGGCAAGTCTGGACTCTGCTTTATACGATGGAAAGGCAAGCCAGAGAAATCTTCTCAACTTTCGCTTTATCTGAAGAGCAACAGAAGCAGTAGGAAGTCGTCAAAAATAAGTTCGACAACCACTTCGTGTCCGCAGGAACCTAGTTTATGAGAGCGCATGTTTTCACCGACGTATTCAACAACCTGGCGAATCAGTCGGCCAATTCATCACTGCGTTGCACACGCTGGCGGACCGGTGCGACTACCAGGAAAAGGAACGCATGATCCGCGACAGGTTTGTCGTCGGCCTCAGTGATGCGAAGCTCTCCGAGTCACTACAAATGAATGCAAATTTGACACTCGCCAGTGCTTTGGCAAAAGCTCGCTTACAGAAGACCGTCCAACGACAGCAGCAGCAGCTGCGAGAAACCAAGCGACGAACCTTCGGCAGCGGCAGCCAGCAACCTGGACGCGGTCAGAAACAAAGGGGAGACCCGGAAGAACTCTTCACGACAGAGTCCCGGCAGCTCGTCAAGGAACAGTGCACCTGGCATACAAGGTCAGCGCACCAGAGAACAGTCATACCGACCACGCACCCCCGGTCCATGCCCCAACTGCGGTGAAGACGCGCACGCCAGGACCTTCTGCCCGGCAAAAGCTGCGAAATGCAACTACTGTGGTTGTTCCGGAAATTTTGCAGTGATGTGTCGGAAAAAGGCTGCAGGCTACCGAAAGAAGGTACAACTTTCTTCTCTGCATATGGACAAGGGGGTATATTTTGTTGGCGCGGTGCACGGGGAGCACTCTAATTCTCGGTATGCTCAGGTCGTCATAAACGGCACTCCTTTGTTCGCTAAACTAGACTGGGGTGCAGAAGTTTCCGTGGTACTCTCAACGTTTCCTGGATTGCCTACCAGGTTAGAAAAGTGCGACATAACCTTAAGAGGACCCGCGAATGAGCCACTCCATGTTCTCGGAAGGTTTGTTGGCAATATCGAGTGGAAACAACGCACGGTCCGACAAACTCTGTACGTTGTCTCACCCTTACGCTCCATACTTTTGGGTCTCCCAGCGCTGGAAGCTCTCGAGCTTATTAAGTTCGCTGACTCGGTCAGTTGCGCGTCAGCCATCGAGGCTTCCTACCCGCAGCTTTTCAGTTCCCTGGGAGATATGGAAGGACAATATAATATTCCACTGAAGCCGAACGCGATTCCCTTTGCAATTCAGGTTGCGTGTCGCGTTGCCTTGCCCATGCGGGACCGAGTTAAGCAGTAGCTCGAGCGTATGGAGTAGGATGATGTAATCCGCAAAGTAGACGAACCTACACAATGGTGCGCGGGTATTGTACCAGTACTGAAACCGCATGGAGATGTTTGTATTTGCGTCGACTTGACGCAATTAAATAAAAGTGTTCTTAGCGAGCACTATATCTTGCCAACGGTAGAGGATAACCTCGGTCTGTTAAATGGGGCATCTATGTTTTCAAAGCTAGATACTATGGTTTTTATAAGATCAAGTTTTCGCCCGAAATCCAATTGTTAACTACCTTCATAACGCCATTTGGGCGATACTGTTTTGGGAGAATACCGTTTGGGACAAAGTCAGAACCTGAATTTTTTGAAAAGAAAATGTCGGAGATGCTGCAAGGCATCCCAGGTGTGGTAAACATGATGTGGTCATTTATGGCTGCGACAAGGCTCAACATGACGAGCGTCTGCGTCTAACTTTAGACCGCCTCACTAGTGCTGGCGTTACGCTAAACAAAGAAAAGTGTTGTTTTGTAGTAACCGAGATTAAGTTTTCAAAGCAAAACTTTTTACCTCTACCCCCCAAGGGTTCTTTCGCGACCGTTGGTGTCACCAGAGAACTCTAGCGAACAAATAAAAGAATTTACTGGCACCGCCGGCAATCGAACCTGGCACTAATAGACTAACAAAGCGAGAGCCCGTTGTCTTACCGATTCAGCTACGAGCCCCCGCGAAGACTGGGAAGACAGGTGGTGTACTCACCTAGCATCTCTACGGGTCTACCCCTGCGTTCACGCTGAATGCCACGTGAAAGCGTCAAGCGACCACTCACGCCCGTCTAGCGCCTCTGTGCCCAGCTTGCTCATGTCCTAAGAGTTACAAAATTTAAAGGAAGCTCCCACCAATGCATGGCATCTCTCTTCTAGTACGCCAATGTGTTAAAGCCTGTGGCCTCCAGTGTTCACGTAAACAATCACAGCTCCTTGTCGTCCGCCCTCACGCCAAACAAAGGAATACATTCAAATACTCCTTGATGGCCAGGCCATCACTCCAAGCCCCAGCATCAAGATACTGGGCCTACATCTCGAGGCTAACACCAAGAGTGACGTCTCCTTGCAGCGCCTCGAAAACAGCAATAATCAAACCATACACATGAGCAGGCGAGTTGCCACCAAGAAGCGAGGCCTAAGGGAATCCAGTACCTTTCGATTAATTGAAGCTTTTGTCCTCTCGAGAGTTACTTACGTCAACCCCCTGTATTCTTCTCGACAAGATAGACATACAGATGCTTTATATAATGAATAGGAAGGCGGTCGAGCAGGCCATTGGTCTTCTCATGAGTCCGTCCACACAGAGGCTGCTTAGCACGGGGCTCCACAACACGGGGGAAGAGCTAATAGAAGGCCATCTTTATAACCAGAAGGTGCGACTGAGAACTGCGATGGCTAACCGCATGCTTCACCAGATTGGCTGGGCAGCCCAGAATATCACTCCGATTGACGTACTCCCAGACTCTTGGCGACTAAAACTAAAGATGCTCCTTTTGCTTAGAAATATGAACCCCTCACATGACGAGGGTCACCGAAGAGCACTGGCTCAAGCGCTAACCACCACCCTCGGTGGGGATCATGCAGTTATCTACACAGACGCCTCCAAACATCGAGGGCAGCAATACGCCATCGTGGCTACCTCCAGAACCAACCTTCTTGCGTGTACCTCGCTTAGGACCCAAGAAATGGCGGCAGCAGAAGAGGCAGCCATCACCTTGGCTCTCGCTCAACCAGGGGTTCGGAGGGTAGTCATCGATTCCCAGCAAGCCTACTGGAATTACCAGTAGGGTTTGGTGTCCTAACCTGCCCTGTGCGTGTGAAAAAAAAAAACACTCCCCAAACGGTTCCATTCAGCTCATCTGGGCATCCGCTCACGCTTCAATGGAGGGCAACAAATACGCCCACGCAACAAGCCTGCGCTTTTACCTCCCGTGCTATGGAGCTGCCCGAGGACAGTCACCAGCTTGTCACGTTCAGGGAGATAACCCAGCATTATCGCCTTCTGAGTCAGACCGTACCTTCGCCTTACCCTGCCCTTTCCAGAGAACAACAAACTACCCTACGCCTCATACAGTCGGGGCTCCTTCCCACAACCTACGCGTCTTCACTTCATGTATCCGTATAGCTACGACGCTGAATGTAAATTTTGCTCAGAAGTAGGAACACTCCGCCCCGTAATCGGGGTGTGCGACTTTAGCCCTGAGCACCCTCCTCTCCTTCCGTCAACTACCCCACAAGAGCAATAAGAGATACTGCTGTCCAGGCCCTCTCTACCTACCCAGCTTCAGCGGGTGTACAGAACACAGGCCGCGCGGACTGCATATGGGCTCCACAGAAGAATCACTCCCCAGAGCTGCACTCTGGGCAGTTCAGAAATCTGAACAGAAGTATTTCTTCCTCCTCCTCCTTCTTGCCCCAAATCTCGTCGCCTCCGTCCGCGGCGCAGAGACGGAGAAGACAGATCGTCTAACACCGGGTTAGACCTTACTTTACTTTTATAAAAAAAGTTTCCACTCTTGAGCTACACCAATACAACTCAACCAAACACCGTTCAGGCTTCATGCATTGATTTAACCTTAACAAGAATATCTCTTTGAAGTAATAAATGGTGTGGTTAAGTGCATTTCACTTCTCTCTGGTTTTGCTATTTGTAGAGCGATGTAAGGGAATTTAAGTTACGTCACATGGGTAATTGTTATGGGTGCCGTTTACAGCTTTGCTTTCCAACCACATTCACGGGGTGGGTTGGCGCGATTTTTTATTTGTTGCTGGAGTTTTCTGGTGACACCAACGGTCGCGAAAGAACCCTTGCGGGGTAGAGGTAAAAAGCTTTGCTTTAAAATCGCAATTGCCCCCCCCCCACACCGGAAGTTCGTACGTCAGGTCAAGTGGATGCAAACTGCCACACGTGCGGATGTGTGCCGTTCTTTGATAGAACTACTGTCGTAAAAAAATGCTGATAACGTATCACACGGGAGATTATTGAAGCTGAATTAATCCACAGGCTTGGGCAAGCATGCGTTAGTTCACCGTCACTAGCCCTTACTACAAAAGAATTGGACTTTCTGCGCATGCGCCGTGTAGAAAAACCCAGATAAGCGTGACTACTGTGCGTATATATAGGTGTGTCTTTTTCATTAAAACTGTTGGTTCAGCGCTCGTGTGTGTCAGGTACTCTTCCTTGTGTCCGTGTGTAAACCGCGCTGTCTTCTCCTAACCGCTGTTCGTCGCAGTAAAAATACACAGAAGTTATAAAAACCTGATAAGAAAGGGACCACTCCAGCGGGCTCACGCAATGCACGACTAAAATAAAATACAGCTAGAAAAGGAAAATACCAAAGAGCGAAAAAAAAATCGGTCGCAATCCCGCCCTGCGAAACTGGAAATATAGCAAAGGTGTTTTAAATTACTACAAATGGTGATGAAGGAGTGTATGAAATGTTTCTCGTGGTATCAGCGGGCTTGTTGCTTGCGCTCGGCTACTGTGACTAGATAAAGTGTATCGGCACATTTTTTTCTCCTATTTTTCCGTGCCGCCGCCATATCCTTGGTCAGTTCCAATTATGTGGCATTTATTTACACTGCGACTGTTCATGGGAGCGTCGTTGTGTTGTTTATGCTTTTTAGTCGGTCAACTCTGGTAGGCTTAGCTTGTCCTCCCTGCTCTATGGCTGCGCGAGACTGACGTCGTTCCGAATGCTAATCAAAGGTAACCCGTGTAACATAATTTCAGCAAAAGAAGTGTTTCCAAAGATAACGTTTTGCTTCGGTAGCGATGTCAACAAACGACCCGGTCAAAGTAGATGCCGCAATCTCGCAACACTGGTGAAAGACAACAGGCCCGCCGCTGCTTACTTGCGCGCCTCTGTGGCAGTACTCTAATAGCTTATTTATGGGCACTACGCTCGGCTTCCCTGGCGGCAAATACTGCGTCCTGCCTATACCCTGACGCACGCACCGGGCTTCTTCAGCAAAAACTGCTGTATTTAGCGACACTAGTCGTGCCTAGCCTGCAAAGATAATCTACAAACATAATCTTTACCAGGAACACATGGTAGGGGGGGGGGGCACATTTCACAGGCGCCTATATATCATCCATAATGCGGTTTCGATGCTTGTTTTGCGGTTTCCGTAAATGAATTCTGACCTCTACGCTGTATGCCTGATTACAGACGCATGCGCTTGGCGTATTAGGCGTTGGTGTTTTTGCCCATGGAGATGAAACCGTTGAAGGGTAGAGGTATGCAGCTTTGCTGCAAAATTTCTAAATGTCTATTAAAATCTCAGCTAACAGGCTTCATTAAAATTCCCAGGAGGCATCTTACGGGAGGTAAATGGTAGAACGGCAATGTCCAGCTGAATGCCTGACGCGCTTCAAGCCTCTGAAGACGCCTTGCTTTGCGATCCCCAGGAACGCAGGGACGGGGGGAAGTAGGGGGGGGGGTAGTGCAGGGGGTCCAGAGCCCTCCCCCCGTTCCACACCCAAGGTATTTTATGTGCGGGCATGACCCTCCTACTTTATGCCCAATTCACATATATTTTTGTGCAACTTACGACGTACGCGCTCCTATCAATTAGTCTGCTTTCATTACACGATAGGAACTTTTACATTGATAACACTCAGAAGACACTACACCAGCCACGGATTTCAGACCGACACGCTTACGCTGGTCAGCTTCGCGCCAACTTGAGGCACGGGGGAGCCATTTGTAAACCGCCTTAATTAAGCAGCTGCAGCCTTACATGGGTGGTGCCGTGGCGCAGCCACGCCGGCCGATGTGACTTCATTCGGCATGGCTGGCCTTTTTCAATGTGTTTCTTGCCGTGGTTTTCGCTGGTGCCCGCGCGCATCGGTGAGCGCCGGCGCGGATCGATGGGGGAATTTCATTGAATTGGATTGGGTTTGAAAACGATTATTGAACCTAAAAGTGGGTGGCTTTCTTAGACCCGCGAGCCAGCGCAGCTGCTTGGGCGCGATCGATGACATTTTTTACTGTCCCTATGAAGCGGGGCTTGGCGTCCAACTAGGTAGAGTGTGCGAACGTTCAGAGATTACTTAGTCAGAAAAAAAGGACATATAAAGGTTTTTGAGCACTGTTCTGATTGGCGTTCGTCGCCTAGTTTTCTGTTCACGCGTGTTGACCAAATAAAGCTGTGTGATGGCTTGAGTTTCTTTTATTTGTATGTACTGCATTACAGTAGCAAAATAAGTCTAGAGGCTGTAACCTAGCTCGCGTAATAAACACAATTCTGCATCTAGTAATAAATTCTGAAGCTGGTTGTGAAAGCTTTCTTTTCTGGCATAAGAAAATGGTTGGCTGTTTTTTTATTTATTCAGGTTACCCTTAAAGGCCCTCTAGAAGAGGGTATTACATAAAGGGGGGGGGCAATACAACATGGTGTGAAAACAACAAAAAAGCAGTACAACCAGATACAATACAACTTGATAACAGCAACAAAACGCAAAGCATGGCGTTATACAATAGTTTAAAAGAGAAACAAAAAAACAACAAAAGCAACAAAAAAAAAAAAAGAAAAGAAAACCTAGTTAGTCACCGCAGTGCGCATGAGCTCTAAAAACTTACCGTATTTACGTGATTCTTAGGAGCACTTTTTTCCGAAAAGATAGGCCGAAAATGCCGAAATAGCGGAACATTCGTCCCACCCATCGCCATTGCCATCGCCATCTCAAGATGGCGCCCAAGCTTTTAGAAACGATTTTTCGACCGCAGCAAGCCTAGGCGCCTAGGCTTTTCTATCGGCGTTCACACAAATCGTCAAATCGTTTCACTTGCGCGCTTGATAACAGCAATGGCAGAAGCGGCTCTCACGCGTTCAAAACGAGTGGTCGGCTGAAGCGTGCGCCTCTGGAGAAGCTCTCGAGATGGGCGTGCGAGGCGTGGGCCAGGATCCCATCGACCATGGTTGAACGTTCGTTCAGAAGTGTGGCATCGCGAACGCGCTTGAAGGCACCGAGGACGAGATGTTGTGGTCAGCGGAGAGCGACGAGGAGTGAGATGAGTGAGATTACTTCGGGAAATAAATCGCCCGTTTCTCTCACATTCGTTTGTGTGGGTCACAAAGTTCTGTGTGCGTTACAATCGGAGGTGCAAGTTTTTTCGGTTTTTTTGCCGGGAAAATGGGTGCGCGTTAGAATCGGGGGCGTGTTAGAATCTGGTAAATACGGTATCTGAGTCTTTCTCGGTGGCAATGTGTGCGGGCAAACTGTCCACTCAATAATAGTGCGCGGGATGAAGGACTGTGCGAAACGAAGTGAGCGAGATAGCGGGCGCTTAACTTTGTTAGGATGATCACGGCGTGAAAAGATGGAACAGGGGTGTTCAAAAAAACTGTTATGTAATGATGGGTGAATGTAAAGTTTGTGAAAAAGTGATAAGCGCAGATATTTCCGACGTAGTGCCAAATCCTCTAGTTCAGCACGGTTTTTTAAGCTAGTGAGACTAGAATAAGAAGAATAATCTGAGTAAATGAAACGAGCCGCATGGTTTTGCAAGGATTCAATATTTGATACGATGTATGCTTGATGAAGGTCCCGAATGGCACTGGCGTATTCTATTTTAGGGCGAATTAGAGTGGTAAAAGCAAGCTTTTTTATCTGCGATGGAGCCTGTTTAAGATTTCGTTTCAATAACCCGAGGGAACGGTTAGCAGCTGCAAGAGTGAGTTCTATATGATGGTGCCATGATAGATCCGATTAAAAGTGGAGACCGAGGTACTTGTAGGTAGATGTTAACTCAAGTGTCATGTTATTCAACGAGTATTGACTAGGAAAAGGAGTAGCAGCGTCAGTAAAGGACATATCCTTTGTTTTAGAAACATTTAAAGACATAAACCAAGTTAAACACCAGTGATTAATTTTGTTAAGGTCATATTGCAAAGCTAAGCGGTCAGAATCATAACAAATGTTACGGTATATTACGCAGTCAATCGCAAAAAGTCGAACGTGTGAAGACAAAGAATTCGGTAGATCATTATTATAAACCAGGAAGAGTAGAGGACCAAGAACACTTCCTTGGGGTACACCAGATGTTACCGGTAAAGAGGAAGAACAAACATTCATAGCAAAGGTGAATTGAAACCTGGAGGAAAGAAAAGCTTTGATCCATGCAAGAACGTTAGGGTGAATGTTAAGTTGTTCTAGTTTTAGTAGTAATCTGTGGTGAGGAACGCGGTCAAAAGATTTAGCGAAATCTAAGAAAATTGCGTCGACCTGGTAACCAGCATCCATAGATTTGTGAAGATCATTAACAAAACCGGCAAGTTGGGTGTCACATGAAAATCCTTTGCGAAAACCGTGCTGAAAATTGATAATGATACTGTGACGTTCCAAATAGTTTATGACTTGAGAGTGTATGATATGCTCCATGAGTTTGTAAATGGTACTAGTTAAGGAAATGCGTCTGTAACTTAGCGGTGAGTAACTGTCACCCGATTTGGACGACTTTAGCTGCTACCTCTGTCACCCGATTTGGACGACTTTAGCTACTAGCCAATCTTGAGGTAGAGTTACGGTAGAGAAAGACTGAGAAAACAGTGCACATACGAAGGGGTTGATGCTCGATGATATAAATTTGAGAATATTATTATTAAAGCCAATACTATCCGAGGTGGAAGAAATTTTTAGTTTTTGTAAAAGCGACAGAATACCCGCCTCACTGATGGCAATTTCCGGCATGACTGTAGTGCCGAAGCTATGCAACATGAGAGCGGATGAAATGTCTTCTCTGGTAAAAACTGAGGAAAACGCCTGGTTTAAGAGCTCTGCGCATAGATATGTGGGAACGGAAACGCCATCGTTATTGCTTAGGACTATATCAGGATAACAATTGGGGTTAACGACGTGCCAGAATCTGCGGGGATTATTTGCAAGTATAGATGATAAATCATGGTTAAATAAATGAAATACAGCCCAACAAAATAATCCTGCATTGGCGCATAACTTCGATATTTCTCCTTACCGCTTCTTCATGTTTCGACGTGTGATGAAAAAGCTGCAGCACAGAGCGTAAAATTGTCAGCTGTCTTACAGCTGACGTGGTCTGCCTTCTATAGTTATTTCGCATTATCAGCTGTTGTCGGTATGTGCTAATTTGTGGCTTTGGAAGCACATGTGGAAATAGCCATATGCCACATACAGTGGATGGGAAATCACATTTGCGCGGCTATTAACAGTAGGCGCGCTCGCACGCAAATCGCAAAGTAATACTTACCGCGTACAGTGAAATTTATAAACGCTCAAATCGGGTGACCAAGCTTTGTGAACGCATACAAATATTTTCCGAGCTTGCCCATACGTCTACGGATGTGAGAATTTGTATTTTTGATTGATTTGATTGATTGTAGGGTTTAACGCGCCTACGCAACGAAGGCGATGAGGCGCGCCGTAGTGGAGGCCTCCGGATTAATTTGGACCACCTGGGTATCTCGGCGATTGACCCGAAATCTCGTACACACGGGCGTAATTGCTTTTTGCTTCCATCAGAAAAGCGGCCGCCACGGCCGGGGATCGAACCCGCGACCTCGTGCTCATCAGCACGACGCCTTAGCCACTGAGTCACGGCGGCGGGTGCATTTGTATTTCTATATTATTCATTACATAACTGGTTTGCTAGCATATGGGACATGTCAGATTTGTCAGATTTTCTGCAGCAAGATTTATTTATTCGCGACCTAATGGCTTGACTCCGATAACCATGTATGCCGCCGATTGGAATCATGCATACGATTTAATTACAGAGTGTTGAAGGGGCGAACTTCTATTTTGTGCATCCTCAGTTGAAGGACTACACGGAAAATGCACCGTTACATTAGCCTACTTCAATGTCTTGCGCATCGAAATGTATCGCTCAAGATTTCAGTTACTTGTGTCTTCACGAGTGACCTTCGCACGGTACGTGATTCCGGCTGATGGCGCACACTGACCATACGTTCCACGCCACAGTTGTAATCGATAACGTTTTTTGTCTGGGCTTTTCCACAGTTCGTCTGATCTACCTGTCCAAATAAGCGCGTCACATCGGGCCAACGGAGGGAACTGTTGGGAGCGAATGACTCAATCACGCTTGGTGGTGCCGTGCCGGAGACCTCACATGCTTCCGCACACTGGAGCACTTCCGCGAAAGTTTTGTTAGATTTCGGGACGACGAACAACAGCTCCGACTGCGTCCACAATATTAAATTATGACTTTTCTTCGTGCCCAGCCCAGTTTGCTGACGACGCACTTCGACCGGGAAATGGACGTCTACGACCAAACCTAAACTAAAAAACGCCAGTAGTGGCCAGAGCAGGGCTGGCGCCATCTGGCTAAGGCGGGCGAAACTGCTAACAGTAAACAGTCTACACATTTTGCAGCGACTCATCGTCGCGACGCTGTGAATAACTGCCGGGCGGGGTAGAACATTCTCCCTGCAGTACTAAGTAGAGGAAGCGCACGGC
Organism: Haemaphysalis longicornis; assembly: GCF_048455015.1. Taxonomy (NCBI): domain Eukaryota; kingdom Metazoa; phylum Arthropoda; class Arachnida; order Ixodida; family Ixodidae; genus Haemaphysalis; species Haemaphysalis longicornis. The sequence goes on from NW_027526203.1 coordinate 76,378,306, forward strand.
TCCAAGTCAGCAAAGGTGATTTACTCGTCACGCTATGGCACGTAAAGCAAGGGCTTGTCATCAGTAAGTGAAGCGGCAAACGAGAGGACAGTGCTACCGTAGAAGCTAAAAGACGACGGCCGAGCTTTGCCAGACTAACCAAAGAGGCGACGGAGCGAACAATATTATCCCCAGAAGCGGCGGTGGCGGACGAACATTCCTGCAATAAATGACCGATTAGCTGTGGAAAGTAGACGAGGATCGCGGTGCGTCAACGCAAAAAGCGCATGAGTGGCTTTAGTTCAACGCACCCACCAGCATGTGTGGTTTGGCGGCAATGTATGCACGGGCCAAGGATGCCGTTCTGCTGGGGAACAGCCCTTAAAAATTATAATTGTACTGTGTCCCGCCTTTTAAAGCAAATCTTTCTACCTCTACCAGCCGACGGTTCTTTCGCGGCGTGCGGGACAATAAACTCCCAACGCTTTGCGTCCATTGCCCGCTTCCTTCGCACGGTTTGATTAACTTGTTCGACAGCACCTCCTGGGTAACCCGGACCAGACATAGGTGATCGTACGGCAAAGATACGTTAAAGATTGGTTTGAAGGGCGGGAAAACAAAATGTTGGGACCGCATGCAGACATCCGATCACTAGAGAAACACTACGTTTTGCGCACTGGTTGCCACGAACGGCACTCCATTTTCTTAATTGATGAATACCACTTCGGTTGGGTTTTAAGACATTACAAAAGGCGGAAGGAGCAACATGTCCTGATAAAGAGCGATTATAAAAGTTCCCTCAGCTTTCACGCAATTCTGAAACTTACTAAAAATCGGTATAAATGGGAATCACTAGCTCACATGCCGAATTGTTTCGGTGTCTACGCTTGTGTGGCGTGGTGGTGTGGCCCCGTGCTAGCACATCATGATGTGCTAGCACCCTTCGAAAGACGCTCCTGTCAGTTTTCTTTCCGCCGGCGCACGGCCGTGCTACGGAGGCGGCGTCCACCGCTCTAGCCCGGCCGTGGCCGACGCGGCTGCATTCGGGACGCCGCCCCCAGCAAATTCCAAGTAACGGCTGGCAGAATCTCTCGTTTCACTCTTTGTAGAGCCACGTGTGTGAATTCAAGTGTCGTCGCATGGGAAATTGTTGTGGGTGTCGTTTAAAGCTTTGGTGTCCAACCACTTCTCAGCGTGGATTGGAGCCAATTTTTTTCCATCTCTTCCAAGTCTTGTCGAAACCGCAAGAGTTTCATTAAACACACCTGTCGAGAAGTAGGGAAATTTATGATTGAAAAACAGGGCGCGCCTTGGACAACGGCAGAAAAGAAGAACGAAGTCCATGTCGCGCTGTATTTTTCAATCAGCAAGAGTTTGTGTGTATGTTGTTGGCGTGCAGTCCTGACATTCGTGCAAGACGTGTGAGCTCTCCGAAGGGGACGAGGAGCTGGGGAGGAAAGGGGGGAGGGAGGGGGGGAGGCATAAAACGCGTATGGAGAGACTTTAAGTCAACGCATTCAGCGGTGTGTGTGAAGGTACGAGCACACTAGAGTCGAACTTCCATGCCGGGCCGTCCGACGGCCGCCAGCGGCGTCGCGCCGCGCTGCAGGTGAAAGCTACCGCGCGACAGCGCGACGGCGCTGGCGGCCGTCGGCGTGGCCAGTTGGACGCTTGTGTGCACGTAGCTTAATGTGGTAGCAAGAACGGTTCACACGTGGGCCAGGGCCTATAGCTTCAAAGAATGGACCCGACAGTAAACGATGCCGCGGCGTTCATCCCCACCTGTTAAGTGAAATTGTTGCCCTGCGTCACCCCTTCTTCACCTATACTTCCCGTGGTGTACCGAACCTTCATAGCACTGTGTCTGTTGTGGGTATGCAGTTTTGGCGTACGCCCAAGTCCTGTACCCCTTGAGAGTGTGGTGCTGCAGAGAGGGAAAATTTAACTTTTCCTATGTGACAGTAGTGCTTTGGATACTTCTTGACGTAGGGAACCACAAAACAACGGGTAGATAGAAACGCCGTGTTGCGGCTCGCCGAGTGTATTATCAACTCGATTTTCACCGTAACTTGCAAACACGTTATAAATAAGCCACTTAAGCTTGTACGAAGGTGCACTATAGTATTTTCGCTCAGAAGGCACGATAGCGACCGGTCCCAATACCGGACCAATCTACAGTACTGGGTACGTACCATTCTCTATACAATTATTAGTTCGGCAGGCCTGTTTAGCCTTGCTCGTTTGCAAATAAAAACTTCGTTGCTCATACGCGTTCAACTACAAGCGTACTGGGTCCGTGGGGCAGTCTGCGAACTAAAGCAGTCACCAAACTCCTTTTCGGTGTCGGATTAGAGGACTATCAATCGATTCACACGTTGCCCTTGCGATTAGAAGAAACATTGCGTAAGAAAAACATTTTTAACATGACTAATAGAAAAAAACTCAATTGCATTCTATCGAGGGAAACTCAGGTTTTAATAACTGAAAAGTTTGAGGTACATAAAATAAAAACAAACTTTCGCTTCAGCTCCCCCTCCCGTCCCCTCTGAAATGATAGTTCCGAAGCTGTGGCGAATGGCTTCGACCTGTTTCTACACATTGCGCATCCGGTCGTTCATGTCACCAAGCACGGAAGAGTTTACGACGGGGAAGAACTGCGCTGCCTGTCCTTCCCCTCCTTTCACCTGCAGTATACTGACTGGGCGACAACCTCTCGATAGTACCGAGCTTAATTTAAGCTCGTGCTTGGAAATCCTCATAAAAGGGCCGTTTCTCGATAGTGATGGACATGCTGGACGCCGGTTTATTCGGTCAAGCTCACGCCGTTGAAGGTCTTGTGATAATGAACGGCTCGTGCAATGGAACGCCCCGAAGGTTAAGGACGCCGGAGGCCGGTTTGTTTCCTCAATGGCCATTTAAGGCTTTATCCTTAAAAAGAAGTGACCAATAAAGACACCCTTTCGGTTATGTAAGATTGGCGAAACAGACAAATGACGGAAGAATTTTAATGCATTAGCAGAGCATTGTCGCCGCTTCTGTAGGTTTTTATGAAAATGATGGTGCGGTTTACCGATTTAATAGTAACTACAAATGTACCAAACGGGAACAGCGACAGCAGTGCTCATAGTACGTAAAAATAAACAAAAATGGCACAACAGGTAAACGCCTTGATGTCAGCTTTCATTCCGCATCATGCAGGGAGGGATGCCCCCGTATAACGCGATGCCAGGGCAGCAGCCGCAGCATAAGCCCGCCTCAGAGCCAAGTCCCGATGGAATGCCAGTAGCAAACTGGAAACAACCGGCTGAGAAGTTCCGAACTTGTATAATCTAAGTAAGAGGACAAATTATGTTCAAAACCACGTCACTCGCATAGATCTTCATGTGCTCATGTGAGGAACGAAAACCTTTCGGAAGGTAAGCTGCACGAAAATACAGCTGATGTCTACAAGGACCTCAAGAAGGGCGATGCATTCTACACACCAAAACAACCCTGCTTGTTACCTTCTAAATGCAATAAAAAATGAGGTATAATTTCTCATGCGAGACATAAAAAAAATTCTGGCCGTTCAGGAACTAAACTTTTAAACACAAAAACTAACTACGACAACGATGCATGATGCCGCACCCTGGCGCATGGGTACCTTATTTTGTGCGGTTAAGCAGGTGGTGCAGTTATCGAATGGCAGAGGCCTCACGCACCAGTGCACGGGGTACGATACTCCACAAGCGAATCGTTTATTTCAAGACCCCTATCATCGTACTAAATCCGGTTACCTTGGAAATTCACGAAACCCTTTTCTAATGAGGCTGATCAGTTTTTGGGGAAGCCTATTTCTTGAAGCCACCTGTATTTTCCAGGCCATAACTAATTGAGGCAAGGGTTAATGAGCAGCCGGGGGAGGAAACGACGCGGGATTGTGACTTCCGAATTTGTCCCGCTTTGAGGGCTGATGTTGGCAACCGCTACCGGAGCTTTAAGTACAATGTGTGTGACGTTGCTTGGATCCTCGTAGAAATGATCTTGAAAAGTAAGACAGCGTTAGGCATAAGCATAGTACGTTATACCTAACGTCACGTTTTTGGTAGTAACGTCTCCAAGCACTGCCACAACTTTACTTAGAATGAGTGTGACGTTGCTTGCCTCGTCATAAGAATAAATTTGAAGGCTAACCTAGCGCTAGGCTTAAAGGGGCCGTGCAGAATAAATACAAGTTCGTTTTATTCGAAAGATTTCGTGTTTTACAGTGCCCCCAGCGCTTGTCTGGCAAAAAACGATGCTTTATTTATTGAGAAATTAATCAATTTAAGTCAAAATTTTTATTCTACAGCCAAATCTTGTGTTTTTGCGACGTCTGTAATGACATCATTACAATCGCAATGCAGCCGATTGCGGTACCTCGTCTGCCCTTAGTCAATCTAGGTCGCGCCACCATACCGCGAAGGGCCGTTTTCTTCCTTTGCTTTGTTTTTGACTGTATTTGTACCTGGCTTGTGTTTGCTAAGGTAGTAAATATTCGTTTCGTGACTCACGGTATTCGCACGACGAATATGGTTACGTCAGACACCATCGCTTACGCCAATCGGCCAATGTCGTCTGAGACAACCCCAAAGCTCCGTAGGGCAGTGAAGTTGAAACAAGCATAGTGCGCGCAGTACCAACACCAGTACGCATGTTTACGTGTACTTTCGTAGCTTCCACTGTATACCCCACAATTCTTACTGCTGTAAAAAGAATGTCCTCTTAATTGAAGCGCACATATCTCGTTCGGCAACCTTGTAAGCCCTGGCTAATTTTCGTTTGCTTTTGGCGGCCTCAACGAATCGCACGGCCGGGCATACGACATCATAAGTTATCCTGCGGGAAATGAGCTAGTGGGTCGCATGGCCATTCCATTTTTCCCTAATTATATGGCTTATTTGAGCTAGGTTTACGTTAAAATTGGTGTCGTATGATTTAGCGCGGCAATCTTTTGAATTACCAAAACTTGTGTTTTGTCTGCATGGCCCCTTTAAGCAGAAGACGCTTGAACAAACGTCATGCTTTGAGGATTACGTCGCGAACCGCTACCGCAGTTCCACGAACAATGAGTGTGGCGTTGCTTGCATCTTCTAGCTAAAGGGCTGAAAAAGTTATGCTTAAGCATAAGATGTTCAAGCTAATTGCAGACTTTCAGGGTTAACGTCGCCAACCGCTACCGAAGCGGCGGGGTCATGTTGCTTGCCTCGTCGTAAGGATACGGTTGATGGATAAAATAGGTTTAGTCTCCAGAATAAGACCTTAGACTAACGTCACACTTTAAGAGCTCTCGTCCCCAACCGCTGCCGCAGATCCACGTATAATGAGTGTGCGTAGCTTGCCTCGTCATCAGAGTAACTTGAGGTAGGTTGTACTACCAGGCCAATGTTACGTTTTCTAGTTTCCGTTCTATACGCCTCGAGCTTCGCGATCGCTGCGCCGCCTGCCGCCGCTTCTCCCCGGCGCTTTCGGGAAGGCCGCTGCGCGGCTGGTAGCGGCTCATGCAGTATTTTGGTTCTCTTTCACTTCCTTTTGCCTTTCGGCGCCCTAAACAACTGATTATGGTGAGGTGAGGTCTGTAAGGAAATAGTACGTTTAGGTCACTTCAACAACAGCTGCGTCCTGGAAGAGTGCTCGAACGCCAAGAGCTATCCGTGGACGCGGTAGTGCCCTCCTTCGCCGCTCTTGCGGGCGTCGGCGACGGCAGCAGCATATGACCATATGACCCCTTTCCCCTCCGAATACGTCAGGCACAAGTGAATTCTTTTTGTCGCGTATTTTGGCCCGGTACTTGGACAGTGCGAGTTGGTTTCGTCTTGCAGCGTGGGCAACGAATGCGCCTTCGTTTCGAATATATACGTCGCATAAAAATATGATTCCGGTATGTGATATGGGATATCTTGAAGGTAGCGCACTTAAACACGCACACTAAGGGAAGAAACGACAAACCACAGCGCTGTCGTTTGTCGTTTCTCTCCCTAGTGTCCGTGTTTAATTGTGCTACCATCATGATGTCCCTTATGCATTACCAACTAGCCCAGTTGTCACTTCTTCTACGGTATGTGATAACCTAATATCTGACAATAACTTGTGTCTTTTATGGTAATAGAGGCCACGCGAAAATGTTCAGTATATTACAATGCTCTCCATCGTGAAATATGTACCCATGCACGCCTTATAGCAAGAACCAAGGTAAGTTAATGAAACCACGGAAAAATAAATGGTCTGCAACTCCAAGAAAAACAAAATAGCTCGTACAGGAATCACAACAAAAAAAAAACAGTGTAGCTTCAGAAATGCTAAAGAAGTTCATTTAAACTTAAGGCAGGTAGGACTCCCCAGACTGGATGCGAAATGCACTGCTATTTCGCAAGACTTGTAGGGTGTGGGAGGGGGACGCTTAATAATTCTTGTGTTCAAATGTGGAGCAAATTCAAGGAATGGACGTTTTAGTAATCACACACACACACACACACACGCTGCGCGTTCACTTTTATTTTGTTTTTCGACTTTAACGAACAGGGGATCACTCGGAAGACGCTTTTTTTTTCAAAGTATACAGTAAGTATATACGCAGTCACAAGCAATAAAAGGTGTCGAAAGAGTGCGGTATCTGATAGGGCCCTCTGATTTCACTTTTTTGCTAGATTCTGCAGGCTGCCTATGCCATATGACGATGTTTCGAGGAAGCGTTTAGTCGCAGACGCGGGTATAAGCGGAGGATATATGTAGCAAACGATGAAGGTTTGCGAGTACTCACCTCGCGACAAGACGACCAAGCTGTGAATTCTTTGTCGTGTGCTAATTTCCGCATATAATTTCGCATTATCCATCGTATTTATTTCGTACAATATATATGAAATTTATTGTTCAGGGCAGTGATCAGTATACTGGCGAGCTGTGCTCCGCTAGATTATGTAAGCACACGAAACCGATTTACATCGTAATGTATAGCCGTAGCATGAGTATCTGAGCGAATGCCGCTTAAGATTGTACTGTTAGTGGATTTCAGGGCCGCGAAATTACAATCAGCGCCATGCATACGCCCGTTTTGCAAGGCCGGCCTGTGACACGCATCTGGCGCTTATGCGGACCGAATGTACCTCACTAACACCGCGTCAGGAGCATCTACACTTTCGTAGATACACCACATTTGCGAACGGAGTGGCTGCTCCGCATAAATATGTATTGCGAACGCGTACAAACGGAAAATTCAGCCGCAAATGGGCCGCAAAAGTAACGTCATCAGTGGTGAGCGGGCCGGAAACTCCCGCGACTGGTTTCGAAACGAGCCGCTAGGGGGATCAGTGGCACCCCTAGAGGCAGCGCTCGAGGCGTATTATTGCGCTCCTAAAGCTATTGTTCCTGAGGAAACATTCATCCTCTCATTTTTTTGCTTCCGTTTTTCCCCGGCGGGACTGGCTGCGCGCATGCGCGAAAGCGAAAAAGGCGCATGCGCGAAAACGGTCACCTAAGCTGCTGCTGCCGCACGGAGGGGCGGCGAGACCGACGGGCGGTTCATGTAGTGGGAGTTCTTTCATATGCGCTCTGTTGGACACTATGGTGCTGCAAAAGGGACGCCACGAACGCCAGTGTACATAGCAACACGAAGTCTGAGTGTTAGCGAAAGGTGAAAAGCTCGTTGGTATGCTGTCAAGGTGAGCGGAAGAATAGCACTGGTGTCGTGCGTGTGCTCTGCTTGATGACAGACCACTTTGTGTTGTAAGGCGCATCAGTGTTTCTCGCCGCACGTCGCGTTCGCGCACGTAACGCAAATAAAGTGTCCAAGTGATATTCAAGCTGGCGTCGTTACTGTCCGAGCGGCGTACGCCGGGCAGCGTAGCTGGCTGCGCTGTCTGCACGCCTGTCGCAGCGGAGCGGCGGTTGCCGTGTAGGAAAAGGGGGCGGGGAGAGGGTGGCAGAATCCAAACGGCACGAGAGGGCGCGAGATACACCTCTGCTCTACTCAAGCTGCGCCCCTCACATTGTGTCCATGACAATTATAACGCCTCCAAGGCAAACACGGCGGCGGCGTTGTTATGGCAATAATAACGCAATAATGTTTTCCCAGGCTCAGCAGGGGAGATTATGGCGCTAGTACCGGAATTAGCACGGACGCTCGGTTGAAGGCTAAGAGAGCACCTCCGGGTACTACTTTATTTTAACATCGGATTCAGGGTAGTGGAGGAGACCAAAGGGCACTCGCTTCGTCCAGGGTTCTGGTCATGGCAGTCCTTTCTGTAGCCAGGTGAGTGCTCCCTAGAGCCTGCTCCCAGTGAGAAGGGGAGGGCTAACCTAGCGTTAGGCTTAAGCAGAAGACGTTAGTCCTAACGTCACGCTTTGACGGCGAACGTGGCCAACAGCTGCGGCAACTCAACGTACGATGACAGTGATGTTGCTTGCCTTGTCGTATAAACCTCAAGGCTAAAATAACTTCAGGCTTTCAGGCTTTCAGGGTAATAACTTCAGGCTAAAATAACTTCAGCACTACACGTTAAAGTAACTTAGTGGTTGAGAACTAACGTCGACAACTGCTACGGTAGCTCCACGTACAATGAGTGTGGCGCTGCTTGCCTCGATCATCTAGGGATAAACTTCAAGGTTATAAAATAGCATTATGGTTGAAGGGGCCTAGAAGACATTCGAAAGTTTTTCCTCCTTAGAATAATTTACCTGGCACAAATTTTAACGCAAACTTCACAAAAATGTAATGAGCTGTTTAATGAGGAAAACAGAGAATAGCCATGCGACTGACTAGCGGTTTTTCCGGGCTGAACCTATTGACGCACGATGCAGCGACTGGCTGATGAAGAAATCCAACGCAAATTAAATATCTTAAACAGTGATTGTAAGCTTGCAGAACAAGCTTTTGTCGCCTAAATTAAATGCACATTCTTTCTATAGCTGGGAAAATATTGTCCAAGCAACGAAACTTACGAACGAAGATGTAAACCTGGACGCGCCTAGTGCGTACGGCGCGCACTATTCTGGCTGACGCTGCATAGCCGTCGTGGGTGTTGGGCTTGTCTGACAGGACACTGGCCAACTAGTATAAGCTCCTCTGCCCCTTACTTGACCCTTCTTGTCGAGTTGCACATAATATTTTAATACGCGATTACTATCAATTGCAACAATAAGACAGATACAAGCCCAGTCAGAAAAAAAAAAAAAAAAAACGTGTGCGGACAGTCGCTCTTCAGTATCGCTCCGCCATATATGGAGCTAAACGGCAATCTGGCTAACAAAAAAAAATGAAGGAAGCTCTCACTAACGCGTAAGACTTCAAGGACTTCAAAGTAACATTTCAAAACTTCCTTCAAGGTAAGCTGCACGCAACCTTCACGATCATGGCGCCGGTTTAAGTCCATGATTGCAGCCGATTTGCTTCTTCGCTGCCGCAACGACCTCCATCATTGTTGCTGTAAGTGTGAGTTTCCATCATTTTTTTTGGAACTGATAATTATTGGACATGGCCTTGGAGGGGCGGCCCCTCTGACGTGTCTTTCGCGTTCCGAGCAAGTGTTGCCACGATTACTGCGAACGGTGGAGATTTTTGCTGGAGAATCTTGGCCACTCTTCCTCAGTCGGTATGCTTGGCTTGACAAACGTGCGCAAGGGACGATGCACGGTCGTCGCGAGGCACGCGCACGCCAGCGCTAGGCATTCTCTTGGCTTTTTAATGGCCGGGTGGTCTCCGCGAGGCCCGCGCTCACGTGGGTGCGGTCACGAGCGCACGCTCGGCAGTTTCTTGGTATTATTAACGGCGAACACAAAAAATTACGATTTACTAAAAAGGCTCACTGTTAAAAATGTTTTTGCCGTGGCAGGCAGCCGCAGTCAACATACTAACGTTTGTTTGAAAAACCTGCGCCGGATACTCATTGTCGACGTCATGAGGTACAAGATGTCGCGGGTGAATTCAAATTTTAGCTTGAGTTGTGTCATTTCTCGGTCAATAACGGTTCGTTTGCTGTCGGACAGGCGCTGAGGGCACTACAGTGAAAGCTCAATAATTGGAACCTCAATATTTCGAATTAGTGGATAATTCCAACTGTTCCATTTGGTCCGGCCAAGTCTCCATTGAAGCCTATGTATTGAAAAGCCCGTTAATTGGAACGCGACGGGCCTCCGCCATGGATAATTCGAACTACGCGCCACGGCGCCGGCAGCTTGGGCCCCGCTGCCTACACACGAGGCTCCGTCACCTCTGGAAAGGAGAGAAAAACAGAGGGAGAAGTAAAATAGGGTAAAAGCGATCTAAACCCCCATAGCGAAAGGTTTGGAAGGAGTGTTTTGCGGACTACATCGATGTGGACACGAGTTCAGAGGGCTGCTAGATGGCGTCATTTCTGAGGTCGCAAGCGCAGAACCTGTCGCTTCCAGTGACCACGTGGACGCTGCGGACGAAGCACTAGTGCGGCTATCGCTAGGTAGTACTGACCGGATGGAATGCTACGTGTCTGCCGTCAAGTTCGGGAGAACACGAAACGGAGGCCTTTCGCTACATTCGCTCGTTAGAGAAAAAGTGCTAGATTTCGCCTTCAAGCATCCATCCTTTATCGAGCATTCACTTGGTGACATACTTTACTGCCCCACTTTTGCATTGCGGGGCTTTTGTGTTTCGCTTTCATTAGTTCGAACTTTCAATCATTCGAACCCCCCCCCCCCTCCCATGCAGTTCGAATTAACCAGCTTTTACTGGTAAAATTATTATCCTTCGAACGAACACACTTGTTTTCGTCTTCATGGCCCATTTAAGCATGGGACGTTAGGCATAATAGATCTCTGAGGGCTAGCGTCGCCAATCACTGCAATAGGTCAGCGTTACATTGAATGTATCGTTGCCTGCCTCGTCGTAAGGTTGAGCATGAGGGCTTACCCAGAGTTATGCTTAGAGGGGCCATGCAGACAAAACAAAAGTTTGTTTCATGCGACAAATTGCTTCGTTAGAATCATACTGACACAACATTTAACGCACACTTCGCTCAAATAAGCTATATGATTAGGAAAAAAGACAATGGCCATGCGACCCACTAGCTCATTTTCCGCAACAACCTATCATGTCGTATGCCCAGCTGTGCGATTGGCTGAGGCCGGCAAAAGCAAACACAAATTAGGCAGGGCTTAGAAGCTTGCTCAATTATCTATTTGCGCTCAAGTGTAATGTATATTCCTTTTACAGCAGTAAGAATGGTGGGGTGAACAATGAAAGTTACGAAAATGCCCGTAAACACAGCAGTACCGTTGCGCACTGCAGTTGGTACTGGGAGCACTATGCTTTTTTTATCTGCAAAGCTGGCCACCGCTTTGGTGTTGTCTCACACGACACTGGCCGATCGACGTAAGCCCGTTGTCTCACGTGACCCTGTTTGTCGTGGATACCCCATGTTTCACGAAACGATTACTTTTTATCGTAACAAAAACAAGCCAGGAACAAATACGGTCAAGGACAAAGCAACGGCGGAAAACGGTCCGCGACTCACTACTGTAGCGCCACCTGGGAGGACTAACGGTGAGGAATGCTGCAAAGCGTAATGACGCCCTGGAAGTTCGTTTGTATACCCGCCCTCATGACTTCATGGCAGACGTCACGAAAACATGCGATTTCGCTCAAGAATCAAAATTTTACCTAAATTGATTAATTTCTCGGTGAATACGCCATCGTTTGCTGCCATACAAGCGCTGGGGGCACTATAAAATACGAAATCTTTCGAATACAACAAATGTATTTTGTCTGCATGGCCACTTTAAGAATAGGACGTTAGCACTAACGTCACACTTTGCAGGCTAATGTCGTGAACAGCTACAGTAGCTCCACGTACAATACGTGTGAAGTGGTTTGCCCCGTCGTAAGGGTCAATATGAAAGCTAACGTAGCGGTAGGCTTCAAGATAGGATGTTAGTGTTAACATTACACTTTAACGGCTAACGCCGGCAACCGCTACCGTAGCTCCAATGGTGAGTGTGGCATTTCTTGCCTCATCATAAGAATAAACTTACAGGCTAACATAGCGTTAGACTTAACCATAGGACGTGAAACCTAGCTACACGCTTTGAGGCCTGACGTCTCCAACCGCTACCAAGTTGCACGTACAATGAGTGTGACTATGGTTCCCTCTTCGGAAGGATACACGTTAAGGATAAATTAGCGGTATGCTTTAGTATAGGACATTAGACCTAACGGCACACATCCGAAGCTGCTACTGCAGCTCCACGTACAGTAACTGTGACGTTGCTTCCTTCGTGCTAAGGATATACTTGCTAGATAAAATGGCGTTCGGATTAAGCATAGGACGCTAGACCTAACGGCAAGCTTTGAGGGCTACCGTAGCAAACCACTACCGCAGCTCCAAATGCATTGTTTTTGGCGCCGCTTGCCTCGTTGTAAGATTAAACTTGGATGCGCCACATTGTTTCCACTTGTTTCCACAATTGTTTCCACAATTTGAAGCGCAACAAAAAACACAGAGGTGCATACAGAGTAGACAAGAGAGGCGAGGCGGTAATTTAGCTCCTGTCTTGTCTACTCTGTATTCACCGTCCGTGTTCTTTCGTTGCGCTTGAAATCCTGGCAACTATTCACCAACTAGCCAAGCAAGAAGTTCTCAGGTACAGAGTAAATGAAAATAAGCCGGATGGGGAGTTTCATTAGGTGTATGCTCCCGCAAATCGTCCAGCAGTACAACGCTTACTCCGTACTGAGAACTGTATAAAGCACTATACGCCTAAATACTCCGTCAACCAAGTGACGGTGTAAATACGAAGCGATAACATACCATTGCTCTGACCGAGGACGGAGTTAAGCACATAACCGCCAAGAAAACTCCAGCTGGGGAGATTCATGCCTGGAAAAGCTCCGTCCATGAGCGGAGTTAAAGGACGAGCCTCTCGCGAGATCTAGGCGCAAACGAGAGGACAGTCGTCAAGATGGCCGCTGCTCCCGGTGGGCGTGAAGCGAGACCGCGAGCTCCGATATAGAAAGCGTGGTCTTGCCGCCTAAACGACTTTGCCGCCTAAATGGCGTACAAGCAAGGAATGTATCAGCGAGACCAACCAAGACTGTCCCGTAGCATTGTGTGGTGCGCGCGTTCGCTTCGCGGTGGTGGAATGTGGCGGTGGGTGCGTGCGGGAGCACCAAGTGGCGATTGGATAAACAACAAGCGTGGGACTCGTCAATGCATAAAAGTGTCGCGCTGTGAAAGCAACCAATCTTCCTAGACAGCAAGGGGGATTTCGAAGACGGTAGGGAGGCTTTCTGGCCTGTACTTTGTACTTCGTTAGGTACATAGTCAATAAAGTCAGCTAACGCCGTGATATCTCTCAAAGCCTGGAATTTGAATTTTGATTTAAAGATGCTACCGTCGCCGACTGTGACGCGGGGGTGGTGGTGGTGGAAATGTGAACGTGTGTGTGTCTGGTGGCTGTAATTTGCTAAAAGCGACCCGCCTAATGTTTTCATTCTTTATAAAAAAAACATTCCAGGAGCTGCACTTTTCTTCAAACTAGAGAGGAGTCGGTCAAACAGAAGCTAGTCTTTTCCGCAATAGCACCATCATTTGCAATGTTCAGTTCACATTTCTTTTTTTGTAAACAGCACATGATTGTAAAAAGTAGCTAAACATGTTTATTTATTCCGTTTTTGTTGTTTGCCTAGCCTAAAGTGGTCCCTCCTTCTCTATATCCATAAGTTTCCAGTGCTGGAAAAGCTCTAAATGCGCTGTAAACACTCCACGGGGGTGTTGCTTCGAGCAGACATCGCCCGCTTCGCCCTCCGTCACGCGGGAAGAAAATCTCCCTAGTTTTCTGGGAACGTTCAGGAACGCCGTAGCGCGCACACCGAGGCACTGCCGTCCCCCCTCCCCCCCCCCCCCCCCCCACACACACAGACACCGTTTAGAGAACGCGATTAAAAGAAGGCGGAATATACCATCCCCTCCCGTATTTTTACAACGCCGAACGCATAAGCTCGAACCGGCCAACCAACCCCTCTCCTTCTACTTTGGTCACTCTACCCCAATCGGTAGCCTTCCCAGCGCTTTAATCATATGACCAGTTCAGCTTGGGGCGACGAATGGTGGAGAGCGGCAACGTTGGCAAAACATGCTCCGCCGCGGCTCTGAGCTTTCTAGCGCTGGTGCGTGCGCCATTTCTTTAACAATCTCAACCATCCGTTGCCTTGGCAACCAGGCAAAAGCCGGTCTCGAAGTCAGTTGCGGTTGCGTGATCCCGGTTCAGCTCGGGGCCCCACCTCGCGACATGTGGGCACTGCAGGCGTACCCCTCACTCCCACTGGAAAGCGCGCGATGCGTTTGGCATTGTAAAAATACAGGAGGCGATAGATGTACGCACACTGAGCAAGTTGACTGGTACCGAAAACGTCCACTTTACGCAGGTTCCTACACGCATTCCAATGTCGTCATCTTGTTTACATTCTCGTAGTTAAACAGCTCCTTCGTTTCTTCGGGCTTCATGATATTTCTTCATTGTCGTCATGATGATGATTATTGATGATTTCTATTGGTTTTCCCTTTGTATCGGGGTGATGACATGTCATCTCACCAAAAAGGACTAATTTACCTATGTTTTACACTCTTGGTTTGATACTGGCGCTGCTTAGGGCAGGCACAAAAAGCTTATTAGGCACAAAATACTTTCTTTTCCCTGTTACGAAGCGGACGGTGAGTCCATCTCGCCTGATGAAATTACCGAGGAAGCCGGGTGGCTCACGAGCCATCGCCGACGTGGAGAAAGACCTGGAATATTCTACGCTGTCTCATCGACCCTGACAATAGTAAAACCACACAGAAAAACAACCTCAACATACTTCTACACAACTTTAAGGGTTCCGACACCGAGCTGATCAAGACAATTAAGGATAGATACTTCGGAGACTCCGCACGTGAGGTCCTCCCTCGCTACACGGGACAGGAAAATGACCTCCTTGATCGACCCATCACTGTCAGCGAAGTACGAGGGGCCATCGTAACCCTGCGAACCCGCTCGTCGCCAGGTTCAGATGGCATCACAAATAAAATGCTCCGAAATCTGGACGATGAATCAATTGAAGCCCTCACCCGCTATATGAACGTGTGCTGGGAGCGGGGCCAAATACCCGACATGTGGAAAACGGCAAAGGTGACTATGATTCCAAAACCAGGCAAGAAACTTCAGCTCGAAAACCTCAGACCGATTTCGCTCACATCTTGTGTAGGGAAATTAATGGAGCACGTCATACTCAACAGGCTCAACAGCTACATGGAGGACAACAGTCTTTTTCCGCACACGATGATCGGCTTTCGACCAAAACTCTCTGCGCAAGACGTGATGCTTCGCCTCAAATACGACGTCATAGACGGGGTGCGCTGCTCACCACTTGACACTAGAGCAATTTTGGGTCTTGACCTCACAAAGGCCTTTGACAACGTTAAACACTCGGCTATCCTCACGAACCTGAGCAAACTCGGTGTCGGGACAAGAGTCTACGAGTACATCAGCAACTTTCTTTCAGACCGCACAGCTACCCTCGCTGTAGGGAGAATGGAATCCGATGCGATAAAGCTAGGGAACAGGGGGACGCCCCAAGGCTCTGACCTGTCCCCTTTTCTCTTCAACGTCGCCATGATTGGTCTTCCTGAAATTTTAAACCGAATTTACAGCCTTCAACATAGCCTTTACGCAGACGATGTTACGCTCTGGGTCTCCGGAGGCAGCGACGGCCACATTCAGGACACGCTACAACAGGCAATCGAAGCAGTCGAAGATTACGTCGGCCCTCGCGGTCTCAGCTGCTCTCCGCAAAAATCAGAGCTTTTACTATATCGACCAACCAGTCGAGGGCGGCGCACAGATAAGACCCCTCCGGAAGTCCATCTCTTCGCTGGTGGTGGAACCCAACGCATCCCCATTGTCACAAGCATACGGGTTCTTGGCCTTCGCCTACAGGCGAACGGACACAATTCCGAAACCATCCTCGCTCTCAAAAAGAAGGTCTCTCAAATCACCCGACTCATCTCCCGTATTGCAAACCGCCATCACGGCATGAAGGAACTCAATCTAGTAAGATTAGTTGAAACTTTTGTTGTAAGCAAGATAACGTAAGTCACTCCGTTCTTAGACCTTAAAAAGGACGAAGAACACAAAATCGACGCTCTCATTAGGCGAGCTTACAAGCAAGCTATCGGGATACCGCTTACCGCATCGACCGAACGCTTCGAGGCACTTGGGCTACACAATACGCTAAGCGAACTCATCGAAGCTCAACGCTTAGCGCAACGAGAACGACTTACGTACAGCGCGACTGGACGGCACATCCTCGACTCTATTGGCATCACTTACCCGAGTACTGCCACAACCAAGGTCCCACTTCAACCAGCCATAAGAGAAGGCATATCCATACCACCCATTCCAAAAAACATGGATCCCGTGCACAATCTGGAACGAAGACACGCGCGGGCCAAAGCCCTCCACAAACAGTACGAAAAATCAGTGAACGTGGCATACGTGGACGCAGCCGATTACGAAGGCCGCGACGCCATGGCATTAGTGGTAGTCGATCGGCAGGGAAATTCCATAGCTTCCGGCTCGATTCGCACGAAGGAACCGGAAGTGGGAGAAGAGGCGGCCATAGCACTGGCAATGACGGCCTCCGCAAATATCAAATATGTCATCAGTGATTCTAAATCTGCCATTATAAATTTTTCAAGAGGGCGGATCTCCCCAGAAGCGTCTGCAATTCTCACACCTGGCTTCCGTCGCGATGCGCGGACCGGCAAAATCTACCTGATATGGGCACCTGCCCACTCCGGTCTGGCCGGGAACGAGTGCGCGCACGATGCTGCTCGAGGATTCACCGACCGAGTTGACATCGACCCTAACACCCCATTCGCCCATTCGATCCGATGGTCGGGTAGGGATCGGCTCGTGTCCTACAGGGACATTAAAAATCACTATCGTCTGGAACGGGCCCGTTTCCCCCCCCCCCCCCGCTCACCCGTCACTCAACAAGAGGCAATCCGTCGTATGGCGGCTACTTCAAACAAACTCATATCCAAACCCGGTTATGTATAGCTACTGCTATCCAGGGCAACATTCGGATAAATGCCATAAATGTAAAGAAAGGGCAGATCTAGCACATATGCTATGGGCCTGCCCGCAGGCGGCTATACCCGCGCGCAGAATCACTCGGGCGGAGCAATGGGAGACCGTGTTGCTCAGCCACGACCCAGCGGATCAAGTCTGGGCCGTCCAGCTGGCCGAAGGCGCTGCTAGAGCCCAAGGGCTCTTGGCCGACGCCTAGGATCACCAGCCTCTCCGAATAAAGTTATTTCTCTCTCTCTCTCCCTGTTACAGGTGGTAACTGTCCTAGGCAATATTCCCCTCTCTGCTTTTCGTCCACCAGCATTCTAATCTTCTTTTCTTCCCCTCGACAGCCTTGAAGTTAACTTCCTCTGTGATACCCTTAAATCCTAGGGCTTCTGGAAGCCGAATATATCCTTCATGTAGATTCGGATGGATACCCTCACATTCTAACACTATGTGCCGCATAGTTTCTGTTTCGTTTCCGCAGACCACGCATATTCCATCATTTTGTGAATACTTCCCCACAAAACTCTTAGTTCGCAGGCCAGCTGCTCTAGCCTCAAAAAGCAAAGTGCTGCCCTGGGAATTATCGGAGAAATTTTCCTTTCTGATGTTCAATTTCTCACCCCTGTACAACTCTAACGACGCTTTAGCTTCCATTTTCTCCCTCCATTTTATTCGTTTCAATCTGCCTTGCCTCTCCCCTGTTCTTTCCGTATTTCATCGTTAGCCTTCTAGTCTTCCTAGGATAGGTACCGAAAAACCTTAGCTGCCAACCTTCGTTGATCCATTGCTCTCAACCTCATCTCAAAGCATATTTTACTCTGTGCTTCTCTAACTTCAAACGGCGCCCAGCCCATGTCTCCCTGAACTGCTTCGTTAGTTGTTTTTCCATGCGCGCCTAAGGCCAAACGTCCTACCGTTCTCTGGCTCACTTCAAGGCCTGGTAGAACGTCCGATTTCAAGCAGAGTACAGCATTCGCAAACGTGAGACCCGGGACCATTACTCCTTTCCACATTCCTCTTACTACTTCATATTTTTTATACCCCCCCCCCCCCCCGAGCTCTATGCATCATTATAGCTGCATTTCGCTTTCCCTTAACCTTAGGTTGCTCCTCGTGCGTTGTTGAGTAGTTATCCCCTTCGTTTATCCACTCCCCAAATATTTATATTCCTTTCCTCTAGACAATTGACCTTGCTGGTTAGACACTACGTCACTGGTAGCATCATTGAAAACCATTATTTCTGATTTTTCTGCACTAAAAATTAACCCGAGGTCGGTGGCTTCCTGGCCGCTAATAGTTATTAGCCGTCGCTTATCGGCCGTCGCTATCGCTTAGCTAACAGAACAATGTCGTCTGCGTATAACATTCACGGAATATGCTGTTGTACCACTTCGCCTTGCAGCATATGCGTTAGGCTAAACCCTACTTGACTGACGTCTTCCAGTTTTTTTCTAACCCTGCCATATAAAGCATGAACAGTATTGGGCTCAAAGGGAATCTCTGTTTCCGTCCCCGATGGATGTTGACCTGCTGGGCGCATTTCTGTCCTTCCCATGTAAGGTGCACTCTATTGTCTTTATAGATTGCCATAAAGAACTGTATTAACTCGTCATCTAATCCCTGGAGATTCAGCATTGTCCGCAGCCGTTCTCTGATTACGTTGTAATATGCCCGTTTAATGTCCGAGAACGTAATCCTTAACGGTCTATTCGGTGCTTTCGCAATTTCAATGATTGCGTAATCACGAACAAATTGTCATCCAGTCGCCTATCTTGTCTAACTCTATTCTGCAGTTCCCCAAGTATTTCATCTTCTTCCACCCATGCCTCAATTTCTGATTTTATCGCCTGCATTACGAATATATACACCACTGACGTTACCATGAGTCGTCTGTAGTGATCAATGCTGGCTGTCTCCTCTGCCTTTATATAATAAATTCATCCTACTTTCTAGCCAGTCCTCTGGTATTTGGTTTCTGTCACCTTATCTATTGTCCTCATAAAGGATTCCTTACTTTTAGATCCAAGCAGCTTTATCAGTTGCATTGGTATCGGGAACCTGCGCTGGGTAGGAGGAGCTCCGAACATCGTACACTGAGCGCTGCCTAGGGGAGTGGTGCAGAAACTTTTAGTAGTACGGAAGCAGACGATCCGCCCATGTCCGTTCGTGTATCGGCCTGCGCGCGGGTTGCGCATGAGCTGTTTTAACATATTTTGTGTCGTGTTTGCCAGGGGAGAATGCCGCCGGTCGTTTCGCGGTATGGATCTGCGAATTTTTACCAAGACTTTCTACGAGAACGTTTGACGGATGAAGGGCGGAAGATGTGTACAGCAAGCTACGTGTACGACGTTGAGCTCCGCTGGGCTTGCGCAGCTCCGAGTTCGTGTTCCCCACCTGTGCATGGAGACAGAAAGAAGCTCCTTCAAATGGAAAAAAAAAACTCACCGGACTTGCGCGAAGCGATTTTTAGAGGGTCTCCGCAAAATACCCCCAACCAGCCTGCGTTGCTCGGGTCGGCTCGGGTGTTGGGAACTTTAGGCTTAGCACTGTGGCGGATATTTGATTGCCGCTATCTGTACTATTGCGAATGACACACCCTAACACAACTTTTTACCACACTATCATCCCCTTTTCCGCATGCTGAGCTTTATTTTCGCAATAACTGCGTTTTGAGGCGATCGGTGACTAAGGCAGCTGCCGAGGACTGTTTTTATTCTTGCGCGCAGGTAGCGCCATCGTTCGACCACTCACCACACTCTGTAGTCACGACCGTGGCCTCCGCAATCGGCTACCGGCGGCGCCCCGTTGCTCGGCGAGCAACGGGGCGCCGCCGGCAGCAAATCGCGCAGGCCACGTCGCGACGGGGCGATAGGAGGGGGTTTCGCACAGCAGTGGTACACTAAAAAGGGCGTGAAGATTACTAACACAACGATTTCGTTTGGTGCACTAAGGGCTGACCTCTCGAATCGCTCCACCAACGATCAAGCATCACAAGGCTTTACACAATGGTATGCCGATGAGGAAAACAATAGAACGTGCGCCGGACGGTGCATGTTTTTCACGGGTAACCACATGCAGCTACGCTGGGAAGCGACGTAAAAAACGTGCGTAACAATGTGTGCAACAAACAGATGGCGTGGGCGAAAGTGACATGCGAAAAAAAGTTAATACACTGCCGCCAATGCTCTCCGTCGTCATCGCTCGTCACTGCCGGTCGCTTGTGGGCCTCTGCTGACCGGCAAAAAACGAGCGACAGTGACGGCCCGTCGCCTGCCGCTGTCGTCGACCGCGGGGGCCCGTGTATAATTTTTTAGTCTGTCGCGGTCGCACACACTATCTGCTAGCTGTACCCGATGAGTTGGAGTTTTAAATGCGGAGCATTTCTTAGGCTCGCCTGGTCCTGCGTCGTTGATGGCGGCGCCGTCCACACGCTTACTGCGCATGCGCAACTCTCCTCCTTACACCCACAGCTCCGCGATACTACACTATAAAAAAATTCCCCCGCATTTCCCCGAGGGGGAGAATGTGAAAGTGCGAATGCACGGTTGTCGGCCCGCTTGCGGCGCTTGCACTCGGCCCCTGCAGCCCACCGCCTCGCCGCCTTCTCTTCCATCTCTTCCATCGGGTTTGTAGTATCACGTGTACACCACGCAGTTATCAAGCCGCTATAACGCCGCTGAGTCGCCAACGCACGCCGCTGACGACGTAGTTTGAATGCGCTAAAGATATAAGGCGCGTTACTAACACTGGTATCAGCGTCGCGTCCGTGGCTTAGTCGGTAGAGCGTCGCGCTGCGGCCGCAAAGTCCTCGGATCGAAACCTGGCGCCGGATGCTGTTTTTTTTATATACAGAGGAGGACTGCGGACGCTGCCGCCGCCGCCGCTGGCGGTGGAAGGTTTGGGGTCGCTTATAAAGTGCATTCGCACTTAAAAAGAAATAGCGGCACGCGGTTTCGATCCAACGACTCTCTGGCCGCAACGGGAGGTACGCGGTGCTCTTCCCACTACGCTACAAATCCGGGACAGGAGCAAGTGCTACGAACGCGCCTTATGTCCTTGACTCATTCAAACTACGTCAAGAAGCTACTGATACAACGAAGGCACGCGAAGCTGAACGTCAACGGAAACGACTAACTGAAAACTTTAGAGGGGGATGCTGAATTTCCCGTGGGAAAGCTGTGGCGGGAAGCGCCACGCGCCTTGCAGCTCAACCAGCCCCGTCCGCAGCGCCTCTGATGCTGATTGTGGCAGGATGCCCCTAGGCATTTTCCAACCAAAGAATCCATCACGAGATAGGTTCGCGTTCAACCACCGTCATCTTCCCGTAGAGGAACCGCCGAAGAAGAAGAACGAGAAGACAAAGCTGCGAAGAGGAGGGCGTGTACATTGCTCTCAGCCGGTGCACCAATGTCAAGAACCTTTACCTCACCAAAGCTGACGGAGACTACCGATTCTACCACAGAGACGACATCGACAAGAACATGATTGACGAGTTTTCGGCGCCTCGAGAACCACCGCCTACTCACCGTAACACAACAGCACTTGCGTGCCTTTACCACCGGTGTGGACCCGGACGCGGAATACCCTCTGGCGCTAGTAAAAAATTCCCCCGCATTTCCCCGAGGGGGAGAATGTGAAAGTGCGAATGCACGGTTGTCGGCCCGCTTGCGGCGCTTGCGCTCGGCCCCCGCAGCCCACCGCCTCGCCGCCTTCTCTTCCATCTCTTCCATCGGGTTTGTAGTATCACGTGTACACCACGCAGTTATCAAGCCGCTATAACGCCGCTGAGTCGCCAACGCACGCCGCTGACGACGTAGTTTGAATGCGTTAAAGATATAAGGCGCGTCACTAACACTGATATCAGCGTCGCGTCCGTGGCTTGGTCGGTAGAGCGTCGCGCTGCGGCCGCAAAGTCCTCGGATCGAAAGCTGGCGCCGGATGCTGTTTCTTTTTTAAATATAGAGGAGCACTGCGGACGCCACCGCCGCCGACGCCGCCGCCACCGCCGCCGCCGGCGGTGGATGGTTTGGGGTCGCTTATAAAGTGCATTCGCACTTAAAACCACATCACTCAACATAACGGCAACACAATGGAACCACACGGAACCGCCACGATGCTTCGCATCCTCATCAGGGTTCCCCACGGGAAGATGGTGTAATTTTTTTACGTCGCTCGCCGCCGCATGCGATCACCCTTTCACCCCGCGCGTTGTCCTCCAAAAGCGCGCTGCATACCCTGGTGTTCAATCTGGGCTGCCATGGTGGGCAGTCTGGGCTGTGGATCTAATAAATATTGGTAAACTCGTTGTTCTCCGCGCTCAGCCACGCAAAAGTTCGCAACGTCAAGATTCGCTGCAACGAGAAGTCCGATTGCTTGCCTCGCCCGTCGGACCACCTGAATCCAGTGCTATCGCCGCTCGACGTCGTGTGGTTTCGACGGAGAGGAGTAGAACGTAATATTCGCATCGAATCTTTTCTGATTGTGGCACTGGTAGACACAGGAATACCATACTTTACATGGATTTTTGCGGGGAACGTTGCGACAACCGCCGCAGCCGCTAGCGTTCGCAGCCACTTTAGGTTTGAGCGTCTGCTGCAGGTACTACCAAAAATAAAATGGCGCTCCCACTAGGGCGGCGCTACCTGTCAGTCAAGGCTCCAGCGCAGGTTCCCTATTCCGTCCGGGCCCACTGCTACCTCGGGGGAAACCTTTTGCTCTGCTTTTTTCCAATGAAGGTTGCTCAAACTTATTTCCCTTTCCGCAGGCTTCTGTGGCGCTGATGTTTCGGTGCAGGCTTCCGTACCACTATTGCCCTAAACTTCTCACTACTCACCAGATGAATGTGCGCCAATGCGTGCTCTCCTTCTAAATATTTCCCTTCCTCATCAATCACCAATATTTGATGGTATCGTTTTGTGAGCTTAGTAATTTTATATGGTTCCAAAACTTCTTGGATGCACTTTTGTCCTTCTTGCGTATTTCCGCCATCCATTGTTCGCTTTTCTGCTTGATCTTTGCTTGCACCGTTTTCTGCACTTCTAGTTTTTTCCCACGGTAGATATCTAATTTCTCCTTCCCTACCTCCGGTTTCATACTAGTTCTTTATGCTTCTCTATGTTCTCTCTACGCCTTTCTTCGCTGGTCAATAGCCTCTTTTATTTCCTTATCCCACGAGCTTCTCGGCTTTCTCTTCCCTTTCCATCGGTTTCGTTGCTTTGCTTCATTTATCTTACCCTTTATGAACGCAATAATTTCGTCGTAATCCCAATTTTTGTCTGGGTATTTATTGATTTCATCTTCCAATCTATCAGCGATGATCTTTAAGTGCTCATTGTTCGAATTAGTTCCTCCTATTGTACCTACTTCTAAATTTGTCCGGGTTGCACCTCCAAAGTGCAAGCTAAGCCGTTTGTGGTCGCTTCCTAATCTGTCTGTTCCATTTTCATCTATCCTCATTTCCCGCAACCTTTCGTATACTGTCTCGGATACCAAACTGTAGTCTATGCTGGACTGTCTGTTACCGTTTTCCCGCGTCATTTGTCCGTCACACTTGCTTTTCGTGTTTACTATTACAAACCGGTTTTCTTGAGATAGATCTATCACTACAGAACTGTTGTGGTCTGTGTATCCATCCAAACCTTCTATATGGACACTCATATCTCCAACTAAGGTTATTTCGCCCGAATCTTTGAACTCGTTTATACCACTTCTTCAACAGTTTACCATTTCCTCATTTTCCTCCCTAGCACTACTTCCGGTCCACAGATACACAACTCCTAACAATGTTCCCCCCCCCCCCCCTATGGTGCCTCTAACCTATAGATCCTCTTTATAGCTTTCATGCACTCTCTGCCAGTCGGTCCCTTGTTTAATGAGCATGCCCTCACCTCCCCCTTTCTTCATTCCTGTGGTCCTGTTGCAACCTTCCCAGACATAATTGTCTATGATAGGAGGGGCTTCTAGGTCCCGGAGATGAGTTTCCGCTAAAGGTACACGTCTATTCCTTCCCGTTCAAGTTGCTTTTGAATTTCCATCCACTTATCTGGCTTTCTGCCTCCGTGCATATTTATGTAGCTGATTAAATATTTATTGCGTTTGTTTTTCCATTTCCGCTTAAGGGGTCTATTTTTGTCTTTTACAAAATTGTTTGCTCCATTGTTTCCACTTAAATCGCTTCTGTCAAAGTTCTGAGGTACGTCTGTAGGTTCTCCATTTAGCTCTAGGGCTGGCTGCCTCCCAGCTTTGAGTGTGCAAGTGTCCTCTGCTTCCCTTATGTCTCCTAGTTTGCCTTCCTTAGCTGCGCGGGGCCCCCTAAAAACTACCGCTCTCCCACCTAAACGCCACCCCATCTTGTTTCCTAGCCTGCGGCTGAAGTGAATCCCGTCCCACTGAAAAGCTTGCCTATGTCCAATGCTGCCCACTACCCTGTTCACGTCTATCACTTCAAGCCCAAGTTCCCTGACACGCCTCACAATCTCGCTGTTAGCAGCGAGTACTGCCCTTCGGTGTTTACGCCCAGCTTCATCACCTCCGGCACGGTGCAGACTGCAATGAGCACATTTGGGGCCGTCAGCCGCAGGTCCTTTACCCCCTTCGCTATCTCCTCGCCAAGTTTTCCCTCCTCTCCCTTTAGAACATCGTTAAGCCCCGCGGCAACCACCTCAAGGTTTCTAGCTTTACTAGACAAGGCCAGCTGCCCCATCGCTCCAGTCATCACTGTCTGCAACGTTTGGCCGGGGAAACACCCCACATTCACACGGTTATCCCCCTTTACACTTTCCACTATGGCAGCGCTGCTCCTCTTCACGTGAGAATCTCCCGCAATGATTACCACGCTATCATCTGCCACGTGCTGTTTTTTACTGGTACCCGCTTATCGACTGGTTTTGCTCGAATATCTGTTAGCGCGTGGGAGTAGCTGTTGCCTTTCGTTGCTTCCACCCCGTGTGACACCTCGGTGCATCCCTCCGCTTCGCTGCATCGGCCGAAGTGTTGTTCATTTGTTCGCGAAATGACGCTCCTTTGTAACTTCCTCTCAGTACTTCTAACTTTCCCTCAACGGCCCTCCGTTCGTCGCGTTCGTTACTTAGCGCTGCCTCGAGTTCTGCGACCCCCTTAGCTAACCCCGAGTTATCCGCTTCTACGCCTTCTAGCCGTGACACAACAAAGCATAACCGACACGTACCTGCCCCTTCGTCTGCCTCGCCGCCATCCCGCTGAAACTCCTCTACGTCTACCTGCCGCGGACAGCTACCACACTGTACCAGCTTTCTAGGCGTCATCTCCGCTGAAAAACCCGACACAACGGGAAAGAACCGTGCAGGTAAACACTCAGCTTCGGCTGTGCTCTGCTGTCTCTGCCGTTCCACTGTTCTTCACAGTAGACGCACGCTGTTGTCGGAGCACCAGAAAAGCACGTCCGCACTGGTTGACTGATTGGCGCCGCATATCTGAATTTCCTTATGTTTCATTGTTTCTTTTGGTGCGTCCTCGGTTTTTTGTATTGAGATGTTGTATGTGGGGGGCTTTTCCGTATTGTCTGCACTGTTTTGAATTCAGTTAGTTTTTGCATAGTTGCTTTTTTTTTACGTGGCTAGTCATGTCATTCTTGTAAACTGTGTTGTAAACTAGGTAATAATGATACACGCCAAATATGGTGGTAATTTCCAATTTGATTTCTGTTCTGATTTGCCAATAAATCAGATGGTTTAAAGAGGGAAGAGATTTAAATTCCACTTCACAACGTTTGGTCACTTTGTTTGTAATTCGCGCTTATAGGTGAGCAGAATAGGCGCCGATGTGATGGGCTTACTTTGGGTATGCAAATAAAGGTATACCGACAGAACAGCACGCGACGAAAATGCACGCGACAGAATAGCACCGACATAACAGCGCGGCGTCAAAAGGGCACGCGTCAAAACAGCACACGTCAAAACAGCACAGCGACAAGAGTGCACAGCGACAAAACCGCGCACGACAGAAGAGCACGGCGCCAAAACAGCACGGCGTCAAAACAGCACGCCACAGAAGAGCACGGCGACAAAACAGCACGGCGACGAAACAGCACGCGACAAAACAGCACACTGCAAGAGATGAGCACTGTAAAAGTTGGGTGCGGTGGCGTTGCTAGGTAGTATGGCATAGTGCACTCGCCGGAACGGAATCCAAACTCTGCGGCAAGTAAGGAATAGAAAAGCACATTCATTTGAACTTATTTTTACAAGACTTATCTGTGCAGGAACATATCAGTATATGGACATTTAGGCACCCGCATATTCCAGTGGAGGGCGATTTCGGTACAGGAAGAGATTTAGGTGTGCCTGTGATAGGCTGAAGCAACGCAACATAGTGAGCCGTTGATATCAATTACAGATTTTACTTGTTCGTATTACTTTCTTTTTCACGCATGGTTATACGTGCAATTATTTCTATGAAACGACTACTCCAGTAATTGCCTATTAAAGGTGGTTCCTCGATCCCGTTGTATTGATTGGTTTTTGGTCATGAATTCAGGGATCTATTTTTATGAAGACGGCATCTGTGCCCTTTTCGTGGTAATTTAACGCAGATCAATGAATCTGCATATTTCGTTTCTGTGTTGATTTACTGAGGATTTTTCCTGGACCCTCTATTATTTAACTACTTTTCTTATAAATGTTGTTTGAATTATTCATTTGCTCATTGACGCCATTCTTTTGAAAACTTCGATGTATAGTGACGGTCTTTTTCACTAAAGTGAAGAATGTGAGCTGCCGGGCCACCAATGAGCCACGATCCACAGTAGCTCATATTCGCGGACGCTGCTTTGACGCGCAATATTGTTGCTGAAATATTTCTAACCCACTAAGAGCTCCTCTGTGCTGTTAAACAAATTAAACCCCCATGTATAAATTAGAATTAAGTGGTGTAGGACTTCAGTAAGAAGCAAATTATCCGTCAGAATAGTAGCGCTTAAGGATTACACTTCGGCCTTTTCGCTTCCATCATATTCCAGGTGATTTGGGTTGCAGCGGCTCATGATAACGTGAGGCATGCCTATTGCAACTGGAACTTGTTCTTTTTTTACACTTTCGATAAAACAGCCGAAAAAGAAAACAGCAGCAAGAGAAGATCTTCTTGTGGGAGCCGAAAGATCACGGCCGCTGCAAAGCACCGGCACCTACAACTCCCTGGGCGAATTAATCGAAGCGCATCGTACGGGTCAGATACATCGCCTGGCTAAACACACACCTGGCCAACTCTTACTTAAGAAGGCACAAATGCATACTCCTCTTACATCAACCCCCACGGCTCACATTCCACCCGATTATAGAGATAACATCACAATCCGGCCACTCCCCCGCAATATGAACCCTATTCATCATACTGCCCGACGAGCTGCTCGAGCGCGTGCCCTCGTTTCCACTTTCCCCCCCTCGTCAAACACCTTCTACG
Organism: Haemaphysalis longicornis; assembly: GCF_048455015.1. Lineage (NCBI taxonomy): Eukaryota > Metazoa > Arthropoda > Arachnida > Ixodida > Ixodidae > Haemaphysalis > Haemaphysalis longicornis. Next base: position 76,405,822 of record NW_027526203.1, read on the forward strand.
TAGACGCTGCAGCACACAGGCACAAGCCGGCCTTCACTGTAGCTGTCGTCTCCTCGCCGACTACTACTCCTCTGACGTCTCTCACTATTCCCACCACAACCCCACATGTTGCGGAAGAGGTGGCCATAGCCCTGGCTCTCGCACACCGGCCTCCCCCTGATCTAATATTATCTGATTCAAAAACGGCCATCAAAAATTTTGCTAGCGGTTGTATCTCCACGCTAGCCTGCAAAATTCTGCTCCAAAATTCAGCCCCCCAGCATCCCACGGAGCTCCTCTGGTTACCGGCACACACGGGACTAGACGGCGCGGAGTGGGCTCATAAGGCGGCACGAGTACTCGTCACCCGTGCGCCTGACGAGACCACTTCCCGTCAAGGAGTTTACTCCGCCAGAGACTCCCTCACCACTTACAGGGAGGTTACAGATTACTACCGCCTCTCCCGCAACACGCTGCCCCCTGCTCACCCATCCCTAACCCCCTCGGAGGAACGGCTTTGGCGCCTCCTCCAAACGGAATCACTCCCCAACCGAGCCCTCCTTCATCACATTTACCCATCCGCCTACCCCTCTCCGCTCTGCCCGCATTGTGGCGCTAAATCCACAGTGCAACACCACATGTGGGCCTGCCTCTCTGACCCCCACCCCACCATAACTTCCCCTGACCACTGGACGGAGGCCCTGGGCCGCTCGGACGAAGACTCCCAGCGCCCACTGGTCACCCGAGCACAAGCCGTGGTGGCGGCCCTTCGGGCCGCCATGGCGGCCCCTTAGGCCAGTGGCGTCAATAAAAGTTTTTATCTCTCTCTCTCTCGGTACCGGGTTAAGGTCTTTTCTTGCCTTGATGCCGTTTTTTTTTGTATTCGCAGTGCGGACTCAATAAAAGAAGCACACAAAAGCTTTCATTTCTTTCAGCTTTTTTAGGCTTCACAACCAGAACGCTAAATTTGGAATATGGGATGCTCCGCAGTGAGGGACTTCACACTTCTTCGCGTGCATTTAAACGGCGACACTCCGGCGTGTTCGCTCTTCTCCTTCATTTAAAATGCAACCACCATTGCGGGCATCTAACTCGCTTTCTTCGGGTCGGCGGCTCAACGCTATCCGCTCTTTCCAGCCCCTACAGGTGGCGCTGCGGAAAACGGCAATAGGAGAAGCGAGTTTAAAACCGGTAGGCGGAGGGCTAACCCGTTAGTGTAATAAAGGGTAGGTTTAATAAGTAGAATAAGACAGGCAAGTTGGTTGGTGGCAACGGACGTCCCGATACAGATGGAGGGCTTCTAATCATCTTCATCATAATCATCATCTTAATCACATTGGCGTACCAGACTGTGATCCGGCCTTCATACCAACATGCGCGCCAGCATCAATAGAGGCCCAAAAGCCCGTAGCTCTACTAGAAACAATTACTTAATTAAAGATAAACGCAGGCATATGTTGCTAAATGCGAGAGAACGTTAAATTTGTTTCAGGGTGCCTGGTGCGGCGTAAAAAGAGCCGCGTTATACGCAATCCGCTGTGCATGGCTCCGGCCGTACGGAAGTGGTTCGCGAACACCCGCCTTATTGCGAAAAAAACTGCTATAGGATGTGCAACGCTAATCTCGTGGGGTGTTTGCAGTGTACGTCATCGCAGTGTACGTTAAACTTGAGGCGTGTTTGTTTTTTTCCTGTGTAACTGCTAAGCAGAACACCATACGCACGATGTGCGGGCGATATGGTCCCGGCACAAATGGTCCCGGAGCTACTGGCCCCGGAACTGGTAGTCCCGGAACAAATGGTGCCGGAAAACACGTCCCAACTTCAAAGTAGGAAAAAAATGTCCAACCACTACTTCACCTATGCATGAGCGCTTGTATAAGGGAAGCAGGGAGGGGGTCAGTTTATTTGTCTTTACATGTTTGTATTTGTGCACGATGTATTTGCATCGGTCCGTACATAATATATTTGCTAAGGCTGAAATTATTTGAAATAACTGCTGCATGCGAATTTTTCGTCGTACGAGTATGTTTTCCCGTGCTTCCATTGCTTGTATCCTTTCGTTTATTAACGCTTGAGAAGCGAATATCACGATTCAGGCTGTGCAGTGAGCGCTTTTACAGGCACAATATTATTTAGGTTACATGATGTATCGAAAATGGGAGTGGGCCGGCACCACTGAATGTCAGACAACATAAAGCTGTACTAGCGATCACGCTCGCCGATTTCTCGCTATTTAAAAAAAAACGAACTTTACCCGATGAATGGTTTATTGCGTTACCTAAGCTGCGATACTGTGCTCTTCATCTGAAATGCTTCGATATCTGCAGTTAGAATCAAGCGAAGCGGCACTAAGGTTTTGGATCTTGATACTTTTGCAGCTTGCAGCTTCGATACTTTTGATTTTCCCCGAAAATATGACATATAGCTATTATCTATGATGCCTATTATCTTGCTGCAAGGCTTAGAAGACTGCTGGCTAACATGCTTTGTTCAATTTGCCGGCGTGTTGCGGGAGCCTAACAATTGCTGACGGCAGCAGGTGAGCTCATAAAAACAGGTCACCCACCATAAACAACAAACTCTGTTGTTGGGAACCGCATTTGTGCAGAAACATATGCAGTTCATTCGCTAAAATACATAAACATGTTCGTGTGCATCTTTCTGACGGCTTTACTTTCCCAGAAATTGCGAGAATCAAAGACTGTCACTTGTCATGGTACAATGAAAAGCCAACGATTGATGCAACGATTGATGCAAGAACGGGTGGACCACGAAACAACCCGAACGCGCTTGGCCTGTTTCCAAGTCCCGCTCTCAAAATAAACTGGCTCGTGTTCGAAATCCCTCCACTCAATGCGCATGTTAGCAACTGCCCCCTCTCGTTTCCCCTCGACCTCCTCCCTCTCCTCAGCGAAAAGGAGGGTTGGGTCGGCTTTTGTTGCCGCCAAGACGAACAAAGGGGCAGTGGCTGCTGTGGAACGCAGAGCGTACAATGCGCACGCGGAGACGTACAATGAGTTGCTCCCCTGCTATACACCATTTTCCATAAGCAGCTGGGAAAGGAGTAAAATACTTTCAAACCAGTTCTCTCGGCGGCCGACCAGCGTTGCCTGAGCGCGCTGGGCTGCTAACATCGCTCGGCGTGGTGTGCTCTACTGCGTAGTTCAGGAGTATTTCGCACCGCGTGCTTAGTTTTTGCGGAACTTTCAACTGTTTTAGCCAATGCTGCGATGCCGTTCAAGGCGCAAACGTCGCCTGGTCAACACTGCGCGGTGGTGGGTTATTGAACAACCAGAGAAAGCGAGAAACAGTCGCTGACAGCACGCATGTGCACGACACTGCCTGGAGAAAATGCAGTGCGGTTGCGGCGTGTTTTTGCGGCATCGCTTCCCAACGCACACAGAGTTGAGATATCGGTGGATTCCGTTGATAAATCGCAACGACTTTGTACCAACGACCAACTCCAGGGTTTGTTGGGTGCACTTGGACGGCAAGCAGACGGATCAAAATCCATTTATCACACGCAAAGCTGCGACAGGGAACGGAACCCCCTGAAATGTTAGAAGCAACTTTATCCTTTACAATACAGCATTGATTGGTTGGTTGATTTATTGATTGATTGATTGATTGATTCATTCATTCATTCATTATGGTGTTTAACGCCCCGACGCTTCATGCGTGATCAGGCGCGCAGTAGTGGAGGGCTGCGGGTTAATTTTGACCACTTGGGGATCTTTCACGAGCGCCGATACAATACAACACTACAATAACTTCTGGTTCCTTGTAGTCAATTTAAAATACCATATATTGTTTGGTCATTACAGTCGATTGGCATTAAACCATCCCCTTTTCATCTAATCTAACCTTTAAAATCACGGGGTTTTGTTTACTTTTTTTCAGGCCAACGCATTACACTGCCAAACGATTTGAAAGGATAACTTTCTCCATCGCACACTGCTGGTCGATAGCAGGATAAGCAGGCAGCCAAATGTGGAAACGCAGCTCGAGGTACGCGTGAATGCTGCATTTGGAAAATAGCTCAACCTGTTCACAACGCGATCAAAGGAAAAGCTTTTAATCCTTTTGCGTTGCCACGGAATCTAAAGTATTACAAGTACAAAACAGTTACTGCTGGTCGCGTAAAGCATTTGTGGTGAAAGCAGCGGTTTCACAAAGGTGGGCTCCGAGCGACAGGCCACATGCGCTGCGCAGAGTTAGGTCAATCATGATCGCGATCATGATCAACCAATATTAACCCGCCCGAACGTCAACCCTTTTGCTCAACCTTCGAATAGTAATTTGACTGGTTGTGCGGTCGCGTTATTTTTCCGCCCGGGTAATTTCGTTTCGTCAGTAACCGTCATAAGTCTAGTTAAGAAAGATTATATTGCATTGCAATGCGAAAAGCGTAGCAATCGCCTCGTCGAAAGTCCATCGCGAGCACGGATGACCGTGACCCGCATATGCTATGCGCGCTCCGCATTCGACGTCCGCGCTTCCGTAAACATGACTAATCGGTGAACATAACAAGCACGGTTGCATTGAAAACACGTATTTACTCCCCGATATCGATTTATATGTCAGTCGGTGCCATACCGGTTCGTTTGCATCGCGGAACTGCGGAGCACCACCGGCACCACCACCACACTGCTACTGCTGCTGGTCTCAACAGCCGGGGTCGGAATTTCCCGCTCTGGCAGCAAATCAGGACCTAAAATCCGTCCGCAGATGATGAAAACAAAACAGAACACACACACACAAGCAGTGCAACCGCTAACTTAACGCCAAACCACTACGGTTCACTCGGTAATGCACGGATTCCGAGCAGACGCACGCAAAGAACGGCGCACTTAACAGCCCAGCGCGGAGGTTTCGGCGGTCGCTTCATAGACGGCGCTAAAATAAAAAGCTCGTATCAAAAAATTGCAAAATGTTTCTGCGGCGCAAAGCAGACATACCAAGACTACCCTGCGGTTTTTATTACCGATTTTGCTCTGATCGCATTCCGGGCGAACAGTATTTCCTTTGGGTTCGTAGCGCAGGCGTTGACTTTAGACTCGGTCACCGGTTTTAGCGCGTGCTAACGCGGTCCACTTTGGGAGAGACGTGAAAGCCTGCGGACGAAATGATCCGGGCCTACCAGTCTTGGAGAACTGTCAGCGGCAAATTCGGAAATAAATTATTCTTCTTATTATTATTATTAATATTATTATTATTGAGTATTTGCTTGTGTATTTTCAATTTTTCACGTGCCCTCAACGTTTTGCTGGCCGGGTGTCATGGCTTCTAACACTAGGCTTCCTTTTTATTTTGCTGTTCTGCTTTCTGGGATCTCTGTAACTATTTTTACTTTATTGTTTCTTTCATATATATGGTTTTCTGTGTTGTGTTGTCTTGATTTTAGTTTGTTTTTATGAATGCTTGTATATGGTGTACCAGTACCAAGACCCTAGGGCTGTTCCTGGGCACCAAAAATAAAGGTTGATTGATTGATTGATTGATTGATTGATTGATTGATTGATTGATTGATTGATTGATTGATTGATTGATTGATTGATTGATCATAAAAATTGTAGGGCTACCTAAAAAAGAACAAAAGTTTTACCAAATGTCGTCACCCGCCGCGGTGGCTCAGTGGCTAAGGCATTGCGCTGCTGAGCACGAGGTCGCGGGTTCGATTCCCGGCCGCGGCGGCCGCTTTTCTGATGGAGGCGAAAAGCAAAAACGCCCGTGTGTACGAGATTTCGGCGCACGATAAAGATCCCCAGGTGGTCAAAATTAATCCGGAGCCCTCCACTACGGCGCGCCTCATCGCCTGCGTTGCGTCGGCGCGTTAAACCCCACAATCAATCAATCAAATGTCGTCCCTGGCTTTTGCTTCTTTCATTTCAGATATCCCACATGCTGTAACAATTAAAGCCGTAGTATTTTTCCCGAGAAAGAGTAACGAAACGTGAAGAGAACCTCAGAGAGGGCAGTTTGCGCCCACTAAAGTGTTTTTATCCATGTTAAAATCAAAATATTTGCCCATTTAGGCGTTCCATAAAATCGTGCCGTTCTGTCGCTGTGCTGTTTTGACGCTGTGCTGTTTTGTCAACGTGCTGTTCCGTCGCGTGCGCTTTTGACGCCGTGCTGTTTTGTCGCGTGCTGTTTTGTCGGGTGCCCTTTTGACGCCGTGCTGTTATGTCGGTGCTCTTCTGTCGCGTGCCCTTTCGTCGTGTGCTGTTTTGACAGCGCCCCGCAAATAAAATATATCATGATTTCAACGAGCCTAAGCTGCTATGACTGTGGGGTGCGCCGTAATGGATGATTTTTGGCCACCTAAGGTTTTTTTTTTACATGGTGAAAATATCTACACACGACATTTATGCTTTTTCGTGTTAATAGAAAAAACGTCGCTGTGGCAGGGATCGTACCACCATCTTTGGGCTCAGTAGAACAACCCCGCTGGGCCACCGTATGGCTGGTAGCCGCATAAATTTCCACCATGTTTTAACTGATTGGTACTGCATTTGAGTTTGATACGATTTATTTCTAGATGTGACTTGGACTACATTATTGTATTTATTCGTGTTTCATCTATATGTTAGGGTATCACCTGATATATTTTTGAACGAAAATATTTTGTTTTTGTTCCATTGTGAAGTCGACGTGCTCCTACTGGGACAATGAAATGTCTGTTTTGTTCTTTGCAAGTCTTGGTACTGCCCTGCTCAGCGTGGTTCTTAAAAGCATAACATACTTCACTAGACACTCAAAAACGCTTATTCGCGGCAGTGCTTCAGCTCGCATAAAATGCTCCGCCGGATGCTTAAACACGCCCTCCTTCAGGGGTGTTCTTAATTACATAAAATACGCGGCTAAATGCAACAAAAAACTCTTGTCTTTGACGGAGTAATGGACAGCACGAAATACTCTGCTAAATGCCCCCTAAAGCTCCCTTCGTCAGCGGAGTAATAAAAGCGAAAATACTCCGCTATATGCCTGAGTCAGTTCAAGCCCTTAGGGGAGTTTATTAGATACTCCCTCATAGCGGAGTAAATAAAACTTCGTATACGGAGCACGCTAGAGGACTGCCAAGCAATTTACTCCCTATTCGGGGTACTTTTTGTGTTTTGAGTGCACATTGTTATGCAGAACATCATGCTTTGAGGGCTAACGACACCTTACGATACGAATGAAAAACTTACTCAGCATACTAATTGAACACCTGGCGTCAATAGTTTCCCATACGCGATTTCGAAAATCCCAATCAAGTTTTCTGCCGTCTGATGGCACAGCACTTGATTTGTCTTCCGAAGCGAAGCATCACATTTATGAGCATCATTCCTCTACGCATAGCAAGACCTTATTACCAAGCAGTACTGAAAGTGGCTTTTATTTTCGAAATCACGTCCCGGAAACTTTTGACGCTGAGTGTACGTCAAGCTGCGGCTACCGATTTACTTCGGAAGTCCTAAGCGTGATGTTACGCCTAACGCCCGTTCTACATGGTGCGAATTTCGGCTGCGAATTTACAGCTGCGGCGCCACTCGCACGGCAAAACAATCGATTTTTTCTATTTTCCCTGCTGCGACAAATTGCCATATGCCAAGCGGCGTCCACAGGGGACGTGCGATTGTTTTAAACATTTGGCAATTTGCCACAGCAAATAGAACAGATCGTTTTGCCGCACGAGCAGCGCCGCAACTGCGAATTCGCAGCCGAAATTCGCACCATGTAGACCGGGCTTAATGCGCCTTGTATACCGTACGCTTGCTGCTCAGTCTAACAATGTGATACACGCGGGGATGACTAGGAACGCGCTTTATAAACATTGTTCCTGCTGTACCATCCATCAAGCAGTCACAAAATCAACCCATTACTTGGCGCGCAAGCACTAAGTCGTTGCGCCGTAAGAAACCTGCCCCCGTACTCTAACTCCGGTGTTGGAATCTCACGCCTGCGGAAAGATAATTAACCAGACTAGCACATATCCGCTTAGGGATGTTCGGCAACGCTGTATAAGAAGGAATATATATGGCTCTCGCGCAATATTGCGGGTTAGCGCTACCAAGTAGTAAGTCACATTTTTTATTCTCGCCAATTCCAAAACAAAACCGGTTTCCGGGTGTTGTCATTGGCCAGCACGCTGGGATTGTTGGAGCAGGCCAGCTTTTAAGATAATACCTCCAAATAACACAGCATGTGTATTCGTGACCGTGGGCAGCGGACAACTTAAAGCTACATTCTGAATTGTTTAATCGGTTGAAATAGAGTAGGTTTTAATATTGCATAGAAAACAATGCCATCTCAAAAACTCAAAAGAAGTTTTTTCTACTTCCAAGCCACGCATTTTAAAAGCTCGCATCTCCCCTAACTAAACAGGTTCTCCGTCCATAGGTGGTCATTCCAATTGTGAACCGAATAATCTGCAATAGATTAGGCTTGGAACACAGCCATGATTGAAGGCGCTAATTAAAGCCGGTACGCTACAAATACCAAACTGCTGAATCATGCAAAATAATTGTTATATTAAAAAACGATCGAGAGGTGGGCGCATTCCTCTACAACTGAATTTCCTGCGTGACTTCGGGTGTCTGCAGAGCGTCGCTTATGTTACATACGTTATTTCCGTTAGGGTATGCCGTTAACATCATGTGTTTTTCAACCGTAAGGTTTGCATAATTGCGATACGCAAAACCGGGGTCAACCATACAATAAATACTGTGGATCTCTGCTGGCGCCGACACACAGTTATGATCGGGTGTGCGCACCAAGGCGTTAACGGTGTTTCCCACTTGTCATGCCATTCAAGTGGCTTCAGTTCTCGTCTCGATGCTACTATCTCCTAAAAATGTGTTGCCAGCACCTTCTACTGTAGGTTTTGCTGAAACACCATGAATGTTAGAGCCCCGACACCCTTATAGTTTTTGTAGAGGTAGAAGCAACTCGGCAGGTAATTTGCCAAGGGCACTAATCCTACATTGTGAGTTAGCCCCATTCTGCAGGTTTGAGCGATAGTGTTTAGCGATAGTTAAAAATAACACAGTGCCACAAAAGATGGTGGCGCTGAGTGAAGGATCCGGCGAAGTAACAGTACTGAGCTCCTGACAATTCTACGCGCCAATTAGTCAGTTCACGCTTTATGCGGGATAACAAAAATAACTGAAGGAAGATGACCTCCCAGTTTGCTCGAAACCTTTTCCGAGGCACTAGAGAAAATTGCTACGTTTACGCACAATCACTGACACCACTCCTTGCACAGAGGCCTCATTCCAACCGGATATATGGGACGCAGTTGTACTCCTAGTCGGCAAGCACTAGCTGCACCGAATGGCGCGTTCAAATGCTTCCGAACTCCCTACACTCGCAAAATTTGTTGTCAGTTATCTTACTTAAGCCCGTTCACTTTTCTCGCTTCCGTATCATAAGCTATGAAATGAGAGCAAGAGACAAGCGCAGCGGAAAATTTCAAGCTGCAAAAAAAAAAAAAAAAAGCCTTGACCAGCGGCAGGTCTCAGGTGCGTTCGACCGTTTTCCCGAGATGATCTGGCTTGGTAAGAGGACGCGACCCCCACATGATGCATTTACCTGGTCAGTGTAGTAGAAAGTGAGGAGGGTTTCGAAGACGGACGACGTCACTCCCTGGAGCGTGGCTTCCCTCTTGCTGCCGTACTGCTTGGAGAAGAGGGCGCGGAAGAAAGGTGTCGTGGTGCAGAGGAACGCGCGGTGCTCATAGAAGACGGCACCGTCCGACGTGCGAACCACGCAATCGTGCGTGCCCTTGTTGAACCCCCGCGGCCGGCTGGTGTACGTGCGCGACAGCATTGCGACGTCGCCAACAACTCGACGACGGGGTCCTCAGAATGCCACTGACGGCACGAGCACGCGACGATGGGGGATCTTCGTTGCCCTCCCTCGTGCCTTGCCCAACGCGGATGATGATGGCCCACGAATTGCACGGCTGTATTTATAGAGTTTCTTACTATAGACACTAGAGAGGAATCTGGCGTTAGTGTCTATGCGGCTCATATCAAGGCCGTCTGTGTCGTCATGCGCCGCCATTATATCGTGCGCTGGCCTTAGTTTTGTCATTTGCCAGGATTGAAACGTTTTAGCGGCCCTATATGTGAACACAGTGCAACAAAAACGCAAAGAATGGTTTGTCGTTATACAAGCGGAAAATAAAACAGGCTAGTTTTAAAGCTAAGAAAAAAAGAAAGTAAACTATTTTTTTCGGAAACGGTCATGGGTACTATTCTGCAGGCCACGCTGGTATCTAATACCAATGGTAATATTCTGAGGAAACCCATTAGAGACGTATTTTTTAATATTTTGCCATTATTTCAAGTAATGAGTTCTTTGAAGAGCTCGGAAATGTTTTTGGGTGTACCTGAGAAAACGTCGTCTTAGTGGTGAACGGGTGCACACCCCGTGCAGTTTAACAAAACTTGCGGCTGGGTGTGTTAGTTCGTACTTGAAGAAAAAAACAAAACGTGACATTAAACAGTCGTGGAGGAAGCAAGACAGGACGGATACAGGCGCCCATATCTGTCGTATCTAGCCGCCGTCGAAGCACGCTTGGTTTCTTTTTTTTCGTCAGCTACAAGTTTCCCGGTAATACATTACCCGATCAGTCATACAGGTGTCGTCAGAAGTAATTGGAGGACGGGAGCTGTGGCCGAAATGCATAGGAGCGCCGTGTAGCTGCACTGGCGGTAAACTAAAAGAGCAGAACACGCATGCGTGCCTGCCGAAACCGATAGCCCTCCATACTTCTCAGCTCATTTCTTGATTGATTGATTGTAGGGCTTAACGTGCCGACGCAACGCAGGCGATGAGGCGCGCCGTAGTGGAGGGCTCGGGATTAATTTTGACCACCTGGGAATCTTTAACCTGCGCCGAAATCTCGCACACATGGGCGTTTCTGCTTTTCACCTCCATCAGAAAAGAGACCGACGCGGCCGGCGATCAAACCCGCGACCCCGTGCTCAGCAGCACAACGCCTTAGCCACTGAGTCATCGCGGCGCGTTCAACTCATTCCTTTTAACGCGGCTACGAGCGTTGTTCGAAGTATGTTGTTCGAAGTATTCGAAACGACGGCCGTCGTTTCGAAACGACTGGGTAGCGCAATGCAAATGCATGTGTTCTACGTGTGGGGTCGTCGCTTTCAAAAGGTGTTCAGCGGGGAGAATCAGCCGCAGCAAAGCACTGGGGCAAAGACGCGAAGTGACACCCACTGCCCCCCGTCGTTTCGCTTGTCACTTCGCGCCCTTGACACAGTGCTTTTCTGCAGGGATGCTCACGTTCCGAAACAACTCAAAGCGACGGCCCCCACACAAGAACGCATGCATTTGCATGGCGCTACCCAGTCGTTTCAAAACGACGGCTGTCGTTTTGGATACTTCGGCCTGTGGTCTCGTCGATGGCGGTGATAGCATAACCACCTCAAATTTTCAGAAAATAAAAATTGTCACTTCATATCCCCGCGATTGCGACGACGCTTCACCAGCAGCTCGCGTGCGCTGAAAGTGCGTGAGCGACACTGCCAGCATAGAGTTTCTTACAGGATACACTAAAGAGAAATCTGGCGCTAGCGTCTATGCGGCTCACATCAAGGCCATCTGTGTCGTCATGGGCAGCCATTAGATCATGCGCTCGCCTTATTTTCATCATTGGCTTGGATTGAAACGTTTTAGTGAACGCATATTTAGACAAATTGCCACAACAATGCAAACAATACTGTGCAATTATATAAGTGTAAACTAAAACAGGTTGTTTTAAAACTAAGAAAAAAAAAGTCAAGCGTTTTTGCCGCAACGGTTGTGCCTACTATTCTGCAGGCCAAGGTGGTAGTTACGAACAATGTTAAAATTTGGGGGGGGGGGGAGTGGGGGGGGGGGGATTTATTAGAGACATTCATTTTATTAATGTTACCTATATTTCAAATAGTAGATTGCTTGAAGAGTTTCGAAAGTTTTTCGAGCGTGCCTAAGAAAACGTCGCCTTCGTGGTGAACTGGTGCACCGACCGTTAGCTAGTTTAACCAGGAAATAGAAAACGTGGCTGACGTGGTGCTAAACAGTCATGAACGATGACTAGATAGGACAGATACAGGCGTCCGTATCTCTCGTATTTTGTCTTCGTCAACGTACGTTTTGTTTCTTTTTTTCGCGGCTACAGATTTCGCTGCGGCATATTACCCGCTCAGTCATATGTTCTTCGACTGCGGAATGACTAATGTCAGGTGCGATACGCTCTGCCTGCTGTTTTATTGAACGCGGCTACCGCAGAACAGAAAGGATTTCGGCTTCCTCGTAGCTCGCAGATGCGTTAATGCATAGTGAAGAAAGCAAATCCCCAAAACCGCTTCAGAATCCAATCGTCATGCCAAGCCCAAGCCAAAAAGGGGGGTCTCCGCATAAACCACCACGACGACATGGATTCCCAGGTGCAGTTTCCTCTCTAATATACTGACTAAGAAACTCTATGGCGCCATTAGTTTGATTACGGTGACAATTACGATGACTGATATCGGAATCAGGAAATACACGCGAGAAAGAGGTCAGTGACGAAACGGGCTGGGACAACAGAGACATCTCGCAAGCGTAGTCCTCAGCAGGGGTGGGAAAAGAACCTCCAGAGCTTTGACCTAACCCGAAAATAAAATAGCTTTTCTCTTCCTCACCTTAACCGCAACCATATGATTGATGGGATCTGGATGGGCAAGCTCTAAACTTAGCTCAATAAAAAGTTTTGTCTCTCTCTCACATCAACGTAGACCTCGCCTCGTAAGTAACTCGGCGTCGCCTCAGTTTCATCAACGAAATGTCTCTGGTAACCAATGTTTCAAGCGAAGCTTTCTTTGCAGATATAATTGTAATGCTCGCGGCTCAGGCTCAGAGGAAGCCCGTACCGGAAGAGAATTGAGACACATCAGGGCCAACCGAAAGAAGAACCTTTATTTCAGTGGCGCCCGTGCAAGGCATCCGGTCGCAGCAGCATTATGTGCATACTTTTCCCTCCTCGGTTCATTTTGATGGTGATTGTGACTGCATACAACCAGGAAATGCGACATATTAATAAGCATATTGCATATACCTGGGATTAGGTAACTCTTCAACTTTTTTTTTTTGCTTTCATAGTTGGCAACGTTCTGTTTCATTTAACTGTTCGGCTAACTGTTAGATTAGTATTGACACCAAATTCAGACTCTTAAAAAATGTCATAATTGGGTTCTGTAGGTTGTGAAGATGCCTTCCGCCGATTTTTGCAGCCAGTCGTGTGAGCAAACACATCAAAATGAAATTCCAATTGCCCCCGCCATGAGCTACTTCAGTTTGCCAGTGCCAGTGAATTCATCATCAGAGTGCCGTAAGATTATCCGCGCACTCTTAACCGGCCGGTTCTGGATGACGTCGGGTAGCTCTTTCTGAAACCCGAAACTCTCTCCTGCGCTGCTGTCGTTGAGGGCATTGTCATGTCAGTCCGGGTCTTTCAACAGCATCGTCAACATTAGCGCAGTTGCAAAAAATGAATGTTATGGTTTCAAAAACCAATGAAACGCCAGAATCACGAACAGAAACGAACTTAAATGTGTCCGAATTGAAAATAAATCCTGCAAACAATGTTTAATTACACAAATTTGCCAATAACTGTTAAAATTAGCTGCGGCCTGGCGGCCGCCGCACGCTCGGGCGGACAAATGCAGACCATGAGAAACCATCGCAGATTTCGCGGAACCGACGCTTCACGTCACGGTTTTTTAGATGCAACGCATCTCATTCACCCGCCTTGTCCCTGCATCCGGCCTTGTCGTCGTCGGAGTGCGCCCCTCCCCCATATTCCTCGCCGCGCCAGCTGCGCTCTCCGGCGCTCACCCCCTCTCCTCTCCGATAGCGAACACTCTCTAGCGAGGGGCATTGGATTGGATTCGATTGGATTGGATTGGCTTGGCCTGGCTTGGTTTGGCTTGGATTGGATTTGGATTGGATTGGATTTCAGTGAATTGTGTTGGATTGTGTTGCGTAATAGCCGCGGCAGACGCACTGGCGCCGGCGCGTCCCCTCATCGTTATGCGCGCTATAAAACCCGGTGCCTGCGTCGCTCCGCTACATCGTTCCAGCGCCGTTCCTCCGCTGTCCAACGCTGCAACGTGAACCCCCTATGCGTTGCATCTACACAGGGGTTGCCGCGAGGGGACGTGGGAGTTTTTTATTTACGTCACATACTACGGTTTTGTGATCAGAATAATGTGGCGTAGTAACGTCGGGAATGACTAAGAAATGCCATATGTGCTGCCAGAGACAGAAACCGGAACTGGTTGAAAGTAATGCATTGTAACTATTTTTTATGATGACTGCGTATGATCTTCCTTAATTCTGGGTGACGAGGTGTTGTTCACGCATAAAAACTAAAAAGAAAGAAATTGATGTCAGTATTCTTTCAGTATACTGTTGCTGGAAAATATATAGCCCCTTCCGGAGTTCCAGATGTAGCTGGACGTACTCCCATGGGTCTGTATTTAATTTCCTTTATCCTGCTGTAACTGTGCTCTCTGTTTGTTTTTTGCGAAAGGGTACCACATTAATATAACATTAGCACAGACAAATAAGGACCCGTACTCCGATTATTATCAAGGAGGGTGCAAGGTAAATAGAACTGGTAGGGGAGCTTCGGGCGAAAAACGGTTCAGAACCTATTGCCAGCGACAACAACATGGTGAGTTATGGTAGTGGCGATTGAAGCGTGACTAGATGTGGAGGGAACAAACACTAATAATAAAAAAAACAGGTTTTATTCAACAATAATACAATATATCTTACGAACGAGACTTATTTCGGAATCACATTTATTTAGGCACAGTGTGCAACACACTTATGAAAATGCAGTTCATTCTCAAAAACCTTTTTTTGTAGAGCCATCTGAAGAATGGCACACGGCATCGCTCCATGATGCAGTCCTTGTAGTGTTTTGAAAGGCGCGCGTAAAGTTTGTCTGCTAGGGAACACCCTTACGTGTTTTGGTTTTGCGTATTGGCATTCGTTTGTCCTTATTAGTTTGGTGGGAACTTAATTATTGCTGTGCGTGGAGTTGCGAGGTGCGTTGTACTACGACTGAACACGTTTAGTAGAGTACTCGACGGCCCGGTGTTCTACGGGGCGATGCTGCCAATGGTTGGCGCGTAGCGCTTTCCTCGGTACCCACGGAAACGATGTCCTGTACAAGGTTGAAAGGAAACTCTATGGTTGCAAAAGCAACTACAGTCCTTCTGGCGTTTCACTGCTCCGTTTTCCTCTCATTTCCACAAGGTAAGGCAAAACTATAGTACTGCTAATACGTGCACGGGGGGTTGTGTAATGGGTCGCCATGGTGGTTTGGAAAAAAGAAAATGGGTCTAAAGCTATATGTTATGTCACAGTTATAGCTAGATGTCACCTTAGGTTTGGCTCGGAGCAAGTGGTGTCAAATATTCTATGACTTTTCAGCGTATTCCAATGGCGCAAATATTGTGCGCCACTCGGATTCAAACGGTTCTGTTTGATGGACTATCTCAGTGCCTTCTCTATTGCATTACAACGCTTGAAGAAATCGTTGATTCCCGCGCTTTGATGCGCAAGCAATCTTTCCATCGCCGTACTGTGATGTGCTGATCTGTGCTGCGCTACTGCCACATCTTTGTTGCTGTGTTTTTACTTACTGCCGTCGCTTTCTTTTGCATCGGTCCATTTTTATCTATTTTTACTTATTTGTTGCGACATTTGCCTCAGGAATGCAACCATGAAATTGCGGGCTCGAATCCTCGGTTAAGGTACGTAGAAAGCCATGCCTACTTAAAGGAGCCATGAAGACAAAATACAAGTTGGGTTTATTAGAAAGACTACTTAGTCCCGACAACAATGATACCAATATCATCGCAACCTTCGAACAAATAACGGAGATATTAACGAAAACATGTGAAGCAGTCGCGACCCCCCAGCCAATTTCCCGCAACTTTTCTATGACGTCACGGAACCTTGTTTGTGCGATTGGCGGCCTGCTGACTGACCTGTCGCGACGACACATGACTGGACGTCTGTAATGGGGCCTCTAGTTCCTTTTGACTGCATCACGTGAATGCTAACGTGCAGCTAACGCACTGAAAATTATGTTTTATTGTCGGCCCGTGTCACGCCATTCTTGCTCATAACGCGTCACTGTGGCGGAAAATTTGAAAGTTTTTAAATACATCTTGCTTTTTTTTCGTTAAAAAACATCTTTTGTGGCTGCAATGGAGCTGAGTGAGATACTGAATCCTAGTTCTTTCAAATTAACCGAAGTTGTATTTTCTCTTCATGGCTCCTTTAATAAGACGCCAGGACCGCTGCGGTTCAGAGTGGTGTGCTCGCTGCACTTTCGTAACTCGGCATTCCTGCGGCCCGGTTTTCTGCGCCAAGATGCAGTGCCTACTATACTCCGTTACAACTCAAGAACGGCACCACCTCATGTAGTGTATCACTCCGCCAAAGCGCCGGACCCGTGACGTCAGTGTTCGCGCGTTTTGAAAGGGGTTTGCTATGAATGCGTGATATCGTCTGCCTTGACTCACGCAGTTTGTTTGTCGTCACTGGAGTCGTTTAT
The DNA here is from genome assembly GCF_048455015.1 of Haemaphysalis longicornis. Taxonomy (NCBI): domain Eukaryota; kingdom Metazoa; phylum Arthropoda; class Arachnida; order Ixodida; family Ixodidae; genus Haemaphysalis; species Haemaphysalis longicornis. The sequence continues at coordinate 76,422,405 of NW_027526203.1, forward strand.
AAGCATATTAAGTCCAAAACCTCCGTCGCATACCCCCGCGCGAGGGACATGAGTAAATGCAGAGCATTGGGGGTGGTCACGTGGCGTAGGTTGTGGTAGCTGGCGGCGGTAGTTGTAGTTGTTGTTGTCGTAGGGGTTGGGTAGTTGGGTTGCGAGACGAGAGAGAGAGAGAGAGAGAGAGAGAGAGCGAGAGAGAGAGAGAGAGAGAGAGAGAGAGAGAGAGAGAGAGAGAGAGAGAGAGAGAGAGAGAGAGACGTAAGTACGTAACGTGTTATTTATTGCCATCGTTTGCACCCCACCCTCTCTGCGGGGCAATCGGTTGGATCTTTATTATTATTCTTTTATTTCTTTTCTTTAAGCAGAACAGAGCGCAGGAGTAGAATGGAGTGAGCCGCACCGATACCCGCTTTATATTCGTAGCGCGCGCCGTAGAGGGAGAGGAGGTAGCACCTGCTGCTGCAACGCCTCTTTCAGAGCCGGAGCACGCGCATGCGCGCCTGCACCTGTTGTTGAGAGCGAGGAGGAGCGGGGGAGGGGCGCACGTGCTGGCTGGCTGTGGACGCCGATCGCCAACGGACGGGTGACATTGTGAGTTAAAGAAATGCTCTGCATTTAAAAAATCACGGGAACGGCTCACGCCATGTTTAAAATATTCCCAGTAACGCCCTACTTGCGCCGCGCGGAGAAACATCCGGCTACGGTGATAAGGCAAGCGGCAACTTCCGGTGCCCTTCTTAAGTTGTCACCGAGTATAGATTTCCTGTTGTCGTTTTTTTCCGGCGTGTAAAGAAAATCGTAATGCATGTTGTGTCCACGAAAATTTAGTACTTAATCACATACGTGCTGATTTTGTACAGTATAATAAAGCTGTTTTATGTTATCCTGGAATAAAATTGAAATGTCATGAGTATGGCATGACTATGCGTCATTTATTCTCTTATAACAGAAGACCACCAACCGCGCAAGCATTAGATAACCTTGATCTATACTCAAGGCGCGCACGCAACCTGCGTATGTGCGACACAGTTAAACAACCAAGCAGTGGCGTAGGCAGAAATTTGTATCGGGGGAAGGGGGCACGTTTTTACAGCAAAAATGTCTATGGCTAGGATCCAGAAGATCGTCGCCGGGACCACAGCGATGTGGACAAAAAATGTGCGCCAATGCACACTGTGAATGTCATGGGAAAGCAAAGCTTTAAATGACACCAACAACCATTACCCATGCAACGTGACGTCAATTCACTCACGTGGCTCTACAAATATTGAAACCAGGGACACGTCAAATGCACTTAACCACACGCTTTATTACTTCTAAGAGATACTAGTTTCTAAGGTTAAATCAATGCGTCATTCATGAGCGGTGGTTGGTTGAGTTGTATTGGGGATGCAGATGACTGGACACTTTTCTTATAAAATCAAAAGAAGCTCAAACCCGGTGTTAGACGATCCCTCTCTGCCGCCGCCGTCGGAGGCAACGATATCTGCGGCAGAAACGGAGGTGAAGTGAGATGCCATGCGTTGGTGCCATCATCATAATTATCATCATCATACTCATCATCAGCTATTTACTCCCACTGCAGTGCAAAGGCCTCTCCCATTAATCTCCGAATTCGCCAGTCCTGTGCTCCCTGCGACCAATTTGTCCCCGATAACTTGATTTCATCTACCCATCTAACCTTCTGCGTCCCCTTGCCACGTTTTCCTTCTCTAGAGATCCGCTCTGTTACCCTACATCAGCAACGGTTATCGTGCCTTCGCATTACACGCCCTGCCCATACATATTTCTCCTGAATTTCCCATAATATGTCCTTAACACGCGTTTGTTCCCTCATCCACCCCTCTCTCTTCTTGTCGCTTTATGTTGTACCTATCATCCTCCGTCCCACATCGGGCTGAGTCGTTATCAATTTAAGTTTAACCCTTTAGTGAGCATCCAAGTTTCTGCCCCTCAGGTGAGTACCGGTAAGATGCAGCTGTCATGCACTTTCTTCTTCAATGGCATGGGAGGGTGTCACCCATTATATTAGAATGCCTGCCGACTGCCCTGCACCCCATTCTTATCCTTTCTAATTATCTCTGCCTCATGGTTGAGATCCGGGATCACTACTTTGCCTGAGTAGATATATTCGCTTACCACTTCCACAGCCTCGCCACCTATATCAGATATCTGTGCTGTCCCGCGCTTATTGAGCATTACTTTAGTTTTCTGCATATTATATTCCAGGCTCGCGGTTCTACTCTGCTAGTCCAGTGCGGTAAGCATGCGTTTCAATGCGTCCCCCGATTTACTTGGGAAGGCAACGTCCTCACAAATCTGAGGTTACTGAGGTATTCTCCATTGACCCTTACTCCCACCTGTTTCCAATCCAGTGTTCTGAATTCATCTTGGAAACATGCTATGAATACCGTAGGAGAACTTCTGTCTCCTTGTCAGACAGCCTTCCTTATAGGTATGTTACCGCTCTACTTGTGGAGGATGATGATAGCTGTGGACCCCTCATAGATATCCTCTAGTATTCTTACGTAATGCTCCTGTATACCCTCATTTTGCAATGCCTGAATGACTGCTGAAACTTCGACCGAGTCACATGCTTTCTCATATTTTCTGAAGGATATATATAGGGGTTGAGTTTCCTCCGCGCATTTCTTTATCACCGGATTCATCGTGTGATTATGGTCCATGGTTGAATAGCCCTTACAAAACCCTGCTCATTCATTCGGTTGACTGAAATATAAGTTGGCAGAAATTCTGTTAGCGATTACTTTGGTAAGTACCTTGTAGACAACTGACAGTAAGCTGATCGGCGTCTAATTTTTGAAGTCCATCATGTCACCTTTGTGCTGGATTATGATGATGTTCACGCTCTTCGAAGATTCCGGTACACTCGCGGTCATTAGGCATTGCGTATACAGGTGTGCCAGTTTTTATAGTACAAATTGAACGCCACCCTTCTTGAGGTCTGCTGTTATCTGATATTCACCAGGTGCTTTGCCCCCGTTAGTTTCTCTCAAACCCTTCTTTAGTTCTTCTGTCCATTCTGGTGGGACGTCTACCTGTTTTGAACTACTGTCTCGTTCGGTATTTTCCTGGATGTCGCGGCTACTTTAAAAATCTCTATAGAACTCGTCGGCTACTATACCTATTTTATCCCTGCTTGTGATGAGATTGCTTTGCTTGTCTTTAAGAGCACACATTTAATTTTTCCCATGCCCAGATGACTCTTCACTGCTTTCAGGCTGCCTCCATTGTTTTAAAGCATGCACTATCCTCTCTATATTATAATTCCGTATGTCAGCTGTCTTGTGCCTATTGATTACATTGAAAGCCCGCTAGTTCTATTCCGTCAGCTGGGGTGGAGAAGTCATGCTTTGCCGTTTTCTAATTTAATCTTCCATCTCCCGGGGAAGTTTACCAGTGCCCTGTTTAGTGATAGTACCTCCGACTTTTATTGCACTCTCCGTGGTATAGCATGTAAGATTGTCGCTGGATCTGTGGGTCGTAAACTCGCTTCCTCGGTTGGAGCTCAATATCGGTTCTGCAGCGCGATCATAAATTCTTCAACTTGCCGTCTATTCTGATGGCTCATTGATCGGCTTCTTTCGTACTAGCTTTTGCGGTGCCCCCTCAAATCTAGCCTAATTTGAGATCTTACCATACGGCGGTCACTACGGCTCGCCCTTGCGAGCATTTCTACATCCTGCGGAACGCCAGGGTTATCGCGCACTATGAAGTGTATTTAATTTTTATGGTCCCTATTCGGGCTCCTCCACGTCCACTTCCGGCTCTCCAGTTTGCCGCAGAAGGTATTCATGATTCGTAGATTATTCCGTTCTGTGAACTCGAGTAATAAGTCCCCTCTGTTATTTCTACAACGCAGACCATAGTCCCCAACCGCGTTTTCTATAGCCTGATTCTTGCCTACTTCAGCATTTAAGTCTCCCACAATCCGAATACTGTGTTTTTAATTTAGCCATTGCCATTTACTTGAGCTTTGGTGTGAGCTTCCTTTATTTTTTAACTCCTAGCGCATGCGCGAGGCGCGCACACGTCCGCCACACGTGCCGCGGCCAGAACACACAGCGGCGCGAAAGTTCACGTGATGCTATAATGTGACATTCAGCTATAACACAAGGGGTAAAACCTCAGATGTGCTTGGTGAGTCCACTGCCTCTCATTCCCGTCTCCGCGTGGGCTCGTAGCTCAATTGGTGAAACAACGGGCTCTCGCTCCGTTTTTCTATTCGTTCCAGGTTCGATTCCTCGCGCTGCAGCAAGTTCTTTTATTTGTTTCCAGAGTTTTCTGTTGACACTAACGGTCGCGAAAGAACCCTTGGGGTAGAAGTAAAAAGCTTTACTTTAAAATAGCACGGGAGGGTAGCGGCACGTTTGGGCGCCCACTCAAATCCCCGAGATCGTAAAACTGCGTCGCGCTTCGACGTATAGAAGAACTCATAAAAAAGTTCTAGGGCCTGCGTATTTTATATAGGACGTCTTATATTTTCCACAACGCTGTCTATGGCTAGTATCCAGCAGATCGACTCCGGCAACATAGCGCTGTAGACAAGAATCGCACGCGAGCGTCGCCCCACATTTGTACGCCCACTCAAATCCCCGAGATTGGAAAACTGCGCCACACCTTCAACGTATGGAAGAACTCATAAAAAATAGAAAAGTTCCAGGGCCTGCATATTTTAATATAGTACTTGTTATATTTTACAGCAAAGCTGTGTAGGACTAGGATCCAGCAGATCGCCTCCGGAAACTTAGCGTTGTAGACAAGAATCGCAGGCGAGCGCAGCGCCACGTTTGGGCGCCCACTCAAATCCCCGAGATCGTAAAACTGCGTCACACCTTCGACGTACAGAAGAACGAATGAACAATAAAAAGTTTTGAAGAGCTTGCATATTGTAAGATAGGGCGTCTGATATTTTACAGCAGAGCTTTCTATCGCTAGGATCCAGAAGATCTTCTCTGGTACAATAGCGATGTAGACAAGAATCGCCCGCGAGCGTAGCGCCACGTATGACCGCCTTCTCAAATACCCTAGATCGCAAAACTGCGCCACACATTCAACGTATAAAAGAAAAAAAATTAAAACGTTCTAGCGCCTGCATATTTAATTATAGCACGTCTTAGATTTTACAGCAAAAGTGTTTGTGGCTAGGATGTGGCAGATCGCCTCCGCCAACATAGCGATGTAGACAAGAATCACCTGCCGACAACGTGTCCATCCTTCCGTCTGGTACTCTTTCCACAGGCAGTGGGCCTTCCACGACCGTTTCCTCTACGTCGTCTCTTGCGGTCAGCATCGGTCCGGACCTTACCCCATCACAGAAATCCTCAGTACTGGAACTTTTACACAAGCACCGTGCCTCGTTCGATACCCATTCAAAGTTCCTTCCTCGCACCCCTGCAGCTACGCGTCGCATCAAAACTGATGGATCAACTATTGTTCACCGCCGCCTGTACCGAGTCTCCCAATCAGAACGGCAAGTAATTTAGGAGAACGTGAACGACATGCTGCAGCGTAACGTTATTCGGCCCTCATCCAGTCCTTGGTCTTCCCCAGTCGTCCTGGTGGATTAAAAGGATCGTGCCGTGCGTTTTTGTGTAGATTATCGGGCCCTCAACAATATTACCCAAAAGGATGTGTATCCTATGCCCCGGATCGACGACGCCCTGGACTGCCTTCAAGGAGCCGAATACTTTTCGAGCCTTGACTTGCGTTCTGGTTACTGGCAGATACCGATGCACGAGTCCGTCAAGGAAAAGACGGCGTTTGCTACTCCCGACGGCCTATATGAATTTAATGTCATGCCGTTCGGCTTGTGCAATGCCCCGGCAACTTTTGAGCGGATGATGGACTCAGTGCTCAGAGGACTAAAATGGAAGACCTGTTTCTGCTATCTTGACGGCGTGGTTGTCTTTTCCTCGGTATTTGCTGAGCATCTCCAAGGCTTGGACGAAGTGCTTACGTGCATCTCCAATGCTGGACTTCAGCTCAACTAAAAGAAATGTCGTTTTGCGACCAAAACTATCAAGGTACTCGGCCATGTCGTTAGCAAGGACGGGATACGACCCGACCCCGACAAAATCGCTGCCGTTGTCGAATTTCCGCGTCCATGCTAACAAAAAGATCTGCGAAGTTTTCTCGGGTTGGCCTCGTATTTCCGTCGCTTTGTCATGAACTTTGGCACCATTGCGGCCCCTCTCAACCAGCTCCTACAGTCCGGCGTAGCCTACGTTTGGTCGAATGAGAGCCAACAAGCCTTTGAGGCATTGAAAGCCGCCTTAACGTCTAGCCCGGTACTCTGCCACTTTGATGAAAGCAAGCCCGCTATCCTCCACACAGACGCAAGTGGCCACGGAATCGGCGCTGTTCTCCTTCAAAGTGATGCTCAGCTCCAGGAGAGGAGGGTCGTTTCCTATGCTAGCCGTTCGATGACACCCGCCGAGAAGAATTAGTCCATTACAGACCACGAATGCCTTGCCATCGTTTGGGCTGTTCAAAAATTCCGGCCTTACCTCCATGGCCGTCACTTTACAGTGATCACAGATCACCATGCACTATGCTGGTTATCTTCCATGAAAAACTTGTCTAGTCACCTTGGTCGCTGGGTTCTCCGCCTCCAACAATATGATTTTTCCGTGACGTATAAGTCCGGAAAGAAGCATACGGACGCAGACGCTCTGTCTCGTTGCCAATTGTCTTTTTCGTCGACTGCTCTCCAGGAAAGCCTCGACCACGATGTCCCTTTGGCACCCATCACTTTCCCTAGCGCTGCTGGACACGGTGACTTGCCCTCGCTACAGCGAGCAGATGCATACTGCCGCCCCATCATGGACTACCTCGACGGTCGTGTGCCACCTCCGACCAGCCGTGCACGTCGTCAACTCGCCAAGTTTCAACTCCTCCATGGTGTCCTTTACCGCCAAAATTACCATCCCAATGGCAACAAATGGGTCCCTGTAGTACCTGGTCCATTTCGACGTCGTATCCTCGAAGAATATCATGATACGGCAACCGCTGGGCACCTTGGCGTCGCAAAAACATACGAGCAAATACGTAGCCGCTACATTTGGCCTGGCCTCTCTGCAGCTGTGGCCAAGTACGTCCGCTCGTGCGCCTCTTGCCAGCACCGCAAACGTTCGACTACTCCTCCGACCGGACTACTGCAGCCTCTTCCTTGTCCTTCGGCTCCCTTTGAGACCGTGGGCACCGACTTGTATGGACCGCTACCTGCGACCCAATGTGGGTGCCAATGGATAGTTGCGGCAGTAGATCATTTGACTAGGTACGCCGAAACTGCGCCTATTCGCTCTGGCACCGCCGCAGAAGTGGCAGACTTCATCCTGCACAACATTATTTTGCGTCATGGAGCTCCACGCGTCCTTCTGAGCGACCGCGGCAGGTTTTTCTCTCAACCATTGTTGAAGAGCTTCTGGGTGCTTCGAACACGGCCCACAAAACAACGTCCAGCTACCATTCCCAGACGAATGGTCTGACTGAGCGATTTCATCGAACACTGTCGGACATGCTCTCCATGTATATTAGTCCTGATCATGGCAACTGGAACGTTATCCTGCCCTTTGTAACATTCGCTTACAACTCCGCAAAGCAAAAGACTACCGGCTATTCCCCGTTCTTTCTCATCTTTGGCCGCTCCCCATCGATTACTTTTGAATCCAGTTTTTTCTTCGCTCCTGTCGCCTCTGATGCACCATCGCATGAGCAGTACGTTTCACGGTTAGCCTACACTCTTAGTCGCGTCCCGGATGGCGTCCTAGTTGTATGCGGTGGGCAGTCTCAATACCGTGATATAAGAGGCCCTGACAGGTTTCTTTTCCGTGACAAAACCTCAGGTGGTTGCATCACGCTTATATGCTGCACCAACGGCCAGTGTCACGGCTATAAACTAGCAGACAGCCTGACGCCAGAAATAAAATAAAAAAGGGGGCAATCGTGAAGCTCCGAGCGATATGTGTGGCTTGCGGCGCATGCGCGTATTCCTCCTCACACGATCGCCCACGAGCTACTTTTGCGGTGGCCGATGACGCGCGCCCGACGACGCGGCGAAAGCCGAAAAACCTTCAAAAATGTCTCGCGCGCACATGCGCAGTAGGAGTGGAAAAAAGTTCGCGCGCGGCGAGTTGTCGTACGGTGATTTGTCTCTATCGCCCACGTGCGAGGAATTTGACCGCGGAGCAAGTTGGGGTCCCGCGCTTTGACTCCTGCTCTGTGTAGTTCATACTTAGTTCCGAGCGTTCACACTTCCTTGACCACGTTCGCTTCCGCTGACATCGAATGTGTGCTTCGAGGTTCGTGCAACAGTGGAAACAACTGCAAATGCGATGGGAATATTAGGGCCACCGGTCACGCAAGCCGAACGGCGACGACATTTCAAGCCGGCTCGTGTGTGTATTGCGGCCATAGCCCGGTTGAACACGAAAGGATAGATCCCTGGACTTCTTGTTTTTTTTTCCGAGGGGTGGGGGGCGCAGACTGTAAAAAATAGGTGTTTGCAGACAATTAGTAAAGGCCATGAAATTATGCCTTTTTCTTCGTCGTAAGAAGCCCGCGCCAAAACCGTTCTCCGATACCCGGGGCCGTACGGTAAATTTGAAGGGCTTTAAAGAGATGATTTGGTTTCCCTGTGCGACGGCCGTTTTGGGATCCAGGCGAAAAATGAAAACGCTTGCACATGTGATGCACTTCCGTTGCCGTAAAGAGTACCGTGGTGTCGTAAAGAAATTGCATTTTTCCATGCGTTTCATTGTCCAGGTCAAGGCACATAAAACCCAGTTTGAATTTTGTATTTTTCAATATTCCATGGCCACTGCTTGCCATTTTCGGTAGGCGTAGCAAAAAGTTATGTAACGTTTTTTTTATAACTAGGTTTTCGCGTCATCGTTTCGGCTCGTGACTTTTCTGGCGCGTTGAGTAGTCTGGCTTCTGCGGCGATTTGTAAAGTTCATTACGGTGCGTTTTAGTGGTAAAGTTTTCACATGAAGCAACATGTATGAGTAACACCAGCACCGATCTTGTTGTGTTCGCCACAGCTGTCGTCTGTCTGGAGTGTCAACTCGCGGTTTGCAGAAACATGATAGCATTGGCAGCGCACACACGGCGCGTCGCCGGCGTGGAGGTCGCTCGAACTTGTGGCTTCTAATGTTGTTACAGATGAGCTGGCTGTTGCTCGGTGCGCGCAGTTTACCTATGCTGTATCAAAAGATATTGCTAGCAATTTTCTTCCATCTTTAATTAAATGTTTTGCGCCATACTATTGGTGGCAAGTGTTTCATAAAAATAAACTAGGGCACATTACCCTCCGTATGTAACAGCGAACAGACTTTCTTTTCGTCGTGCAATTGACGTGTCTCCGTCATATAAAATTATGGCAACATTTTCTCGCACGCCTTTGCACTGAAAAAGCACTCGGCCTTCCTATGTATATGAAGAAAACGTCCTTTTGGAGTGCGTTTGAATCTACAAACAGTAAGAAAGAAATAATTGCCTAAACTACAGCGGTGCACTTACCTGATTTATATTTTCGCATATCTGCTAACGCGTTGGTAATACTTCTGCTGCGCCCCTTCAGGCTATACTGTTTTACCACCGATAATAACGCCACCCTTTTGTACCTGGTCACTTATTAACCTGCCGTTTCTTCACGCAGTGCCAACACAACAAATTGCTACCCGTGACTCAACGTTTTTGAGATGTTTACAACGCTGTTTCGATTCCAGTGGTGCGAAATTCCAGAAGCAGCAGCTCCCGGCCCAAAGATTGCTTGGGGCGATTCTACAAAGGCCATCTACATCATCGGAAGTGGTGTACCTGGACCATAATTGAAGCCCAGAGAATGTACTTTTTATTTGTTTGGTATTATATTGCATGAAGGACATGAGATACCCGTCAGCTTTAGGCCAAACGTTGGGCGTTTTGCAGTCAGTAGCCTGAAAAAAGACGAGTTTCCTCCCTGTTTTATAAACAGCAAGCTGCTGAAAATTCTATAAATAAATTAATTAAAACAATAATTTTATCTTGACAGGCCGTTATTTGCTCTTGCACAAAAATATTTTCATTTGTGTGTTCCATAAGGGCAATCTGCTAATATTTGTATTTGTTATTTCAGTATAAGTCGTTTGTGTTCATATTTGTATTTTGGATATCAAATAAAAAGAAAACATCGCTACTTCGACATGGTGTCATTTTGTAATTTTGATTTCACACTTGTGCATGCTCATGAATTCGAGAATGACAAAATACTTAACATTTACCTACCCAACTCAGTTCTCTGTTCGTGTCCCAAGCTTGTATGAGTATAAACTATCAGTTCAAGATCCGGATAGGTTTTAGGTATACAGATACTTGCTTTACAGCTTTGCTTGTAACATGGCATTATAAATACAGGGAGTTTTTTTTCGTGGTATGCGCATTGAGGCCTGATAAATCAGGTTGCAATATACTGAGATTATGAAGGTAAAACCTCATTGCATAAAAACAGGTCATGAAGATGTTCCAGAAGGGCACAAATTAAAAATGATTTAGGGAAATTGCAGCCATTGCAACCCATTTATTTGTGGCATTGTTTTATACGGCTTAAACTTTCGATGCTCTAGTGTGCGTTCATCCCCAAGTGCTATGGTTTTGGTGAACTGCCTTGAAAGTATTGAAAATGCTGAACCGCGACCTTGCGCTTCGGCGTACAATAATATAACTCGTTAATAACGGAAGCGCGAATGAAACGAGGCCACTTAAAAAAATTGCACGAATTCCGAGAATTGTCTGCTAATGCGCCGCATTTTTATGCCGCTTCTCTTGAGTGTAAGTCTGCTAGAGCCAATTTTATTGGTTTTTCAAAGCCCGGTCCGTCCAATTATCTCCATTTACCCTATCAATCACTTACTTGCGCCAAATCTGCATTTTTTGTAAATGAAGGGCGTAACAAGGCTCAACATTTCCGTATTTTTTACTGTCCTTTTTCTTTAGTTTTTCATAATTCTGTTCGACCAATTATCTCCATCTACGCTATGATAACGATTAAAAGCGTAATTTCAGCTATATCTGCATTATTGTGGAAATGCAAATCGTTATACAGGTCGCCATTTTTCGTCATTGTTTTATATTTTTCCCATTTTTTAGTTTGTCAAAATTTTGTTTGACCAATGATCTTCATTTACGATATTATAATGAATAAAGGTGAAACTTCCGCGAAACCAGCATTTGTCTGGAAATGCAGGGCGTTACAAGTTACACGGCCGGGCGCTTATCTGGCCTGCGCGAGAAAACGCTAAGATATTTGTTGTGTGCTCACGATCCATAAAAGAAAACGCAGTATCTGGCCTCCCAACGGCTCTTTACCTGGGCGTCGACGCAGCAATTCTGCAGGCGTCGCGACACAATGTTAGGTAGAGTGGGTGATTTAATATTGCTTCATTACATTACCAGATGCGTATTTTACTACCGCACCCCTATTACAAAAACAAAGGTCAAAGCATGTAACCGCACAATCAGAAGAGCTACGACGAGCAGAAAAAATTTAGTACACCATTTCATGCTTGGTATAATTGCCACTCGTGACGAGACAGCTCTTATTTGCAGTACAACAGTGCGCCTTACGTGTTAGTTATTTGCAAGCATTGTCATATGGGACACTTTCCACCAATGGCCAAGAATACTTTCGGTAACCAGGCAGAATACCTGCTATCAATTCCGTTTGCATCGATTGAATAAATCCCCGCACGGCGCATAATACTGTTGGAACGGGCACACAGCATGACAAAAGGTTTCCGCTCGTACCAGTGTACTTAAATTCCCGCAAACCATATAGTATTATGCCTCTTTGGTAGAGCGATTCAAAAACGGTGGTCTAAAGAAAGCCACCCGCCGCCGAATGTGTTATTTAAGACTCATGCTTGACGCGCAACAGCATGCAGAATACTTATAAGCCCACGCTAGCACTACCCAGCAGCCCGTGGGTCGTGGCGCAGTGGTTATGATGTCCGCCTCTTGATCGCCCCTTGGTGTGTTGTAGTAGACCCAGGTTCGATTCCCCGTAGGGTTACGTGAATGTGCTTATGAATACTTTGTGCGTCTTGTATAACGTAGCGTATATTAGAGCATTCACCACGGGGTGCTGGCGTTCGCTTGTCAATGCGGACGAAAAAAAAACGGATAGAACCGATCCTGGCTGAGTGCATTGATTGTTTTTCTTTTCTTTTGATGAAAAGCAACAAGGCCGATTTGAGGGGCCGTATGATTTGGGGGCCGCTCGTAAGCGGCAATATATTAGCATCACGGGCTAATAAAAAAATTACGGCTACGGTAGAAAAATTACGGCTAGCGGCCCGCCGAACACATGGCCCGGGATTTAGGTGGCCCTCTAGTTAGGCGGCCCTCAATATGGCCGCTTAAACGCCGGGCCGCGTGTTCGGTGGGCCGCATGTTTTGCGGGCCGCTTGTGCTCGAGGCCGCCTGAACTGCCGCTTTATAAGCGGCTTTAAATTGACGCGGCGGCCCGCCTGCATGCGGATCGTATAACCAGGAATTGACTAAGAGTGTACAGTCGAGACCTCGCGCGGCGTCGAACAGAAATTCAGCAGCACGAACGGAATACCCGCTACGACGTGAAGCATCGCTCTGTGCGGTTCCGGCCCGGGGACGAAATGTTGCTATGGACACCCGTTCGCGTCCCCGGACTGTGCGAGAATTTCCTCCACCGTTTTCTTGGCCCATACCAAATCTTAGAAAAGACTTCTCCTGTCAATTATCGCATCACGCCGGTAACTCCGCCTACAGACCGCCGTCGCCGTGGTACTGAAATCGTTCATGTATCCCGGCTGAAACCATTCAACCGCCGTACCACCGACTGACACTCGGCCAGGAGGCCGCTTCCGCTCGCGGAGGGGAAATTATGTGAAACCCAGTGACTACGCTCCCAGTACTTTGGGTTATGTTACCGCGGCTTCTTCGTAATCAGCCAATATCATCAGTGCGCGACATCATCATCACCTGTAAATAATCATCATCACCTGTAAATAATCATCATCACCGCTTGATCTTCTTCCTTGGCCCGAGCGTTGGAATAAACGGCCACGCCAACCGTCGTCTCTCAATATTTTATTATAGGACGTGTTATATTCTACAGCAAAGCTCTCTATGGCTAGGATCGAGCAGATCGCCTCCGGAAACTAATAGCATCTTCGATTAACCGCACCGGTGCGCACCGGTGTGCACCGGTGCGCCTTTTCATACGCGATAAACCGCACCGGTGCGCAACACCTGTCCTCGATAAACTGGGGCGCACCGTCGCGGGGCAGTTTTTCGTTGCCCCCTCGCGCACCGTAAGAGTTGACGGTGCGACGGAGTGAAATCCCAAGATGCATCGCGGACGACGCCGGCGAAGCGGCTTCCTCCGCCGTCTGCTGCAGCGACGACGCATCGGTACAGTGAATTGCAGCATCGGTGCACTCGTGTTAAGGCGGAACAAGCTGTGTATTGTGGCTGACATGCATGAATTTCGTGCGAAATAATTAGACAGCGATGCGACGGGCTCATTACGGGCCTTAATAAGGGCCGGAGATTGAAATAGAGGACGCGAAGTTCGTGTACTGCAAAGAAGGCTGAATGCATGGCCAGCCAGTTGGAGCTTTGCAATCGTTTCATTCGATTGAATTACACGAACAGTTACTGTAGTGCCCAGACCACAAAGACCTACATGCTTTGCTGTGGCGGAAGGGCAGAACATAAGAGGCACTCGCGTTATGGCTCTCAGAACGAAGATGAGAAGCAGCTTGCAGGCAGCTGTTTACTGGAAGCGGCGAAGTGCGTTGTCGCGCATGTGTGACGGATATGGCTTGCGTGTACATATAATCATTAGATTTCAACAAATATCACTTTATAGTGGCGCTGTGTCATATGACGCTGATTGTTAGCCACTTGTGAACGTTTTGATGAGTAGCTTTCACAGCCTAAGAGATGGCGCTAGGGTAGAATCCCTCAGTTGGTCCTCGATCAATGCACCATGCTGGAGCGGACCGTCGTTTTTCACCGTAGTATTACCTCTATGGGCACCATGCACCGCGCCGGTTTTGGGGGCAACCCCGGTGCGTGTTTATCGAGGATGCTATTAGCGATGTCGACAAGAATAGCACGCGAGCGTAGCGCCACATTTGGGCGCCGGCTCAAATCCCCGAGATCGTAAAACTGTACCCACCTTTAACGTATAGAACTCATAAAAAATAAAAAAAAGTTCTAGGGCCTGCTTATTTTAATATAGGACGCCTTACATTTTACAGCATAGCTGTCTATGACTAGGATCCAGCAGGTCACCCCCGGCAACATAGCGATGTAGACAAGAATCGCACGCGAGCGTAGCGCCACGTTTGGTGGTGTGCTCAAACTCCCTTTATCGTAAAATTGCGGCACACCTTCAACGTATTGAAGAAGTCATAAAAATAAAAAAGTTCTAGTTCCTGCATATTTTAATATCGGACGTCTTATATTTTACAGCAAAGCTGTCGATGGCTAGGATCCAGCAGACCGCCTCCGGACATAGCGATGTAGACAAGAATCGCACGCGAGCGTAACGCCACGTTTGGGTGCCCACTCAAATACCTGAGATCGTAAAACTGCGCCACACCTTCAACGTATAGAAGAACTCATAAACAATTACACCACCTTCCCGTGGGGAACCCTGATGAGGATGCGAAGCATCATGGGGGTTCCGTGCGGTTTCATTGTGTTGCCGTTATGTTGAGTGATCTCGTGTTTAGTAGTGCCAGAGTGAATTCCGCGTCCCGGTCCACACCGGTGGCAAAGGCACGCAAGTACTTTTGTGTTACGGTAGGTAGGCGGTGGTTCTCGCGGCGCCGAAACTCGTCCATCATGTTCGTGTTGATGCTGTCGTCTCTGTGGTAGAATCGGTAGTCTCCGTCAGGGTTGGTGAGGGAAATGTTGCTGACGTTGGTGCACCGGCTGAGAGCAACGTACACGCCAACCTCTTCGCAGCTTTGTCTTCTTCTCCTTCTTCTTCAGCTGTTCTCCTACGGGAAGATGACGATGGTAGTTGAACGCGAAGCTATCTCGCGATGGATTCTTTGGTTGGCCAATCCCTAGGGGCATCCTGCCACAATCATCATCAGTTGTGCCTTGCCAGGAATGCGCAGTGGGGGTTCGGACGGCGGACAACAACGACAACGATGAGGCAGGGAGGGATACAGCCCCGAGCATGAGCTGAAAGCAACGTACACGCCCTCCTCTTCCCAGCTTTGTCTTCTCCTTCTTCTTCAGCGGTTCCCCTACGGGAAGATGACGACGGTGGTTGAACGTGAAGGTGTCCCGTGATGGATTCTTTGGTTGGTCAATCCCTAGGGGCATCCTGCAACAATCATCATCAACGGTGCCTGGCCAAGCATGCGCAGTGGGGGTGTGGACGGTGGACAACAACGAAAACGACAAGCGAGGCAGGGCACATCCCCGGGCATGAGATGCTCGGCATATAATAAAAAAAACCTAGTACGGCCTGCATATTTTTATATAGGACGTCTTATATTTTACAGCAAAGCTGTCCATGGCTAGGATCCAGCAGATCGCCTCTGGTAACATAGCGATGTAGACAATAATTGCACGCGAGCGGAGCGCCACGTTTCGGCGCCCACTCAAATCCCAGATCGTAAAACTGTACCACACCTTTAACGTATAGAACCCATAAAAAATAAAAAAAAGTTCTAGTGCCTGCATATCTTAATAGAGGACGTCTTATATTTCACAGAAAAGCTTTCTATGGCTAGGATCTAGCAGATCGCCTCCGGCATAGCGATGTAGACGAGAATCGCACGCGAGCGTAGCGCCACGTTCGGGCGCCCACTCAAATCCCCGAGATCGTAAAACTGCGCCCCACCTTCAAACTATAGAACAACTGATAAAAAATAAAAAGTTAAAGGGCCTGCATATTTTAATATGGGACGTCGTTTATTTTTCCTAAATAAATGTCTTCTCACCAATGCGTTTGTGCTTAGAGGTAAAGCCGACTTTAACAAGATCATTGTAAGCTTGATCTTTGTGAGATGGGTTTCCCACATTGAGCGTTGCACAGTTAACTACGCTTATCTACGGAGGGAGTATGAACTAACTCTTTTTTTATTACAACCATACCAAAAAATTGTATAGCAGTCAGCCGCTAAGACGACTGTCACAATACGTTGAGTCAAATTTACTTGCCAAGATTATATAGTTCGTAGTAAAGTTGTAAATGTTGTGGCATTCTCGCCTCTATCAATACATCGGTTTCCACGGGAGGGAAACGAACAGCCCCATGTCCCCCCCCCCCCAGAATAAAACTCTACTTTGTGAAGATTTTATTCTGGTAATTAACCAGAAACTATACTCAATGGCAAATTAGAAACAACCGTGTATTCCTTCGTGGACTCCTTAACTACAGCCTGGCCAAAGAATATTGTTGCTCATGTTGAGGCACGGCACCAAAGCTTTGCTGGTCATCCTACTTCACAAATATCCATGTTTACATTGCGTCAACCCCTATACCGATTGTCTCAAAAATCAAAATTCTCGGACTCACTATAAATCGCTCAAGAACTACCACGGACTTTATAAAACAACTTTCTTCTCACGTCACCCAAACCATCGGGTTAATTAAACGCATTGCTACCCGAAATAACGGCGTTAAAGAAGCTGATCGACTACGTTTAATCCAAGCATTTATCATCAGCCGTATTACTTACTCCCTCCCTTACCTCCTCCCAACTGACGCGGACCTAGCGAAAATAAATTGTCTAATACGGAAAAGCTATAAGGTTGCCTTACAACTCCCACCCGGCACTTCCACTGCCAGGCTTGAGGCCACCGGTACCTACAACATGGCACAGGAGCTCATAGAAGCGCACCGTATTGGACAACTGAATCGACTAAGCAAAACACTTCCCCGACAGCATCTGCTTCAACGCCTCCAACTCAAAGCGCCCATCATCACAGCTTCCAAGTCTTCTATCCCACTGGAAATTCACGCTGACATCAGAATCCGCCCTCTCCCTCGAAATATGCACCCTGATGCACACCGGGGCCGCAGGATGCACAGGGCCAAAAAGCTTGCAGAAAAGTACCCGATACGCCCAGACACAGTGTATGTCGATGCAGCTGAATATCGGCACCGCAATGCATTCGCTATAGCAGTCATCAACTCCCCAAACAATCCGCCACTCACTTCTCTCACGATCCGCAAGGCAGAACCGGTCACGGCGGAAGAGGCGGCAATCGCAGTAGCCCTTGCAAGTCGGCCACCACCCTCAATCATATTTTCTGATTCGAAAACGGCCATTAGAAATTATGCTGCGGGTACCATCTCACCCCAGGCCCTAAAACTTCTCCTCCAAAACCCACCTACTACCCAAGTTGAGCTGATTTGGACTCCTGCCCACACTGGGCTTGGGGGTAACGAGGTGGCACACACGACAGCCCGAGCACTCACCTCCCGGCCGTGCGCCACCTCCGTAGCCTCTCACGGAGCCAGATCAGCCCGAGATAGCCTATTGAGCTACAACGAAATGACTACTCATTACCGCCTCTCTCGCCTCAAATACCCACCGGCCCACCCCTCACTGACGTATACGGAAGAACGACTATGGAGGCTCGCACAGACTGAATCCCTTCCCAATAGGGCCCTCCTGTATCACATACACCCCTTAGTTTATCCCTCTCCCTTTTGCCCGCTATGCGGAGACAAGGCCACGGTGCAACATCACATGTGGGCCTGTCCATATGATCCCCTCTCTCAAATCAATTCCTCGGAGCTCTGGGAGGCAGCGCTGAGCTGCTCTGACCCGGAGAGACAGAAGATCATCATAGCCAGGGCTACGAAGGTCGCCGCACAGCTCCGGCTGCCGGCCACCTCCCTCGCTTAGAGGTCTTCTTTATTAAAGTGCTTCTCTCTCTCTCTCTCTCACAGAGTGGAAAGGCACCGAGTTTTGATATGAAAGAGGGAGTGGACAGCAGGCAAGGGTCGTCGATTGCCCTTTTAAGTGCGAATGCACTTTATAAGCGACCCTGAATTCCGTTGACCGCCGTCCGTCCACATAGCAACAGCTGCGGGTGCGCGCGCTCCTCGTCTTCCTTGGCAACGGGGGGAGATGGCACATACCCACGTGGGAGATTGGCCAGGAATCTCCTCGTCTTCCTTGGCAACGGGGGGAGATGGGCGCGCGCTGCCTGGCCGCTGACATGGCACATACCTACGTGGGGGCTTGGCCAGGAATCGGGCGTGAGAAGGGCTAATGCACCCGCATAAAGGAGTACTGACACGAAATTTCAAAGCTGAGATCCGCTCTAGCAATCAAGTACAACGACAACACGAATAGGTGTCTGTGAATAAATGCATCTTTCTTTCTTTGTAGTTGTGTGTGTGTGTGTGATCTCTCTTTTGCGAACATTACCGAACCGCGCTAATTCAACTCCTGCATTCGCACTTTCACGTTCTTCCCCTCGGGGAAATGCGGGGAAATTTTGTTCTCTGTATCCCCTGGAAGGAAAAAATTGGAGGTGGAGTACGTGCCCTGTTCCCGGTTCAAGAAAAACAACTGCTTGCTTTTATACAGCAGTGGAAGTCATGGATACAGAATAAGGCTTAAGAGAAAACTCAAGATGTTTCTAGGAACACCAAGGTGAATAATACGACAGTATGCTGAAGTAAGTTCTCCCAGTCACGAGCCTGTCCTACTTAAGCTTGCTTTGACTTGAAGCGCACTCGCACAAAGCCTGCCAAGATGCGTCGGATGGCAATGACATAAGCAATCAGCGATTAGAGGCCTGATAAATTTTGAAGTCAAATTTTCGCTCTAGTGCCACCCAGGAGACGTCACTTTTTGCCAGAATCTTGAGTTAAATTCGGTTTATTTTTTGTTCCGCCAGAAGTGTTTCCTGCTCACACAGATGGCGCTAAGCCCCATGAGCAGCTCAAGAGCTCCCTTGCTCTGAACGTACGGGCTTCAATGGAAACTTCACTACCGGTTACATTTACCTTGGAGGGTGCGCGTAGGCGACGACGGTGATCGGTAACAAAGGCCGGCACACAGGCGTCTGAAGTTACATTCACTTGCACTACATTCCTCTTTGTCTCACCAGAAATCAATAGGCTAGCAACACATTCTTTAACGTTTTACGTTTATTCACCCAATGGGCCCTAGTACGAAAGAAAAGGAACAACGAGTGCTACGTACCTCAGTTACAGTAGACGCAAGAAGGGTGAGAGTATTGGCGATCCCGACTTGATTGGTGTTGACTGAAGGGCCGAGTGGTGGCCCTTTCAGTATCAGGGTGCCGATGAAATCCAACACGCAGAGGCAGGAGTTGGGGTGAGTCGCAGAGCAGACGACTCCCATGCACTTCCCCGACCCATTGCAGCCGCACGACCACGTGAGCAATGCGAAGGCAAGTGTAAACCAAAACAGTGTTTCCTCCAGGACAGCCCAGCTGGCATATGCATGGTGACCAAAATTCAGTAGACCGGTTTTTTCTAACATTAGGTGCTTAAATGTACGTGAAAACCGCCTTTACAGACAGGTTATGCGCCCAAGGGGACACATAATTATGTGGTAAATCTTGAGGTTGATGACCTAATTACCGAAAAATGAATAATTATTTTTGTATGGGGCTGCAGTAAGCAGGCATGTTTCTACTGAAAAGTTATACGCAATTGTCTTCCTACGCAGTTTCATTTGGAAGAATTCTTTTAGCGCATTCGTACTCCGAGATAATAGAGAGTTTTAGCTGACCGTTTTTGACGCTCCGCTATGCTCCCGACGTCCCGCTCAGCACACCCGGAGTGTCGGCAGCCCAAAGGATTTTAGCTAAGCGATAACCGTATCTTCCTCGACGGGAAATGATTCGCATGACTGGTCGTTTCGCTTGCGCCTGTAAAGCAAAACTTCAACCTAAAGGAAACATGAGAATTTGTATTTGGTCGCCCAAACAAGGCATAATACCGTGTTTCTTGGCCTGATTTAACCTTTTTTGTGTAATGTAGTCGCTGACATGGTATAATTTTTCTAAATAACAATAAACAAGCCGATAAACTTTGGAATAGACAAGCCAAGGCTGTCTTTCTCGGCGCTTCATAGAAGCAGCCCCGCGCTTCGGTCGACGTTTTTCGCTTCCGTTCTAAAGATCTTTGAAGTGTGTGGCACCATTGCCTATTCGGAAGCGCTTTCGCGGCTTCGTCGGTCGTGGTTCAACTCAAGAAACGAAGTTCGCCGGAGCGCGCTCGCATTGCAGGGGCAGCCATGTCAAAATTCCGCCCGGTAGCATAAGCTGCCGCGACGGTCTGCTAAGAGGCCCCGGTTAGCATCGCCGGTAGCGCGCTAGCTTGCCACACATGCGCAATGGCGCTCCCGCTTGCTATCGGAGCGGAGCGGACCGTCAGAAACGGAGTTTTAGCTAACCGTTTTAAATGCAGAGCATTTCAGTAACTCACGATGTCACCCGCGTTGGCGTCCGTAGTCCGCACGCTCACTGCGCATGCGCGTCGAGTCGAGGCGAAAGCGAACACATCTCTCGCGAGGGGCATTGGATTGGATTCGAACACTCTCTCGCGAGGGGCATTGAATTGGATTCGATTGGATTGGCTTGGCTTGGCTTGGCTTGGATTTGGATTGGATTGGATTGGATTGGATTAAAGTGGATTGTGTTGGATTGTGTTGCGTCATAGCCGCGGCACGTTGCGTCATAGCCGCGGCCGGCAGACGCGCTTGGGCCGGCGCATGTGCAGTACTCTCTCTTCCGCGGTTTCCTCTCCTTCGGGCGCGCTGCGCATATAACCGGTGTGCCGTTCTCCGGCCAAGCAACATCCGCGGTTGGCTCAAACACCTAGAGTCCACGCCGCTTTACAAGTACGCCAACGACGTCGACTGGGACCGGCTTACGGAGTCCCCTCAACGTATATAAGCGGCGGAGCGCGCGTTCGGAATTCAGTCAAGGGCGTCTTTGCATGGCTTACGCTTGACGTGACGCTTTGCTTGAGTCGAGTAGATGCGACGCATTTACTCGAGTTCCCCCCGTGGGAAGATGCGGGCGGCTTTTTTTGACGGTCCACTCCGGTATCGGCGGCACGGTCCGCGCAGCCGGAGCCAATGCCGTTCGCGGCGAAGCGGGCCACGCATGAGCAATGGCGCTCCCGCTTGCTATCGGTGCGGAGCGGACTGTGAAAAACGGTCAGCTAAAACTTGCTATTAGAGAGTTTTAGCTGACCGTTTCTGACCGCCCGATCCGCTCCGATGGATAGCGGAAGCGCCATTGCGCATGCGGGGCGAGCAAGGCAGCTAGCGGCGATACCGGAGCTATGGTCCCTAGATATGATTGCTAGTCTGCCGTCCGCGCGCTTTCTCTATGGGAAGGCGTGTCCGCGCCGCTGATACACGCACAGCGCTCCGCAGAGGGCGCTGCGAGCAATCGGAGCGCCCGAGCGGTCGGAGCGGGAGCGGCCGTAGGCCGGCCTGTGCCGTGCGCTACTGCCGCGCAGTGTTGTACACGTTCCTCCAAAATAGGAACGAAAGCTCGTTCCTCGTTCCTTGTCAATTTTGAAACGAGTTCCCGTTACAAGTTCCTTTATTGCGAAAGGAACGCGTTCCAGTTCCACTTCGAAAATTGGTACGTTTCGTTACATTAACGTTAGAAATAGGTTTTTAAATTAAAATATAGTGTAAAATAATCCTGGGTCGAAATTAAGTGAGACATTTAAAACTCACATCGAACTACGTATATTATACGAATATTTACACCACCGGCAGCAGATTATCTGGAGATAAAGATAATCAAAAGAAACGCTCCTAGGCGAATTTTTTCAGGGACCACCAGACAAGCTCCGGACGGATCGAGGACATTTCGGTGCAGGATATTTGGGTGTGGAAATTTCGGTGTACGGACATATCAGTGTACCGACATATCGGTGTACGGGCGTTTCGGTGCACGCACATTTCGGTGTACGGACATTTCGGTGTACGGACACTTCGGCGACCAAATTATCCGGTGCTTGCCTGTTTGCGACAGCCGTTATATTATTATTTCCGCTTAACGTGGGTTATGGACAACTATCTGGAGCAGTGAATTTATTTTTTTTTGATTGATGCAATGTTCGATCTATACCAAGTATTTTTAGAAATTCTACATTTATATATTTTTGCTTAGTACCTCTTCCTGGGGACACCTGTTACGCAGCCGATTGAATTCTTTAGCACACGTTTTTTTTTTTCATTTATGACAGGTTGTTAATTTCTAAGACAATTACCCGTGTTTAGGATGGTCTACCGCCTCTTTTGTATTTTTTTTAAATTACACACCCTCAAATTACATAAATTACATGCACACTCTCAATATCCAAAAAGTAACAAACATTAGCTAGCCCCCCAGAATGAAGAAAACCTTATGAAGAGTGTTACGTAGGCTGGGCTGCCTTGCTAAAATGAATTCGCGAACACTGGTCTAGGATATTGTCGGGGAGGAAATACGGGCCTTTTGGAAAACAGCCGCAGCTTCTAATGTCCTAAATGCTGATTAAGCGGTTACCGGTTGTGCATACAAATTCCACCCATTGTGTTCGGGACAACCAACCTTCGTTTAATGTTTACAAGCCTACATTTACCAAATTTTAATTCTTTGTTCTAGCGCCCCCCCCCCCCCCCTTCCCACCTCCAGCCTGTACGCTCGAATCTCGACCAGATTTCTTTTTCAGCCATATTATTTTCGGTTTCCCCTGAAAATCCTACTGGCGTGCTGGAGTTCAAGGTCTCCGAACTCCGAAGCGTCACCGCAGTGATTTTTTTTTATTTAGAACATACTGCTAGCCTATTAGTGGAGGCTTTTGCAGGAATTGGGTGATACATTCAGAACAATGACATAGCAGACTTCGCGTTTAAAACAGAGGAAAAGATTTACTTTCACCATGGGCGCACAAAACCTCTGTAATGTGACACAAAAAGCCACCCAAAAAGCCGCTGAGAACACAATGGCCACTATCGTTTGCTGGCTACGCTTTTCCGCGCGTCGCGGTCATATCGACGGCGCCCCTACTCCAGAAATCGCTCTTTCTGCGCCTTCCGTCGCCCCCTTGGGAATTAACTCATCAAGTCCCGCATATCATGGACACCCCAGATATACATCGCTTCCTCCCATTATAAGGAGAAAAAAATGAATAGGCTAGTGTGACGAGAGCGGCAACAGTCGTCTTCAAGTTTTCGAAGTCCAGTCGACGCAATGGTGAAGCACAAGTGACACCCCTCTCTCGCTCTACTTAGGGGGATGATTGCCGGTGGGGCTCAGCTTTCCCCTCCCCTAGGTAACGCCACCGTAAGTGCGATGGTTGGTTTGTTAGTTTTAAGTAGAACTGACACCGAATGCAACGAAGGCGAGATTGATTGAGAGGATAATTAAAACGAAATGCACACGCGCCTAATCGACCTCGTTTTCCTGTTGTTTTTTCTCGGACGTTTTGCTGGGGAGGGGGGGGGGGAGGGGAGGAATAGACTAAAAGCAGCAGCGTCTTGCACCGTTGGGTGAAGTGAAAGGAAAGCGCTTTGGTAACACTTAAAGTATTAGGGTTGTTCACATGAATGTTAAAATAACAAAAAAATGGTTAAACGGATCCAAATTAACCACGTTAATTTTTACCATCTGCTACAGAAATTTGGTTTCACGTGCCAATGCTCCGCCAGGGTTCAGCGTTCGTTTCCACGAGCGGCGGCGCAAGCACAAGTCTCGAACGTAAAATCATATCAAGTCACGAAATTACAAAATAAAGCTAAAATGTTCAGAGAATGCCTGGGACATCCCCTTACTCAAAATGTCGGGGCCAAGACGTCGTGCACCAAAATGTCCGTGCACAGAAATGTCCACACCGAAACGTCCTGGACCGAAATGTCTGACACCGAAATATCCGGATCCCGTTTAGCAGTCCGTCCGTTTCGTTGGCTGCGTTGTTACCGGGTTACCCGGGACCAGTCTGCTCCTGAGCGCGTGGAAGGGCGAGTAGGAAGGGTGCGGAGGCATGGACATGGCGAAGGCAGGCCCGCGGAACTAATCCCCCTACCGCGACGAATGCCCAAGTGCCCAGCCGGGTCCCGGTCAACCCAGTAACAACGCATACGACAGAACGGACGGACTGCTAAAACTCTCTATTCTTTCCCCGCCAGGGAACAATTTTATCGGCCAGACGCGCATTCTGGCCTCCCCAGACAAACGATGAAGGGTGAAAAGCATTCTCGCGGCTAAGGTATTCACCCGTCGAACGCCGCGTAAGCAACCAGCATGAAAGCAAGCACAAGCTGCGGCCCGCTGCGTGGTTATTCTTCTGCCTTTGACCTTCGAGGAAGCACGTACGGCTGAAGGGGGGGGGGGGCAAACTGACTAACTTATAGGAAGAGAAACGCAGTAGCGCTTTGTGGATTTTTGTACTTCTAGCGATGTAACGGCAGGAACGCCGTTACTGCCGTTCCTTCGAAAACGTAACGAGTTACCGTTGCAGTTCCACCGACCCTTAATGGAACGGTGGCGTTCCTCCGTTCCTCCAAAAAGGAACTAGTTCCAGGAACGCCGTTCCTTGTAACGCCGTTCCATACAACACTGCTGCCGCGGAATGCGAGCGCGCATCGGAGCTTGTCGGCCGCTTAGAGCGATGAAATCGAATGGTACGAGGTACATCAGCTGACAATTGAAGGTACGATAGTACTATAAGACCTTTTAGTTTCACGCCCCGAGTTTTTCGCGAATTGGGCTACGGAGCCTCTTTGCGGCCGCTGAATTTCGCGAGTGAGACCGAAGGATGAAACCGCAGCAACCAGCGTAGCCGTTTCGCTACCACCGCTAGAACCATAATTAAAGTGAAGCTTTCTATTTCTCACTGATGGCCTATGTCGCCCCGAAAAAGCACTGCAGGAAGGGCCAACTGTCTCTGACGACGGTGATGTTTGTGAGTAAAGTGAGAAGGAAAAAACGCTTCACTTGGTCAGAATCGAAGCTGGCTCCATCGCGTTATGAAGCCGACGTCTATCTCATTTCGCACTTCCAACATGGTCAAAGCAGTTTGGATTTGGAGAGGAGTGCATGGACGTGCACATGTAACAAGTCACAAAAATTATCCACTCCTCCATTCCGCAACGATGGTTGAACACGAAGCTTTCTTCGCGTGAAATTAAATGACAAAGGGTCGATGTAAAAGCTATTGGGATCACAAGTCCAAAATGCATGCGACTCAAAGTCAAAGCTCAATGAGTCAAAGTCCCAGCTCACACGACACCGCATCGCTCACAAGAAAGCTTCGCGTTCAACCATCTTCGTCGTCAGACAGGGGAGTGTATGATTTTTTACGCAATGTTCAGACAGTGAGATCCCGTTCAAAAAGAGCTCCCTGCGGCACCAGAAGCTGCGTTTGTTCCACTTCGAAACTACCGGGTCATTCCCGAACGTCATTGATGGTGACAAGCACGCAGCCGGCTGGTAGGCTGACAAGAAGGAATCGAAAGCTTGAGTAAAATGTTGTGCCAGCAAAAACTTGTTCCTATATACTTTGGGCAGAGTGCGGGGGGAGGGGGGATAAAGCAAGGTATATATGGTCATGACAGTATAAAAAAACCTCAATATTTTTACTCCTTGGTTTCAAACAGCCGCGATTACAATGATTGGCCATACAACAAATATTCTCCCGTTTTGCTTTCCCCGCGGGCGTCTCGCAATTCACTCCGAGTGTGTGGGTGATCAAAAAGAACCTGTGCAATGAGGAATGCAAGCGAAGTTACTGATTTGCAGCCGGGTGTTATTAAAAATCAGTTTCACATGCCCAATGCTGGCGAATGTTTCAAATCGTGGTATTCACGAAAATTACAGGCACGCAAAAGAGGTTTGATAGTACCCACATTTTTGAAAATTTCGAGGTTTAGAGGAGTGTTGGGTTAATCAAAATGCGAAAAATGCATGTCCAGATCACTGGAATAGGAGCTAGTGCCGGTAGCAAACGCTCCAATGCACAGGTAAGCTTCCGGAATACAGGCAAAAAAAAATTTGCAGAAAAAAACAATTTTTTTAGGTATTGCGGAAAAAGAACTGCGTGATGATCGCCTTTTTCGCCTTCGTATCTTATCCCAAAAAAGTGTTCTCGAGCTTCTCAATGCCGCATTAACTGTTGGTCGCCAATGCTATATTCTATCTTCCTGTGAAGCAGGCAAAGCATATGTTTTTCTTGTTCCTGCCGTTTTTGGCACTTCTTGAGACACGTCGTTGTCCACATGATCAGAAGCGTCTTCCCCAGCTATGTCAACGCTGTAGGCGTCAGACAGCACTCCGCTAACGGGACATCGGCGGCGCAAAGTGCGTACGCCCAGCAACTTTGCCGTTCGCGATGGTGTTGGGCGCGTAATGGGAGCTAAGCTTTAAGAGAGCTTATCAGCTGCCTGCAGCAGATGTTGCATTGCTTCCTCTTTGTCAACATTTTGAGATATCCGTGATCCCCGAAAAGACGTTTCGAGACATAGGGTGGAAAATGTCGCCTATGGCTGGTATATGCACAGCAAAAAAAGGTTTCGACTTAACCGATATTTCGAGATATTCGAGTTTGAGTTATGGAGAAATCACTGTATCTGATGACTGAAGGTGATAAAACTTCGTATGCATGTGCACACATCTTGTTTTTTTATTCGGCATTTACATTTAACAGATTGCCAGTTGACTGGACGTAACTGAGGGGGCCGCGAAAACGTGTGCTTAAGAGCATCCAGATCAACGATGCGAAAGGTCAGAAGGCACCGGTTCGAGCTGCTTTATTTACATACACCTACAGAGGACAACGTCTTGAGAAACTTGCAAAGAAAGACAGTTCGAAAGAGCCATACAAAAAAGCGGAGCGCCGACACACCACACACACATTTTCCCACTCTGACTAATCCACCAATTAACAACGGCGGGGGTATTCACAAAGAACGGTTGTTTGATTGGTAATGTAGCTGAAGTCCCGCATGATGTTTCCAAGCTGGAAAACGATGCCGTGCCGGCAGTGTTCCCGAAACCCCCGAATATGTGTCGAAATCGGTTCGACACATACTCGGGGCCTAGCGCAGCGACACGACTCCGAGGTTTTTACAACGCTCGATCCTTTATAATACGCGAAAACGTACTCCTGTCACTTCACGCTTCGGTTAAAACTCTTCCTACTGGTAAGAACCAACTTATTTGGCTAATCTGGTTTGTCTACAGGAACGGATAGGGTTCGAAAAGGGGCAGTTAAAATGGGCTGAACCCGCCCAGAAATAGTGCAGAACTACGAAGGCAGCAGCGGCACGGCAGAGCGCCATACGCCGCTGCCCATCGCGCCGGCCGGCCACCGCTCTCCGATTGACTGCAGCGCCGCCGCTGCATGCATCACGGAGGAGAATCCTTCGCGGCCGGCAGACTAGCACGTATTTCTAGGGAACATAACATAATGGCGGCCCATGACGCCACAGACGGCTTAGATGTGAGCCGCATAGACGCTAGCGCCAGATTCCTCTCTCGTGTATATTGTAAAAAACTCTATGGGTGATCCACGGCCTGACTGGAGGAGCGGCGAACGCGCACTTTCATACGGCCTGCGCACCCAACAAGGAAACGATACAGCAGATTCTTGACAGAGTGAGGGCGCTTCGAACCAACCTTCTATAGAATTCCTGTATATCGCGTAGCGCAAGAGTTGCGCGTCTGATTGCCACATGCCGCCGGTTCCAGTTCGACAGGAAAGCCCGCTTACAGTGCTGCGCGCAAGACCCCGTATTCAGTCAGTTCTGCTTAGCTGAGCATCGGCGGTTGTGGAAGCGGCGGCAGCGGCGGCGGCTTAGCTGATAAGCAGCCGAGCATCGTGCGCCACTTTATAAGCGACCCCAAACCATCCACCGCCGGCGGCGGCGGCGGCGGCGGCGTCCGCAGTGCTCCTCTATATTTAAAAAAGAAACAGCATCCGGCGCCAGGTTTCGATCCGAGGACTTTGCGGCCGCAGCGCGACGCGCTGCCGACTAAGCCACGGAAGCCACGCTGATATCAGTGTGAGTAACGCGCCTTATATCTTTAACGCATTCAAACTACGTCGTCAGCGGCGTGCGTTGGCGACTCAGTGGCGTTATAGCGGCTTGATAACTGCGTGGTGTACACGTGATACTACAAACCCGATGGAAGAGATGGAAGAGAAGGCGGCGAGGCGGTGGGCTGCGGGGGCCGAGCGCAAGCGCCGCAAGCGGGCCGACAACCGTGCATTCGCACTTTCACATTCTCCCCCTCGGGGAAATGCGGGGGAATTTTTTGTCAGGCCGCTCCTTCCTTACATGGGAGGGCTAATCGTTCTGCAGGCATTTTCAATAAAGTTGCTTCGCTCGCTCGCCGCTCCTCGCCACTCGTCCTCGCCGCTGCCACTGGCGCGGCTGCCGATGATGATGATGATGATGATCGATGATTACTATTGGTTTCCCCTTCGAAGCCGGGTGATGACATGTCATCTTACCAAAAAGGACTAATATAACCATGTTTTACAATCTTGGTTAAATACTAGCGGTGCTTAGGGCAGGCACTAAAGCTTATTAGGCACAAAACACTTTTTTTCCCTCTTACAGGTGGTAACTGTCCTAGGCAATATTCCCTTCTCTGCTTTTCGTCCACCAGCATTCTAATCTTCTTTTCGTCCCCTTGACAGCCTTGAAGTTAACTTCCTCTGTGATACCCTGTGATACTCTGTGCCTGATGATGATGATTGCTATTGGTTTCCCCTTTGAAGCGCGGTGATGACATGTCATCTTACCAAAAAGGACTAATATAACCATGTTTTACACTCTTGGTTTAATACTAGCGCTGCTTAGGGCAGGCACTAAAGCTTATTAGACCCGAAATACTTTCTTTTCCCTGCTACAGGGGGTAACTGTCCTAGGCAATATTCCCCTCTCTGCTTTTCGTCCATAAGCATTCTTATCTTCTTTTCGTTCCCTCGACAGCCTTGAAGTTAACTTCTTCTCTGATACCCTTAAATCCTAGGGCTTCTGGAAGCCCAATATTCCCTTCATGTAGATTTGGATGGATACCCTCACATTCTAACACTATGTGCCGCATAGTTTCTGTTTCTTTTCCGCAGACCACACATACCCCATAATTTTGTGAATACTTCCCCACAAAACTCTTAGTTCGCAGGCAACCTGCTCTAGCCTCAAAAAGAAAAGCACTGCCCTGGGAATTATCGTAGAAATTTTCCTTTCTGATGTTCATCTTCTCAGCCCTGTACATCTCTAACGACGCTTTAGCTTTAATTTTTTTCCCTCCATTTATTCGTTTCAATCTGCCTTGCCTCTTTTTTGGTTACCTTGGCTGTTTTGGATTCTCCATTGTTCTTTCCGTATTTCATCGTTAGCCTTCTAGTCTTTCTTAACCACTGCGTGTCCACGCTTTTCAAGTATAGGTACCTAAAAACCTTAGCTGCCCACCTTCGTTGGTCCATTGCCGTCAGCCTCATCTCAAAGCATATTTATTCTGAGCTTCTCTAACTTCAAACGACGCCCAGCCCATATCTCCCTGAACTGCTTCGTTAGTTGTTTTTCCATGCGCGCCTAAGGCCAAACGTCCTACCATTCTCTGGTTTACTTCAAGGCCTGATAGAACGTCTGATTTTAAGCAGAGTATAGCATTCGCAAACGTGAGACCCGGAACCATTACTCCTTTCCACATTCCTCTTACTACTTCATATTAGTTATTGTCATGTGTCAGGGCACCCCCCGAGAGGGGATGCATGAAACCCCCCGAAAAATAGAAGAAAAGAACAAAGGAACGAGAATTTTAAAGTGCGCGCCAGGAGTGCGCCAATCAGCAAGTGCCAGCGCCGACGCACCAAGGAATCCTGGGAAAAGATGGCAGCACACTGGTCGGCCAATCAGGGAAGGCCACGCAGGTGACAAGTGGCGAGATGGCCATATAAGGACAGGGAGAAGGCGAAGAGCCAATGAGGGTGCGCCACGGGAGAGCCCAGAGAGTATAAGCGGGGCGCACGAAGAGAAGCGGGAGGCAAGACAACGGGAGGCAAGAAACCGAAGAAACCAGGAGGCGGCCGGAGCACGTGAGCTTCGCGGAACGAGCCAGGGGGACGCGGCCAGGCCATCGACCACGCCATCCGAGCCTGGGCGGGAGCGGGCCGACTTCGCATCGGCACCGTCATCCTCGGCGCACCAAGAACTTGTGTCTTCGTGGCCCCAGCGGCATCGGTCGGGCACCAGCGGCCAGCGTCCACGCTTCGTCGAGGTTCGTCTCGACGGCCCCGAAAGGCGACGTTCGTGCCAAGCCTACCTGAGACCTCCAGCGGCAGCGGCTACCAGGGGGTAGCCACCGAGGAAGCGCGCCGCCGAAGGGATGACCGCGCGCATCAAACGCCGGCATCAAGGACATCCAGAGAGAGCGGCTACCAGGGGGCAGCCACAAAGGAAAGAAGTGAGGACGCGCGGAGCCCACGCCGTCCAGCGAGTGACTTCGCGCATCGAACGCCGGCACCGACGAAGCGAGACGACGGTTACCACTGAGTCCCGGCCACGCAAGGGTGCGGCACGTCAGCGACGACGACCGGGGTAGGCCAGTCCAGTAGGGACGCAGTTGTCAAGGACACAACTAGGGAGTTGTGGTTCGAGAGAGAATAACTAGAACTGTATGAGTGTATTTAGAGGGTACTTAGTGTAGGACTTTATAGTAGAGCCGTTTGGGTTTTGAGTAGAATTGTATTATTAAGCTATTAAGTTAGGGTTTTGTATTTGAGTTGTGTTTTGGAGTTGTTAGAGGCTCAAGTGTGTACCATTTATGTGCAGTTTAGAAATTGAGTGCTTTGCCTGAGGGTTTTTTTGTGTGTGCATTAAATGTGTGTTATGTCAAACTCGCCAACGGCTTCCCTGGGTCCATTTCTCCGAGCTGGTTAAGACCACCCCACCATCCGTTCACGTGACAGTTATACCCCAACAGAGATCTATGCTTCATTATAGCTGCGTTTCGCTTTCCCTTAAACTTAAGTTGCTCCTCGTGAGAACTTAAGTAGTTATCCGCTTCGTTTTTCCACACTCCCGAATATTTATATTCCTTCACTCTAGGTAATTCGCCTTGCTGGATAGACACTACGTCGGTGGTAGCGTCATTGAAAACCATTATTCCTGATTTTTCTGCACTAAAATTTAACCCGAGGTCAGTGGCTTCCTCACTGCTAATATTTATTAGCCGCTGCATATCGGTTTGGTTATCAGCTAAAAGAACAATGTCGTCTGCGTATAACATTCCCGGAATATGCTGTTGTACCACTTCGCCTTGCAGCATGTGGGTTAGGCTAAACCCTACTTGACTTTCTTCCAGTTTCTTTTCTAACCCTGCCATGTAAAGCATGAACAGTATTGGGCTCAAAGGGCATCCCTGTTTCAGTCCCCGATGGATGTTGACCTGCTGGGCGCATTTCTGTCCTTCCCAAGTAAGATGCACTCTATTGTCTTTATAGATTTCTATAAGGAACTGTACTAACTACACGCGAGAAGGGTGGCTTTCCCGCACGACCTGGAACTCAACATGGTGGATGGACGCGCCACTCTGCTCCCCTAGTACACTGTAGGGAGTTATATACAGGAACTCAAGGCCGAACTATAGTTCCCGTATATCCCTTAGCGCAATAGTTGCGCGTCTGATTGCCACATGCCGCGGGTTCAAATCAGACAGGAAAGCCCGCTTTCAGTGCTGCGCCCAAGACCCCGTATTGAGTCAGTTCTGCTCAGCTGAGCATCGGCGGTTGCGGAAGCGGCGGTAGCGGCTCAGCTGACAAGCAGCCGACTATCGTGCGCCAGTTTCTCTCCGCACCACTCCTCCTCGGCGCTGTCGCGGCGGCCCAGCGGCAGCTCCTACATTCGAGGCGGGTGGCTTCCCCGCACGACTGGAACTCAAGATGGCGAATGGACGCGCAACTCTGCTCCCCTAGGGGAGCTATATACAGGAACTCTAACCCTCTACCCTCCCAACCTTATTTTTTTTAGTCGACGCATCGCCTCTGGCCGAGCGAGACGACAACCCTTGCCGCACGTGTTTTGGATCTGCCGCGGAATATCACCGGTACCAATGAATACCTTCGCTGCTATATCTCACCAAAAAATTCCCCCGCATTTCCCCGAGGGGGAGAATGTGAAAGTGCGAATGCACGGTTGTCGGCCCGCTTGCGGCGCTTGCGCTCGGCCCCTGCAGCCCACCGCCTCGCCGCCTTCTCTTCCATCTCTTCCATCGGGTTTGTAGTATCACGTGTACACCACGCAGTTATCAAGCCGCTATAACGCCGCTGAGTCGCCAACGCACGCCGCTGACGACGTAGTTTGAATGCGTTAAAGATATAAGGCGTGTTACTCACACTGATATCAGCGTGGCTTCCGTGGCTTAGTCGGTAGCGCGTCGCGCTGCGGCCGCAAAGTCCTCGGATCGAAACCTGGCGCCGGATGCTGTTTCTTTTTTAAATGTAGAGGAGCACTGCGGACGCCGCCGACGCCGCCGCCGCCGCCGCCGCCGGCGGTGGATGGTTTGGGGTCGCTTATAAAGTGCATTCGCACTTAAAAGAAGACTCGTTGTGCACTTCAGTTGCATGATTAAGAGTTTTAGCTGTATGTTTTTGACAGTGCGCTTGCTGCCAGCGATCCGCTCAGCCCGACCGGAGCGTGAGCAGCAGAAACACGTTTAGCTAAGCGATAAGCGTATCTCCATGATATCACACTTTGGATCAATAAGGGAAGTCCAGGTCACATCCAAGACACCCTGCAATTGGCCCTGAATGCAGTAGGAAGAGCAGCCCACAACATAGGACTAGAATGCTCTGCAGAGAAAACGGAACTCTTAGTAGTCCACAATCCTCGATGGAAGCCCCCCACCATACACCTAAGCCACGAAAACCACGACATATACCCCAAGCCCTCCATAAAAATTCTGGGCCTCCACATACAAAGTGACGGTGGAGGACACAGAGCGGTGAGCCAAATCATACAGCAGTGTGAGCAGACCTTACACATGATGAGAAGAGTGTCAAACAGAAATAAAGGGCTCAAGGAAGGAGACTTAATCCGCCTCAGGGACGCCATCATTACCACCCGCATCAGATATCAAGCCCCTTACATAAACCTCACCAAAACATTAGAAAATCGGCTGGATACACTAATCAGGAAAGCAACAAAACTTTCCCTAGGAATTCCCTTCAGCGCCAGCACAACGAAGCTTCTCAGCACAGGGACTCTCCATACCACCGAAGAAATTATAACCACACAGCGTCACAACCAACTAATACGGCTAAACAGCACTCACTCGGGACGAGCTATACTCACAGAACTCGGATACCAACCAAGCCCCACCCAGGTCACTACAACCTCCATCAAGCAAGACATCCTCAAGCACATACAGGTGGCACCCATCCCACGGCACATGGACAAAGAAAGGAATCCATCTCGACGACAAATTAGAGCGGCATTTTATTCAAAGAAGGTTGTCAGAGATCCCCACCAAAAACACATATTCACGGATGCAGCCAAGAGAGGACCTATGTGTGGAATAGCCTATACGAACCTCAAAGAAGACGAATGCTCGATGCACACCAGCTGTACCACTCCGGAAGAAGCTGAAATGCTAGCCATAGCACTCGCAATTGGCCAAACGACGACCCCCACCACACTTACAAATATTTACACGGACTCCAAGAAGGCATGTCACCTACTTGCAAGCGGAATCACCTTTCCAT
Source organism: Haemaphysalis longicornis (assembly GCF_048455015.1). Lineage (NCBI taxonomy): Eukaryota > Metazoa > Arthropoda > Arachnida > Ixodida > Ixodidae > Haemaphysalis > Haemaphysalis longicornis. The sequence goes on from NW_027526203.1 coordinate 76,456,186, forward strand.
CTGCACTGCAACTTTTAGCCACAGGAAGAGGACAGGCCAGAATTCACTGGGTACCTGGGCACATGGGATTAGCTGGGAACGAACGAGCCAATCAACTCGCCCGTGAAGCACTCATCCGGGCTCCCGCTGACCATGTATGTACCCTGAAATCTCACCCCCAACGTCGTATCAAAATGAGACAGTACCTCCACGAGAGGATGGAGTATCCACCCCCCCATCCTTTGTTGGACAGAGAAGAACAAACACTACTCAGACAAGCACAAACAAACACACTACAAACTCCGGCATGGTTACACCGCCTAAGGCATGGCACCACCAGCCCACCCCCCCCAGTGCAGCCACTGCAACGCCACACTTAACCAAGAACATATATTGTGGGAATGCACTAACACCTCAGCACTCAGAACACATCACACTAAGGAGTGGCTGGCTACCGCCTGCAATCACCAAGATCAACGGGACCTGGTGGCCTTCATCCGAAGTGCTACCAGCAGCTGCCTGGACGGAGGCGGCTGACGGATGCCACCCCAACCACTGCGATAATAGACAAAAAATAAAGTTTTCTCTCTCTCTCTCTCTCTCTCTCTCTCGGCGCGAAATCATTCGCGTCACTGGTCGTGCCCTGTGCGCGTGCAAACCAAAGCATCATTCGAAAGGAAGAATAAGAACTGATATTTCAGTCACAGAAAATGCCGCGTTTATTGCCTGCCTCACAATTTTCATATAATACAGTCGCTGATATGGTATGAAGGCCTCGCATATTTTTCTTCATGTGCCCCGAGTTAAAAATGTTTCTTTCAATTTTTTGATTAGGCGCTTCCGAGTGATAATGTTAGGATGTTTGACCCTATTAGACCAAAAATTCAAAAGGGGGGAAGGAGTCGCCTATTTCAATGGCGCACATGTAAATTTACACGGAAAGGTATCACGTGTAGCCACGGCAGGGCTAGGGCAGTGGCAAATGCGCGCGCACCGCCGCTCTACCCTGCCCGTGCTGTAGGTCAACCGGCGAGGGTTGTTCTGCAGCGCCACGAACTAGCGGCGGTGAAAGGTCGGAACTATACCCGAAGCGCAGGCCGTATGAAAGTGCGCGCCCGCCGCTCCTCCAGCCCGGTCGTGGGTGTTCCCAGCGTTTCTTACAATATACATACTAAGAAACTCTATGATCCCAGCGGCAGCGTGCTGCGGCGTGGACCTGCTTTCTCTTTCCCGCAGCGTTTCATTCCACGCCATCCATGCTTCTGCCGTTCCTGACGCATGCGCAACAGCTCACCTGCGCTGATTTTTTTTTTAAATGCAGAGCATTTCAGTAACTCACGATGTCACCCGCGTTGGTGTCCGTAGTCCGCATCGCTCCCCCTACACTATATAAAAAAATAATACCTTCGGCGCCAGGTTTCGATCCCACGACTCTACGGGCGGAACGCAAGGTACACGGCGCTCTACTGACTGCTCAACAAAGCCGACACAGAATGGAAGGTTACGCACGCGCCTTATATCCTTGACTCATTCAACCGTCGGTCACAGGTGCGCCCTCTCCCGCGCGTCCTCCTCGCCTTCTCTCCGCTCGCAACACCCCCTCTCGCCGCGTTCGGTTCGGGCGCACAAGTGGGGACGTGCGCAACACCCTCTCTTGCCGCGTTGGGTTCGCATCACGCGTTCGTGTGGTGGCGCGATTTCGGCGCTATAACACTCTCTCGCGAAGGGCATTGGATTGGATTCGATTGGATTGGTTTGGCTTGGATTTGGATTGGGTTGGATTAAAGTGGATTGTGTTGGATTGTGTTGCGTCATAGCCGCGCCACGTTGCGTCATAGCCGCTCCACGTTGCGTAATAGCCGCGGCAGGGGGTTCACGGCACGTTTCACGTTTCAACATCGACTTCATCGACAATATCTATGCTGGAAGACAACAATTACAACAACAACAACCAATACGTAATCCATAAGACTTGCAGGCGCGCCCCCCGCGGAAATGCTCTGCATATGATCGTGCCCCTCGCGAGGGGGATGTTTTTTAGTGGCATAAAACACCGTTAGCCTCCCCATAAATAGTACGCCATGCTCAGAGTTATTACTTCAGCGCTCTGTAACAAAACATAAAAATAAAAAGAAATTACTTTGGAGAAAGAGAAATTGACCGTTCATCCCGACCCTGCAAAAATTGATGCCCGGGAAAGTGTTACAAAACTACTACACCTTCTCACTGGGAATAAACTGTTTTAATACTTTACAGTAACACTGTGAATGATCGCTTTGTGGGCGCTGCAGTATGGACGCTGTTGGGCTCTCTGCTAAACTTCGGCTTGTCTTGTCTCTGGCGCTGTGCTTACTAAGTATCAATATTTAAAACTTCTTTTACTTACTTTACCTTTTTATCACACAAAACTAACAATGCAAAAGCAAGAGAAGGAGACAATTAAAGCGACTCGTTTAAATTGATTGATTGATTGTGGGGGTTTAATGCGCCGACGCAACGCAGGCGATGAGGCGCGCCGTAGTGGAGGGCTCCGGATTAATTTTGACCACCTGGGGATCTTTAACGTGCGCCGAAATCTCGTACACACGGGCGTTTTTGCTTTTCGCCTCCATCAGAAAAGCGGCCGCCGCGGCCGGGAATCGAACCCGCGACCTCGTGCTCAGCAGCGCAACGCCTTAGCCACTGAGCCACCGCGGCGGGTTACTCGTTTAAACAAAGTTAAAAACGTGGCGCAAACTAGACGGGACAAGAGAGACAAGAAATACAGATACAGCGCCAATTTCTTGTCTCTCTTGTCCCGTCTAGTTTGCGCCACGTTTTTAACTTTGTTTGAACTATGTACCAACTAGCTCAGCAACAAGTTTTGTTACTCGTTTAAATTCGAGTGGTACTACGCTGCGCTGAGAGTAATTGACACCACTTGCTCCGAGCCAGCCTGAGGTGAAATCAAGACATAACTGTGACATAACAAAGCTTTAGGCCCTTTTTTTTTTATCGAAGCACCACCACGCCCGATTACACAACCCCCGTGCACGTATTAACACTACTATAGTTTCGCGTTACCTGTGGAAATGAGAGGAAAATGGTGCAGTAAAACGCCAGGCGTACGGGAGTTGCTGTTGCAACCTTGTACAGCACATAGTTTCCGTAGGTACCCAGGAAAGCGCTCCGCTCCAACCGTTGGCAGCATCGTACCGTAGTTCACCGTGCCCGCCGTGCACGGTACTAAACGTGTTCACTGACGATACAACGCACCTCGCAACTCCACCCACAGCAAAAATTAGGTGCACACCAAATCTACATGAATAAACGAATGCAAATGCGCATCACCAAAACACGCGAGGCGCGTTTCCTAGCAGACGAAGTTTAGGAGCGCCTCTCCGAACACTACAAGGACTGCATCACAGAGCCAAGGTAAATATAATTGGTAGCGAAGCCAGGGGGATGAAACTCTGCCGTTTATCTGTCCCGTGACTGCAGCGATTCTAACGTTTGGGGGCGGTACTACATACGAGCATAAATGAACGTTGTTGCATTTTATATTGATTACCAGGTTACTTATTAATTACGGAATTTTTAATATGCAACTGAACTTAAAAGTTGCGGTTCTAGACTGCGAAAATACGAGCGCCACCCGGAGTGGAAAACCGGAACCGCGCCTTTCTGCCTCGCACCGCTGAAAAGGGGCGTTTCTTGTCGCGCCCATAGATATGCTACGATCCACGGTGTTCCGAGGGCCGTTTTTACCACCGTGAAGTTTGTTTCATCGAAACAGACGCATGAATGGATTCGCGCCGTTATCACAGATTGTGCTGTACTGAGTGGTGTCAAAATTCTTCACGGCAGGACGGCATAAAATTCTTTTGGATCCCGGTGGACGAAAGGTACGATGTGCATGCTGCTCGATTTGTTTTTCTACGCTTGCACGACATAGCAGGATGCGGTTGCAGCAGTAGCTTTATAATTTAAGTGAGCATACACGTGCACTATTTATTTATTACAATCTGATTGTCTTCTTTTTTTTCCTCTTTAATTACGCATGAAATACGTGGCACAGCATCAGACAATAAATCCAATAACTACATTAGCTACACACGCTTGTTTATACGTGCGTTATTGATTTAATGCGTTCCGATCACGTGTTTTGCTTTTTAGCGCAAGTGAATGCACGGGATGCAGCAAAATGTATATGAGGCAACATATACAATGACTAATGCAACAGTGTGAGCTTTTCTGCACCCTTTTTATTATCTTTTGATTGCCTGCGTTTAGTTTGTTTTCGTAGCTTGCGTTTTTGTTGTTATTGTTATTATTATTATTGTGATTGTTATAATTATTATCAGTATTATTGTTGTCGTTATTATTATCAGCCTATTTATGCCCACAGCTGGAGGAAGGCATCTCCCATACAGTTTTGGTTCAACGGGTACGGGTCCATAGGTTAATATCGTGTTGTTAGCACTACGTTAACTTAGTAGTGACTACATTAATTATTCTATTGCGTTTCAGTTGTGTGTTCTGTATTTTGTCTTCACCTGAATCCACGGCATATAACAGAATGAATTTGTAGCAATAAATATAGAAACTAAGGAATTACTGTATATGTTTATAATACAGTAATAACTGTAATTCCACCACTTACAATTTATAATTTACGCTTCAGTTCCGTGCTTCGAGTTTCAGCTTTCACTTCAGGAACGATATATTCATAAAAACGTAGTTACACCTATAAGCCGATAAATAATGACACAATGCAGGCTTAACCTGTCCTAGTAATTTATTACAGCTTTGTAATTAAGGTGTTTACAACCGGTTTACTGCAGGGCCCGAGAAATACCTAAGGAATATATAGCGCGCGGAAGTATATATGCATTAATAATAGTTTAGAAATCCTGGTGTGGGATGGCTGCTTTTGTCTGCAGAAATGTATTTTGGATTAGGAGGAAAGGTGGGTTGTTGCCACCGAACATTATGATCGCACAACTTCCCAGCCGCGGCGGCCGCTTTTCTGATGGAGGCGAAAAGCAAAAACGCCCGTGTGTACGAGATTTGGGCGCACGTTAAAGATCCCCAGGTGGTCAAAATTAATCCGGAGCCCTCCACTACGGCGCGCCTCATCGCCTGCGCTGCGTCGGCGCGTTAAACCCTACAATCAATCAATTATGATCGCACAAATAGAAAAACGTATCCGCATCTCTTAAAATGACGGCAGGTTTAAATTTAAAATTTGCCTTTACGATTGGTGTTATGGCAAGTCGTCTTTGTAGTCAAAATCAATTTAAGAAAGAAATATTCCTAATATATCAGATAACGTTTATTTCGAACACAGAGTCCAGTTTTCACTCAAAACTATCGTATGTGCGCTTGAAAGTAGCAATAAAGCTAGTATTCGTTCTAACCCAAATATACACACGTGCTTGTTGATGTTCCAGATCTCGCGTTTGGATCCAGTGTGCGAGAAGGCAGGCCTCACTCATCTACCACCTCGTCAGACCTACAGCACCTACCGGCTGTGTCCTGCCCATTTCACCAGCAGAGACTACGCGGACCTTGGACAGAGAAAGAACAGGACAGATATGCACTGGCTGGATACCTAGTTATTAGCATGCGGCCATGAGCCCTACAGTTTTGTATGCGACTAGGAACGTAAAGAATCCAAGTTGTGTCTTTATGCATGCATGGTACATTTAGGCAATAAAAATTAAAAAAAAAACTGCGCCCTTCATTCTTGTCTAGATTGTGTGTAATAATAGACCAAAACAACGTCGTACTTAGAATAAGAGGTGCAAAAAGAAGTGAACGCGCAAAACTTTATCAATCAGAATGAAACAATTGCCCCGTTGCGCAACAATGGCGGGTTGCGCAACAGGAACAAGATCGTCCGCTGGCCATCTGAATGGGTTTTGAATTGGCGCTAAATCCCCCCCTCGCCCCCCCCCCCCGCTCGGCTTTTCAGTCCTCAACAAGATGGCGTCTCCCAATGCATGTCTGCAACGCGCCGCCAAGTTTTTAGTACCGCCCCCAAACACCAGGGGTTTGTACGGCACTGCGAGCGAATATCGCGTCCCATGCAATGTATAGGAAGTTTCACTCCTCTGGCGAAGCTTCGTGCAAAAAGCGGTTCAGAACCTATTGCCAGCGACATCAGCCTGCAGGCTTACGGGACTGGCGATTAAAGCGCGACTACACGAGGAGAGAACAAACACTAGTAACAAAAAAACAAGTTTTGTTCAACAATAAAACAGCATTGATATTTTACGAACGATATTTATTTCTGAATCACATTTATTAAGGCACAGTGTGCAAATAATTTATGAAAATATTGTTCATTCTCAGAAACGTTTTTTGTAGCGCCCTCCGAAGAATGGCACATGTGATTTCTCTGGATGCAGACCTTGTAGTGCTCGGAAAGTTCGTCTGCTAGGAAACGCCCCTCGCTTGTTTTGGTGGTGCGCATTTGCTTTCGTTTTTCCTCGTTAATTTGCTGTGCACTTAATTTTTGCTGTGCGTGGAGTTGCGAGGTGCGTTGTATCGTTGGTGAACACGTTTAGTACCGTGCCCGGCGGGCACGTTGAACTACGGGACGATGCTGCCAGCGGTTGGAGCGCAACGCTTTCCTCGGTACCTACGGAAACGATGTGCTGTACAAGGTTGCAACAGCAACTCCCGTACGCCTGGCGTTTGACTCCACCATTTTCCTATCATTTCCACAGGTAACGCAAAACTACAGTACTGTTAATACGTGCACGGGGGTTGTGTAAGGAGACGTGGCGGTGCTTCGAAAAAAAAAGGGTCTACTGCTTTGTTATAGCACAGTTATCTGTTGATTTCACCTCAGGCTGGCTCGGAGCAAGTGGTGTCAATTACTCTAGGACTTCGCAGCGTAGCACCACTCGAATTTAAACGAGTCGCTTTAATTGTCTATATCAGTGTCTCCTCTATTGCATTACAACGCTTGTAGTGATCGTTACATCCCACACCTGTATGCGCAATCATTATTTCCATCGCAGTACTGTGTTGTGCTGCTTCGTGCTGCGCTGCTGCCAGATCTTTCCTGTTATGTACTTTTACATACTGCCGTCGCTTTCTATTGCATTGACCCATTTATCCTCTTTGTACTTATTTGTTGGGACACTTGCCTAAAAAATTCCCCCGCATTTCCCCGAGGAGGAGAATGTGAAAGTGCGAATGCACGGTTGTCTGCCCGCTTGCGGCGCTTGCGCTCGGCCCCCGCAGCCCACCGCCTCGCCGCCTTCTCTTCCATCTCTTCCATCGGGTTTGTAGTATTCCGTGTACACCACGCAGTTATCTAGCCGCTATAACGCCGCTGAGTCGCCAACGCATGCCGCTGACGACGTAGTTTGAATGCGTTAAAGATATAAGGCGCGTTCTGACACCGATATCAGCGTCGCGTCCGTAGCTTGGTCGGTAGAGCGTCGCGCTGCGGCCGCAAAGTCCTCGGATCGAAACCTGGCGCCGGATGCTGTTTCTTTTATAATATAGAGGAGCACTGCGGACGCCGCCGACGCCGCCGCCGCCGGCGGTGGATGGTTTGGGGTCGCTTATAAAGTGCATTCGCACTTAAAATGCAACCAGGAAATTACAGACGTGAATGCTGAGTGAACTTACTGTAGAAACCCATGTCTATTTGATAAGACGCCGGGACAGCAGCGGTGTGCTCGCTGCACTTTCGTGAATAGGCATTCCCGCGGCCCGGTTTTCTGCGTCAATATGCAGTGCCTAGTTCTTTCCTTTTGTTTAGAAGTAGTTGACGCTCATTAGAAGTTGTTTAGAAGTGCTGTTGACACTTTTATTGCTCATAATGCTATTTGTTACGGGTAAAGTCAATTTTTCGGTGCGTAAGGAAAATCATAATGCATGTAGTGCCCACGAACATTTTGTACAGGCATCCACAGAATAAAACGGACCAAGCGAGCGGCGCGCGATAGCTATCGGTGCGACACCTTCCGGCCCAGCGCCTGCTGTCGAGATAGCGGAGGGCGCATGCGTGTCCCTCCCTATAGTTTGTGCATGTCAGTTTCCTTGACTGCGGCTGCAGCACTCCGTTCCTCGCGAATGCGACGCGCGGCGGCGCCTTGCGCGGCTCGCCTACCGAGCGGGCGTGATGCTTGGCAGCAGCCGGCAGCGTGCGCCATGCACTGATGCCGCGTAACTGTGCGTTCATCTGAGAATGTTTGATCGGCCTCTTTTTGTCATTTTAATGACTGGAACGCAAACTGGCGTTGAAGAAAGGCTGCGATAAAGATTCACACATGACTAAAACAGTGCTGGTCGTTATGCGACGAACACAGTTGATAGCAAGAACTGAATACAGCGAAGGTTTATTCGGTTCGGAACAAAAACAAAAAGACATCGGCGATTGTCCGAGTGGTTCCCCTTATTAATTGTTTGTGAAATTTCCGTCGTTTTCGATAACTTCACGAAAGCGTCGGGGGAGTGACTTATAAGCAACTTTATGATTTCGGGACGGGGGCGCAGGCGTCCCCATTCATCTTCCACTGCCTGCCACAACTCGTCCGCCGTGCGAACGCATTCATTTCGTTTGCCGAGATTCATCTTCATAATCCCCCACACATTTTCTATCGGATTTAGGTCTGCCCCGCACGGAGGCCACCGAAGCTGTCGCACCGCGTGGTCCTCGAGCAGTGACCTCACGGCTCGTGCTGTGAAGACAGGGCTTCGGTCCTGTTGCAGGATGAAGCACCCGTGCAGGACGTAGGGGAGCAGACTTGTCGAAATGATGTTACAGTACTGGGAAGCATTGAATGGCCCAGATACGCTGACGAGGGGTCCCAGGCCGTCCGCACTCATTGCGCCCCATACGCTGACGGAGCACCTCCCACTGGAAAGGGCGCTTTGGATGTAGCCGCGCTGGTATCTAAATACCATCGGGCTAAATACATTCAGGAAAGATATCTCCGAAGATGTTCGGAGGGTATACTAGCTAAATCAATGAAAGGACATTCCCCATGTTTGATAGTTTATATCGATTGAAATTACTGGCACATTTTTTAGCGGGAGGCTGCACTCCCACTGCACCGTAGGCAAACAGTATCCTGTATAAAACTATGCATCAATTTCATCCTCTTTCCACATCGGGAATTACAAAAGCCCCGTTAGCCCATGCGGGTTACCTGAAGTGTTTCGTAAAAAAAATAGTGACAAGAAACGCTTAACAAACGGGGCTTATAAAACTACGATTAAAACGTTTCAAATAAACCCGGCTGAATAAAATTTACAGGGCCATTGTATATCGGTTGCTCCGAAATATAGTTATTAACAGGTAGTTATGCATTGCTAGCCTTAACAATTACGCTTAGCGTTGCACTCGGGGCCCCGAAGGAATGCTCAGCAATTCTCACATTAAACCGTCCTTCCGATTTGACCTCTTACACTGTAGTAGTTTATATATCATCTAGAATGCACATTACCAGCTACGTTTCACAGTTCAGTTTCGTACCTGCAGCTCATCGGACGCCAAACACGCCGCTGCTGAATCCAGCGAGTGGAGAAAGTCGATTCGTCTGTGAATATAACTTCCTTCCACTCGTCCTTTGTCCACCGCTCCACCGCCCGGGCGAACTCCAGCCATGCTCTGGCGGTCCGTCAGGCGCGGTTTCTGCGCTGCCACGCAACTCCCGATTCCCGTCTCCTTCAGTCGTCTTCGAATTGCCTCGCAAGAGACATTCAATGGCAGCTCCTGTCGAATTTCTTTTGCAGATAGGAGGGGATCTGCCACAGCGGCTGCGACAATCAGTAATTCCTGCTGCTCACTGGTTACTTTAGGCCACCCGCTGCGCTCTGCGTCAATGAGTCTGCCCTGATCATCGCGGCAAGCTGGAATAATGCGGCTTACAGAAGTCCTAGACCTCCCGGTGAGATGGCAACTTTCCCACTGAGTAGTCCCTTCGATGAAAAGTCGCACTATGTGGCTTCGTTGCTCGATGGGGATGCGGGATAGCATTCTTCACGAATATGGCCATGCAGTACGAGTTACGTGCCTTATATGCTTCATAGCTATCGCTGTCCAATGGGTGACATGGAAGGAAACGCCTCATTGCTTTTCGATAGCAATTCACTCACACCGACATTTGTGTATTTCGGTCTATTTTTCCGAAGCGATTAAACTCTTTCCTTCTTACTTTCTTCCCTCCTCCCTTCTTTAAACCGCCTCACATATGCCGCACGCAAAAAACTCCAAATTAAAAAAAAATTCCCCGCATTTCCCCGAGGGGAAAAATGTGAAAGTGCGAATGCACGAGTTGAATTTGCGCGGTTCGGTAATGTTCGCGAAAGAGAGATCACAAACACACACACAACTACAAAGAAAGAAAGATGCATTTATTCACCGACACCTATTTGTGTTGTCGTTGTACTTGATTGCTAGAGCGGATCTCAGCTTTGAAATTTCGTGTCAGTACTCCTTTAAGCGGGTGCATTAGCCCTTCTCACGCCCGATTCCTGGCCAATCCCCCACGTGGGTATGTGCCATGTCAGCGGCCAGGCAGCGCGCGCCCATCTCCCCCCGTTGCCAAGGAAGACGAGGAGATTCCTGGCCAATCCCCCACGTGGGTATGTGCCATGTCAGCGGCCAGGCAGCGCGCGCCCATCTCCCCCCGTTGCCAAGGAAGACGAGGAGCGCGCGCACCCGCAGCTGTTGCTATGCGGACGGCGGCGGACGCTTCAGGCTCGCTTAAGAAGTGCATTCGCACTTAAAAAAAATATCGCTGTTTTTAGTTCTATCAACTGTGTGTTGGTCGCATAACGACCAGCACTGGTTCAGTCATGTGTGAATCTTTATCGTAGCCTTTCTTCAACGCCGGTTTGCGTTTCAGTAAATAAAATGATAAAAAGAGCGCCGAACGAACATTCTCAAATGAACGCACAGATACGCGGCATCAGCGCATGGCGCACGCTGCCGGCTGCTGACATGCATCACGCCCGGTCGGTAGGCGCGCTGTGCAAGGCGCCGCCGCGCGTCGCATTGGAGAGGAACAAAGTGCTGCAGCCGAAATCAAGGAAACTGACATGCACAAACTCTAGGGAGGGACACGCATGCGCCGTCCGCTATCTCGACAGCAGGCGCTGGGCCGGAAGGTGTCGCGCCGATAGTTTTCGCGCACCCCTCGCTTGGTCCGGTTTATTCTGTGACCGCCTGTACTTATTGTATACGTGCTGACTTTGTGCAGTGTGGTAAGGTTGTTTTATGTTTATCCTGAAATAAAATTCCAATCTTGATTAAAGCATGACTATTCGTTATTTCTTTTCTTAGAACAGAAGTACACAAACTGAGAAAGCATTATATAACCTTGATCTATACTTAAGGCACGCACGCAACCTGCGTATGTGCGAGGCAATTAAACCGAGCAGTGGCGTTGGTAGAAATTGGTATCGGGGTAAGGCGTGGGCACGTTTTAGATACGAAAGGGGGACCGGGGAGAACGGTCAAGTGTCATTTTTGCTCTGTATCCCAAGGCAGAAAAAAAAAATTCCGGTCGGGGGGGGGGGGGGGGGGGTGGGGGGGGGTACGTGCCCGGTTCCCGGTTTGCCACCCATTGCAATCAAAGTAAACAACTGATTGCTTTTATAAAGCAGTGGAAGGCATGGATACAGAATAAAGGTTCAGATAAAATGCAAGATGTTTTTTATACACACCGAGGCGAATCATACGACAGTATGCCTAAGTACGCTTCTCTAGTCACGAGTCTGTACTAGTTAAGCTGGCGTTGTCTTGAAGCGCACACGCCAAGGGCTCACCAACTTGCGTCAGATGGTAATGACATGAGCCCTGAGCGATCAGAGGCCTGCTAAAGCTATTTTGAACTCAAATTTTCGCGCTAATGCCACCACAATGAAGTGACTTTTTGACCGAATCTTGCGTCACATCCTGTTTATTTTTTGTTCCGCCGGAAGTGTTCCGTCCTCACACAGATTGCGCTAAGCCCCATGAGCAGCTTAAGAGCCGCCATTTTCTGAACGTATGGGCTTCTATGGAAGCTTCGCTACCAGTTACATTTACCTTGACAGAGCAACGCCGTGCCATTCTTCAGAGGGCGATACAAAAAAGGTTTTTGAGAATGAACAACATTTTCATAAGTTATTTGCACACTGGGCCTTAATAAATGTGATTCAGAAATAAATATCGTTCGTACAATGTAAATGTTGTTTTATTGTAGAACAAAACTTGGTTTTTTGTTACTAGTGTTTGTTCCCTCCTCGCCTAGCCGCGCTTCAATCGCCACTCCCATAAGCCCTTATGCTGATGTTGCTGGCAATAGGTTCTGAACCACTTTTCGCCCGAAGTTTCGCTACCATTTAGATTTACCTTGGCGAAACTTCTTCCAAGCGTTGCTTCAGTGCTCCGAAAAATCTGAAGTAATACCGCGGTGTTTAATGCCAGTCGATTTGCACAGGGAGCAGTGGAAGGAAACCCGCAATGCCTGCGTTGTCTGTAGCCGCCATTGCAATAGTTTCGGTCATTAAAAAAATAGTAGCATTGCCTTCTTTGCTGTTCAATCCATAGAGTTTCTTAGTAGTATACTAGAGAGGAAACTGCATCTCGTAAGCCATGTCGTCATGGGGGTTCATGGGAATACATCCTTTTTGTCTTGGGCTTGGCATGACAACTGGATTCTTAAGCGGTTTTTGGGATTTGCTTTCTTCACTATGCATTCACACGTTTACGAGCTACAAGGAAGCCGAAATCCTCCCGTTTCTCTGGTAGCCGTGTTCAGAGAAACAGCAGGCAATGCGTGATCGCACCTGACGTTGCTCATGCCGCCGTCGAAGGACGTATGACTGAGCCGGTAATATGCCGCCGCGAAATTTGCAGCCGACGAAAAGAACAAACAAAACATGCTTCGACGAAGACAAGATACGACAGATACGGGCGCTTGTATGCGTCCTATCTTGTCATCGTCCACGACTGTTTAACGCCACGTTTTCATTTTTCGTCTTAAACTAGCTGGCGGTCGTGGTGCACCGGTTCAGCACGAAGGCAACGTTTTCATAGGCACGCTCAAAAAACTTTCGAAACTCTTCAAACAACTTATTTTTTGAAATAATGGTAAAATTAATAAAATCACAGTCTCTAATGAGTAACCCCCCAAATAATAACATTGTTCGTAACTAATTGGCCTGCGGAATAGCAGGCACAACCGTTCCGGCAAAAATATGCTTTAGTTCTTTTTTTCTTAGTTTTAAAACAGGCTGTTTTTATTTTCCACTTACATAATTGAACACTATTCTTCTCGTTTTTGTGGCACTTTGTTTAAATTTGCGGTCACTAAAACGTTTCAATCCAAGCGGATGATGAAACTAAGGCGAGCGCGATGTATAATGGCGGCCCATGACGACACAGACGACCTTGATGTGAGCCGCATAGACGCTAGCGCCGGATTCCTCTCTAGTGTATACTGTAAGAAACTCTATGGTTCAATCTAACCTGCGCGCCCGCGCCTTGTCATTTTATCGTGAGTGGGATTGCGGTTCTACAGTTGTAAAGTTAAAACCGTCATGCCGTCCGGACAGGATGAGATAAGAGGCGCTGCCAAGACACGAACTAAAGGGTAGCTTGAGACCACCTAGCCGATATCTGCAAGTAATGAGCTCGGTAGATGCGGCTTACAATACAGGAAAGCTTTTTTTTTCGTCGCGCCTCCCCCCCCCCCCCTCTCCCCAACTAAGCGCACTGTACACACGCTCAATTTTTTACCGATAGCAGGGGGAGCGTCCACCGTTCGGTCGATCAGCGCCGCGAGATGGTGGGATACGGGCAACTCGGCCAGAGTATCCCCATGCGCACTAAGCAAAGGCCACTGCGGCCGTCGTCTGCTTGGCTGTTCCAAGAGCAGAGGGCCGCCCCCAGGTTTTGTTATTCGCTTATAACACTGCCTGCCACACTCGAAATGTTTTAAATGCAGAGCATTTCTTAGCCTCGCCCCTTCCTGCGTCGGGCGGCGTCCACAGCTCCGCGTCCGCAGCAGGTGCGCGCCTCCTCCTTCCCTCCTCTCTCTCAACAGCAGCTGGCGCGCGCATGCGTCGTAGTCAGCCCGTTGCTCCGTCGCGGTCTCGGCGTAACAGGTGCGTGGTAGCAGCGCGGTGGGGCGTGGAAGGGCTTGCGCTGCTTGCGCATGCGCGCTCTCCCCCACCCCACCCCCCCAACCCCCCAGTACTGCTCTCCCTCCACTGCGCTCGCTGCCGTCACGGCGAATTTCTACAGCGTGTTTCTACAGTGAAGGACAGCCGAAGCTGAGTATTTACCTGCACGGTTTCTTTCTCGTTGTGTCGGGGTTTCAGCCGAGATGACACGTAGAAAGCTGGTACAGTGTGGTAGCTGTCCGCGGCACGTAGATGCAGAGGAGTTTCAGCGGGAGGGCGGCGAGGCAGACGAAGGGGCAGGTACGTGTCGGTTATGCGTAGTGGTGTCGCGGCTAGAACGCGTAGAAGCGGATAACTCGGGGTTAGGTAAGCGGGTTGCAGAACTGGAGGCAGCGCTAAGTAACGAACGCGATGAACGGAGGGCCGTTGAGGGAAAGCTAGAAGCAGCTGAGAGGAAGCTAGAAAGGAGCGTCATTTAGCCAACAAATGACGACCACCTCGGCCCATGCAACGAAGCGGAGGCATGCGCCGAGGTGACACCGGGGGTGGAAGCAACAATAGGCAACAGCTACTCCCACGTGCTGCGAAATAGGACAGCAAAACCAGTCGATAACCCGGGTACCAGTAAAGAGCGGCACGTGGCAGATGATCATTGCGGGTGACTCTAACATGAAGAGGAGCAGCGCTGCCATAGTGGAAAGGGTAAAGGGGGATAAGCGTGTGAAGGTGGGGTGTTTCCCAGGTCAAACGATGCAGACGGTGATGACTGCAGCGAAAGGGCAGCTGGCCTTGTCTAGTAAAGCCAGAAACCTTGTGGTGATTGCCGCGGCGCTTAACGATGTTCTAAAGGGAGAGGAGGGAAAACTTGACCAGGAGATAGCGAAGGGGGTAAAGGACCTGCGGGCGACGGCCCCAAATGTGCGCATTGCAGTCTGCACCGTGCCGGAGGTGATGAAGCAGGGCGTGCACACCGAACGGGTAGTACTCGCTGCTAACAGCGAGATCGTGAGGTGCGGCAGGGAACTTGGGCTGGAAGTGATAGACGTGAACAGGGTAGTGGGCAGCATCGGACATAGGCAAGCTTTTCAGTGGGACGGGATTCACTTCAGCCCCAGGCTAGGAAACAAGGTGGGGTGGCGCTTAGGTGGGAGATCGGTAGCTTTTTTAGGGGGCCCCGCGCAGCTAAGGAAGGCAAACTAGGAGACAAAGGGGAAGCAAGAGCCACACGCACACTCAACGCTGGGAGGCAGCCAGGCCTAGAGCTAAACGGAGAACCTACGGACGTAACTGAGAGCGTTGACAGAAGCCATTTAAGTGGAAACAATGGAGCAAACAATTCTGTGAAAGGCAAAAACAGACTCCGTAAGCGGAAAGGGAAAAACAAATGCAATGAATATTTAATCAGCTACATAAATATGCAGGGAGGCAGAAAGCCAGATAAGTAGGTGGAAATTCAAAAACAACTTGATCGGGAACGAATATACGTGTACGCTTTAGCCGAGACTCACCTCCGGGACCTGGAAGCCCCACCTATCCTAAACAATTATGTCTGGGAAGGTTGCAACAGGACCACAGGAATGAAGAAAGGGGGAGGTATTGGCATGCTCATTAAACAAGGGACCGACTGGCAGACAGTGCATGAAAGTTGTAAAGAGCATCTATGGGTTAGAGGCACCATAGAGGTGAAAAATACATTGTTAGGAGTGGTGTATCTGTGGACCGGAAGCCGGGCTAGGGAGGAAAATGAGGAAATGGTAAACTGTTTGAGAAGAGATATAAACGAGTTCAAAGATTCGGGCGAAATAATCATAGTTGGAGATATGAGTGTCCATATAGAAGGTTTGGATGGATACACAGACCACAACGGTTCTCTAGTGATAGATCTATGCCAGGAAAACCGGCTTGTAAAAGTAAGCACGGAAAGCAAGTGTGACGGACAAATAACGTGGGAAAGCGGTAACAGACAGTCCAGCATAGACTAGAGTTTAGTATCCGAGACAGTATACGGAAGGCTGCGGGAAATGAGGATAGATGAAAATGGAACAGACAGCTTAGGAAGCGACCACAAGCGATTAAGCTTGCACTTTGGAGGCGCAACCCGGACAAATGCAGAAATAGGTACAATAGGAGGAAATAATTTGAATAATGAGCAGTTAAAGATCATCGCTGATAGATTGGAAGATGAAATCAATAAATACCCAGGCAAAAATTGGGATTACAACGAAATGATTGCGTTCATAAAGGGTAAGATGAAGGAAGCAAAGGAACGAAACCGATGGAAAGGGAAGAGAAAGCCGAGAAGCTGGTGGAATAAGGAAATAAACGAGGCTATTGACGAGCGAAGAAAGGCGTCGAGAGAACATAGAGAAGCAAAAAGAACTGGTATGGAACCGGAGGTAGTGAAGGAGAAGTGGGATGTCTACCGTGGGAAAAAACTAGAACTGCAGAAAATGGTGCAAGCAAAGATCAAGCAGAAAAGCGAACAATGAATGGCAGAAATACGGAAGAAGGACAAAAGCGCATCCAAGAAGTTTTGGAACCATATAAAATCACTAAGCTCAAAAAACGATAACCATCGAAAATTCCTGATTGATGAGGAGGGGGAACATTTAGAAGGAGAGCCCGCTTTGGCGCATATTCATCGAGTTATTAGTGAGAAGTTTCGGACAATAGTGGTAGGGAAACCTGCACCGATAACATCAGCGCCACAAAAGACTGCGGAAAGGGAAATAAGTTTGAGCAACCTTGATTGGGAAAAAGCGGAGCAAAAGGTTTCCCCCCAGACAGCAGTGGGCCCGGACGGAATACCAATGCAACTGATAAACCTGCTTGGACCTAAAAGTAAGGAATCGTTTATGAGGGCAATAGATAAGGTGATAGAAACCAAACAAATACCAGAGGACTGGTTAGAAAGTAGGATGAATTTAATATGATTGTGGGGTTTAACGCGCCGACGCAGCGCAGGCGATGAGGCGCGCCGTAGTGGAGGGCTCCGGATTAATTTTGACCACCTGGGGATCTTTATCGTGCGCCGAAATCTCGTACACACGGGCGTTTTTGCTTTTCGCCTCCATCAGAAAAGCGTCCGCCGCGCAGAAAAGCGACAATAACTAATATGAAGTAGTAAGAGGAATGTGGAAAGGAGTAATGGTTCCGGGCCTCACGTTTGCGAATGCTGTACTGTGCTTAAAATCAGACGTTCTATCAGGCCTTGAAGTAAACCAGAGAATGGTAGGACGTTTGGCCTTAGGCGCGCATGGAAAAACAACTAACGAAGCAGTTCAGGGAGATATGGGCTGGGCGTCGTTTGAAGTTAGAGAAGCTCAGAATAAATATGCTTTGAGATGAGGCTGAGGGCAATGGACCAACGAAGGTGGGCAGCTAAGGTTTTTAGGTACCTATACTTGAAAAGCGTGGACACGCAGTGGTTAAGAAAGACTAGAAGGCTAACGACGAAATACGGAAAGAACAGTGGGGAATCCAAAACAGCCAAGTTAACCAAAAGAGAGGCAAGGCAGATTAAAACGAATAAATGGAGGGAAAAAATGGAAGCTAAAACGTCGTTAGAGATGTACAGGGCTGAGAAGATGAACATCAGAAAGGAAAATTTCTACGATAATTCCCAGGGCAGTGCTTTGCTTTTTGAGGCTAGAGCAGGTTGCCTGCGAACTAAGAGTTTTGTAGGGAAGTATTCACAAAATGATGGGGTATGCGTGGTCTGCGGAAAAGAAACAGAAACTATGCGGCACATCGTGTTAGAATGTGAGGGTATCCATCCAAATCTACATGAAGGGAATATTGGGCTTTCAGAAGCCCTAGGATTTAAGGGTATCACAGAGGAAGTTAACTTCAAGGCTGTCGAGGGGGCGAAAAGAAGATTAGAATGCTGGTGGACGAAAAGCAGAGAGGGGAATATTGCCTAGGACAGTTACCACCTGTAACAGAAAAAAAAAGTATTTTGTGCCTAATAAGCTTTTTGTGCCTGCCCTAAGCAGCGCTGGTATTGAACCAAAAGTGTAAAACATAGGTGTATTAGTCCTTTTTGGTAAGATGACATGTCATCACCCCGATACAAAGGGGAAACCAATAGAAATCATCATCATCATCATCATAATCATAATACTATGCAATCAACCTCGTCGGCAACGTCTACGCCAATTGTACCTCCCACGCCGCTGCGACGATTGCCGACAGCGGCGTCGACACCACTCTCTACACCAAGACCTACAAAGTCGGCCACGGGGTTACCGTCCTCGCGATCTACCTGGCGCCCAACCTCCCCCGAACGACGGTTACCGAGTGCGTCGATCGTGCGGTCGACAGCGTGTACGAGCGCTTGGGAAGAGAGAAGTCCGAGTCGTTCATTCCCCTCGTGTTCGTCGGAGACTTTAACGTCGACCTGCGCAAGGACGACTGGTTGATCGAGTACATGACCACCAACCACGGACTCTACTGCGTCTCAAACAACAACAGCAAGCAACCCACCACCATCCACGGCAGTTGCATCGACCTCGTCTTCGCGAGTTGTACCAACGCACAAACGCTGCTCAAAGACCACTTGACAGTCCACTTCAGCGACCATAAAGCAGTCCTTCTCTCCGTACAATATAACGACGGAACCGACCAATAATAATAATAAATGACGCATTCAGCCCTATATACACTCTCGTTTCGCTCTCCTCTCTCTACCCCAAAACAACACCAACCCAACTATGATCCAACTACCCACCCTAACGTGACTTTACTCTCCTCTCTCTACCCCAAACCAACACCAATGCTACTACGACCCAACTACCCACCCTAACGCGACTTTACGCGGCGTTAACGACCCCCAATGCTCTGCATTTACTCGTGTTCCCCTCGCGGGAAGGCGCGGGAATTTTTGGTCAAGACCAGGCACGTGGCGCCCACTGAAAACGGAGTAATCAACGTTGCCGAACGCAAAGTTTGTTAAGCGCAAAGTTCGTACGGCAACGCTGATTACTCTGTTTTCAATTGGCGCCACGTGCCTGGTCGTGAAGAAAAACTTCGATTATGGCAGGCAGTGTCATAGCCGAATAACAAAACTTGGGGGTGGCCGTCTGCTCTTGGAACCATAGAGTTTCTTATAATATTGCCGCGAACCATGTATGCGCTTGTTTATTTATTGTTTGTTTTTACTGCCGGGCCACGCCCGGCTGTGTTATCTGCGTTCCAAACGAAGTGCGTCTTACATTCTTTACTTCTATGCCGCACGGGCTATCACATTCAGATAAGCCGACTGTTTCGCCCTAACGTCACTAGCCCAGAATAATCTTATGTGATCTACAATGTTCTGGATGTGAATCGACGTTTTCAAGAACACTTGCGCCGAAAGATGAAAGCCTGCAGAGCAGACGCCGCGGCATTCATTCGACGACACTCGCCTGTGCTAGTCACTTTGTTGACTGCTGCTTCGCCGCCTCTGTATTCTTTTGAGTTGTTAGGGGAGCACAAATTCGCTCCAATAAACTTGTGTCTCCTTCAAGACAACTGCGTCGTCCTTGGCTTCGTAACATCCGGTAGAGGTGCTGGGTACTAAGCCTTTATGCTCTCTACGACATCTGGAAGCCGCCAAGCCAGTCCAACCAGAGAAAGCCGCCGACTGCAACGATTGCTACCCGAGTTCGGTCTTCTGCCAGAAGGGCCCAAGAGAAGGAACGCTGCAACCAACACCATGGGGCAAGAAACAACGTCGCCAATCATCCTGCAGTAGCCCCGAGAACCGCCATCGTTCCGGGGAGCCCCCGCGGAAGACCCCGAAGAATGGTTGGAGGAGCTGGAGCGCGTCCGCATCTTCAACAGGTGGGACGACGAAGAAACTTTCCGGCATGTCTTGTTTTACTTCGAAGATGCCGCTCGAACTTGGTTCGAGAACAATGAGAGCTCTTTGACCGATTCGACTCAATTCAAAAGGGAGTTCCTTAATACCTTCACTATCGTGGTGAGAAAGAACGAGCTGCGCTTTTGCTTGAAACACGAACGCAGCACCCCAACGAAATAGTCGGGATTTTCGTTGAGGAGATGAAGCGACTTTTTCGTCGTGCGGACCTTGAAATGACCGAGGAAAAGAAGCTCAGGTTTCTAATGCGAGGAGTGAAGCAAGAGCTTTTTGCTTGTCTAGTCCGTAACCCTCCGAAGACAGTGGCGGAATTCGCGTCTGAGGCGGCCGCGATGGAGAAGACGCTAGAAATTCGAACGAGGCAGTACGACCGCCCTGTCAACGCGCTGTTCTCGGAGACCATCAGTGCCGCAAATAGCTCCGATACATTGCGAAAGACCATCCGAGCAGTGGTCAGGGAGGAACTTCGGAAGCTTTTTCCAACAACGCCGCAACCTCAAGTGGCTTCCCTGACCGACGTAACATAGAGAAATAAAAAATTAGAAGAGTGGACACACGGGCTTATCGCGGCCGAGTGGCCTGACTCGCGCACCATCCGGCAGTCGGCGCAAGTGGTAAAAAACTATATATTTAAAATTAAGCTAACACACAATATTATACTTTTAAAATTTTGTTACACATTAGGCTACGCATTTTTATTTGTGTAGTAAGTTGAATGGCTGTGAATGTAAATTTTTGTGGCTTCTTTGCGCCAAGCCTGGCCAAGCCGCAAGCGCAAGCCGCCATTTGGCTCTTTCGGCAGCGTTTGCACGTGCGTTTCTGCAGCCTCGTGCTAACCACAGTTGTTGAGAAGGAAACGCCTAGCGCTTTCTTTACATCGGTTTTGCATCCTGAACGAAAGGTGAGACTTTCTTTTTTAAAGTGCTGGTGTGGCGTATCATATTTACGTTTCCTTGTACTGCAAACGCTGCGAGCACTGCGTAACCTCAGGGAATCAGGCATGCTAGTGCTGCGTCTTTAGGATAAGCGCTTTGGAAACACCCAGGAAAGGCGTAAGACACCATTTTTTAGCCGGACGTAATATTTTAGGCTGGTTGTGCCGTTTTATCTAGCGCTGAGGGATGCCAGCGGTACGCGCCCGTCGTCGCGCGTAGCGTTTAAGTGCCGCAAACGACGGCGGTGAGTTACGGAAGTGGCCGGCCGGCCGGCGGTTCGTAGGCGAAGCAGGCGTTGTGCGCTGTCGCTGCACTGAATTACGTTAGCCGTAGGCTGCGTTGTATTATACTAGCTAGCCATTGCTGGCTTGGCCAACTGTTACTGATATTATGTATTATGGCCGTGATGCGCTGCAAAGCCGTCCGGGCTAACGTACACGGCGAAGTAGCCGTATCTGCATTAATTTGGCTTATTTGGGCATAACCAGCAGCCGTACACTCATCGTAATTTTTACACGTGTGTGCATACCAAGCTGCCTGCGTACAAAGCGAACGCGCTCGCCGACGCCGATTGGCGGTGAGCGCGACCACGGGCGGCGCTGCGAAGGGCGTCTTCGTGACGTCGGCTTAGGGATTCTCCCATTTGTCGTCTGCTTCACTCGGGCTCGCTCTACCTGCTGTTTCTTTGCGCTCCGTTGACGTTTGATGTTCGACCGCACCTGCCTTCGCGTGTGCGCAACTTTTTATCCTAATAAAAGACCTAAAATTGCATACACTAGCTCAAGTCGTGATTTACAGAAAGTTTTCGACACCGCTTCGGAAAAAACATTGCCGGCGTGGCCCCATTCCTGCGAAGCCGGTCCTGGGCGGAGAGTTGGAGCGTTAGCTTTTGCATTCAGAAATCTTTCGAACAAAGGGAACATCAAGAGTCTAAAAACCGACAACAGCGACAATGCAAGACCAAAACAAATTCCAGGCCTTCGAGGCTCTCGGCTTTGGCAGAAGGCACTAAGATTCCTGGTAATCGTATGTAAGATAAAACAGTTTTTGCCACCTTGCCGAACGCTCGAAAGTATTGTATGACATCACTTTACGTTGCCATAGCATGACAATGTGCCGACATGCACTGTGGGGCGCAGAGAAAACGTAGGTTGAGTTCCAAATAACCCACGGTTTGTGTAGGCGCGTGCCGGTGCAGGCTTCTAACAAGTATGTAGGCTTATTGAACAAAACGGGTAACATGCACGGTAAAATACAGTAACGGTATGTTTCTTCAGACCTTGAGGGACATTTCGGTACATTTCCGACAGCCATGCCTTCCCAATATTCAGATATGCGTTATAGTAACACAGCACTCAAGAGTACGAGGACGAGGAGGAGGAGGAGAAAACTTTAGCAGTAAAACCGAGCTGGTTAGTGGGCAGGTTCCTCATTCTAAAGACAGAAAGTAAGAGATATTTTCCTCAGTTCGTGGAAGATCATCCCGAGTAGGCCAGGATTTGTTCTTTACACCTGAAGGGGTTGGAAAACCACAAATAGTTGCTTGAAGATATTCATCAGTCATGATTTTTCATAATACTGAAAACCGGCACGTACACTGTTTCTTGCGTTTTTAGCGAGTATATCAAGCCTTCAACACTGTAATCATGTCATAACTGTTTGGGTTGAGATTCAGTTCGTTAGTTACGATAGCAATTCGGGGCGGAAAAGTCGCCTTCAAGTACTCTGGACAACGTCGTCTGCGCCGTTTCGCGGTGGCGTACCACAAACCTTCTCATTGCATTTGCATGTGAATAAACAACGCACGCTGCGGACATGCCCATTCTTGTACGCGGACATAACGAAAGCCAATGTGTGAAGAAGGGAATGTATGCCTTACAGCCTGAAGAAAATATCCACACGAACTACGTGCGCCTCTCAAACATCCCCAAACCTCCTAATAAGACGTGTGTGGCGGTGCAGAAAAATTAATGCGTCGGACACACAAAAAACATTCACCTGATACAAGTCAACAACAACGAAAGAAATAGAAGACAACCGCTTTGTTTCCAGCTTTGCGATGCGCGTGTAAGGACGCGCTGCTTGGTGCGTAGCATTACACTGTTGGGTCTTCATAAGAGCATTTCGAAAATACTTTAGGGGAGCCTACGCATTTTGCATACTTATCGAGGAGCTCCGAGCACTGAACCTCGCAAATAAGCTAGAAAGGACGAGTTACGCACGATTATCGACCGATGCTCTGAATAAAGTTGGTCTCTCTCTCCTCGTTCGTTGCAAACTTGTGCAGTATACAGCTTATCGTTATTAAGAGTTGTCAGAAGCTGGAAAAATAACTGAATTACTGGAAATATGCTTTTTAATGCCCTATAAAATCAAAGATGGTGATTTTTCGCTTAGGCGTTGCTGCCTCTCACAAGCGGACAACAGCGGAGCGAGTGTAGCAGCGGCGCAAGTGTAGCAGACGACAGCGGCGCGAGTCCCTAAGCTGACGTCAGAGCCAGGGGGCGCCACTCAAACATCTCACCGCCAATAACGCGCGCTCGTCGCTTCGCTTTGGTGCGTCAGGTACGGTAAAAACGCGTCTTTCATCGGTAGATAAGATAACAGCTTTGCTCGAGGCGGGGTGAGGGCCCAGTGCATTGAAACCTTCAAATTTGATCTTCGTTCTACATCGTGTATCAATTCCGGTATCGCAGGCATTGCATACAACTGTTCCACACTTGCCGTTTTTTCAAGCGTTTGCTCTCTTTTCTCTGGTCATATTTTGGCTAGTTTCATTAAACACGTATTGCGCAGATTGCACCTATTCAGTCGGAACTGTGTGTTTCATGTCATATCTTTTTAAAGGGACACTGAAGTGATATGTAAACATTGCGGGAATACTTGCGCAAATTGTAGTCCGGAGTCCCCAGGCCATGTTACGACCACTCTGGGCGCGTTTACGCGATTTTATTTAGTAGAAAAATTAATTCGAAAATGCTGTCCTCCTCTCTTTACGCTCGCCCATTTTCTGCGGCGTTTTCGTGTGACGTCGAGAGGAGCCGAGCTCGCAATTGGCTGCGCTACTGCACGGCTCCCCGGCCTTCAGAGAGTCAGTCGGCCCAGCGTTTCGTCCGCCGGCCGCCGACGGGTCGTCGCTCAGTTGAAACGAAGCCAGGACACGTTTGTGAATGGAAGAATGGGCATTTCTTTACTTGGTTAGTTTGTACACTGTATCTAGCTCCAAGTCAAGGTCGCTTCACACAAGCGCTGCACAAGCGCACATGCGACGCTTCGCGGACTGGTACGCCAGTAGGAAAATATAAGGCCTCTTGAAGGCGGGAGAAGAGTCAGCGAAGTCAATATAGGTACTAAGGAAATAAAATCAACTGATATTTTTACCGTACAGCGTAAAAATAGGGTGCGGGAAGCACTTTTTTGCGCTGGGCGAACAAGCACAGCGGTCAGCAGCACGACTACGCATCTGCGAACGCTTTTCCGTCTACGAAATGCAATTGCTAGACCTGAGCTATTGTGGAAACTCGGGGGACGCTTACTGCACGAGCGCAATACAACAAATAGTCACCTAAGCTGCTTGAAATGCCAAAACGAAATAAAAGTGTAAACTTGTTGTACAATATATACCTTATATTACCAAGGTCAGAAGAGCCTGTTCCGTGGCTGAGTGCTCTGAGGCGCTAGATATGTTGCCGCAAGTGTTTTGCAAGTCACGAGTTCGAGTCCCCGCGGGTACGTGCTTTTTTTTTTGTAAGTTAACTTTTTCGTTTTCTGCCGATGTTTTCTACATTGAGTTCACCTTTTTTTGGGCCGCAACGTTCATGGCTCCACGAACTAGTTCACAGAACGCGCGCAGGCTGGCACTGACGCGCTAGCGAGTTCTCGTTGGCGTGCTGTTGCCATAAGCACCGACTGCTTGCGGGCAGTGGGCACAGGCCAGAATGAACAGACCCTTGGCCTGGTGCGAACACGCTTTTTACGGTACAGGCATGAGTGAGGCAAGCTCCAAATATGGGGGAAAAGCGCATGACATTTGGGCGTCTGCGGGTACGCGGAGGGCGTCCATGCACTGCGTAGGCCTCGGCTAGTGAATGCTACGATTCCAAGCCGTCCTGGGAGACTTATCTTTATGCATTTTTACAGGTGACAACATGGCAGAAGCGCGGTACGATGATTACTGAGTTATTGAGAATGCCCATCCAACAACGCCACCGGTGGTGTTTTACAGAACCGAAACCGAAACTTGTTTGGTTGCTCACCTTGGGCACCGTCCAATCACGGTGCGGCTCCTCCTAACGTCACAGCTTTAGTTGGTGCGGCCGCCGCAAACCGCGCGTGGTAGTTTTTCTTCTTTCGCGCTTTGCAAAAGAACTACCGATTTGTCAACCGGATAAACGATGAAAAGTGTGCTAATTTGAGCCAGTCTACGCAGTGCAAGCAAAAACGGGAGCTTGACAAATTCACTTCAGTGTCCCTTTAAGGCATGGCCTTTGGCGGTCAGTAGTACTCAGTGCGACGCTCACTGCTGCTTGCCATGGTGCCCACACAGCGCCCAAATATACTTTCGCCAGGTGCCCGTTCTTGGGACGCGTTTCTTTCGCGAGCCCGTGGGGCAAAAGGTTTGTTTACGTTCAGCTCGCTCTCGCTCTTCGTCCTGATTTTACAAAAAAAGACAAAGGGATTCAGGCTATGTGAGCAGCGTTTTCATTTTTTTAACCCAAACAATAGCTGAATTGCATTAAGAATGTGCCCAACCAGTGTTGCGAAATTACAAAGACCCATATTTTTAGTGTTGCTAATAGCTTGACTGCATGATTGCTGAATAGAATAAGAGAACTTGTGTTTTAAATGGGCGGCATGCACTGGAGGCAATACTTGAATACTAGTTGCAGGGAAATTTACAGACTATTCGCATATCATCTGTCATTGCAAGCAGTTTGTGTACTATATCACCTATCACCTGTGCAGGTCTACAGGTGCCCTCAAGACAGAGCCAACCAGTCAGCTGCATTGGTCATACCGAACATGGTGCGAGCACTTCATGAATCGTGCCCTCACAGGACTCACAAAAGTGGCCATGCCAACTGTTCTCCCAGAGTTATTCAGTTGTATTGATGACTGCCTGCAATGCTTCTTGCTGCCTTATTGATGCTTCTGATGGATACCGCATGTATTCTATCTATTGAACCTTGCCATTAGCACCTAAAATCTAACGCAAGTCTCGGCACTCAATAAGGCGTGACCACTGAAAAGGCTATCGTTGACTCAAGGAACAAACTGTTTTTTATCACTGACATGCCTCATCTCATTAAAACTACTAACAGCGTATACAGTCTCCAAACTCCACTCGCAAATTATTGTTGCTGCTAGTTGTAATATTGTGAAAACAGTACATCCACAAAAACCCTTTTACATTATGAAGACTGCCAGGGTAAGAGGTCATGCTAAATGTCGTTTGTCACCGTACGTGCTGCCTGTTGTCGGACTGGCTTAGATGAAGAGAACCATGTTGGGACCTACGTTGTCAAATGCTTATGGGATTATGTAATGTGCCACCATTGCCTCATACACGAGAAGCATATACTGCTTCCCTGTTTCTTATATTAGACTGTTCGTATTGACAGCGGAAGGCATGAATTTGTGTGCCTTAATCGAGCCTGGAACCTGTCGGTTGACAACGTGCACGTACCTAAAATATCCCCGCTTGGCCCTTTGCCTTTACCGGGAAGGCGACGCTTTCGGAAGGTAACCCGGCTTCTTGGGAAAATGCACCCTCGCAAGGAACCAATATGAAGTTGATTTTTTTCCTCTTAACCTTTTGCGTGTGCATCTCCACACAAATGTGATTTCTGTTCAATTACTGCTACTGATTTGAAGTTGCCCCGAGGCAACAGATCTCATTAGAGTTCATCAAATAAGCGATGCCATCAAAGCCTAAGTTTTTCCCTTCTTTCGCATCCTAACTGCAGAAATTGCCAGACCAAAAAATTATCTGCGGAGATAGTGGTTGTAAACAGTTGCAAGTATCCGAGTGTCTAGATTATGTTATGGTTGATATTTTTGTATGACTGCAACAGCGCACAGAGTCTGAGGGTGTCGTAGATTCAAGTAAACCTGTGGATGGCTGAGTTTCTGGGTTTTCTGCATTTTCAATTACCGTGGAGAAAAAATCATTTGTGTGGTTGTGATACCTTTACTTGTGTCTTTTTTTTCATTCCTGGAAACGTATTTTCCTTTCACTACTGTGTATTGTCTCTGTTGTGTATTACTCACTGATCATTATTATATGTGTGTTACAAAGAGTGATGACAATTTGAACTTGTTCCGTTTAGTGCCATGCAATAAATATTTCTTCATTTATGATGTGTCTCTTTTATGTGGCTCGGCAACATGTGAACACACGACAGAATTCTTAACCAAGTGTGAGTGGTACTGTAAATTGCAATTTCACGTTTTCAGAAAAAGGTTTTTTTTTTGTAAAAGCATACGGGCACTAAGCCTGAGAATGATATATTCAAATAAACACTAATTATTGCATGAAAGCCTCCGAATACCGTACCGATGCCCGTCGCCGTGAGCAGCGCTTTCCAGTCCTTCAAACTACCCGCCAAAATCGGTGTCCGCGAAAGCGAAACCGAAAGTGAACGAAAGTATGGTTAGTAGTTTGGCTACCCGTCCGCTCGGTGCGCTACACTACAGTACAGTCATTCGGCCGCAGGGCTCTATGGGAGTGTCCACTCTATTTCTTTCTATATGGACGTAATCCGAGAAGTCCAAAACGCACTGGGAACTTCTACGCCGTCGGAAGCCCCCCGCGAACCACAAGCCACAAGCCATGACCTACTCTTCGGCTGTTCGTCAACCCCGCCCTGCTCCAACCCGTCGTCAAGAGGCCGAGCCATACCGCCGTCCAATGCCGCCCGCCCGACGCCCTGTAGACCAATACCAGACGCCAAGGAAGACCGACGTGTGGCGAACGCCCGATAACCGCCCGCTGTGCTACCACTGCGGAGAGGCCGACCATATCTACCGTCGCTGTCCCTACAAGAGGCTCGGTTTGCGAGGGTTCTAGGTCGACGCCCCACGCCCCCGGTATGGGCAGTGCCCTGCTGAGATCAAAGAATACCTCTCCAACACCAACCGAGGAACAGCCCGCTTCAACCGTTCACCGTCGCCCTACCCGTATCAGTCACCGAACCGCCGCAGCACTGCTGACTTCTCACGTGGAAGGTCCCCCAGCCCACGCGGGGAAAACTAAAAGCAGCAACTTCGGGAGGTAAAGTTGCACAACGGCGGAAAAATGAAAACCCTCCAACGACGCAGCGACTCGCTGAATACCATGATTCAAGACATGCCCTGACCCCGACGACCCAATCTAACCCTGACGTGACTCCCCACCACGACGACAGCAAGACGGCGCGACGTGTATCCGACATGAGCGAACCTGCCGATGAGAATACAACGAAGACCATGACGCACAGTGCCCGACCGTCAACACCAAGAAGCCGAGATACGACGCCACGACGCACCCGGAACTCGAAGAAGGCAGCGTCCGACGTTCAGCTGTCCATCGACTGCTTTGAAGTAGTCGCCCTCATAGACACGGGCGCCGACTACTCGGTCATGAGCGGACCTTTTGCGTCTAAGCTGACAAAAGTTATGACCAGATGGGACGGTCCGCACATTCGCACAGCAGGAGGCCCCCTCGTGACGCGAAGTGGAACGTGATCATCGCGCGTCACCATAGACGGCACAAAGTGCCCTGCGACGTTCGTTATTTTGCCAAACTTCTCCCACTACGTAATTCTTGGAATGGACTTTTTGACGGACAAAGGTGCAATAATTGATCTACAGACCAAGTCCATAGCTTTTTCCTCAGATCACTCCATGACGCCAGAACCGAACCCCAAACACCGTGCTGCTTTAAGGATCGCCGATGATCATGTCACACTGCGACTCCGCGCAAGCTTGATGATCACCGTCTACAGTGAAAAGGCTGTTCCTCATGTCGACACTATCGTGGAGAGTGACCAAAGGTTGCTCCTGGACCGCGGTGTCTCCGTTGCAACATTCATTGCGCGCTTTAAGCAACGCCAATCCCAAGTTTTGGTCACCAATTTCAGCGAGGAATACCAGCATTTAAACAGGGGCGCTGCGATTGCGTACCTCGAAGAAACGCAAGAAGCAAGTGACGTGATCGCGGTTGCCGACTTTGAATGCGCACCCGAAGATACCTTCAAGCTTCCGAATCCCTTCGACGTGAATCGGGCGTTACCGCAAGAAGAACGAAAGAAATTATTGGATTTGCTGACGCTACAGAGAGTGTTTTTTTGTCGAACTCAAAACTACGTCAGACACCTCTGGGGAAGCACCGAATGATAACCTAAGATGGAGCCCGAGCTACCCGACAGTCACCGTACCGCGTCTCTTAACACGAGCGGGAAGCCATCCGGACTCAAGTCGACGACATGCTCAGCGACGACATTATACAGTCGTCGAAAAGCCCCTGGGCTGCCCCGGTCGTACTAGTGAAGAAAAAAGACGGCACATTAAGGTTTTGCGTTGACTACCGGCGACTGAACAAAATCACCAAAAAGGACGTGTACCCCCTCCCCCGAATCGAGTACGCCCTCGACCACCTCTGCCACGCGAAGTACTTCTCATCGATGGATCTGAAGACCGGCTACTGGCAAATTGAAGAGGACGAGAAAGACCGATAGAAGACTGCATTTTTAACCCCGGACGGCCTATACGTGTTCAAGGTGATGCCGTTCGGGTTGTGCACGGCGCCAGCAACGTTTCAACGAGTCATGGGCACGGTGCTAGCTAACCTGAAGTGGCACACCTGCCTCGTATACCTCGATGATGTTGTGGTATTCTCCCGGACTTTCGACGAACACCTTTCAAGGTTGCAGTCTGTACTCGAGGCCATCCGTACGTCGGGGTTAACGCTGAAGCCTGAAAAGTGCCGCTTCGCGTACGAGCAACTCAAGTTTTTGGGCCATGTCGTCAACGCCGCGGGAGTCCGGCCTGATCCGGCGAAAACTTCCGCCATAGTGAACTTCCCAAGACCGAAAGATAAGAAGGGCGTGCGGAGATTTCTCGGATTATGCGCATACTACAGGCGCTTCGTCGCAAACTTCGCGCGCATTGCAGAGCCACTCACCCGCTTGACGAAAGATAGCACCCCTTTCAGCTGGGAAAATGCCCAAAAAACAGGCTTCTGCAAGCTGCAACAATGCCTGCAAAGCCCGCCTGTGCTCGCGCATTTCGACGAAAATGCCGAAACGGAAATGCACACGGACGCCAGTAATATAGGCTTGGGTGCCGTGCTCGTCCAAAAGCAAACCGGCTGCGAGAAAGTAATCGCCTATGCCAGCCGTGGTCTGTCCAAGGAAGAAACTACTCAGCCTCTGAGAAAGTGTGCCTCGTGATTATATGGGCCATTTCAAAATTTCGCCCATACGTGTATGGAAGACCATTTAGGGACCCCTCTGGCCGTCTTGGTAGGTGGAGCTTGCGCCTTCAAGAATTCGATGTTACAGTAGTCTATAAATCCGGGAGGAGACACTCCCACGCCGACTGCCTGTCCCGTGCCCCGTCGACCCACCACCACAAGACTCCGATGAAGACAGTGCGTTCTTCGGAGTCGTGACTGAGAGCGACCTGGCCGCACAGCAGCGTGCCGACCCCGATCTACGCGTCATGATCGACTACCTCCAAAGATGCAACGTCGCCATGCCGAGGGCCTTCAAACGCAACTTACCTGCATTCAGCCTGAAAAACTCCGTCCTCGTGAATAAGAATTTCAGCCCCGGAACGAGAGCAAATTATCTTCTTGTGATCCCGGCAGATCTTCGTGACGAAATTTTGGAAGCGTGCCACGACGACCCGTCTTCCGGACATCTCGGCACAGCTCGCACAATTGGGAAAATCAAGGCGAAGTACTATCGGCCCCGCTTTGCATCCGAAGTCACCCACTACGTCCGGAGCTGCCGTGACTGCCAGCGACGAAAAACGCCACCGACGAGACCCGCCGGACTTCTGCAACCGATCGGCGTCCATCTAGGCCCTTCCAACAGATTGGAATGGACCTTTTGCGTCCGTTCCCTACATCCCGATCCGAGAACAAGTGGATTGTTGTAGCGACAGACGACGCGCTACGCAGAGACCGCCGCACTTCCGAGGTGGACTGCACAAGAAGTCGCAAAGTTCTTCATAAGCCAAGTTGTGCTGCGACATGGATCCTTGGGAGGGCTAATAACGGACCGCGGAACGGCCTTTACTGCGGAGCTGATGCAAGGGATATTACGCTACAGCAACACGGATCAGTAAAGAACGACCACGTACCACCCCCAAATGAACGGACTAACGGAACGCCTGAACAAGACAATCGCGGATATGCTGTCAATGTACGTCGACGTTGAACATCAGACTTGGGACGAACTGCTACCGTCCGTCACCTTTGAGTACAACACGGCTATCAGGAAACTACGCAGATGACGCCGTTCGAGCTTGTCTACGGAAGACGGCCGACTACGATGCTCGACGCCATGCTTCCGCACGTAGAAGACGACGACATCAACGCCGACGTCCAAGGATACCTTCAGCGTGCGGAAGAGGCCCGCCAGCTGGCTCGAGTTCGTACAATGGACCAGCAGCTGGTGGATGCCGGGCGGTACAACCTCCGACGCCGAGACGCCGAGTACCACCCTGGGGATCGTGAGTGGATTTGGACTCCCATCCGTCGACGCTGACTAAGTGAGAAGCTTCTGCGACGGCATTTCGGACCCTTTCAGATTCTACGACGTGTCGGCCAACTTATCTACGTGGTGATCCCCGACAGTGATTCCGGAACATCACGGCGACGCACGCGGCCCGAACTCGTCCACGTAGTTCGCTTGAAACCTTACTATGCAAGATGGCGGACTTTATTTTGTTGTTCGTTCGGACTGTGTTTTATTTTTGCATCGGGTCGATGCACTCTCAGAAGGGGGGGGGGGGGTAAAGCCGCGAACCATGTATGGGTTTGTTTATTTATTGTTTGTTTTTACTGCCGGGCCACGCCCGGCCGTGTTATCTGCGTTCCAAACGAAGTGCGTCTTACATTCTTTACTTTTATGCCGTACGGGCTATCACATTCAGATAAGCAGACTGTTTCGCCCTAACGTCACTAGCCCAGAATATTCTTCTGTGATCTGCAATGTTCTGGATGTGAATCGACGTTTCCAGAAACACTTGCGCCGAAAGATAAAAGCCGGCAGAGCAGACGCCGCGGCATTCATTCGACGACACTCGCCTGTGCTAGTCACTTTGTTGACCGCTGCTTCGCCGCCTCTGTATTCTTTCGAGTTGTTAGGGAAGCACAAGGTCGCTCCAATAAACTTGTGTCTCCTTCAAGACAACTGCGTCGTCCTTGGCTTCGTGACAATATACACTAGAGAGGAATCTGCCGCTAGCGTCTATGCTGCTCACACCAAAGCCGTCTGTGTCGTCACGAACCGCCATTAAATCATGCGCTCGCGTTAGTTTCATCATTGCTTTGGATTGAAACGTTTTATTGACCGCAGATTTAAAGAAAGTGTCACAAAAACGAGAAGAATAGTGTGCAATTATGTGAGTGGAACATAAAACAGGCTCTTTTAAATATAAAAAGGAAGTAAAGCGTATTCTGGCAGGAACGTTTGTGCCTGCGGGTTTGCTGGCGAAGGTGGTAGTTACGAACAACGTTAATTTGGGATGGGAGGAACATATTAGAGACTCTTATTTTAGTAATTTTACAATTATTTCAAAAATTGTTTTAGTAATTCGGAAAGTTTTTTGAGTGTGCCTATGGAAACGTCGCCTTCGTGGTGAACCGGCGGATGACAAGATAGGATGGATTCAGGCGCCCGTACCTGTCGTATCTTGTCTTCGTTGAAGTACGTTTTGTTTCTTTTTTTCGTGAGCTACAAGTTTCGCGGCGGCATATTACCCGCTCAGTCATACGTCCTCCGACTGCGGCATGACCAACGTCAGCTCGATCACGCACTGCCTGCCTTTTCGCCGAACATGGCTACCACAGAACAGGTACTACTTCGGCTTCCTCGTAGCTCGTAGATGTGTTAATGCATAGTGAATAAATCAAATCCCCAACACCGCTTAATAATCTAATTGTCATGCCAAGTTCAAGCCAAAAAGGGGGCGTAAGGTCCACTTATGAGATCAGCGGCCATGCGCCCGGGCTGCGCTTGAGAACCCACCACTCTGTCTGGGGTCTCAGCACTGTGCACTCTACGCCGCAGCCATCGCCAATTCATCACGGCGCGCACAGGAGACCGATTGCCTGGCCCACCGAATACCACGGGGATAATCCCCCATTGAGAACGCAGACGGCGCCGCCGGGTTCCGAGGATCGTCGACGTGACGCGCGGAGGAGGTGGAATTACCGGAGTCGAAGCGCGCGTCGCGCGAGACACCGTTGTTAACGCGTCCCGGTCGGCACAGGGCGCTGTCGCCGCCTTTCGCTCTCACAACGCGGGGTCGCGCGCACTTGCTCATCCGCGAGCGTGCCGTTGGCCCAAAGATGGCGGCGCCTCATTGAATATTCTGTAGTGCGCCTAGTGACAGCTGTCTACGTGAATTTGGGCACTCCCTTACGGGTGTACGAACGCTACAGGGCTGTTCCCGAGAGAGTGTGGTCTCGAGGTGTTGTAAGGCTGAACTTGGCCGTCAGAAATCGTTCTTGTCTGAGCGCCGAGCTGGGCAGTTCCCGGCGGGGCAAGGAGTCTCGACCGTTGAAGCTAGGTTGTGATTTGTGAGCCCCCTAGTCTAGAGGTTAAGATCTAGCCGGAAGTTTAGGGTAAAGCGCCGTACCGGGCAGCTAGACGGATATTGCGGTGAGACAGAGTCTCGGCCGTTGTTTCTCGAGGGGTGTGTGTACGCTCCGAGGATAGGAGAGTTAGACGAGGTTGATCAGCTCAAGTGATTTGTGCGCACTTGGACCTACGTCTACCTGAAGTTTTAAGTTTTTTTCTATTACGCATGTACCCAGTTTTACTACTCTAAATAGCTGTATATAAACTCTTCGTTTCACTTAATCCACACCAACGCCTCGAGTTCGTCAATTCGAGCGCCGTCTCCAAGAACTTCAACACCATCGCCCTGCCAGCCCCCGGCCAAATCAACCGGAGCCCGGGCGGTTGGGTTCCTGATCGCTACTGGAGTTCGGGGAAACGAACCACAACAATCTTTACTCGGGGGTCTTCCCATAAACCCCCAGGACGACATGGATTACCAGGCGCAATTTCCTCTCTAGTATACTCTAGTTTCCTCTCTAGTTTTCCGTACCGCTTCATCATACGGCGCTGATTGACCAAACGGTCGACGCTCCCGTGATATTGGTAAAAAATTGGGCGCGTGTACACGTGCCATTAAAAAAAGAAGGGTGCGTTCGATTTCGGTTCTACGATAATATGACGTGTTTCCGCATTATTTTTGTATGTAGGTAGAATCCAGCAATGAGTGGCCAATAGTGCGGGTATTGTGTTGCAACACTTTTTGCTCGCTGCCTTTTGTTGGTGTGAAGATGGTTTCTAGGAAGTGTATGCGGGTTTATGGTTGAACCAACGGTTTTTTTCGGAGTTTCCGTAAACTAGACCAAAGGCAGGCCTTGAAGCATACCTGTTTTTTTTAGATAACAGGTTCCCGAGTATTGTGTCTCTGAACTGAAACAAATTTTTTGAACGTCTAAAAAGAGTCCTCTCTCGAGCCGAGCCCAAGGAATACGTATTCATTGTGCGAAACTTTCAAGTTCTTTTCTTTGCCCACCGAGGCGTGCGCGAGAAAAAAAATCTGTGTAGTCACTAGAACTTTTCAAGATCTTATTTTGTAATCAATTATTGTGTACCTACGTATGTATGTAGCACGCTTTATCATGTTGTGCAGTATTGTATGGCTGAATTTGCACATGTCCTATTTTTTCGTAGAGGGGAATAGTTTGTATATAAAATGTATATTGGATATGGGTGTACAGTGCTCAGCGATTGAAACGCGATACTCGGAGCGCGTGGCTGCCGGTGCTTGTTGCGCCACAGGTGAGCGCTTGTAAAAGCGAGCTGACGCATTGTGGTATACGGTGAGGGTGAGACCGTTCGTGACGCATGCTGACTGCATCCGGCAGACAGCCCTTCAGTGTGTGGTTCTTGGCGGCGCCATAGGGGTGCTACATGCCATGGCTTCAAAACGCTGCGCCTGCGTGCCGCGCCGCGCGAAGCTGGGTGAGCTGGCACCGCGCTCGTTATGAAGAATTTGAATGCGCATTTATCTTGATGTGTTATCGTGGCGCGCACGGCACGCAGGCGCAGCCTTTTTAAGCCATGGCATGTAGCACGCCTATGGCGCCGCCAAGAACCACACACTGAAGGGCTGTCTCCCAGATGCACTAAGCATGCGTTACGAACGCTCTCACCCTCATCGTATACCACAATGCGCCAGCTCGCTTTTACAAGCGCTCACCTGTGGCGCAACAGGCAACGGCAGCCACGCGCTCCGAGTATCGCGTTTCAATCGCTGAGCACTGTACATGTGTTTTCATGACTTAAAGTCAAAGGCGTCCTCGTATGAATTTTAAATAAAAGAAAAGTAAAATGAATGTTTGTGTAGCGCTCCAATTATTTCCGCCATGTTTTCTTCGTTTAATTATTAAGCACGTCCGCGATAAAGACAACAATTGTGCACCTGAAAACTCACTATTACCTGCATGTTTGCTTCGTTCAATTAATAAACAAGTTTCGGCACACGCATACCAAACGACGGGTGGCGGCCATTCCGAGCCATCGGCCGCCACTCGTCGAACTTTCGCGTCTGGTGCCCTTCTGGAGCAGCCCACGAGGCAGCGACCGGCGGCAGGCGCGAAAGCTGGGCGACCGTCGTTTGTTGCGGCCGGCGCGCGGCGAAAAAATGACGTGAGCCGCGCCCGCAATGTCACCAACCTTCTCCCTGCCATGCAATTCGTTGCTACGACGATTAATGCAACGGTTTTTAGACTTCACGTGTCTCTAGGGGAGGATTTGGCGCTGTGGGCGCGAGTTACGCGGGACCACGGCGGATGCTACAGAGGCCACCCCGTGGTTCGATATCTCGGAGTACGGAAACGCTGGAAGGATTCTGCTAAATGAAACTGCGTGGAATCACGATTGCGTCCAACTTTTCAATACAAACATGCCTGCTTACTGCAGCCACTAAAAAGTTAATTATTCAGTTTTAGTTAATAAAGCAACAGACATTAATAATTACAACTAATTCTGTGTCCCCCCTGGGCGCCAAATTTTACTGCAGAGGTGAAACGTTTTCACGCAAATCTAAGCGCCTAATTCTAAAAAAAATCTGTCGAGTTAACTTTGATGACCAGGTATAACATAAGGTGCCTGCACGGTGATGGGCGTGGGCAAAGGCACCCACAGGGGAAGGTCTGTAGAGAGGATTGATATACACCAAAAATAATTATCTTGCATCGCACTTTTCTTCACCGCCTCTATTATCGCTAGCATTGCAAGTGTACGTCGTTCCCTTTTGCAACGTTGATCTTCGAATCTCTTCGATCGGGTGATTTGTGTCGTTTATGCGGGATGGATAACTTGTACAGTACCACACATAATGTGAGTGAGCAATGCATGGTTCTAGACCCCTCCATAGAACAGACGGCACTCTGGCATTGACGTATAATGTTGACGCTCCGGCACGTGCCGACGAGCCTTCCATGATCGCTGTAGCAGGCCCCTCAAATGTCAGAACGGCTGTATTCATAGCCATACCATTATCCAAAGCCGTGGGTGATGAAGAGGTAGCCATATCCCTGGCTGTTTCCACCACCCCTGCCGCAGTCATCATCAGCGACTCCAAGTGTGCCTTCTACAAATTTTTAGAGGCCGCGTGTCTGCCATCAGTGCTCGCATTCTTCAAGCCCCTCCTCCAGATCGCTACAGACGCATCCTTCTAGTCCGGGCAAGAGTGCATTCACCCCTACTGGAAATGAGCCAGTGCACGAGGCCACCCGAGGGCTGAGTTTCCGGGATGGTCTCAGCTCTCACGATGGCTCTATCCCTCCACGCAGGAGGAAAAGCGATGTCCTTCTCTCGTATCGACTCATCGCGCATTATTACCACCTAAGTCGAATACGCTTCCCACCGCCTCATCTTAGCCTAAATAAGCGCCGCTGTACTGCCTCGAGACAACCGCAGGCTGGCCCTTTCTCCAATCCCATAGCGTGGAGTCACAATACCCTGACACCTACAAAATTAACACTGACTTTTTCATTCATAGACACTTTGCATAGCATGTTCCAGAACGTGGGGCACGGATGGTTACCGTCGGCCACTTTAAAGATGACAATGCGAACAAGATAATAAGGACGGGTTCCTCTCTTCCATCTCGGACAATTTTTAACTCAAATGATAGAGCTCTCACAAAACCAACAGAGGACACATCGCGTTCGCATTCTCTATCATGGCGCTATTGACACTACGAGCCTAATAAATGCAACAAATCACCACATATACCAATCAGCTGGTGTAGTGGCTTTGCAAAAGTTTCGCTGGAAATCCACTTTCGCAGTGTCCTAAGCGCACAAACCTGTTGACGCCGAAGATTTCCAAGCCTCTCATTTCGTGGTTGCGGCATGCATGCCCACCACTTATATGTATGAGGTGTGAGGGCCAGCCGCGACGGCGAGCCCTGCCTGAATTTGGCGTCATCACATAAAAGCGACAGCATAGAAACTGCCTGTACACGCCGAATGTTCGGCCTAAAGTTTTGCTTTGAAGTTAAATGTCGTGAAGCGGTACATGCAGCATGATAAATGGAGAGCGATAACAAACGTTTATTGAATTAGCATGACATGGGATTAGTTTGAAGATTTAAGCGTTTCAGGTGGCGTCCTAGGTTGCAGATGTCTTGAGCGCGGGCGGCATCGACAGCCCCTTGGGCCAGCCAAGCTGACCGTCCATGCATGTGCTCGCAGGGCCCCCTCCAAAAGCTCGGTAGTGGAAAGGTGCAGACTGGAGGGAGTCAGGGCGGATTGGTCACAGCCAATCCTACTAAGTCAAACAGCATTCTAGGGTCTCCGCAAACTGGGTAAAGCGGGGAGTCCATGGTTTTCCGGAACCGGATAAGTTGAGGGAATACATTTGTTTAGAGAGCGCTCAAATGTCGTTCCTGTTCTCGATGTGGAGATTTGTGTAGGGAGGGCTAGTATTTGTCGCGACAGTCTGTTATAATGCGGGATCTCTTCGTAAGAAATCAAGGCTTGCATGCGCTTGGATTTGCCAGCGATGCTTTCGACGCCTACTCGGTGGGTGAATTCTGAAGCGATGGCGTGCCTCGTGTCCACGGATTCCACCATCATTACACAGCCCATACAATCTTCATTCCCACTTCAAGGGCGGCTGTTGGATGATGCGTAGTCTTGTGCCGTGCAGGCGTACATAGCGAATTTCCAACAAACCTGCTGCGAGTCGACGACGATGCTCGATGCATTAGTTTGTGCAACGACGAAAGCGACGGCCGGTTCTGCAGCTTTAGCGAGCTTGCCGTGCAAGGACTTCGACGTTGCTTGGCAGTCATTGAGCCTAAGGTTAGGGTCACAAAAGGTAGGGGTAAACGTAAGAATAATACGAGTGGTTGGCCGGTTATCTTAGCCGTAGTAATGAGGAGAATAAGGACAAGACGAATGAAACAGTGCCTGCTGTAAGCCAGGCATTAGGCTTAACGTTAGAATTAAAGAACCGATGCCTGCAGCTTGATGCACGATGAGTTTGGAGTTGTCAGGCTCACTGTCTAAGCCAGAATTAGGGCTACCAAAAGTTAAGCATAACCTCAAACCTATCCACTGTAATCGACCCAGGCTCTGAATCAAGGAAGAGAAGAAGGAACAGAGAGGGATTAAAACGAGTTTCGGGCCGACGAAAATAAAAGAAAAAGAAATTAGTGACATATCGAGGCTTTATGTACTGCGAAAAAGAACGAAAATCTACACAGAAAAATGCAATGACGATTACTATATTCCCTAATGCGAAATTTGTGCACAGCGCGAACGGCAGCCTTTTCGGTCACGGCGCATATATGCGGCGTCTCAGGAAGTGATAGCGTCTTCAGCGAATGCACGGCGGCGCGCGCCACTCCGCTGTGAAGCCGTAACCACATGCAGCGTATTTTCTGCGTTTTGACGCGTCAATGTCGCCGCGTCGCTAAAATGTATAGAGTCCGAGTAGACGCGCGAGTGAGCGCGATGTCTACGCCCGCGAAATATCGGCGTCGACGCATCGCCAGAAACCTCCGGAAAGCGGGCGGTAGCGTCCCGGTTTCCTGTCCGTCTCGTGGTTTGAAGTCATCCCTTTCAGCAGAAAGCAATCAATTTCTTCTAAACCTGCAGCAATCGGCTGCCTTGAGACAAACTGCAAGCTTTTTCTGTTCGAAAGAGCTCATTCATTCTTGGCTTGTTTGGCTTTCATAGGGTAGAGCGGGGAATTGCGAGAGCTTTTCGTGAGTTAAATAAGAGACCTTTGGCTACATCGCTTGTATTAGCATGAGGGGCTTGTCGGCAAGATCGGTGCGCGACGAGCAAGCATTCTAGCGGCGGATTGCATTCCATCTGCGGCTACTTGGCTTGCGTAGGGGAGAGCCGGGCTTTGCGATAGCTTTTGTTGACTCCAATAACGGACCTTTGGTTACATCGCTTGTAGTGGTAGCATAATTGGCTTCGCCTCCAAAATCAGTGCTTAGGAAATTACGGAGTTATCACTGCCCAATTCTCTCGAATACGGCCAAACAAAACACAAGCGGCAAGATCTGTTGGCAGTTTCAGTTGGTATACCCAATTCTTGTATTCCAACACTCCGCGGGGGCTCAGTGGCGAAGGTGTTGCGCTGCTGAGCCCGAGGACTCGGGTTCGATTCCCTGCCGCGGGGGGCGCTTTTTTGATGGAGGCAAAAAACAAAAACGCCCGTGTGTACGAGATTTCCGCGCACGTAAACGTCCCCAGGGGTCAAAATTAATCCGGAGCCATCCACTACAGAGCGCCTCAATGCCGGCGTTGCGTCGGTGCGTTAAAGGGACACTGAAGTGAATTTGTCAAGCTCCCGTTTTTGCTTGCACTGCGTAGACTGGCTCAGATTAGCCCACGTTTCATCGTTTATACGGTTGACAAGTCGGTAAATATTTTACAAAGCGCGAAAAAAGAAAAACTACCATGCGCGGTTTGCGGCAGCCGCACCAACTAAAGGCTGTGACGACGGGAGGAGACGCACCGTGATTGGTTAGCATTCAAACAAATTTCGGTTTCGGTTCTGTAAAACAACATGCTTGACATCCGACGGCATGGTTGGATGGGCATTCTCGATATCTTAGTAATCGTCGGACCACGCTTCTGCCATGTTGTCGGCTGTAAAAGTCCTAAGATAAGCCTCCCAGGATGGCTTGAAATCGTAGCAATCACTAGCCGAGGCCTACGCAGTGGATGAATGCCGTCCGCGTCCCCGCAGACGCTCAAATGCCATGCGCGTTTCCCCGATATTTGGAGCTTGCCTCACTCATGCCTGTATCATAAAAAGCGTGTTCACCCCAGGCGAAGGGTTTGTTGAATCTGGCCTGTACCCACTGCCCGCAAGCAGTCGGTGCTTCTGGCAACAGCACGCCAACGAGAACTCGCTAGCGCACCTGTCTCAGCCTGCGCGCGTTCTGTGAACTAGTTTGTGGAGCAGCGAACGTTACGGCCAAAAAAACGGTGAATTCAGTATAGAAAACATCGGCGAAAACGAAAAAGTCAACTGAACTGGTGACGTGCAAAACATTAGGAATAACATACCTAGCATTCCAGACCAGTCGGCCATAGGCGGGCGCTGCTGAACTTGGAAATATAAGGTATATAATCTAAAACCATTTCAAATTTTGTTTAGTTTTGGCATTTCAAGCAGCATAGGTGACTATTTGTTGTATTGCGCTCGTGTAGTTAGCGTCCCCCAAGTTTCCACAATATCTCACGTCTAGCAATTGCGTTTCTTAGACGGAAAAGCGTTTGCAGATGCGTAGCCGTGATTGACCGCTGTGCTTGTTCGTCGAGCGCAAAAAAGTGCTTCCTGCACCCTAGTTTTTACTCTGTACGGTAAAATTTTCAGTTGATTTTATTTCCTTTGTACCGATATTGACATCGCTGACTCTTCTCCCGCCTTCAAGTGGCCTTATATTTTCCTACTGGCGTACCAGTAAGCGAAGCGTCGCGTGTGCGCTTGTGCAGCGCTTGTGGGAAGCGACCTTGACTTGGAGCTAGATACACTGCACAAACTAACAAAGTAAAGAAACGCAAATTCTTCCATTCACAAACGTGCCCTGGCTTCGTTTCATCTGAGTGAACGAATTGCGACGACCCGTCGGCGGGCGCCGGACGAAGCGCTGGGCCGACTCGACTCTGTCGGAAGGCCGGTGAGCCGTGCAGTGGCAGTAGTGCAGCCAATTGCCAGCTTCTCTCCTCCTGACGTCACACGAAAACTCCACAGAAAATGGGGAGGGTGCAGAGAGGAGGACAGCATTTTCGGATTAATTTTTCTACTAAATAAATTCGCGTAAACGCGCTCAGAGGGGTCAAAACAGGGCCTGGGACTCCGGACTACAATTTGCGCTCGTAATCCCGCAATGTTTACACATCACTTTAGTGTCCCTTTAAACGTGCTTGTCCCCCGTACGGGGCACCTTGAGCAATCTTGGTGACGGTACTGGCGATACCGCGGACCCCGAGCCCTCAAACATAAGCTGGATCCAACCGTGGCGATGTGTTTATAGGTGGAGGGTTAGAAACCACGAACGGTGGCCGTCGGAGCCCAGGTCAAGCTCCGGCGGATGGGCTCCCTGTCTGTTCACCAGGCAGGGAGCTCCGGGACCTCTTTGGCTACCAGGGTAAGGTCAAAGAAGAAAGTACCCCCGTCTCCCTGCTTTTATAATATGCTATATGGCATTTTCAAAACCCCACCCCAAACGTGATCGGTCCCTGAAAAGGGGCCGCACCGAAGTATCGTTTCCTTCATTGCCATCTTTGACATTTCCTGAACCAGATCATTACTCTCGATTTCTTGTCATGGAGTCCCTCAATCCAACCCACCCTCTTGCATCTCAGTCAGTCTTCTTGATCGCAAAATATCTTGAAGCCATAATAGGAAAATCATATAAGTGCAAAAAACAAAGGTCTGGTGAACTACTAATCGAGGTAAATGACAAGCAGCAGTCCACGAAGCTTCTAGCTCAGACTAGACTGGCTGATCGAGACATCAGGGTCACACCCCATCGGAGCCTCAACAGCTCGCAAGGTGTGATATCCGAGACGGATCTCTTGAACGAAACGGATGCGGATCTCCTTGCCGGCTTGAAGGATCAGGGCGTCACTGCCGTGAGACGCATCACCATCCGCAGAGACGACAAGGAGATTCCCACCAAACACATTATCTTGACTTTCGACCGCGCAATTCTTCCACAATACATAAATGAAGGTTTTATCCGTTGCTCCATCCGTCCGTACATCCCGGACCCGCGGCGCTGTTTTAAGAGCCAGCGGTTCGGGCATGGTACGAACTCTTGCCGTGGCCGAACGACGTGTGCAAAGTGCGCGGCGCACGATCATCCGAGCGAGAACTGCTCAGCCGGAACTCTCACTTGTGTAAACTGCGGGGGGCCGCATGCGGCATACTCCCGCAAGTGCGAAAAATTTCAGCTAGAAAAGAAAATCATCAACATCAAAGTCACTGAAAACATCACCTTCCCAGAGGCGCGAAAGAGGTTCGCCTCTTTCCCCCTGGGGAGGTACGCCGACGCGGCTCGCCGGGGGGCGGAGCGGCGTCTCGTTTCCACAGGGACCCAGTTCAGCGAGTCTGACCTGGTCCCTCGCCCGCCCCCCCCCTTCCCCCCCCCCTGGGTTGCCTCTGGCAGCCCAACCCGCCACCACGCCGCTTGCTGAGGCAGCAGCAGTTGTGGTGGCAACCTCTTTCGTCGGGACCGGTGCCGCTCCCGCCTCTGTTTCCCCGCCCTCCAGTGCGTTGGAGGGTACAGAGGTGATGGACACCACGGGCCCCGCACCGGTTCCCACCGCCACCGCACCGCCTGTGCCACCTCTGGCGCCCCGGACGCCCTCGGCGGTGGCGGCTCAAACGAAGGGCTCCCGAGGGGGGGCCAAGTCCAGGGGGCACGGTCCGTCGGGCACCCCTCGGACATCCGACGACGAGATGGATGTCGGGCCGTTCCTGCCTGCAACGCAGCGCAAGGAACGCGTCCCGACGCCAAAGCCTCCCGACAAGCCAAAAAAGACGAGAGTCACAGCCCCGAAAGACGACACATAAACAAACACACACACTCCAGTGGCTCTCACACTAAATAATGGGAAGAGAAAACATAATTCAATGGAACTGTAGAGGCCTTCTTAAAAATCTTGACGATGTATACGAAATACTGCATGCTAATCAGCCAAGTGTGATGTGTCTTCAGGAGACGCATTTGAATTCCAAGCACACAAATTTCTTAAATAGGTACATGGTCTTCCGAAAGGACAGGGATGGCTGCACACACTCTTCGGGCGGTGTAGCCATAATAGCCCGGAAATTCCTAGCATGCCACCCTGTCGCTCTCAACACTGTCCTTGAGGCTGTAGCAATACGCACAATAATTTTTAATCGGTTGCTAACGGTATGCTCCATATACATTCCTCCTGATGTCACACTTTTGAGCTCTGACTTCGAGGCGCTGGTCGACCAGCTGCCCGAACCGTACATCCTAACAGGCGACCTTAATGCACACAACTCTCTTTGGGGCTCCTCCAGAACGGATGCCCGAGGTCGCCTGATAGAGAAATTTCTTACATCTTCAGGAGCATGCCTTTTCAACCAAAAACAGCCTACATACCATAACTTAGGACCTAATACGTACTCACATCTCGACTTGGCTATTGGTTCTGCAATTCTCTTTCCATGTCTTGAGTGGGGCGTGGGCACGGACCCATATGGTAGTGACCACTTCCCCACATCCCTAACATACATAGGTAAAGGCCCATGCAGTCCATCTTCCCATAACCCGCCGCGGTGGCTCAGTGGCTAAGGCGTTGCGCTGCTGAGCACGAGGTCGCGGGTTCGATTCTCGGCCGCGGCGGCCGCTTTTCTGATGGAGGCGAAAAGCAAAAACGCCCGTGTGTACGAGATTTCGGCGCACGTTAAAGATCCCCAGGTGGTCAAAATTAATCCGGAGCCCTCCACTACGGCGCGCCTCATCGCCTGCGTTGCGTCGGCGCGTT
Source organism: Haemaphysalis longicornis (assembly GCF_048455015.1). Taxonomy (NCBI): domain Eukaryota; kingdom Metazoa; phylum Arthropoda; class Arachnida; order Ixodida; family Ixodidae; genus Haemaphysalis; species Haemaphysalis longicornis. The sequence continues at coordinate 76,500,377 of NW_027526203.1, forward strand.
AAACCCTACAATCAATCAATCAACCATCTTCCCATAACAGGTTTAATGAATCAAAAGCAAACTGCAGTACATTCACAGAAACATCTAAACTACACCACACAACCATAAAACACCTACACGTTGATGAAGCAGCTCAACTCGTCACGGCGAACATAGTCGACGCCGCCGAAAAGTCCATGCCCCAGGCCTCCAGTGCGTCCCGCAACCCAAGGAGGCCCTGGTGGAACGAGGACTGCAGGCGGGCGCGAGAGGCCCAGAACAAGGCGTGGGGTGTCTGTCCTTCGCCGGTACCCCACGTCAGATAAGCTCTTTTCGTTTAAACGGGCAAAGGCTCTTGGGAAGCGAGTGCGTCGTGAGGCGAAAAGGGAGAGTTGGCGCACCTTCCTCACTTCCATCAACTCATACACTGACACACACAAAGTCTGGACACGAATACGAAAACTAAAAGGACAACAGACACACAGCCTGCCCCTTGTTAGTACAACAGGGGACACACTGGAAGACCAGGCTAACACACTTGCACAACACTTCGAACACGTGTCCAGTTCAGCACACTACACAAAAACGTTCATGAAACACAAGACATCTGTAGAAAAGAAGTCCCTGCGTGATAACAACAAGTCGCACACTTCTTACAATTCTCCTTTTTCAATTCATGAGCTGAAGGTTGCTCTGAACGCATGTAAGCCTTCAGCTCCAGGTGCACACAAAATCACATACACCATGATACAACACCTACACCCAGACACTCTTGAAACACTCCTACATCTATACAACAACATATGGCTTTCGGGGCACATTCCTCGCTCTTGGAGAGAGGCCATAGTAGTGGCTTTCCTGAAGGAAGGAAAGGACCCTTCCTCTCCCGCTAGCTATCGGCCCATAGCCCTCACAAGCTGCCTGTGCAAGCTCCTCGAGAAGATGATAAACAGGAGACTCATGTACTTTCGTGAGTACAATGGTCTTCTCGAGAGCTGCCAGGCAGGCTTCAGGGCGGGGCGGTCCACCAACGACCAACTCGTCGCGCTCGAGTCCTATATAAAGGACGCCTTTATTCACAAGCAGTTTTGCACAACGGTATTTTTTGACCTTGAGAAGGCCTATGACACCGCTTGGCGTTACGGGATCCTCTGTGACCTAAAGTCTTTCGGTGTTTCGGGCCATATGCTCAACACCCTTGCTAGTTATTTGTCCGAAAGAACGTTTCGCGTGAGAGTAGGTAGCACACTCTCAAGAGTTCATGTGCAAGAAAACGGCGTTCCGCAAGGTGGAGTGCTAAGCTGCACTCTGTTCATAGTTAAGATGAACTCCCTTGGGAAGGCACTGCCACCTACAATTTCTTATTCAATGTATGTAGACGACATCCAGGTATCTTTTAAATCATGTAATATGTCCATCTGTGAACGTCAAGTCCAGCTTGGTGTCAAAAAACTTGCCAGCTGGGCAGACAAGAACGGTTTTAAACTTAACCCAGAAAAAAGCACCTGTTTTGTCTTCTCCAGGAGACGTGGGATCCATCCGGACCCAGACATTATCCTTAATGGCGTATCGATTCCTGTGAGGAAGGAACACAAGTTTTTAGGTGTGGTGTTGGATGAAAGGCTTACGTTCATCCCTCACATTAAACAATTGAAACATAAATGTCTAAAGGCTCTCAACATTCTTAAAATCTTGTCCCACCAGTCGTATGGAACGGATAAACAACTCCTGTTACGTATTTTCAGAAGCCTAGTGGGGTCTAGATTGGACTATGGGAGTGTTGTGTATGGGTCAGCCACTAAAACAGCACTTAAAATGCTCGACCCAGTGCTTCACTTGGGGCTTCGCCTCTCTTGAGGCGCATTCCGTACGAGCCCTGTACAGAGTCTTTACGCAGAGTGTGACAAATGGTGCTTATCACACCAGCGAACCTATGTTGACTTGTTATATGCCTCTAAAATTTCATTAATGGACAACCATCCTTTTAAACCGGTTTTTAGTGATACATCCACATCAAAGCTCTTTTTAAATCGCCCATCCATTCCTGTTCCCTTCTCGCTCAAAGTAAGGGATGAGGTCACTATTTATGAGGTCTCCTTTGTAGACACATTCAAGTCATCTATCACCGATCTTGTAGCACCATGGCATCTTCGTCCTGTTGCATGTGACTTGTCTTTCTTAAAATACAATAAGAACAGGACACCAAAAAGTGGGATTTTGCAGCATTTCATGTATATACAGGATAAATACAAGGCTGCAGAGTTTTTCAGCGATGCATCTAAAACGTCCACTGCGGTGTCTTGTGCTGCGCATGTTCCCAATTTTGAAGCATGTAGAACAATGAATGTTAATACAAGTATTTTTACGGCAGAAGGATTTGGCATATTTCTGGTTGTAAGTCACATAGTTGAACATCGTATTCCTACATCCGTCATTTATACAGATTCGTTGAGCGTCGTCCGTGCATTATCATCCGGAAAGTCATCAAAAAACCATGTCATTAATCTTGTCTTCAAAACAATTATGGTAGCTTATTCCTCAAACCTTGGGGTGACTGTGTGTTGGGTGCCAGGCCATTCTGGCATTGGCGGTAATGAAGTGGCGGATGAAATGGCCGCCAATGCTGCACTCCGAAACACAGTAGACATGTCAACACTACCGTACACAGACCTCAAGCCACACATTAGACAACTCCGTAAAACTTGGCAAGCAGACTGGAGCGAACAGACAGACAACAAACTACACGTAATAAAACCACACTTGGGACAATACACAACTGACTCACACAACAGGCACATTGAAGTTACCTTAGCTAGATTACGGATAGGCCATACACATGTGACGCACTCGCACCTGCTCACGGGATCTCCAAGACCCCTGTGTAGCAGGTGTGGGGAGGGCCTATCCGTAGTCCACATACTCATACAATGCAAGGCACTTGACACAACACGACACAAACACTTCAGACAACTGTACAGACAACATATTCCCCTACACCCATCCCTGTTTCTAGGTGACGATGCCATGGTTTCTGTGAAACGCGTTTTTAAATATTTGTCAGACGTCAAGTTTTTAAACCTCATTTCCTATCACGCATCATGAAATCTGGCCCTATACACCAGCCATCACCATCATCTTTATTGATCTTACTATGTCCAGTTTACACGTTTTATACCTACCTTTTGTGGTAATCACTTCTTTTCATTAAATAACTTCTCTGGCGCTCTTTGCCCTCGTCGGCCTTGCGCCATTAAACAAAAACCATCATCATCATAAACGTGCGTGTCCGTATTAGCACGCCGCGTGGGAACAATTTTTTAGGCTCGCACTCCGCGTGGTAACAATTTTTTGTAGTTCGCACGCCGCGTGCCAACAATTTTTATTTTTGGTTCGCACGCCACGTGCAAACAATATTTTTTCTAGTTCGCACTCAGCTGAGAGAGTGAGGAGGGATAAAACGAGCAGAGGAGGCAATGAAACCTACAAGAGTCGGCCCTCGGAAGCTTCTTCGTTCGCAAAGGTCTTGCTTGTGTTCCGGCTGCTGCATAAAGGAAAACAAGAATTGTTTGTTGTTGGCCCTAAACGTGACATGGGAGTATCAGATAATTGTTATGTATACCTTTGTCTGCAACGCCTATTGCGATACATTCAAGCAGTGCTCAGAAATTGTCGTGGCTGTGTTTGGCGAGTGAATTTTGACGACGCTCTGTTTCTCAGCGGATGTTTGTTGTCGTGCGTTGTAACCAAGGAGGTTATATAAAGATTTATTTAAACCTCCTTGGTTGTAACGGCTGCATACTATTCGTCTCAGTGAGAGTCTGCGTTCGTGCTACGTGCTCAAGGAGTACCGTTTTCTCCGTGCATGTGCCAGCTTAGTGCGGTCGGCAAACGGGCGGCATACGCCACCCGTCATCAAATGTGGCGTTTTAATTGTTCGCAAGTTATGAACCAAGACAGTTAAAAAGAAAAAAACAAAACTATGGCCACTTTGATGAGTTCAAGAAGTTTCTCGTGTACTGATGTCTGGCCTTCATTATTTGCACTCTGCAATTTCAAAGGCGCCTTTCCGGCACGAAGTAGCAGTGAGGCGTCCCAGTTGCATGGCCTGTTGTTAAACAGCCTCCATGCCGAAATATCACATTTCTGCTAAATTTGAGTGATAATGCGAGAAGTGGTCTGCTGAAAAAAAAGTTTTAAACCAGCTGAGGTAGTGCTGCTACACCGTGAATATTTCTTATTAAAGGGAAGTATTATACAGGTATATGATTAACTTCTGAACCTTGCATGCTGAGAAAGAGTGATGTGTGGTATAAACAAGTGGAGGGACTGCACAGCTGCTTAGAAGTAGGTCTCAGTTTCTCATTGCAGCATGGTGACTATCACTTTTTTTGGGACTACCCATACTTCATAGATTAAGGGCGGCTATATATTTTCAGTTGCAAAGGTTAGACATAGAGACATAGTGTTGTTCTAAACGTTTATTGAAACAATAGAGGAAAGGGGTAAAGAGAAGCAGCTATGGGCAGCGGATGGGCAGTGTTTGACTGTATCCTGCAGTCGTCCAAGAGTGCAGGGCCTCCTGGTCTTTGAGCTGGTAATAGGAGAAATGTTTCCATTTGGCGGCCATCTGACTGTGACTGAACTGGCACCAAAGTCTCTAAAATCATGGTTGTCATGTGGAAGGGATAAAGCATTGGTGCCTAAATGTATCTGTTGCTTGCTGTGGGGGAGCGAGAGGTTGTAGAAAGCGCGCAGTGCGTCTCACTGCTGTGCACCTCTACTAGGAACCAAAACGACGAGAAACACTATGCATTCTCAACCTCCTGCTCTTCCACAGGATTCCCTAACAAACCAATACATGTGCTCAAGGAATTGTGTAAATTCATGTTTTGATGGGAATCGAGTCCAGGGACAATGGAATGCGTGGTGAGTATGCATCTTCTAATGGCACCTCAGCTCCATGACTCTAACTTATTAAAAGTCAACGTAGTCATTGCGGTCTTTTGCTGAAAACTTAGCACCTTGTAAAGTACTTGTACCGAGTCCTACCAGAGTTGTTTACACGTGCTGATTATAGCAGTAGCAATGATAAGAGTAAAACAGTACCTTCCCACTAAATTCCCTCTTTGCTTGTCAATGCGAATGTGGGTGCGCTGACCTGATGTTACATAATAGTGCCATCATAACACATCTACTCAAACCTGTTGTCGTGATACGCTGTCACAACCGATGGCGCATGAGCAGTCCTCCGACAACAACGTCTTCCAGCAGGGAAGGACAGCGGAACCAGACACAGCAGAGGACAGCTGAAGCTTAGTGTTTATCTGCACGGCTCTTTCTCGTGTCGGGTTTACAGCCGAGATGAGGAACAGTCGTAGAAAGCTAGTAGAGTGTGGTAGTTGTCAGCAACAAGTAGATGCCGAGGAGCTTCAGCGGACGACTATAAGGCTAACGAAATATGGAAAGAACAGTGGAGAGTCCAAAACGGCTAAGGTAACAAAAAACAGGGCAAGGCGGATAGAAACGAATAAATGGAGAAAAAAAGGAAGCTAAAACGTCGGAGATGTACAGGGGTGAGAAACTTGACATAAGAAAGGAAAAGTTCTACGATAATTCCCAGGGCATTGCTAAGCCGTTTGAGGCTAGAGCAGTTTGCTTGGGAACTAAGAGCTTTGTGGGGAAGTATTCACAAAATGATGGGGTTTGCTTGGTGTGCGGAAAAGAAACAGGAAACATGCGGCACACAGTGTCAGAATGCGAGGGTATCCATCCAAATCTACATTAGGGAAACATTCAGCTTCCGGGAGTCCTAGCATTTACGTGTAGCACACAGGGAGTGAATTTCAAGGCTATCAAGGTGACGAAAATAATAAAATGCTGGTGGACGAAAAGCAGAGAGGGGAATATTGCCTAGGTCCGCTACCACCTGTAACAGAAAAAAAAAATCGCGCCAATCCACCCCGTGAATGTGGTTGGAAAGCAAAGCTGTAAACGGCACCTATAACGATTACCCATGCGACGTCACTTAAATTCACCCACATCGCTCTACAAATAGTAAAACCAGGGAGGAGTGAAATGCACTTAACCACACCATTTATTACTTCAAAGAGATATTCTTGGTAAGGTTAAATCAATGCATGATGCATGACGGTGTTTGGTTGAGTTGTATTGGTGTAGCACAAGAGTTGAAACTTTTTTCATAAAATTGAAGTAAGCTCCAACCCAGTGTTCTCCGTCTCTGCGCCGTGGACGGAGGCGACGAGATTTGCGGCACAGAAGGAGGAGGCGGAGGAGGAAGAAATACTTCTATTCAGATTTCTGAACAGCCCAGTGTACAGACCTGGGGAGTGATTCATTCTTCTGTGGGGCCCATATGCAGTCCGCGCGGCCTGTGTTCTGTCCATTGGCTGAAGCTGAAAAAAGGTGAACTCAATATAGAAAACATCGGCGGAAAACAAAAAAGTTAACTTACAAAAAAAAAAAAAAAAGCACGTACCCGCGGGGATTCGAACTCGTGACTCGCAAAACATTTGCAATGAATTCCTAGCGCCTCAGCCTGCTAGGCTACGGAGCGGGACGCGAAGGAGTTGCTAATATAGGGTATATATTGTACAACCGGTTTACACTTTTATTTAGTTTTGGCATTTCAAGCCGCTTAGGTGACTATTTGTTGTACTGCGATCGTGCAGTAAGCGTCGCCCGAGTTTCCACAGTAGCTCACGTCTAGCAATTCCATTTCGTAGACGGAAAAGCGTTCGCAGATGCGTAGTCGTGCTGCTGACCGCTGTGCATGTTCGCCCAGCGCAAAAAAGTGCTTCCCGCGCCCTAGTTTTACGCTGTACGGTAAAAATATCAGTTGATTTTATTTACTTAGTACCTATATTGACTTCGCTGACTCTTCTCCCGCCTTCAAGAGGCCTTATATTTTCCTACTGGCGTACCAGTCAGCGAAGCGTCGCATGTGCAGCGCTTGTGTGAAGCGACCTTGACTTGGAGCTAGATACAGTGTACAAACAAACCAAGTAAAGAAAGGCACATTCTTCCATTCACAAACGTGTCCTGGCTTCGTTTCAACTAAGCGAACGAATTGCGACCAAGCAATTTTTTTTTAACCTCCTTGATTGCGACGACCCGCCGGTGGCCGGCGGACGAAACGCTGGGCCGACTGACTCTGTCGGCCGGGCAGCCGTGCAGTAGCGCAGCCGTGGCGCAGCCAATTGCCAGCTCATCCCCTCCTGACGTCACACGAAAACGCCACAGAAAATGGGCGAGCGTAAAGAGAGGAGGACAGCGTTTTCGAATTAGTTTTTCTACTAAATAAAATCGCGTAAACGCGCCTAGAGTGGTCGAAACATGGCCTGGGGACTCCGGACTACAATTTGCGCTAGTAATCCCGCAATGTTTACATATCACTTCAGTGTCCCTTTAATGCTGTTTTTGAGGCGCTGCAAGGAGACGTCACTCTTGGTGTTAGCCTCGAGATGTATGGCCAGAATGTTGACGCTGGTGCTTGGAGTGATGGCCTGGCCATCAAGGAGTATTTGAATGTATTCCTTGATTTGGCGTGAGGGTGGACGACAAGGAGCTGTGATTTTTTACGTGAACACTGGAGGCCACAGGCTTTAGCACAGTGGCGCACTAGAAGAGAGATGCTATGCACTGGTGTGAGCTTGCTTTAATTTTTGTAACTCTTAGCAAATGAGCAAGGTGCGCACAGGGCCGCTAGATGGGCGTGAGTGGTCGCGTGACGCTTTCACGTGGCATTCAGCGAGAACGCAGGGGGTAAACCCGTAGATATGCTTGGTGAGTACACCAACTGTCTTCCCCGTCTTTGCGTGTGCTCGTAGCTAAATCGGTAAGACAACGGGCTCTCGCTTTGTTAGTCTATTAGTTCCAGGTTCTATTCCCAGCGGTGCCAGTAAATTCTTTTATTTGTTCGCTGGAGTTTTCTGGTGACACCAACGGTCGCGAAAGAACCCTTGGGGGGTAGAGGTAAAAAGCTTTGCTTTAAAATAAGTGTTTTGTGCTTGCCATATGAGCAGCGCTAGTAATAAACACAGAGTATAAAACATATGTATGTCGGGGTTTGTTTTTGGTAAGATGACACGTAATCACCCCACTACAAAGGGAATACCACTGGAAATCATTATCATCATGCAGGTACATACATTCTGTCCTGACATTAACCCTAACTTTACACCATGAGCTGTAATGACACCCACTGGAACCTGCAGCTTCACATACGATGAACTTGACGTTGCTTGGTCTGTTGTAAGGCTGAGTATTTTGGCTAAGTAATGTTAAGCCTAGGTATAGGCCTAACAACAACAATTGGACAATGCCATCATTCATAGTAACAGGGAAAAGAAAAAGGACAAGCACGGAGGGAAAAGTATGATGATTGTTGGCATCGGAGACTGTAATAGGTAAGTGGACAATAATGCTTTCATATTTACTGCAGTATCAGGAGTGCTTCGGTGTCCTCATAATTGTTACAAACCTCCAGCAGTGCTATTGAAAATAATTATTTCAGATACGGTAAAAAACAAAATTGCTGCTGTCTTTTGTTGCTTGCTGTTGTACAAAACGGACTCATGTGGGGTCTGCATCTGGTCGAAACCTTTTTAGTGAAGACGCCGTAACAGTTGTCATCAATGCTGCTGCAGCTGGTGTAGTAACTGTTGCTGTCTTCAACAAATATAAGGATGGTGACAAATCGTGTGGGAACTTAGTGGCAAACTAAAGTCTTTTATAAAAGAACATGGTGGCCTCTATAGCGATACTGTGCCCCCTTGCACTGGGCTAGGTGAAACTGGACCAATTGGCATTGGTAACTTTACAATCTATGCTTTAAGTACTACAGTGTCATACAAGTACAAAAACAGCTCATTTATAGCCTCCAATGAACTATATGGCTGGCTTCTACTAAGAATTCTTCTATAATAGGCTGGTTTGGCAGCCGAGGTTCTAGGTCAGTCTTGCAAGGTTTAAAGGGACACTGAAGTGAATTTGTCAAGCTCCCGTTTTTGCTTGCACTGCGTAGACTGGCTCAAATTAGCACCCTTTTGATCGTTTATCCGGTTGACAAATCGCTAATTATTTTACAAAGCGCGAAAGAAGAAAAACTACCATGCGCGGTTTGCGGCGGCCGCACCAACTAAAGCTGTGACGTTAGGAGGAGCGAGCATCGTGATTGGACGATGCCCAAGGTGAGCAACCAAACAAGTTTCGGTTTCGGTTCCGGTTCTTTAAAACACAACCGGTGGCGTTGTTGGATGGGCATTCTCAATAACTCAGTAATCATCGTACCGCGCTTCTGCCATTTTGTCAGCTGTAAAAATGCATAAAGATAAGCCTCCCAGGACGGCTTGGAATCGTAGCATTCACTAGCCGAGACCTACGCAGTGCATGAACGCCCTCCGCGTACCCGCAGACGGCCAAATGTCATGCGCTTTTCCCCCATATTTAGAGCTTGCCTCCATCACGCCTGTATCGTAAAAAGCGTGTTCGCACGAGGCCAAGGGTCTGTTCATTCTTGCGTGTGTCCACTGCCGGCAAGCAGTCGGTGCTTATGGCAACAGCACGCCAACGAGAACTCGCTAGCGCGCCAGTGCCAGCCTGCGCGCGTTTTGTAAACTAGTTCGGGGAGCCATGAACGTTGCGGCCCAAAAAAAGGTGAACTCAATATAGAAAACATCGGCGGAAAACAAAAAAGTTAACTTACAAAAAAAAAGCACGTACCCGCGGGGATTCGAACTCGTGACTTCCAAAATAATAGTTGGGATGACATACGTGGCGCCCCAACCAACTCGGCCACGGGGCGGATTTTTTTTTCTTTAATGCATGGAAATGTTAGAAAACTTCAAAAGACGAGACACTTAACACACAATTTAAGCACTAACAGACAGTCGAACAAAGATCAAAACTCAGGCAAGCAAACGCACGCATCCAAAAGAGGCAGCCACTCTGGTGGATCACTCTGCGCAGCATAAACGCTCCGCACCAACGCCGCCTGTTCCCGAAAAATGCACTTGGTCGGCCTAGGGGGTTCCGCATGCCGATCAGTCATACGGCACTTCCACAAGCTAAACAATCCTAGGAGAACGAAAACCTCATATGGCACCCGATTAACATCTTCAAATGGCAGGAAGCGAATGGTGTACGGGGTGATGTCGATGTCCTTTTTTAGTGTCCGCTGCAAAACGTCCCAGAAGAACACAGCGTCCCGGCACAACACAAAACAATGATGATCAATTGTCTCCGGTTGATTACAGAGGCGACAATTGTCCGACCAAGGAATAGACATTCCTTTTTCGCGCAGCCATGTCTTAACTGGGAGTGTGGAAGAATGAAGCTTGAAGAAAAATGTTTTTGCATTTGGCGGGATCCACATGCTCATTACGCGTTTTAAAACATTGCTTTTCTGGTGGCCTAAGTAAGGCTGGCGATAAACAGGCACCGGGAATAGACTTTCAATAAGAGTGTTCGTCATAGTTTTCCTTGACATGCTGAACAGATATTCCAAGGAAAACCGCGCGGTAAGAAAGTTAAATGACTCCACGACCTCTTTGAGAAATCCCCATGGAGGCTTCGTATTGACCTCGCCCGTACATACAAGCAAAAAAGGCAAATGGAAACTTATGCGCTGCTGAAGTACAGTCAGTAAAAGTGGGTGATCAACCAATTTGTAGAAGAAAAAACGAGACACAAGTTGGTGCACAAACAAATGCATGAGCCCAACACCCCCTGCCTTTAAAGGAAGAAACAAGTTGTCCCTGCGCATAGGTTCCCATTGAGAGCCCCACACAAATGTTGCAAAAACTCTATGTAGGGCCTGAACTTTTGCTCGCGCACAGTGAAGCACTTGAAGCACATAAAGGAGCTTTGTGGCAAGGAAGACGTTACACACTCTTGCACGTGCAAACACAGAGAGGTCTCGCCCATTCCATGCCTGCGATGCGCGCTTAACTTGCGTGAGCGCTGATGACCAATGAGGCCCTGTGTTCCGTATTTGATGTAACGGCACGCCGAGGTACTGAAGTGGGGTGCTATCCCAAATAATACCAGCGAATGTAGATGGTTTTGTTCCCCATTGTCCGATCCAAAATCCTTTACTCATTTTCCTTTACTTTACTCATTTTCAGTGCAGTTCAAATGCTCGCCTTGACAGGATATATATATCAGCAGAGGAAGTTTCTGGTGTTTCGGACTATAATGTACGTCCAATATTTTTTACTGACCACTGTATGGTCTCAATCTACTTCGGTAGGTCAAGACCACGTAACAAGCCGACTCAATGGGATCTGTGGAAACTTAATACCTCTCTACTGGCTGACGAAATTTTTTGCAAAAGGGTATCTGATTGCTTACACCATATTCTAAACACTCCCGAACTATCTCTTTATCAAAAATGGGATCTCTTTAAACAGGAAATTAGGAATGACGCAATAGAGGAGTCAGCTCGGCTCGGCCACGGGGCGGACTCTGCAGGCCGTGGTAATATAGGGTATATATTATACAACCAGTTTACACTTTTATTTCGTTTTGGCATTTCAAGCAGCTTAGGTGACTATGTGTTGTACTGCGCTCGTGCAGTAAGCGTCGCCCGAGTTTCCACAATAGCTCATGTCTAGCAATTGCATTTAGTAGACGGAAAAGCGTTCGCAGATGCGTAGTCGTGCTACTGACCGCTGTGCTTGTTCGCCCAGCGCAAAAAAGTGCTTCCCGCACCCTAGTTTTACGCTGTACGGTAAAAATGTCAGTTGATTTTATTTCCTTAGTACCTATATTGACTTCGCTGACTCTTCTCCCGCCTTCAAGAGGCCTTATATTTTCCTACTGGCGTACCAGTCAGCGAAGCGTCGCATGTGCGCTTGTGCAGCACTTGTGTGAAGCGAACTTGACTTGGAGCTAGATACAGTGTACAAACAAACGAAGTAAAGAAAGGCACATTCTTCCATTCACAAACGTGTCCTGGCTTCGTTTCAACTGAGCGAACGAATTGCGACGACCCGTCGGCGGCCAGCTGACGAAACGCTGGGCCGACTGACTCTGTCTGAAAGCCGGGCAGCCGTGCAGTAGCGCAGCCAATTGCGAGCTCGGCTCCTCTCGACGTCACACGAAAACGCCGCAGAAAATGGGCGAGCGTAAAGAGAGGAGGACAACATTTTCGAATGAATTTTTCTACTAAATAAAATCGCGTAAACGCGCCCAGGGTGGTCGAAACATGGCCTGGGGACTCCGGACTACAATTTGCGCAAGTAATCCCGCAATGTTTACATATCACTTCAGTGTCCCTTTAACCAGCCAGTTGTGTACTACTCAACATAATGCATTATACCGACCCTAAACTGATCTAGCTGGTTATGTTAGTGCACTTACCATCACAATTTAACTTGTGGATACAGAGGTAGCATACCTGAATTACACAGTGCAAGGCACACAACAAGCTTTTTTGCGATGCTTTGATGAGCAGCTTCTATTTTTGTACCCAAACAAGCACCGCTATAAGAATCATTCATCAAATATTGAGCTACCAGGGCAACCAGAATATACACGTAAACACTGACTGCTTTGTTTTGTTTCTGATAAAAAATTTAATTATTTACAGTGCAGTTAATCTGTGGCCTAGATTTCATTTAACAGTGGCCTGTTCAGCTAATGCACGATTACTGCAGAACCAACTTCTATTGGGGAGTCTTCTTGGTCATTTGCACACACGCCCTGAAAATAAAAATGTGGAAGGTAGTAAGTAAAACTAAAAGTTATCTTCCCTAGTCTTAGAGTGCCAAAAAAATAAAAAAGGCTCTGAGGTCTGAAAACATAAAATTGCACATACTTTTAGAGTGAACTGTGGAAACAAACATTCACTGTAAATATTTTTTGCCTCTTGCTGCTTCAGTCATATGTGGCGCCACCGATGTGTAAGACCAAGTCTTTAAATGTCAAACCAAGACACATGCAGCACTAATTACATGAGAAAATTGGTTACTAGCAACTAGTTCATTCCCATTGTTTTAATACAGTTCTGAAAATATCCAGCGTAACAGGCTGCTTTATGCTTACCAATGATAGCACTCCAAGCACAAGTCACAGCCTATCATCTTGGTGACTTGGTCGTCTTGTACATCACATTTCTGCAGAAACCACAGGTGTCGCTCTTTTTTTACTTTTACTGCAACATAAAAAAACTATGATTCACATTTTCAACGAAAACTTGCGTTGTAGCTGGTTGGGTAGAGACTGATTTAGATGTCTAAATTGTTGAGTCGTCGCCTAATATGGCACCAAAAAGGAGGCTTGCAGCAATAGGCTTTCTTTGTTATTTTCTAAGTATATCACACCATTTACGAACCATAAGAGCTGCTGTCCCACCACCGACAATTTTTCACAATATGGTTGGCGACATGGAGATCATCCCAGCCCTCTCTTGGCAGACCTTGGTTAAGGGGCGAGAAAAAAAGCATTTATCTTGATTTCATACGAAAGATTACGCATTTTGTACATTCCCAGATTTCCGCAGAAAGAGCAATAATGCTTCCATTGCTAACAGATGGTTCTCTAATTTTCCATTGCTTTCACCAAAAACGCTGAGCAGCCAAATACTGGTAATCAGTCTGGTGACCCCGTAATATTAAGCCTAACGAACTTGTGTCAAAATTTTCCAGGCCAACCCTCAGACTTTTGGACCCCCAAAAATTCGAAGAATAAGCTCTACCTCTAAGTGTGACATAATTATTTTATGACAGCAAGAAATAGAGGTGATTTCTCTAGCTTTGCAGCCAGACCAGCCGCGGTGGCTCAGTGGCTAAGGCGTTGCGCTGCTGAGCACGAGGTCGCAGGTTCGAATCCCGGCCACGGCGGCCGCTTTTCTGATGGAGGCGAAAAGCAAAAACGCCCGTGTGTACGAGATTTCGGCGCACGTTAAAGATCCCCAGGTGGTCAAAATTAATCCGGAGCCCTCCACTACGGCGCGCCTCATCGTCTGCGTTGCGTCGGCGCGTTAAATCCTACAATCAATCAATCAATTACAACAACAACAATTACAACAATACGTAATCCATAAGACTTGCAGGCGCGCCCCCCGCAGAAATGCTCTGCATTTGATCGTGCCCCTCGCGAGGGGGATGTTTGAGGTAAGAATGTAACTCCAAGAAAATTGCGACCATAGTGCCGAAGATTCCTGGATATGATGACGATTCTCCGCTGACCCGCCTGCAGATGTTCAACCAAGCAGGCCACAATTTTGATGACCTTAAGTTGCATATACTTCAGTCAAACTTTAAGTCTCCTAGGGATAGGTAATACAGAGGAAAATTCAACTCACTGGAACCCTCTGGAATTAATGCTTCCAGAGGCAACTTAGAATCTTTGCGATCTGTGCAAGTATATCCCTCATTAAGTTGAACTCGCATAGAGAGGAAATGCTGACAGAGAGGACACAAGGCAAAGTCCCCTATAGGAAGCTGAAAAGGTCTCGGTTCGAACTCTTAGCTCCCACTACGCGCCGAGCACGGTCATGAACGGCAAATTTACGGGGAGCACGCGTTGTACGACAGTGATGTCCCCGTTGGCGGAATGCTGTCCGACGCCTAAATGGTCGATATAGCTGTGGACGACGCTGCTGATCATGCGGACGACGAGGAGCTTCCAGAAATAACTACAACAGCAGAAACAAGAAACATGCTGCGCATGCTTCGCAACAAGTTAGAATGTACCGATGGCGACTCGAGAACGCTCGAGAACGCTTTTGGCAGCTCGAGAACGCTTTTCGTGAACGTTTCCGCTCAAACCGGCTTTTCGGGGGATAGCACACAACGAAATAAAGTCATGGGCGCGCGTGTATACCGCCGCTTTCGAGAGCTCAGGCGACGCGTCTCTTGTTGCTCTTTCCGGCGCTTCTCTATTCCCTAGCCTTACCGCGTGTTACCGGCTTGGTGAGCGCCTTGGCGAGCAAGAGGAGTTCGTGAAAAGATACAAACTTGCACTATGACTTTGCGGCACGTCCGCGGCGCGCGTCACAGCACCGTTGTGCGGCGGAACTACGTATCCCTACTGGTCCCATTTGAGCGCGTGTAACTCGACAGTCGATGTTATACAAGCAGCGCGCCTCGGGGTAACGTGAGGTCAAGTGGCTGCGGTGGCGTTCGAGCATGCATGCGTGTACGGATCTCGTCCCCGTTTTTTAGCATAGGGCCGAGATTAGGGGTGTGCGAATATTCGGAACTTCGAATATTCGATTCTAATTTTTTGGTATTCGATTCGATTCGAACGACACTTTAATGGTTCGAAATATTCGCACCCCCCAAGAGCGTGTCTCAGCAGCAAAGTCGCGAAGCATCTACACGGCGAACGGTACGTGCTTTCGCAGACTGTATCGGTGTTTATTTAGGAGCTGAGAGTTAACTGGCTCAAAAAACAGAGAACGAGCCCAAGCAGCGGCGCGTGAGCATGGGAGTTTGCAACCAGAGCGAAATGACAGATCCTCGGCCTTTACGGGCCCCAATACGTTTTTAGTACCTGCGAATCTATCCTGCGCGCTAAACAAAGCTTTAACCCGCGTGCATGCCTCTTTGATACCCGCGAATTCGATGAAAAAAAAAAAACATCCCCCTCGCGAGGGGCACGATCAAATGCAGAGCATTTCCGCGGGGGGCGCGCCTGCAAGTCTTACGGATTACGTATCGGTTGTTGTTGTTGTAATTGTTGTCTTCCAGTGTAGACATTGTCGATGAAGTTGATGGTGAAGCGTGAAACGTGACGTGAACCCGCTGCCGCGGCTATTACGCAACGTGGAGCGGCTATGACTTAACGTGGCGCGGCTATGACGCAACACAATCCAACACAATCCACTTTAATCCAACCCAATCCAAATCCAAGCCAAGCCAAGCCAAGCTAATCCAATCCAATCCAATCGAATCCAATCCAATGCCCTTCGCGAGAGAGTGTTATAGCGCCGAAATCGCGCCACCACACGAACGCGTGATGCGAACCCAACGCGGCTAGAGAGGGTGTTGCGAGCGGAGAGAAGGCGAGGAGGACGCGGGGGAGAGGGCGCACCTGTGGCCGACGGTTGAATGAGTCAAGAATATAAGGCGCGTGCGTAACCTTCCATTCTGTTTAGGCTTTGTGGAGCAGTCGGTAGAGCGGCGTGTACCTTGCGTTCCGCCCGCAGAGTCGTGGGATCGAAACCTGGCGCCGGAAGGTATTATTTTTTTTTATATAGTGTAGGGGGAGCGATGCGGACTACGGACGCCAACGCGGGTGACATCGTGAGTTACTGAAATGCTCTGCATTTAAAATTGCCCCGTGATGGTGCGCCCCGGTTTATCGAGACAGATGGTCCGCACCGGTGCGGTTTATCGCGGATGAAAAGGCGAACCGGTGGGCCCTGGTGTGCACTGGTGCGGTTTATTGGGGATGCTATTAAATAATGCGTGATGAATGAGCGGTTGGTGTAGCACATAAGTGGAAACTGTTTTATAAATTAAAGCTCAAACCCGGTGTTAGATTATCTCAATTCTCTGTCTCTGCCGTGGCGGCCGGAGGCGACGAGATAGGCGGCAGAGAGGAAGGAGGAGCAGGAACAGGAGGAGTAGCAGGAGGAAGTACTTCTATTCAGATTTGGGAACGGCCCAGAGTGGTGCGCAGGGGAGTGGTTCCTTCTTCACTGTAGCCCATATTCAGTCCGCGCCGCCTGTGCTCTGTCCACCAACTGAAGCTGGGTAGGCAGAGGGGGAATGGACAGCAGCATCTTCAATTCCTTTTGTTCGGTAGTTGACGGAAAGAGAGGAGGGTGCTCAGGGCTACAGTCTCACAGCCCGATTATGTGGCAGAGTGTTCCTACTTTTCAGCAAAATTTATGTTCATCGTCGGAGTGATTCGGGAGCATTAAGCGAAGACGCCTAGGGTGTGGGAAGGAGCCGAATTGTTTGAGCCGTGTGGGTAATTTGTTTTTCTATACAAAGGTCAGGATGAGGCGAAGGGAGTGTCTGTCTCAGAAGGCGATAATCCTGGGTTGTGTGGTTAAATGAAACAAGCGGGTTACTGTTCTCGTGCAGCTCCGTAGCACGGGGGGTAAAAGTGCAGGCTTGGTGGGCGTATTTGTTGCCCTTCATGGAAGCGTGAGCGGGTTTCTAGATGAGCTGAACGGAACCATGTGGGGAGTGGTTTTTAAACACACGCAGTGCAGGTCGGGACACCCAACGCGACTGTTTATTCCGGTAGGCTTGTTGGGAATCGGTAACTACCTTACGTACTCCTGGTTGAGTGAGAGCCAAGGCGATGGCTGCCTCTTCTGCTGCCGTCATGTCCTTGGTATTGAGTGCGGCACAAGCAAGGAGGTTGGTTGTGGATGTATTCACGATGATGACGTACTGCTGCTGTCGATGTTGGGAGGCGTCTATATAGAAAACGTCATGGTCCCCACCCAGGATGGGGTCCAGCGCTTGAGCCCGTCGTTCTCGGCGACCCCCGTCGTGTGAGGGTTTCATATTTTTAAGCAAAGGGAGAATGTTTAGTTCTTGTCGCCAAGAGTCCGGGAGTACATCAAGCGGAGTTACATTCCGTGCTTGGCATCAAGGGGTATTTGAATGTGTTTCTTGATGTGTCGTTTGGTGTGAAGGCGGACGACAAGGAGCTGTGATTTTTATGTGAACACTGGAGGTCACAGGCTTTAAGACATTGGCGTACTAGACGTGAGATGCCTTCAGTTGGCGTGAGCGTCCTTTAAATTTTTGTAATTTCTATCACACCCGCAGGGCGCGCGCAGGGCCGCTAGACATGCCGTGTGCGGAGCGCACATAGGCACGAGAGGTCGCGTGAAGCTATCACGTGGCATTCAGCGAGAATGCAGGGGGTAAACCCGTAGATGCGCTCGGTGAGTTCTCCACCTGCCTTCCCCGTCCCTGCGTGGGCTCGTGGCTAAATCGGTAAGACAACGGGCTCTCGCTGTGGTACTTCATTAGTTCCAGGTGCGATTTCTGGCGGCGCCAGTATATTCTTTTATTTGTTCGCGGGAGTTTTCTGTTGACACCAACGGTCGCGAAAGTACCCTTGGGGGGTAGAGGTAAAAAGCTTTGCTTTTAAAAAAAATCGCGCCAATCCACCCTGCGGATGTGGTTGGAAAGCAAAGTAGCAATCAGCGCCCACAACGATTACCCATGCGACGTCACTTAAATTCACTCTCGTTACTCTACAAATAGTGAAACCCGAAACAAGTGTAATGCACTCAATCACACCCTTTATTACTTCAAAGAGATATTCTTTGCTAAGGTTAAATAAATTCATGATCAAGAACAGCAGTTTGTTGAGTTGTAGTGGCGTAGCACATGAGTGGAAACTCTTTTTTAAAAAATTAACGAAAGCTCCAATTCGCTGTTACGCGGTGTCACTTCTCCGTCTCTGCCGCCGCCACCGGAAGCGATGAGATCGGCGGCAGAGACAAAAGACGAGAACAAGGAGGAGGAGGGGAATACTTTTGTTTAAATTTCTGAACCGCCGAGAGGGCGGTGCAGGGGACTGGTTCCTTCTAAGGCCCCTAAAAGTGTTCCTTCGGGATTCATGATCAAGAACAGCAGTTTGTTGAGTTGTATTGGCGTAGCACATGAGTGGAAACTTTTTTTTAAAAAATTAAAGAAAGCTCCAATTCGCTGTTACGCGGTGTCACTTCTCCGTCTCTGCCGCCGCCACCGGAAGCGATGAGATCGGCGGCAGAGACAAAAGACGAGAACAAGGAGGAGGAGAGGAATACTTTTGTTTAAATTTCTGAACCGCCGAGAGGGCGGTGCAGGGGACTGGTTCCTTCTAAGGCCCCTAAAAGTGTTCCTTCGGGCCTTAGTTCCTTCTCTAAGAACTAAGCCACCGCACCACTTGTGCCCTGTCCACCAGCCGAAGCAGGGTAGGCAGAGAGGGACTGGACAGGAGCCTCTCCCATTGCTCTTGTTGGGTAGTTCACGGGAAGAGAAGGGGTGCTCAGCGTTAAACTCGCACACCCCGATTTTCTGGCTGACTGTTCCAACTTCTGAACAAAATGTACGTTCAGCGTCGTAGCGATTCGGGTGCATTAAGTGAAGACGCGTCGGGTGTGGGAAGGAGCCGCATTGTATGAGCCGTAGGGTAGTCTGTTGTTATCTAGAAAAGTGAGGTTTAGGCGAGGGTAGGGTCTGTCTCTAAAGGAGATAATACTCGGTTATGTGTCTGAACGTGACAAGCGATTGTCTGTCTTCGTGCAGCTCCATGGCCTGAGGGGTAACAGCGCTGGCTTGTTCCTGGGCGTATTCGTTCCCTCCATGGAAGCGTGAGCGTTCGTCCAGATGAGCTGACTGGAATCGGCTGGGGATTGGTTTTTTATCACACCCAGTGGAGCTCAGGGACACCCACCCGGACTGGTAATTCCAGTAGGATTGTTGGAATCGGTGACTACCTTCCAAAGCCCTGGTTGAGTGAGAACCCAGGTGATGGCTGCCTCTTCTTCTGCCGTCATGTCTTGGGTCTTGATTGAGGCACAGTCAAGGAGGTTGGTTCTAGAGGTAGCCACGATGATGGCGTATTGCTGCCTCGATGTTGGGAGGCGTCTGTGTAGATAACTGCATGATCCCCGCCGAGGGTGGTGTTGACCGCTTGAGCCCATGCTTGTCGGCCACCCTGGTCGTGTGACGGGTTCATATTTCTAAGCAAAAGGAAAATCTTTATGTCTTGTCGCGAAGATTCCGGGAGCACATCACGTGGTGTAGCATTCGGTTGCCGTCCAGCCAATGTGGTGAAGGATGCGGTGACCCACTGCAGGTGTGCTCAATCGGAGCTTCTGGTTAGAAAGAGGGCCCTCTATCTGCTCTTCCACCGTGTTGTGGAGCCCCATCCTAAGTAGCCTCTCCATGGACACACTCACGGGAAGGTTAAGGGCCGGCTCAACCGCCTTTCTAGTTGTTATATCAAGCGTCTTTATGGCCTCCTTGTCGAGAAGAAGACAGGGGGGGGGACGTAAGGGATTATCGCGAGGACAAAATCTTGCATTAATCGAAAGCTATCGGCTTCCTTGAGGCCTCGCTTCTTGGTGGTAACGTTCCTGATCATGTGTATGATTTGAGTGATGATGTGTTCGAGGGGCTGTAAGGATACGTCGCCCTTGATGGTGGCCTGGAGACGTAAGGACAGGATCTTGATGCTGGGGCTTGGAATCACGGCTTGGTCATCAAGGAGTGTTTGAATCTCTTGCTTGATGTGGCGTTTGGCGTGAGGGCGGAGGACAAGAATCTCTGATTTTTTGGAGAGCACTGGAGGTCACAGGCTTCACCCATTGTTGTACTAGAAGTGAGAAGCTATGCGTTGGTGTGAGCTGCCTTTAATCCCTATCGCGTGGCATGAAGCGCGAATGCAGAGGTTAAACCCATAGATGTGCTTGGTGAGTGCACTACCTGCCATCCCCGGCTCTGCGTGGGCTCGTACCTCAATCGGTAAGACAACGGGGTCTTGAATTGTTGCTCTGTTAGTTCCAGGTTCGATTCCTGTTGGTGGCCATTAATTTCTTGTATTTGTTCGCGGGAGTTTTCTGTTGACACCAACGGTCGCGAAAGAACTTTTGGGGGGTAGAGATAAAAAGCTTTGCTTTAAAAACATTTGTGCAAGAGGCCATCAAGTTCAAGTTGAGCTGCTAAGCAACATAGGAAACTGGTAGATGCTGAAGGTTTCGACTGCCCGGCCAGGTATGGTACTGTAACCTGAATAGTGTCGTGGTAATAGCTATCGAGAAACTTTTTCTCTGTCGTGGCCATGTGTAACTGCAAAAATGGTGTTTATTGGTGCTTAGTGCCATGATGCGTGAAATTTAAATGAATGTGAAATAATTAAAAAAACTCAAGCAAATATTAATAGTTCAAAAATGGTCACATTAAATACAAAAACAGTAAAAAAAGTACTTGTTACCTACGAGTACAAAACTCGCCTATAAAGCTTTAGGTTACCAATAGCATACAGATATGCATGTGTGTGCACGGACGTGTACAAAATTAACCACTCAGTGTCCTTAAACAACCCATTCCTTACAAATTAAAAATGGTACAGCGGCTGGCCCATAACTGATTTCTTCGTAACCATACACACAAAAATTAGAAAAAATAGAACCTTTTCCTTTATTTGCGCATTTTAATAAGAAGGCTTTTCTATTACTTAGAGATTTCATTCGCAAAAAAAGATAAATAATAAAATATTACTTCTACAGGTTTGGCAATAAAGTAAAAATGTTGTGTTAGACACATTTGTTGTATTTAGAGTAATAACCAGAAAACAGATTGATGAAATGCCTTCTGAAACTGCCCAGAATAATTTTTGAGTGAAAAGCCTTGGAAGGGAAAAGAGTTTGATAACTGTGACATATAGGCACCAAAAGGCCTTTTCAGAAAAGGTCTGCTACCGAAACGACTTGTGTTTGCCTTTGCATGGAATGTGTCGACGCTTATTTTGACCATTGCAGTGGAAACTTTACATAGGCTCCCTTTTTCGCCATCCAGACAGTGCTTCACAGGGAACTTTTTTGTGTGTAGTTGTCATGATTTAAGCACGTCGGAGCTGCTGCCTGTGCCACCAATTTTTCACGCCATATATTAAACAACTTTGGCCCTGGGTTTTTCATCGTCTATGTGGTGGAAACTCTTCTGCAGCCTCTCGCCAGTAATGCTACCACCATTCATGATGGCCCTACTTATGTGCCTTCGTTCATGTTAACACTCCCAAAGGTCACCTGCACTTGTGCTGTAATCAACCCAAGCTAGGCCGTCTTTCAGGTCACTCTCAATCGTTCTGTCATATTTGTTTCAGCACCCTTGGGCGTTCCTTTAAATAACTGCTCAGCCCGTTTTCCCAGCAAAGGGCTACTTTGGAAGTGTTTGGAATATAGATGGGACTGCAAGAAAACAGGATCTTCTCAGATAGTTTGTTTAAGTTTCTTTGTTGCAGGTAATAAAGCCAGTTTGTGTTGGAATAGCTGATCTCATATCATCTCGGTCAATTTAGTGAGCACCTATTTGTAAGATAAAGGCGGTGCAGCCAATACCTCCATGCATTTATGCATTTCATCGATCTAAACAATTTTGGATGCGCTTGCCAAATTGATCTACAGGTGCTAAAACATTATCGCATAACAAACTCGCAATTGAGTGAATCTGGAACCACTGCAGTCCTAAAGATTGAAAGTTCTGGCATTCCTTATAAAGCAGAAAGGACACGCTGCCAAAAACAAAGTTTTCTTTAAGATGGAGCCAAACAAATGCTTCAATAAAGCCTTAAAAGAGCACCTTACGAACAGGAACGATTTGGCTTGAACCAGTGCTATAAGGAGCATCAGAACATCGATATGGGTCAGCATGAAGTGCCTGCGCGTTCTTGCTACCAGGAACGCATTATACTCGTAAACGTTACTGGATTGCCGTTTTCTCCAATTTGGCCCCTGCTCATGTGCGCCATTGAACTATTGTGTCGCCTGTGCATATATTTAATATTAATAATATTCATATTTAATATTCACGCCGCTGTTTATGTAGCTAGTAAAGTTCCACCTTCTTTGGTTTAGCCTTCTTTGGCTACCAGAAAAGGTCCTCCTCATTGAGGTTTTTGTTCACAACACCAGGAGTGTGAAGTGTCAACAAATCAGATGAAAAACTCCTACTTAGCTCCATGATTTTACCCCATGCTCCACGACTGAAGTACTTCTTCAGTGAAACAATATCAGCCCGTGAGTCAAGGGCTCCAATAGGCAATGATGTGGTCGTGAGATTTATGTCTCCTTCTTGTATGCAGTAAGCATTCTTTACCATGTCAGCTGCTAGTCCTTTGTCAACAAACCAGTGAAGCATACCTATAAATTGCACAAACATTTTATTGATGGCACGTACACTGTTAAAAATTTGTATGTAGGGACTACTCACGAACTGTGTTCTCCTTCATTGATAGTGACGAAAACGTTTTATGACAATTGGGCACGTTTTTTCTTGAAAGGAACCCTAAATGCTGTGCATGAGTCCTTTGACCCACTGGCATTCCCACTAGGCCGTTTTGGAGCTGACAACTTCACTCCCTGGATTGCATCATCGGCTGCAGCATTTGTGTAGCCATGTTGTAACTGAAAAATAAAAAATCGAAATGTATATACGAATCTTTAGAGCTTAAAATTCCGGAATATGTGCACAGCATGCTGGTTGCACTAATGGCAAATAAACGGAAAATGCAATACTAGGTACCTCAGTGTTAAAAGTTGTAAATAAGTGTAAAATAAT
Organism: Haemaphysalis longicornis; assembly: GCF_048455015.1. Lineage (NCBI taxonomy): Eukaryota > Metazoa > Arthropoda > Arachnida > Ixodida > Ixodidae > Haemaphysalis > Haemaphysalis longicornis. Next base: position 76,523,623 of record NW_027526203.1, read on the forward strand.
GTGCTGCCTCTGCACCACATCTCTAAGAAGAATACAAACTCCAGGATTACATGTCACGTGAATTTAAGACACTGTATTACTGATAACGATGTGATAAAGCCTTTTAATTTTTCATTTCTTTAAAGTGACCGACAACCGATTTTTGTCGTGTATGTGTTCTCTAACTGAATGAAAGCCACCGTTTTGTACAGCCCGGTAATCACAAGCAACTTATAAACAAATTGGTTGAAATAGTTTTAATTTGGCCGAAAACTTCGTGAAATCGGAAGGGTGGTGGTTTGTAGAGCAGAATCTTGACACTAGAATACTTGTCCTGGTCACGTGACCTGCAAACCTAGCAGCTATTTTAACTGCTGAAATGTTTATTCGTTATTGAAAACTGTTTAACTCAAGTATTTCTACAAGTGTAAATTGTATATGTACTTTTAAACAATATTTAGAAATTTTTAAGACACGCCACCTCTGAGAACGGATGTGCGCAAGGACACTCGAACGGCCAACCTCCAGAGCGTAAAGCCAGAATCAACCAATCGTCCATCCCAAAAGATCGCGCTTCAAGTTCCGCTTCAAATTCTGTGATACTAAAAAAGCATCAAATCTGAATACCCCCTACCTGGCCAGTTTGTTGCCGTGAACACGCCCCCTGACGTGGCATCGCAGCTTTAACCGAGTGACTAGCATCAGTACGAGGATGAGGAGGACAGCGTGGCACCTGTGGGTTGGACGGTAATGCAAACTTCATCAGCACCTTGACAATGAACAGAAAGGCAATACTAAAAGATTTACTGTTAAAATACCAAGGGAAATACTAAGGCATCAATTAGATCTAAGAGTACCTCCCATCTGGGGAAGCTTGATGCCGTGATGATGTGCCCTGGGCCAGAAACGCAGCTGCAGACGAGTGACCAGCACCAGAATGAGGCTGTGCTGGAGAGGGCGGCACCTGTGAGTTTGACGTTAATGCAAACTTCATCAGCACATTGTCGATGAACAGAAGGGCAACACTAAAGGAACTACTATTAAATTGCAAGGAAAATACTAAGGGAGCAACGTGAGCTAAGAGTGGCTCCTACCTGGGGAGCTAGCTGCCGTGATTATGTGTCATGAGGTAGGATCGCAGCTGCAGTCGAGTGATTAGCACCATCACGAGGCTGTGGAGGAGAGCGCGGCACCTGTAGGTTGGACGGTAATGCAAACTTGACTAGCACGTTGACGATAAACAGAAAGGCACTACTAACAGAACTACAATTAAAATACCAAGGAAAATACTAAGGCAGCAACCGTAGCTAAGGATGCCTCCTACCTGGGGAGCTTGCTGCCATGATGATGTGCCCTGAGATGGGATCGCAGCTGCAGTCGAGTGACCAGCACCAGTACGAGGCTGTGGAGGAGAGGGGGGTACCTGCGGGTTGGACGGTAATGCTAACTTCATCACCACATTGACGATGAGCAGAAAGGCAATACAAAGGGAACTACTATTACAATGCCGAGGGAAATACTAAGGGAGAAACCAGAGCTAAGAGTGCCTCCTACATGGAGAGCTTGCGGCCGTGATGATGTGCCCTGGGGCGGAATCGCAGCTGCAGTCGAGTGAGCAGGACCAGTACGAGGCTGTGCAGGACAGGGCGACACCTGTGAGTTGGACGGTAATGCAAACTTCATCAGCACATTGACGATGAACAGAAGGGCAATATAAAGGAACTACTATAAAAATGCGAAGGGAAATACTAAGGTAGCAACCCGAGCTAAGAGTGCCTCCTACCTGGGGAGCTGGCTGCCGTGATGATGTCCCCTGGGGCGGAATCGCAGCTGCAGACGAGTGACCAGCACCAGCACGAGGCTGTGGAGGAGAGGGCGGCACGTGTGGGTTGGACGGTAATGCAAACTTGACCAGCACGTTGACGATGAACAGAAAGTCACTACTAACAGAACTACTATTAAAAAACCAAGGGAAATACTAAGGCAGCAACCATAGCTAAGGATGCCTCCTACCTGGGGAGCTTGCTGCCGTGATGATGTGCCCTGAGATGGGATCGCAGCTGCAGTCGAGTGACCAGCACCAGTACGAGGCTGTTGAGGAGAGGGCAGCACCTGAGGGTTGGACGGTAATGCAAACCTCATCAGGGCATTGACGATGAAGAGAAAGGCAATACAAAGGGAACTACTATTACAATGCCAAGGGAAATACTAAGGGAGCGACCAGAGCTAAGAGTGCGTCCTACCTGGGGAGCTAGCTGCCATGATGATGTCCCCTGGGGCGGAATCGCAGCTGCAGACGAGTGACCAGCACCATTACGAGGCTGTGCCTCAGAGGGCCGCACCTGTGGGTTAGACGGTAATGTAAACTACATCAGCACATTGACGATGAACAGAAAGGAGGTGCACGCGAAACACTAAGGGAGCAACCAGAGCTAAGAGTGCCTCCTACCTGGGGCGCTTGCTGCTGTGATGATGTGCCCTGGGGAGGAATCGCAGCTGCAGACGAGTGACGAGCACTAGTACGAGGCTGCGCTGGAGAGGGTGGCCCCATGTGTAGTTGGACGGTAATGCAAATTTTATCAGCACATTGACGATGAACATAAGGGCAATATTAAGGGAACTACTAATAAAATACCAAGAGAAATACTAAGGCAGCAACCAGAGCTAAGAGTGCCTCCTACCTGGGGAGCTTGCTGCCGTGATGATGTGCCATGGGGCGGAATCGCAGCTGCATCGAGTGACCAACACCAGTATGAGGGTGCCGAGGAGGGTGGAACCTGTGGGCTGGACGGTAATGCAAACTCCATCAGCATATTGACGATGAATAGAAGAGCTATACTTAGGAACTATTATTAACATACAAAGAAAAATACTGAGAGAGCAACCCAAGCTAAGAGTGCCTCCTACCTTGAGAGCTGCTGCTGTGATGATGTCATCTGGGGCTGAATCGCAGCTGCAGACCAGTGACCAGCACCAGTACGAGGCTGTGGTGGAGAGTGCGGCACCTGTCGTTTCGACGGTAATGTAAACTTCATCAGAACATTGAAGATGATCAGAAGGGCAATACTAAGGGAGCTACTATTAAAATACCAAGAGAAATACTACTAAGAGAGCAACCCGAGCTAAGAGTGCCTCCTACCTGGGGAGGTAGATGCCGTGATGATGTGGCCAGGAGCGGAATGGGAGCTGCAGTCAAGAAACCAGCACCAGTACGAGACTGTGCTGGAGAGGGCGGTGCCTGTGGGTTGGATGGCAACATAAATTGATCAGCACATTGACGACAAACAGAAGGGAGGGGCACGCGAAATACTAAATGACTAACCCGAGCTAAGATGCCTCTTACCTGGGGATCTTGCTGCTTTGGTGATGTGGCCTGGGGTGGGATCGCAGCTGCCATGGAGTTGCTTTTGTTGCTGAAGTCGAGCTGTCTTCAACACAATCATCACCACTGTCTATCCCAGTGATGCTTCACACTTCCACAACCTTGTTTGCTCGCCACATCTCTTTTAGTGTGTTTATGACACTGATTCGCTCTTTATATTGCACTTTGCCGCACTCGGCCATAAGGTAAGCAATGTCTTTGTGAAGGCGAAGTGCATGGTTATACTTTGTTCCTCTTGATGCAGTGCTGAAGTTTTTTCGGCTAGCTGTGCCCGTTGTAGGTTTGGCACTTTTAGGTTGTTTTGCAGAGGAAAATGGGGCTGCAGTGCTTGTTTTCATCTCCGGCTAACTGCAGTTTCTATGTCGATGTCGCGTTGTTCTTGCCATGATACAAGTATCATATGTCGGCATATGACACCCATAGTAACATACGTTCGGCAAGTGCACCTTGTTATCGTGTATGCCACGATGTAAGTGCTCTTGTGTGTTGTCACATTGTAATCTTCCCCACAGGCTTCTATTGACACACCAATCAGTTTTTTTGCTTTGAGTTTTTCATTTACAATAATTTCAGTGGCAAGCTGGGTCACTGTTCGTCAACATTGCCAAATAAAAGAACTGTTTCTGCATGTGACGTATGACGTGGTAGCTTTAAGAGCATGGCTGTATTGTCCTTGAACTGCTGTGAGTGAGTGATTTTTGAGGATGGATTTCAGGGCTGAATGAATGGTGTAATTGTATTCAGGATTTTCTTGAGTTTGGCATTGTGAGATTCAATCCTGTTTGTGGTACTATTCCCCAGGTTGAAATTGGTGTCACAAAATTACCTCACGCACATGTCTTTATTGCCATCCCAATTCTTGTCAAAGTAGGCTTTAAAGCTTTCAATTGCTGTTCTGTCTAGCTCAGCTTTGAGGTCGTGATACGCTTCTTCATTTGGTGCGTGCACCATTTGCTCAAGAAGTTTGTTTAGCTACTGTTTGTCCTAATTCTTGCTGCTAGCTACAGCCTTCAATGTTTTTTTAGTGGAACTCACAAAGCTGGATTGTGATCCTGGGTGACCAATTCTCGCGGATGGCTCTGATTTCTTTAAATTGTTTGTCCACAATGACGTACGCTGTCCTTCGAGCTCCTCGTTGCAGCTCCACAAAAGTCTGCATTATTGTGTTCATGTAGTCCGTGTCCTCACTGCTCACAAAGGAGGACGCCACTGGTTGGTCTTCCCGTTTCCATGTACCACCACAAAAACAAACAGCGCCATCTTCAGGTTGTTCGTCTGATAGGTGCCATCGAGAAGCAGAACTTCAGGGAACTTTTCGTAAAATTGCGCCATCATAGTGGTCTGCACGAAAAGCAGCTCAAGTTCATCATACGCTCCAGTCTCAACAGCCATTGAAACTGTCGCGTCCCTCCTGAAAAGTTCTTTTATCTCCGCTCTCAGGTGGTCAATGTCTGGCATTTTGTTACCACCAAGATGTGCAAGGACATTTTCAATGTCTTTTGCCGTCACTGGCTTCCAGTCTTGCTTTGCAGAAAGTGCCGCAAAACTGTTGGGTCGGGCTGCAGCTAGTTGACACGTTCCTGGGCAAGAAGTGCTTCTTCATGTGTGAGGTGGCGATTGAGTCGATAATGCCTGAACACTTCGCTCAACTCATGATTAGAGTGCTCGAGACATGTATCAATGACGACCACCTTTTGGGTGTCTCGGTTTGCAATGCATTTTACGATTTCTGTGCACTCCAGTTTCGTTCTCGTGAAATGAGAAGTGGTTGCAAACGCGATGCATAAATATATATTGCAACAATATCAGCGATACAAATTATAAAGAGGAAATGCACAGTGGTAATCTGTGATACATTTAATAGTGGCTACGATTGGTGTGATCCACCATTCATGCATGCTGGCTGTAGCATGCTTGCTGAAACTGCTGCGGCTAGTGTAATTCTTATGTCAAGAGGTTTAATTTTCCCGAATACGTTTTTTGCATAATCTCAACTTCCGTTGTTGCAATCAATCTCTAGCCCTCCACCACATCATGCCTGGTATGCAGCGTGTTTCTTGCCATAATAAAGCGAAGATTTAAATGGTTTTCTGCCACAGCTGCCACTTGGAATGTCTCGGAGTTGTCTCTTCGCATGACAAGTGAATACATCTATATTTAATTTTTGACTACCTAAAGAACAATAACTTGCAGTTAAAGTTACATGACCACATAAAAAAGCCTGTAGGTCATTTACACCTTCGTGAACATATTCTGAATATTCAATGTAGCAATGCATTGTCACTGAATATCAAGAATCTTGAACCTTAGCTGTCGTCACACCTGCAGATTAATATCTTGTATTCGTAACATTGCCTGGTTAATTTTTCATGCTGTTTTTGCTTTGCTTTTGTGTCAGCAAAAGTTGAAGATGAGTCTGTTAATCCTACAGCGTGTTTGTGTTTGGCATATCTAAACCAATTATGTCTAAAAACGTCCAACGAGTTCTCACCCAAACTACCGCTAAGCACTCGTGAAACTCTTGCAAGGACCATTCTTTAAACATGTCAGAGAGAGCAAAAATATTCACTGACATGCTGCCGATATATACTATTCAGCCCAATTGTACCCTGCTTTACAATAGCAGTCAAACCTCGTTGTAACGAACTAGTGTGGAAACAGTAAAATAGTTCTTTATATCGGATACTTGTTGTAACAGCCGAGATAAAATAAAAATCAGCTCTAACAAATCTGCGATTTGGGTAGCACAGAAATTATATATATAAACTCGCATTACTCTAGCCTTCCAACCCACTATAAATGACGTAACCTTAACCTGTCCCCTTGTGGCATTTCAAACTAAACCATGAGAACATGAATTTACAACAGAACAAAGTTTGTTCGACAAAACAGGCCTACGTTCTTATTTATTTGAAGAAGGATGTGATCTCCGTTCGCTGACTTTTCACAGAACAGAGCAGGATGTTTTCCACAGTCTCCATGCATGAAAGGTTTTTTTCTGCGTCAATAGTTTTGCACATCGGATGTCTTTTCTTTCTTGCAGCCGATATCATGCGTCTCTCACGGTACTGGTTTCATTATAAAAAGACTAAGTGTCACTTACATGTGGTGTGACCAACCAATGTTTGTATTTAGTTCGCTGTAGCTGATAATTTCCTACATCAGTGCTTGTTATAACGAGGTTCAACTGTAGTGTTTTCTGCTGTGGCTAAGTAACAAAAATTACGCCCATCTTCCCGCGAGGGAACCCTGGTCTGATGCGACGCATCGGGGGGTTCAATTGGCGTTTCCATTGGGTTGATTCTCTAAATAGGGTGAAACGTGTTGCGAACGCGTATGATGCATTTCATCAAATGCCGGTGTTCTCATACGCGAGGAGATGGGCGTAATTTTACTTTTCATGAAGGGACCATCGCTTGCATCACGTCTTCATCGGAAGAATCAAGTCAAGCACGGTCCCGCACGGGGCACCTTGAGTAATCTTGGTGAGGGTGCTGGCGACACCGCGGACCCCGAGCCCGCACACTCATGCTGTAACAGACCATGGTAATGGGTTTTAAGGTGAAGGGTAGAAACCTCAAACGGTGGCCGTCGGAGCCCAGGTCAAGCTCCGGCGGATAGGCTCCGTGTCTGTTTACCAGGCAGGGAGCTCCAGGACCTGTTTGACCATCAGGGTAAAGTCAAAGAAGAAAGTATTCCGTCCCCTCCTTCTATACTATGATATATGGCATTTTCTAAACCCCCCTAAACGTGAGCGGCCCCCGAAAAGGGGCCGCGCCGAAGTTTTTTTCCCTCCTTTGCAATGAATCTTTCTCCCAAAGCTTGATAATTTCCCGCGGTTTCTGATCATGGAATCTCTTAACAAGACAAAGCCCATCACTTCCCAGTCTGTGTTTCTAATCTCCAAGTTTCTTGAAAGCCTTATCAGAAAGTCGTAAGGGCTAAGAAACTCACAACGGGAGAAGTTATGATAGAAGTAGAAAACAAACAACAATTCTCGAACCTCGTCAAGCGTACGCGCATGGTGGATGTTGACATCAAGATCACGCCCCATCGTAGCCTCAATAGCTGCCAGGGCGTGATCTTTGATCGGGATCTAATGAATGAGACTGAAGCAGATCTGCTGGAGGGCCTCCGAGATGAGGGCGTGACAGCGGTGAGGTGAATCACCATAAGCCGAAATGATGAAATAATTCCAACCAAGCACACAATCTTCACACTTGACCACTCAAACCTTCCTGAGTTGGTCAACGCAGGTTTCTTGAGATGTCCAATCCGACCATACGTGCCTAACGCACGCCGGTGTTTCAAGTGTCAGCGGTTTGGGCACGGCACAACCTCTTGTCGTGGTATATTGACGTGCGCAAAATGTGCAGCACATGATCATCTAACTGACAATTGTAATTCCCAGAACTTCACCTGTGCAAACTGTCAGGGACCACACGATGCCTATTCTAGGAGCTGTGAAAAGTTCAAGGAGAAAAAACAGATCATTGCCTTGAAAGTCAACGAAAACATCACCTTCCCAGATGCGCAAAAGAGGTTCGCCTCTTTCCCCCTGGGGAGGTACGCCGACGCAGCTCGCCGGGGGGCGGAGCGGCGTCTGGTTTCGGCGGGGACCCAGTACAGCGAGTTGGACTTGGTCCCGCCGCCACCCCCCTGGGCTTCCTCTGGTAGCCCAACCCCCCTCCACACCGCTCGCTGAGCCAGCAGCGGTTGTGGTGGCAACCACGTCTGGCGGGAGTGATGCTGCATCCTCCACGTCTGTTCCAGCGTCCCAAACCACAGGCGAGGGCGCAAAGGAGATGGAGACAAAGGAACCAGCGGCAGCTCCTATCCCCACCACACCGCCTGTGCCATCCGAGGCATTCCTGAAACCCTCGGTTGTTGTGGGTCAATCAAAGCGCACCGAAAAGGGTGCGCGGTCCAAGGAGAGTGCCAAATCAGGCACTCCGAGGACATCACAGGACGAAACGGATGTCGGAGCGTTCTTGTCTGCGGTGCTATACAAGGAACGTGTCCCGACGCCAAAGCCTCCCGACAAGTCTAAAAAGACAAGAGTCACAGCCCCGAAAGACGACACATAAACATACACACTCCAGTAGCTCTAACACATCATAATGGGAAGACAAAATATCGTTGAATGGAACTGCAGAGGCCTTCTGTATAATCTTGACGACGTGTATGAGATTCTGCATGCCAATCAGCCAAGTATAATGCGTGTCCAGGAAACACATCTGAATTCCAAACACACAAATTTCTTGAATAGTTACCTGGTATACAGAAAGGACAGGGATGGCTGCACACACTCTTCTGGCGGTGTGGCAATAATCGCCCAAAAATCCTTAGCATGCCCCCCTTTCACCTTGAACACCGTCCTTGAGGCTGTAGCCATCCGCACAACAATTTTTAATAGTTTGATAACGGTATGCTCCATTTACATTCGTCCTGATTATGCACTTTCGAGCTCTGCCTTCGAGGCGCTGGTAGATCAGGTGCCCGAACCCTACATTCTAACAGGCGACCTTAATGCACACAACTCTCTTTGGGGCTCCTCCAGAACGGATGCCCGAGGTCGCCTGATAGAGAAATTCCTTACATCTTCAGGAGCATGCCTTTTCAACAATAAACAGCCTACATACCATAACATAGGTCACAACACATACTCACATCTTGACCTGGCTATTGGTTTTGCAATCATCTTTCCATGTCTTGAGTGGGGTGTGGGCACGGACCAATATTGTAGTGACCGTTTCCCCACTTCATTAACGTATTTAGGTACAGGCCCGAGCAGTCCATCTTCCCATAAAAGGCTCAATGAAGCAAGAGCTACCTGGAATACATTTACAGAGACATACAAACTACACCAAACATCCATAAGACACCTACACGTTGAAGAAGCTACCCAACTGCTCACGGCGCCCATCCTCGACGCCGCCAAAAAGTCCATTCCCCAAGCCTCTGGTGCCCCACGCAACCAGCGGAGGCCCTGCTTGAATAAGGACTGTAGGTGGGCGCGGGAGGTCCAGAACAACGCGTGGGGTATCCTTCGTCGGTACCCCACGTCGGGTAACCTCCTCTTGTTCAAACGGGCCAAGGCGTTAGGAAAACGTGTGCGCCGTGAGGCAAAACGAGAGAGCTGGCGTTCCTTCATAACACCAATAAACTCCTACACAGACGCACGGAAAGTATGGACAAGAATACGCAAACTCAGAGGACAACAAACACACAGCCTGCTTCTGATCAGCACAACAGGTGATATCCTCGAAGACCAGGCTGACACACTCACACAACACTTCCAACACATGTCCAGTTCAGCCCACTACACCAACACTTTCAAGAAACGCAAACAAACGGCCGAAAAGAAGCCTATACTAGATAACAATAGGTCAACATCATTGTATAACTCAGAGTTTTCACTGCATGAGCTGAGGGCTGCTTTGAGCACGTGTAAACCCTCAGCTCCAGGCCCAGACAAATCACATATACAATAATACAACACCTACACGCAGACACACTTGAAGCGCTTCCAAATATATATAATGAAATATGGCTTTCGGGGCACATCGCACACTCTTGGAGGGAGGCCATAGTAGTGGCTTTCTTGAAGGAGGGAAAGGACCAGTCGTCCCCCTCAAGCTACCGTCCTATAGCCGTGACGAGCTGCCTGTGCAAGCTCTTCGAGAAGATGATCAATCGCAGGCTCGTGTACTTCCTTGAGTACAACAGTCTTCTCGAGAGCTGCCAGGCAGGCTTCAGGGTGGGGCGATCGACAAACAACCAACTGGTAGCACTTGACTCATGCATCAAGGACGCCTTTGTGCATAAGCAGTACTGTTTAACTATCTTTTTCGACCTCGAGAAGGCCTACGACCCCGCTTGGCGTTATGGGATCCTTAGTGACCTCAGGTCATTCGGTGTTTCGGGTAATATGTTGAACACCCTTGTTAGTTATTTGTCAGAGAGAACGTTCAGAGTAAGAGTTGGTTGTGCACTTTCAAAGGTTCACGTCCAAGAAAATGGCGTGCCGCAAGGTGGCGTGTTGAGTTGCACTCTCTTCATAGTAAAGATGAACTCTCTTGGAAAGGCACTGCCACCAACAATCTCTTATTCTATGTATGAAGACGACGTGCAAATATCTTTTAAATCATGTAATATGTCAATATGCGAACGTCAAGTCCAGCTTTGTGTCAAGAAGCTTGCCGGCTGAGCAGACAAGAATGGGTTTAAATTGAATCCTGCAAAAAGCTCCTGCGTTGTTTTCTCCAGGAAACGCGGGGTCCATCGGGACCCAGACATTACTCTTAATGGCGTGTTGCTTCCTGTGAACAAGGAGCACAAGTTCTTAGGTGTTGTGTTTGACCAGAAACTCACATTCATTCCACACATCAAGGAACTTAAACATAAAAATCTGAAAACAATGAATATACTTAAGGTTCTCTCCCACGAATCGTATGGTTCCGACAAAGAACTCCTACTACTGCTCTATACTGCTTTGCTTGGGTCTTGTTTAGACTATGGCAGTGTGGTATATGGGTCGGCGACTAAAATAGCGTATCGAATGCTTGACCCAGTGCTACCCTTGGGGCTACGACTTGCGTCGGGTGCTTTTCGCACTAGCCCTGTCGAGAGTCTGCATGCCGAGTGTAATAAGTGGAGCCCTGAGAACCAACGGAAGTACATGGACTTACTTTATTCTTTTAAAATTTCATCGCTGAATAACCATCCTTTTTACCGTGTCTTTAACGACACATCCACATATGTGCTTTTTGTAAATCGCCCATCCATTCCTCTGCCATTTTCCCTTAGAGTGAGAGAGCGAGCCTCGGATCTGAGCGCTTTGTTTTTAGATGTGTACACATCATCCTTTACAGGCATTTTACCTCGAGAAGGCCTACGACACCGCTTGGCGTTATGGGATCTTTAGTGACCCAAATTCATTCGGTGTTTCGGGTAACATGTTGAACACCCTTGTTAGTTACTTTTCAGAGAGAACGTTTCGAGTAACGGCTGGGAAGAGAAGAATAGTTTTAAATTGAATCGTGTAAAAAGCTCCTGTGTTGTGTTCTCCAGGAAGCGCGGGGTCCATATGGAGCCACACATTACTCTTAAAGGGGCCCTGAAAGGCATTTTGAGCACACTAAATGAACTAGCGAAATCGTAAGATAGGGTCATCAACATCATCTGTGCCAAGTATTAGTCTTTTACGCGCAGCAGAAAGCTCCCACTTTTGTTGCAAAGTTTGTCGCTTTTTTCTCACCCTTTCCTTCGTGTTTTTCGACGCCGCCATCTTTACATGTCTACGTCATCGATGCCCAGATGTTCGTCATGAGCTAGACATCCTGCTATTGGGCGACTTTTTAACGCACTTCCGGCAAAGACATGAGTCGTCTGCTCAGCGTCTGCTCGCCGGCTGATCTGCCAGCGTAGTGCCGGAGTGCTTGGACATTTTACGACAAACGAAACAAGTGTAAACAAACGCCTAACCATTTGTATTGAATGCAACACGGTCATAACACGACATGAATATTCTCTTACCTGAGTACGTTCCATAAAGAAAGCGTTGAAGCCCCGTGGCACTTCTTTCGTGCAATCGCAGACAACGCCCTGAGCCGAATGCCCGGGTTTGACGGATACATTTTATTCCACTTCAAAACAATCCAGAGATGCGTTTCCAGCGAACACAACGTCAAAACATGCGTTGCAAGTCTGAACCGCGATTGACAGACGAACGGTTGCCTCCTCCTGCCCGTCGTAAATTCGGCACTCACCTCGCACGCGGTTTGCGGGGACGAACAGCAAGTCACTTTACTCTGACAACAAGCCGAGATGGATTTTAGCCACGCACACTGCACATACCCCATGCGAGGTTGAGTCGTACGTTGCTCGAGAAAGATAATCCAGACCATGGAAAGCACTATCCACCCGCAGAAGCACAGCGTCGCATTTCATCGCGAAACAAAGGCGTCCACAACATACACACCATCGCCTCCTCTAATGCCAAGCGCATCTCGCACTTCGCAATGGGAGTGAATGGTACGCCTGCAGTGTCCACATGTCGCGAGGTGGGGCCCCGAGCTTAACCAGGATCACGGAACCGTAACTGACTTCTAGAGCGGTTTGTGCCTTGTTGCCAAGGCAACCGATGTTTGCGATTGTCAAAGAAATGGCGCTCGCTCCAGCGCTAGAAAGCTGAGAGCCGCGGCGGAGCATGTTTTGCCAACGTTGCCGCTCTCCACCACGTGTCGCCCCAAGCTGAACTGGTGTCACAGAATTGAGCGAGGTAATAATTTAGTGGCCGATGTCTCGGACGGGAGGAGCGACAAACAACTCCCCCTTACGTGTGAATTCGAGAATGTGGTTCGGACCTGCTAACCGGCGATAGGTCCACGCCTGATTGGCCGCTGGCGTGAGGCACGAGACGGGGCACGGGAAAACAGTGTCAAAACAACGGACATTTACTTCACATTCACAGGAAATTCGAAACAGACAGACAGGAGGGTTGACGAGTTAATACACACTGCAGTTGACACCCCGTTGGGGTCAGAGCTGCCAAGACACCGACACGAAGTACATTAATCCCAATGAAAGAAAAGGTACACGCCGTTACGAGCCCGAGGAGAAGACGACAGTAAATGAAGGGGACAGTAGAGTATACAATATGCGGGGTTGGAGGCTTCCCCCAACTACTAACAATAGGCCCGCTAGAAACACATACCGCGTGGTGCACTGAAGGAGGCGGATAAGCCCGTGCAGTCCGCTTAGGGAAATACAACACAGAAGATGAATAGGAAGAGTCCGAAGAAAGATGGAGAAGGGGAGAACATCTTAGCTGCGGTCCGGCTGATGGTCTCGCCGGGGTGACGGAGGCTGTCGGTCGTCTGTGGTGGGGCGCCGCTGATCAGCGACGCAATTTGGGTGAACTCCGGCCGCGCACTGTCGCCTCCTTGAGGAATCTTCGGGGGCCCGAAGTTCACCGCCGTCGTCGCTCGGCCTCCCCAGCACAGCCCTCAAGGCCGACGCCGCGTCCCGGCCGTACGTCCGGCCACCACCAGTTCTCAGCCCATTCTCCCCGGAAATCCCGCGCTGCACCACGCACACAGTCCACCGGGCCGCGCGTCTTCCGAGAATTCCCGGGGCGCAGCCTTCAGTAGGCCGCGGCACTCTCGCCCACCTCTCTCCCCGAAACACATGGCCAGCCGACCCGGGTGCGACAATGGCGGCGAGAACATTCCTTCGCTTTGCGGTACGGCTCCTCTCGGCGAACGGCAAGAAATGGCGAGCGGCAAGAAAACCCGTCAAGGAGGGACATGAATTTCGCGACACCGCCCCCCCCATCAATTATGTTATCCCTATTAACATTCCAAATATTCAAAGCGAAATTCGGGTACACACACACACAAAAAAAAAATCCATCACCCCAATTACCCGGCCTAGACAAAAGGCGCGACCCTCAGAAGTACAACACATGTATACAATACAAAGAAACTGTGTACCAAAAAAAATACAAATATTCGCACACGCGTAGATAACTACATTAAGTTGAGAAAAAAAACACACACGCTATTCATACATCAATACCTACACCCATGAATATGTGTACAGAAGACATAACAAAAAGAACCCCAAAGTACTACCAGAAACCTGACAACAACTAGACCACATAAGGGCGGCACGGGGCACGCTGAACGATGCACCCACATATAGCTTCACGGTGATACAGCCAAACACGTCTCATATTTCAATAGGTCCTCCCGTACATATAAGAGCTGAAGGATCTCAGTGCCCGGAGGCGACTCTCCTCTATTTCCGACTACGCGCGTTCCCTCGGAAACAACTTCCGATCGTAGATTCTCCAGGGTGGAACGCGGCTACTTTTCACTGCAGTAACATCACCCCGCCTCCACTTGTTGGAGGCATCTGTGCAAAGCACCAAGGGTTGGTCGGAGCCGGCAACCTGTAAAACAGGTGCCCCGGAAAGAAGCCGCTTCAATCCATCGAAAGAACGCTCCCGTTACCACCAGTCTCGCTCCTCGAGCGCAGGAATTCCATCTCTTCTCTCTTTCTCTACCATATGTCGTGGCGGCCGAACCTTATCGTGTACCGCGATCTCCCACTCAAGCGACTCGCGCTCCCTCTCTTTCACGTCTTCCCGTTGGCGCCCTCGCGCTCTTCCCTCTCTCTTCTCAAAAAAAAAAAATTCCTGAAGAGCGCTCCCTTCGATGCGCATCTTTACAAAGAGCGACTAGACGCTCCAAATCTCTCATTCTGCCTGTCGCAGAAAGAACACTTGCTTCGTGCTAACCTATGCCTCACGCCCTGGGCCAATCGTGGTTAGCGGTCCTGCCGTGGACGCCAGTTTGTCACAGAATTGAGCGAGGTAATAATTTAGTGGCCGATGTCTCGGACGGGAGGAGCGACAAACAACTCCCCCTTACGTGTGAATTCGAGAATGTGGTTCGGACCTGCTAACCTGCGATAGGTCCACGCCTGATTGGCCGCTGGCGTGAGGCACGAGACGGGGCACGGGAAAACAGTGTCAAAACAACGGACATTTACTTCACATTCACAGGAAATTCGAAACAGACAGACAGGAGGGTTGACGAGTTAATACACACTGCAGTTGACACCCCGTTGGGGTCAGAGCTGCCAAGACACCGACACGAAGTACATTAATCCCAATGAAAGAAAAGGTACACGCCATTACGAGTCCGAGGAGAAGACGACAGTAAATGAAGGGGACAGTAGAGTATACAATATGCGGGGTTGGAGGCTTCCCCCAACTACTAACAATAGGCCCGCTAGAAACACATACCGCGTGGTGCACTGAAGGAGGCGAATAAGCCCGTGCAGTCCGCTTAGGGAAATACAACACAGAAGATGAATAGGAAGAGTCCGAAGAAAGATGTAGAAGGGGAGAACATCTTAGCTGCGGTCCGGCTGATGGTCTCGCCGGGGTGACGGAGGCTGTCGGTCGTCTGTGGTGGGGCGCCGCTCATCAGCGACACAATTTGGGTGAACTCCGGCCGCGCACTGTCGCCTCCTTGAGGAATCTTCGGGGGCCCGAAGTTCACCGCCGTCGTCGCTCGGCCTCCCCAGCACAGCCCTCAAGGCCGACGCCGCGTCCTGGCCGTCCGTCCGGCCACCACCAGTTCTCAGCCCATTCTCCCCGGAAACCCCGCGCTGCAACACGCACACAGTCCACCGGGCCGCGCGTCTTCCGAGAATTCCCGGGGCGCAGCCTTCAATTGGCCGCGGCACTCTCGCCCACCTCTCTCCCCGAAACACATGGCCAGCCGACCCGGGTGCGACAATGGCGGCGAGAACATTCCTTCGCTTTGCGGTACGGCTCCTCTCGGCGAACGGCAAGAAATGGCGAGCGGCAAGAAAACCCGTCAAGGAGGGACATGAATTTCGCGACAACTGGTCACATGATTGAAGCGTTTTGTGCACATGTTCTGTATCGGTGTAAAATGTTTTTTTTCACATGCCGCCAGCAGGAAGTACCACCGCCCCAAAAATAAGACCCGGCACCAGCGGGACCACATCTGTTACGGCGCTTTTTGGATAAACAGTGCGCGGTGTGTTAAAGAGAACGAGCGCACTATCCTCCCCGTGCGGCTGCGATTTCGCCGCCGATAAAAAGTCACGCGCCGCCGATAGCAACTGCAGCAACGTACATCGCGACAGGGCAAGGCCAGGCCGCCGCACACATGCGGCCACATTTTTCGTTCGCTTTTGCAGCCTTGAGCAGAGCAATTTTTTTAACCTCCTTGGTTTCAACAAAGCTTGCCCGTAGCAGACGGCACTCTGAGCAGCGCAATAGCGGAAGTACGTCACCGATGAGGAGCGCAGCATCATGGGAGGGACGGCTCCCACGCCCTCAACAGCGGAGAGTAAGTTGAAAGGAGAAGGAAACGCGGCGCGACGATAATGCGTGGTTTTTGATTTACGATTTCTTAACTAATACTCATCGCTTTAACAAAATTCTTGCGGGAGGAGATTGCTAATACATTGCTTCATTTGGTTACATGTACAACCATGCATCGGCGGAAGGTATTTCAGGACCCCTTTAATGGCATTTTACTTCCTGTGAAAAAGTAGCACAAGTTTTTAGGTGTGGTGTTTGACCACAAACTCACATACATACCACATATCAAGAAACTTAATCATAAATGTCTGAAAACAATGAATATCCTTAAGGTTCTGTACCACCAATCCTATGGGGCTGACAAAGAACTCCTACTACGTCTCTATACTGCTTTGCTTGGTTCTCGTTTAGACTATGGCAGCGTGGTATGTGGGTCGGCGACGAAAACAGCGTTGCGAATGTTTGACCCAGTGCTGCACTTGGGGCTACGGCTTGCGTCGGGTGCTTTTCGCACTAGCCCTGTCGAGAGTCTCTATGCCGAGTGTAATAAGTGGAGCCTTGCGAACCAACGGACGTACATACATGGACTTACTTTATGCTTTTAAAATTTCATCGCTGAATAACCATCCTTTTTATCCTGTCTTTAACGACACATCCACATCTGTGCTCGTTGTAAATCGCCCATCCGTTCCTCTGCCCTTTTCACTTAAAGTGAGAGAGCGCGCCTCGGATCTCAGCGCTTCGCTTTTAGATGTGTACAGGTAACCCTTTTCAAACATTTTACCGCCTTGGCAAGTTCGCCCTGTGTCCTGTGACCTTTTATAAAACTTGACAAAAATCAGGTACCGCGAGCTGCAATACTGCAGCACTTTCTGTCTCTGCAGTTTAAATACCCACTTGCAGAATTTTACAGTGACGCTTCTAACCTCCACTATGGTCTCCTGCGCTGCTCATGGTCCGAATGCTCATGGTCCGAAGAAGCGTATAGAATTTTACTGATTATACGACACATACTTGAAAATCGAATTCTGCATCTATCATCTACACAGATTCCTTGAGTGTTGTTCGCGCACTATCATCGCATACACCCCCAAAAAGCACATAGTTAATCTTGTATTCAACACCATCATGTCTGCGTATGCGCAGAAGCATCAGCTGCTCCTCTGCTGGGACCGAGGACAGGCTGGGATCGCTGGGAACGAGTTGGCAGACGAGAGGGCCGCTGCTGCTGCACTCAGGAACACTGTAGACATAACAACCGTACCATATACAGACCTCAAGCCACACATAAGACAACACTTGCGCAGAACATGGCAAACCCACTGGAACGAACAGACAGACAACAAACTACATGTAATAAAGCCACACTTGGGACGGTACACAGCTGGCTCACACAACAGACACACGGAAGTCGCCTTGGGTAGGCTGCGGATAGGGCACACACATGCAACGCACTCGTATCTGCTGACGGGATCTTCTATACCCCAGTGCTGCAGGTGCGGAGAGGCCCTATCCGTAGTGCACATACTAATCACATGCAAGGCACTTCACACAACACGACACAAACACTTCAGAGAACTCTACAGACACCATATTCCCCTACATCCATCGCTGTTTCTGAGTGACGATGCCATGGTTTCCGTGAAACGTGTGTTTGATTATTTGTCAGACGTTAAGATTTTAAACCTCATTTCCTATCACGCATAATCAAAACTGGCCCCATACACCAGCCATCACCATTATCTTTAACTGATTTTACTATGTTCGGTTTACACGTTTTTTTACCTACCTTTTTGTTGTAACCACTTCACTTCATTAAATAGTCTTTGCTCTGGCGCTCTTTGCCCTTAGTCGGCCTTGCGCCATAAAAACCCAACCATCATCATCAAGTCAAGCAAAGTGACGCGAAGTCAAACGAGAGCGAGCGCTGACTGAACCGCCGCAGCGCGATACACGCTTGATATTCACAGCGCCTCAAGGAGAGGAGACAACGGAGGAGAGTCGCGCATGCGCACGCTTGCACGACGGGAGCGGAGAGAAGCGAGCGAAGCGCGCGCACACAGCTGTTGTTTATGATAATCAGGCGGAGTGAAAGATTTGCGCGCACAGCTGTCGGAGAGAAGACGGGAGGAGAGTCGCGCATGCGGTGCTGGCGTGCGGACGCCGGACAACGCCGACGCAGGAGGGACATGCCTCAGAGCAAGAGATGCGTCGCATCTAAAAAAATTTCAGCAACAAACAGTAGGGAAAACATTTTTTAACTAGTATCATGCTATAGGAAGGCATGTCGTTACTGTAATGAACTTTTTAGGGGGTCCCGCATAAGCCACATCTCGAAAGGGACCATTTTATAACATAGGCTTAATGCAATCCGGTGCCCTGGGTCCCCCTTTTGAATACCCAAGTTGTACACTGAAGTACATTCCCACATCTCAGCCTGCTTCATCTATCCTAGTACTTCGAATGACTACACTGACATATAAAAATTGATTTTTGGGCAACGGCAGGTGCATCATAAATGCAATGAAGCATTTCACAGGATTTGCGTGGCAAAAGGTGTATATATAAATGTTATGGTTCAATATACCTTTACTTGAATGCGGGATGCTCCTCTATGCTTGCATGTGTAAGTCGCGTTGCCGTAAACAAGTTTTATGCTTAATGTTTGCGGCGGGCCCCTGTGGAGCGTTCGAACTGTCTTTGATAGTTTGATGACGAATAGCTGACCCGTAGTTTGTTGCCACACTTGAAAAAATTCGAAATGATTGAAAAGATTCGAAATCGTCGAAGGCTGAAGCGATTTGCACAACTTTTGATATGTCATCTCGAGCAAGGGGGGAGGGGGTTTGTGGTCATGTTTGAATTATCAGAGGCTTGGTTGTGCGGTATGGGAGCCTCAGTTACGGTCATATCTTCAGTAGCTTCGCAGGGTACAGCTGTAGAATCCAGAGGTGCTGTAGAGTTATGACAGGCTTGACAGACATCGACCCCAAACGGTAGAACGCCCGGTGTGTACATGGCTGCAACGCTGGAAGATGTGTCCATTTATGCGGCTTGCCTTGTTGTCCACACAAAGGTGGGATGTGCTGGACTGAAACATGCTTGGCGCGATGAGTAATGGCGATGCACTCAATGCCACGGACAGGCACAAAGAAGGTATTTTTTTCTACCCATTAGGAAGTCCTTCTGGAATAGAAAAGATACAGAGAACTTAGCACGTTGAACTACTGCAAGTGGTTTGGAAGTACAGAGATGATTAAACGAACTTCCTTTGGACAATGACTTATGGCAGTTATGGTATGATATAGGCAGCATGCCATTCAGCTTACACAAAATCATGCACTGTGCTTTCTTTCATTTTCCATCTGAATATTTATAGCATTTACAAATTTCATATAAGTGTTCATCCACGATGACTTATGGTGGCCACAGTTTCTGTTTATTTTATCTATTCTGTAGTAGGCCCTGGAGGTTACATTCGAAACCTATCTGTTCCAGCTTTCGTTAAAAAATCGGGCCGTTACAGGATCGTTTACTCGTGTCAGCTTCGGTCTAGGCAAAACGAACGCCGAGCGGCCGGCATGACAGGAGGTCGCCCGTGACGTCACGATTGTCTCACCGCTGCCGGTCTGGACGCACGTGCACAGACTAGAAGGTACTAGAAACTTCTAGTACAGTCTACCCAGACCGGCCGATGTTTTCACCATCCCCACGCATGGAGGAAAGAAAACTTTTCTTCCTCCATGTCCCCGCGCGGCTGTGCAGCATGACATCAGTCCTAAAACCATGACGTGTTACACACGGCGTAGCAGCGCGCGCCAAACGCAGCCAGCACGTCGGCAACGTCACGGGAGCCCCGACGTCAGGTAAATGAAAGGTACTGGTTAGTCGGCACGTCGTTCCGCAAGACAAGTCAGCGGCGCGAGTGACTAGGTGCAGCTCGTAGCCGCCGTCAACTGTTCGTCGTGTGCGAAAACGGCGGCCCGTTTCGCGATCTCGATTACTCATGTACGGGTGGGCGCCTGCTATCACCGAAGCAGTGCCCCGTTGTCCGCATAGGTTGCACTCGTTCCTGGGGTTCTGGCGGGCCTGGCACTGGCTCTCTGCTGCCTCTTGCCCACCATTTTGTCTAGCTGAGCTTTCTGCTGCCGACTCATCTCCTACGGGGTCTTTCTCTATTATGTTCGCTCTGCCGCTGGCTACGCTCCGTGCCGGATTAAGAAATTTGGGGGCCAGGGGATAACTGCATCGTTTTGGCCCTAATGATGAAGATAATGATAATAACGATGATTTTGACCACCTTGAAGTTTTTGAAGATCACATGTTACGCTAGCTATAAGTGGTAAATAGATATAATCTTTTTGAGGTCGGGAAAGTGATTTGTTTGTTTCATTTCAAGTATTATGTAATTGTTATGATTTGTAGTGCACAGTGTTTTTTAATCGTCAATGAATCACAAACTCACAATTAATCAAAGTGCCGCATCAGCATGCAGCGGACGCCAAAGAACAGAAGCGCATTTTCTTCAAAATAAGCCTTTCATGATGTACTCAAGCGTGAAGTTATAAACGCACAGAACATAACAAAAGAAATACAGTCGCAACCTTGGAACATTAAAGTAAACCTACGAATAACATACAATCATTAAAATTTTACATGAATGTTCACGGTTAATTCAATAAAGTAGTGTCTTCATGTCGGACTCAAACTACATCACTCGAGACATATGGGAAAAAAATGACTTTCATTGAACAAAAACATGCAAATTAGTGAGACTAGTAACAAGCTAAACCATGAAAATACGCATCATTTAACAGCGCATCTTGTGGATCCTCAAGCTCGCAAATTCACATATTGAGTTTTCAAAAAAATATTTCTCAGCACGTCTCTCTCATTGTCATGATAGGCGAAAATTTAAACATCCTTTTGCAGAGAGTGCAGTGCAAACAGTTCTTATTAAGGACAGCTTAGAAAAAGAGTGCCCGATCTCGGAGATTATTACAAACAGGGTGGTAGCCAGAATGTTTTTCCGAAGGGGGTTATGGATTCTCAGAAGGGAGGATTTTTGCCGAAAGGAACACTAAGGCTCGCGCACGCACTGTATGAAAAAAAAAAAATTCGAATGGGTTTTGAACCCCCAAACTCCTCTTCTGCTAGGTCCCTGGCTACAGAAATACCTATGTGTAACCAAAGCGCAATGGAGACAGTAGGTCTCTTTTTTTTGCCTGCTTAGGGCAGCTCTGAGCAGCTCCAAGCAGCCCACAACTGCTCCCGCCATAGGCGTTCTATGGGCAAATAAAATACGGAGCTGCTTGGAGCTGCTCGGAGCTGCTTTGAGCAGGCAAAAAAAAGAGACCAATTTATAAAAGTATATATATCTTCATGGTCTAACATATTTAGTTGGCATCTTGATTTCCGTCCACCAACTAGGACTCTGTAGAGAAAAGAACTGAACCAGTTCAGCATCGCGGCACAAATTTGCTCCGCGCTTACAAAATCACCTTGGGTGACAATTCCAAGCACAATTAGTCACCACACTATCTTCCACTCTCGCATGTTTACCTTTTTTCGCGATTGGTTTGATTCTAGAGAGCCGCCGTTTCCGCATGCTTCACGACTTTGACCATCGCTTTCTCTAACAGAGAGAATGACAGTCCTTTAGGCAAGTTTTCACCTCACTATCCGTAGGTTCCGTAGATGGTGGCGCTGTTCAGCGGCCGCAGGCGATGGCGCCGCAGCGGTGATCAACGGCGAAGCCGCCCACGCGCCATCATAGCACGACTGTGGAGATGGCGGCGATGCTGCATTTCCTTCGTGCCGTCGTTTCATGAATTCAGTGCGATGGCTCTCAAATGTAGCTGCAATCGAATGTGTTCCGTGCCGCAGTGCACGAACCGAGCGGTTGCTAACAAAATAAGCCCGCATTCGTTTTCGCCTGATGACCGAGTCAAGAAAGCAGGGAACATAAAACCGTGGACCGGCAAACCTGTGACGCCGGCAATGGTTGCGTGCAGTGAGCACTTCGTGAACGACATTTTCTGGAGCCGGGCGGGTAAACAGTGATATACATGTGATTGTTGTACGGATTGTAATGTGGCAAACGTACATGCGGGAATAACTGGCATTGTTCTCAGTGCGGGAGCCGGTCCTTTCGTCACAGTCTGTAACAGTGGGACTTCGATTATCACTCCCAGACCAGCGAGGAGGCTGCGAAGTTTTATCGCTAGTCGAGAGATACGGAGAGAGCGAGCAGAATTAGCTTTTCTTTGGTGGTTTTCTATTGTAACAAGCCCAGAGGTCTCACAAACCTCCCAGCGTCTAGCAGTGACGGTGCTCGGCGTGCTGTTTTTTTGTACACACACGAGGCTTAGGTATGCTAACGATATTCTACAGGCGCCAACGTAGCTCGGGTATCTAATTTTATCACGGTGTTGCTTGGCAATTTAACCATAAACCCAGATGCACTTTTTGGTCTTTCGACAAATAATAAAGAACGTCCACATGAATAATTACTAATGCGTGACAAAGCGACAGGAATTCCGTCGCTTTGTCACGCGACGATGATTTTTGTCGAATAGCATGGATTAAGTTTCGTCGCGCGAAAGAATTCCGGTCGCTTTTGCCCGCTTTGCCGCAAGTGTGAACGGGTCTTAATGCCGTCAGCTCAGCTCGCGCAGCTCCGGACAGTGCGTTTCAATCTGCACGTACAAGTCGCGCGCTGTTCGGCAATGCAGCAGCATATTAAAAAACAAAACAAGATAAAGCATCACATCTGCTTCCTTTACAGAGGAAACAAAGAGGTGTGCAGCAAAACGTCACTTCCAAATGCGGGGGAGGCTGTTTTCAAAGGCGCGAGCCTTTGTGTGCGCGTTCCAATGCGTTCACTCGTGTGGCGAGCATGAGCGATAACAACGACATTTACGTACCTTCAGTGAGCCGTCGTTGCCGTAAACGAACCCCAGCTCGTGCGGCGTCCTTTTCAATGCCGATGTTTGAAAGCAAAGGCCTTGGACTGTGACAGATGACGCCTGCTGACATTTCACGCGACAACACACCAAGTGTCCCGCATCCAGCACCGCTTCGCCCTCGGTGTACCACCGGATTCGTTAATCCGAGGTTCCCACGTGCCTCATTACGTCGCCCCACTACAATGAGTGCGTGCAGGGCAACATAGCCGTGAAATTACGACAGATCGGATAATACCAGATGGTCGGGGTATACATCGAGTAAATGGAGCTTTCAATAGCTCCCCGGTACCACACGAAGTACAACCGGTTATACCCAATTGCAACAGTACAAAAACAGGCCAACCGGCAAAGAGAATTTTGTCCACACGAAGGTGGAGAGAAATTAACGGGAAAGACTTTTTTGCGACCCACCGCCAGGGGGACGAGCCCGGGGGGACACCTCTTGTCCCCTTTAATCAAAAGCCGGATAGGGTGGGTTACTGGGAACGGGAACTTGGACATTGGGATGGGTTATGGGAAAAAGGGTGGGAATGAGGAAAGCAATTTTGCTCCAATCCTTTTGTCTGACTCTCTTCCAAGACTGATTGCTCAGCGAGGGCATCAGACAGTGCCAATTGCCAAATATGCGGCCACTGCCACGGGTTACCGCTCACCCATAGGGTCCGATAACTGGGCCCCAACTGTCGGAGACAGGAAGTACCCTATTTAGTGGCGACGGTCGGCCCCCCCCCCCCCCCCCCCCGACCCCCAGCTCTGCGGCCGATGCGTACTAACGTCATCGATCAACTGTCCCGCACAAGGTACTCATGAATCACCAAGGAAGCCTTCCACTATACACGGGTACTTGCAACACCTGCTTTTCACGGTCTCCGGACACCGGAAGTTTGTATGCGAACGTTAACTGAAATCCATGTTGGCAAGCCAACCACGTTCGCAAGGGTCCCACAGGGCTGTTCTGCGAGCCCTTTTCTTATGTCCTCCTCTGTGCCTACTCTTTCGCTCAATGGAACAAGAGTCTTGTGGCATTGCCGCTGGGCTGGGCGGCTCGGCGGAGGAGATCGGTCCGGGCCTACTAGCCGTTACTAAGCCAGGAGAGTTTCCCCGGTCGGTGTACTAACCTCACCTTTCCTCGTTTTCCCCGTGCGGAACACCAAGTAGCTCGTGGTAGCACGTCCCGTGGCAGCCAGAGAAGATCAGTCTATAGGCCCCTCGCAGCAAGGTTACAGGGGGGCGCGACCCCCCCCCCCCCCGGCCTCATACGTACTGTGCAACATCTAGCCCCCATGACATTTGGTTACAGGGGTATGTCACTCCCCCCGACTTATAGCGATCAGGTCGCTGGCCCCGCCAAAGCTTGCGGTTACAAGGGTCGCCAGTCCCCCGGCCCGTAACGGTTTCCCGAATTTAATCGGTATTCCCAATACAACGACTGTACGCTTGCGGCACTTGCTACTTTCGCAACTTGACTCGCCGGCCTCCTGCCACGCTGGATTACAGGGGTGCGTTACTTCCCGCAGCCAAAGAAAGTCATAGTTGATCGATCTCAAGACGCTTTCCTGCTTCAATCGCATTGCCAAGTGCCGGGTTGACACCCGACCGCCCGACCTCCGCGTAGGACGTGATTCCAGTTGTACCAGGAACCTCCGCAGTGGCGGCCGTTTTGCACGCTCCCGGGGCAGGGATTGTGCGGCCTCCCCGATTCCT
This sequence comes from Haemaphysalis longicornis, assembly GCF_048455015.1. Classification (NCBI taxonomy): domain Eukaryota; kingdom Metazoa; phylum Arthropoda; class Arachnida; order Ixodida; family Ixodidae; genus Haemaphysalis; species Haemaphysalis longicornis. The sequence goes on from NW_027526203.1 coordinate 76,548,527, forward strand.
CGAGGAGGTCTCGTGGAATTACCGTACTTCCACGCTCTGGCCCCTATGACATTAGGTTACAAGGGTTTGTCACAACCCCGGGCCTCCAGACCAGTTCGCAAGTTCAACAGAACGAGCCCCAAGCTGTGGTTACAGGGGTGTGCACGCCCCCGGCTCGGTAGTGGTCTACCCATTGCTTCAGCAATGGTATGCCAACACTACGTGCGAGCTGTACCGCTTGAGCGCAGTGATTACGTTGCAACATTGACCCGCTGGCTTCCTCTCACGCTGGATTACAGGGGCGCGTTACCACCCCCAGCCTTTGGCCTCCTCCCACACTGGATTACAGGGGCTCGCTACTTCCCCTAGCCAAGAGAGTCATAGTTGCTCCACAAATACCATCTTTCGGGATACAAGGGATCCTCTGAGGAACTCCCAGTGGCTCTGCACTCTCGCCCCCAAGACTGAAGGTTACAAGGGCTCATCAAGTTCCCTCGGTCAGCAGACCAGTTCGCATTAAAGGCCCCTTCCATGCTCCGGTTACAGAGGTTCGCTACACCCCCGGCCTCATTGTTTGTACCCGTGCTTCAGCAAGGCACGATAAAACGTGTACCCCTATGACTTGGGTTACAAGGGCTCGTCACCTCCCTCGGCGAGCAGATCGGTTCGCGTATATAGGCCCCTTCCTAGCTGCGGTTACAGGGGCTCGCCACTCCCCCGGCCTCATAGTAGCGCTCACATTGCTTCAGCAACCGTGCGCCACTATAACACAAACTGTACCGCTTGGTGCAGTTGCACTTCGCAACATTGACCCCCCGGCCTCCACCACACTGGATTACAGGGGCGCGTTACCGCCCCCGGGCAAAGAGAATCATAGTTGATCCACAGAAATTTGCGACCGCAAATTTTGTTCGAATTACCATTCCTAGCACCAACCTCGGTAGCCCAGGCTACCGAGTAACCCAGGCTTTCCGGGCCTGCGTCCGCATCACGCACCGGTGTTCTTGGAAGGCACTTGCCCTCAGAGTGCCTGGGAGTTGCTCAAGCTCCCATGGGCGTTGAATACCCAATACAGTGGGCCTGGCACACCACTGACTCCTGCCATTGCGACGGACCAAAGCAGGACAGCCGAAACCGACCGACACAGCCCAGTCCGCCGGCAGGGGGGGCCACGTGCAGGCCGGCAGTAAGATTTCCCCCCCCGGTCGGGGTATGCAGCAGGAGCACTACGAGGCGCCTGCGATCACCGCGTGGTCCGCCATATTGGAATCGCCGGGTTGACTGGCGCGACCTCTATATGCCGCGGAACGTGCGCATTACCCTCTTTACCGTATGTAAAGATTTTTTGTTTTGTTTGACTAGCGAGTTAGAGCTGCCGTGGCCTGCGTCTGTTCGAGCCGCTTCGTACGCCGTGTGGGTAGGCAAGGATGGTGTGCGTCGTTCCGCGTGCTGAACCGCTTCATGAAAAGTTTCCAGCTCAATTCATTCCTTGGTAATGACGCGAGAAATCTGCACACTTAGCTATAGCTATCGTAGTAGCCCACAATGTTGTTCGAAGAAACGAGCAAGACGTTAGAGGAACACAGAGCATTGCGGTCGCCTAGTTTTTCTAAACGTCCTGTAGTAATGGTTTAGGAACTCGGGGCACCTCCATATGCGAGCCTGTTGCTTCGTGTAAGCAGCAGCGAGCACAGCCGGCACGGATTACAAGTGAAGGTACAGGTGCCCAGGTAAGAAATCTCTAGATCTAGGACTCGTTTCTAGGAATCACAAAAAACACGGTAGAATACGGCAAAAAAATACATGCGCAGACAACCCGAGACCATGAAGAGTAATAAGGTTTAGATTACACGCCTGCTTAATAAGGAACTTCGCCCAGAACGCTAGGAAACAGCGAAGCGGCGGCGAACATTGCTGGCGGTCTTCCTAAGATGATGCTACAGAGTCGCGGTCTCTGCCTCGGTTTTTCGCTCTGCCGGCGGTGCAAGAGTGAGCAGCGGGCGGGGCGTACGGTCAACTCTACTGACGAATACCGCTGTCCCCAAGCTAAAAATGATTAAAAATACTGTACATGCATAAACTAACCATTGTATTAATTGACATTTTTGCCCTATTATAAAAGCACTTCAGCAGCCCTTTAGCCAAGCCCAGATTTGACAAATTTCACCACCCGTTTGGCTCCCAGATACGGGGTCGCCTGACGCGATTTGGCGGCAAGCGGACTTTTCCTGCAGGCTGTTATGCGGAAAAAGACTGCGATCTCAAACCTTCGTGAACTGGTCAGCGGGCACGGTGAGTTCAGGTGAAAAAGGAAATCAGGCATCTAAAACACATTTATTAACTGCAGAAGGCAAAAGAACACTGGGTAACTAGATATGGACCCGCACTCTGGCACAAGATGGCAAAAGAACACATAGAAGAGTTGGTCGTGCTTACCAGGGCTGGGAGATGTTCAAAGGGGCCGTGGTTACTGGGAGCGGAGATTGACTTCTTTCGCACTCACCCGTTGCTATACTCGAAAAGAGCCTCGTCTTGTAAGGTTTGGCGAAAACGCAAGAAGCTGACCTCCTATTCTTCCCGGAAAGCAACCGCGCACACTGGGCTACGCGAACGTAAGGAAGCAAGACAGCAGCGGGGTCCCTTTTCCTTCCCCTCTTCCTCTCTCGGTCCTCTTCCTCTCCCGGCCGCTCACGCACGACGCCCGAACCCTTCCTCCGCCCGCGGGAGCGGGCAGGGTTCGAACAAATGCAGGAATAGTTGCGCGTCGACTGCAGAGGGGAAGTGTCTGCGTTGAGTTCTTGTGATCGCGGGAGTTTAGTTATCTTCCTTTGTATTATCGCAAGAATTTCGCAGAATTAATTTTCCAGAGGAGATTCATATTTGCGCGCGTCATTTCAATTTCTCCAGGTTTCTGTAGACGGACGGCATGCATGCTTGTAAGAGGGAGCAGTAAAGGCAAAAGCTAAAGAGGCCGACGTGCGCTTTTATTGAAAATTGGTTTCCGCTCGTGTCTTACAGCGAAGCTGTTTAACTCTACACTGTAAAAAAATTCCGTATTGTTACTGACAAAGCCTACGTGAAAAAACGTAAGCTGCTTTGATATTTGAGAAAACGTAGGGAGTGTCCATAACAAATCGTAAACAGCTTCAGTGTTTTAGAAAACGAAAGGAATTTCCCTAATTCGACAAAAAGAGTGAGGAAAACAAAATTGAATATGGCCTATACTGAAATAAGATGTGTTAGCAGAGCATAATTGCGTCACCGGCAGTCGTGATGGAGACCTCCTAAATATATTGTCACGTAGCCAAAAACGACTCAGTTGTCTTGAAGGCAAAACGGTTTATTGAAGCGAACTTGTGCTCCCCTAACAACTCAATGAATACACAGGCGGTGAAGCTGCAGTCAACAAAATGACTTCGTGACGTGTGCAGGAGAGTGTCGCCGAATCAAATGCCACGGCATCTTCTCTGCGGCATTTACCTTTTGGTGCGAGCGTATTGCTCGAACCGTCGAAATACATCGAGAACACTGTAGCTCAAGGAAGATTATTCTATGATAGTAACGTTAGGGCGAAACATTCTCCCTATCAATATTTATTTATTCAGCTTACTACATCCTCTCAGAGGGTATTGTTGTAGGAGATACGTAAAAAAGTTCAGTGCAGAAACGGAATCACGAATCTCGTAATATACAAAAATAAAAATCAAGAGAGGCGTCTTTTAAAAGCTTTAAGCAAAGAACATTGTACAACATCAAATGACAACAGAGCCGGAGGCAAAAAAATAAATAAAAGAGAAAAAAGGAAACAACACGAAAGGCCAAATGAAAAAAAAAGGATATTCTACACAATGAGTCACAGCGGTCATGACACATTGCAGTGGGCAGCAACATGAAGCAGCAATACTGAATAAAAAAACAAAAAAAACAAATATTTGACAGGAACAAGATCACCGCAATTCTTGATTTTGATTGGATTGTAGGGTTTATTGATTGATTGATGGAGGGGTTTAACGCGCCGACGCAACGCAGGCGATGAGGCGCGCCGTAGTGGAGGGCTCCGGATTAATTTTGACCACCTGGGGATCTTTATCGTGCGCCGAAATCTCGTACACACGCGGCGTTTTTGCTTTTCGCCTCCATCAGAAAAGCGGCCGCTGCGGCCGGGAATTGAACCCACGACCTCGTGCCCAGCAGCCAGATCACCGCAATTCAAGAAACACCGCTTTCAATGTCGCCACGCAGTTAACACCTTAGAGCTGTGTCAAATCTAACACCAGATGCGCAAACGACGTTTTCCGGAAGTTCATTCCAGTCGCCAATTGTGCAAAGAAAAAAATGTTTTGAAAAGGAAGGTGCCGACGTTTTCCGAAAGTTCATTCCAATCGCCATTTGTGCACAGAAAAAATGATGTTTTAAAAAGGAAGGTGCCGCAATGAATTTCTCTGGTCTGATGAGATAACCCGCGCAGCCTAAGAAAGAACGAGTGGAACACGCGCTTATCTTGTGACGCAGATAATACAACCCTGTCCTGCCTGACGTTAAAAACAAAACATAAATTAACATATCCAATGCATGGCTCGTGGTGTGGGTGCAGAATATGTCATCAGCAGCAAAGGTGCTTAGCCCAGCAAGAAGACCACGCTCATATGGGGTTGAAACACCGACAGGCATCATTCAGCGCAAGCTTCGGCATTTGGTGCCATTCAACGGTGCAGAAACACCAGCAGTGACGGTCAAAAGTTCCGCGGATCAAAGTGGAGAGCTAACTTCAAATCAGCGCACCGAACAGCCAGAAGCAACGGCTGCAACAACAGCGATGTCGCCATCAACCAAGTGAAAACAAAATGCGACAGTGATCACCCACGAGTGACCAGGTCCGGCTGACTGTTCGAGCGCCCGAAAAGGCTCGACTTGTAAAACACAATTCTCCCAGAAGGGGGGGTGTAGTGGACGCGCACTTCACGGCTCACTGAAGGTGTCTTTCTCACGCATGGAGGAAAGAAAAGGTTAGGAGAGGCCCTGACGTCACATTTGTGAAGCCGAGTCCCGCCATGACTTGAGCCCACGGAGCCCAGCACTCTATCGCATCATCCTTTGCTGTCTCCGGTTTGATTTGACTAACAGGGCGTCGCCCTGCCCTCCCGCTTCGAAGCGAGAACAGCTTCGTCGCTAAATCCTCGAAGCCATGGCATGTTGTAAGCTGTTGATTTCGCCTTCAATTTGCCCATTCTGACCCTCACCCAAAGTTTCAATCAAAAAACGGCCTTCGTTTTTGAGATAGAAGGACGATTTTTCAGCTCTTAAGCCTGTCAAAGTAGCGTTTGTCGTCGTCATAGCAACAGGCTCGCGGGATGGCGAACGCATACGAGTAAGGCCGCCTCCGACGGCGAAGTTTTCAAACTGCCCTCATTTAAAAACGTTTGTCGTAGCGACTGCGCTGGTTTGCAAGCGTTGCGAGGCAGCCAGATACCAAGCGCCTTAAAAATGTGTCCGTTATTTTTGCCCAAATTTGGTCGCCGCAGTTGTAAACAAGTAAGTAACATTGTCTATGGGCTCAAGAAAAATGACGCCACTTCCTCCACACTTTTCGCAATGCATTGGGATGCTAGGGGCCTCTCCTGAGTTTCTTTCCTCCATGTTCTCACGCTTGCTCGGGCGGTTCGTGTTACGTGACCCGCCGGATGTATGCCGCGTGCCATATCGTGTTCCACGCCTGCGCCGCCGCGCCATCGGAGAGCGGGGGGGGGGGGGGGGGGTTGGGTTCACCATTTCTCTTCGCTTATAAAGGGGCTTGAGTTCCAGCAAAAGCGGTGTGTAAGGTTTAATCGTCGCTCGTCAACCGAAGAGACACGCGGCAGTATCGTCGGTATCGTTTATCTACAACGCGTCGCAGAAGCCAAATTCAAACGTGGCCTGCAATCTCGGTGGCGCTGGTTACAACACCTAATCGCTGGGTGCTCTCTAGAACTCTTTATGCACACAGCGCTGCATTTGTCCACCACTCGTGGAAGGTGGTTTTGCTCTTGCAAGGGTTGTGGGCGGGAGAAGTCTTTGTTCTCGCCGCGTTTGCGGTGTTTTCTTGATATCTTTCGTACGTTCGCAGTTATCGCTTTTGGGGATCGCGACTTTCACGCGAACCCCTTTTCTGGCTAGCTTCCCGTCGCGGCCGGCGTGCACACGCGCCTCGCTCACGCGACGGGAACCATATGGGAGGGCGCCAGCGACCGGACGGTTTGTTGTCGCCCTGGTGGAAGCGTTGACCCTTTTCCCCTCTGCCTTACCCGAGAACCAGTTCTTCCTCGATACTAGCGCCACCGTAAGGCGAAGTCTGGTGGGACGTAGCATGACGAGGGGACGCTCTCTTGTCTTGGGGACGCGCTAGCGCGCGGACGTTTCGGCGCGCTGGTCCTGACCTGGGGAACGCGCCACAATGGGACGCGTCCGGACGAGCTGGGAGACTGCACCCGCGCTCGCACGAGCAGCGCTCCGCTGCTCCGGTATGCAATCGGTGAGTCGAACCATCTCGATCTCTAGCGTTGTTTAATGCCTCGCTCCCAATGTTACCGTTATGGCCTACGATCATTCTGTATGCAGTGTATTTGATTTGCACTTTGCAATAAATGCTGCCATTGATGTTTTGCCCTCGCCGCCTCCTGCCTTTGTCTGTCTCCGCAAACAACGGACCCGTCCGCAGCCGGCGCTCGCAAGGCATGTTTGCTGAGCGCGGATGGCTGCGGGGTGGGAAATTATTAGTGTGTGAAATGTAGAATCCCACATCTGGCGCCCCAACGTGAGGCCTTGTTTGCGGAGACGAGCAGGAGGCACGGCAGCATCCTTTGTTCTGGCGTCGGACGATCCGAGCACAGACAACAGACTTCAGGCCTAACTGATTGGAGCGAGTTATTAGCAGAGGCGAACTTTCCTGAGAGTGAGGCGAATTATTTATTGCTGCGGCGTTTTTAATTTGTTAAGCGCCGAGTTTGCAGCAATCGTGTATATGGCAGGACATCGCTGCCAGTTAACACGTGGTCGCCGAATTTTTGTCGGGACGTTGTTGTTTATGGAAACGGGGGTTTCCGAGTTTGCATCCACGCGAGGCCGGGAGCCCGCGCCGTTGTGTCAGCCCGAAGTGAGTGTGTACGGAAGCTGCAATTTGGGTCCGAGTTTTTCTTTTTGTTTTGTCGACTCCGGGAGTCGAGGCTCTGGGAGCCGTGTGGCTGGGCCACGTGTGCCGCAAAAGGCTAGCTGGTATTGCAGCCTGGCATGGGCGCTCCGATACCGCGGAATGCGGTAGGCGCCGCTCGCTCATAAGCTGCTTGTGTTGCAGCGGGCGTGTAGGACCCTAAAAAGCAGATGTCTCCTCACGGCTGCACGTACGGGCACGTTCAGGGTTTCTTTCGTTTGGTCTGTTTTATTTTGTTGTGTTTTTGGATGTGGGTCGTTTGCCGAAGTGAGTGACCCGAAGGCTTTCACAGCCGGTCCTCCCGGAGAAGGCACGACCTTGGGAACAATGCGAGGGCGCATGGAGCGCTCCCCCTCTTTTGTTGATCGCCTCGCGCGAGAGAAAGGAATCTCTCCCGCCTCAGGAAAGACTTGCTTTGACCCCTGGCTGCTTGAAAAACTGCTTTCCGCAGCATAGTTGTTTTTGTTGTCGCGCCACGCGGGGGGCCTCATCCCTCTTCCACTGACGGGGAGAATTACGCGAGGCAAACTTTGCGCCCGCTGATTGTATACGTCGCAGGAGCCCTCTTGTTCGGCTCGAGAGACCAAGCTCTGTTCACGTAAACTAAGCGCCAGTGTGTTGAAACGTATTTCAGCATTTTTACGCAAGCGGTGTTGTGTGTGAACATAGTGCTGTCGTTGGGAGCAAATACTGTTTCCGCGTTCATGTGTATGAATGAAGTGTTACTGATGCGAGCAAATACTGCTTTCGCATTTGTGTGGTTAAGCATCGCGCCGGGCGGTCGATGCGACCGTGTGTGTTCTTTGTGCCCTGTACCGTAAAGGGTTAGAACAGGTTCTAGCTCTGTGGACATTTCCAGAGCGGTTGCATTGCTGAGAAACTTAGCAGCTGAACCATCGGATTGTGTCACGTTATCGATGCAATCGAGTTCGTATTTTCCCTACCCTGCACGCTGCAGGGTTAGGACAATTTGGCGTGCTTTGTTGACGCTAACAAGCTGGTAATTATGCCGAAGCCTTGGCAGTTGTGATATTCGACATCGAACAACATGATCGATGGGATCAAAGGGCTACTGCAGCCTGTTTTTTCCTGCCCTATACATTGTAGGGTTTGGACTATTTATTGGGCTTTGTTGACATTAACAGAGCGATGGCAATGCTGACAACTCGGCAGTTGTCGTTAAGATAGCGCCACACAGGCGGTGCGATCGGAGAGCTATTTGTTCTGCCGTACACTGAAGGTGCGGGGAGTTTCTTTGTGCAGCTAAGCCACACCGGCTTGGACCACATGACGGAGCGTGTTTATGCTGCTGTCTACTGTTCCGGGCGAGCTGCCGAGCCTGCTGAAGGGGTGCGGTGCGGCATGCCGTCACCAGCCTGGCTGAGAGAGTCGGCAGTCTGGTCGCTCAGCGACCACGGGCCATCACGGATGTGCCGCCACTTGAGCAACGCTTGCTTGGGTTGGCTGGTGCGATTCTTCCCGGAGCTACCCGCCTGCAGACATCAGCGGGCGACGACCGGGCCTGCTGGTACACTACCAGCGGTGGCATTGGACGAGTGGAAGCCGGCGTAGGCAACACGATGCAGTGACTAACGATTTAATCGACGAACGAACTTTTCGTCGCCTCTAGTCCTGTTGTCAGCTCTCACCGGCGTACGCAAGGAATTTAGGAGGGAGGGATGTGGGGATCGCGACTTTCACGCGAACCCCTTTTCTGGCTAGCTTCCCGTCGCGGCCGGCGTGCACACGCGCCTCGCTCACGCGACGGGAACCATATGGGAGGGCGCCAGCGACCGGACGGTTTGTTGTCGCCCTGGTGGAAGCGTTGACCCTTTTCCCCTCTGCCTTACCCGAGAACCAGTTCTTCCTCGATACTAGCGCCACCGTAAGGCGAAGTCTGGTGGGACGTAGCATGACAAGGGGACGCTCTATTGTCTTGGGGACGCGCTAGCGCGCGGACGTTTCGGCGCGCTGGTCCTGACCTGGGGAACGCGCCACAATGGGACGCGTCCGGACGAGCTGGGAGACTGCACCCGCGCTCGCACGAGCAGCGCTCCGCTGCTCCGGTATGCAATCGGTGAGTCGAACCATCTCGATCTCTAGCGTTGTTTAATGCCTCGCTCCCAATGTTACCGTTATGGCCTACGATCAGTCTGTATGCAGTGTATTTGATTTGCACTTTGCAATAAATGCTGCCATTGATGTTTTGCCCTCGCCGCCTCCTGCCTTTGTCTGTCTCCGCAAACAACGGACCCGTCCGCAGCCGGCGCTCGCAAGGCATGTTTGCTGAGCGCGGATGGCTGCGGGGTGGGAAATTACTAGTGTGCGAAAAGTAGAATCCCACACGCTCGAGCGACAGATACCGTGACAGCAGGTAAGCGTAATTTCGTTGCTTGCGTTGAAGTACTGCGTCGCGGGGCGCATTGAACCAACGCCTTGGTTGAACCTGGCTTTGTTCTCCCCTAATTCAGAGCCGTGTTTTGACGCGCAGGACTGACACGTCGCCGCGAGACACCCGTCGTGCTTTTCGAGAAGGTGATCGCGCTTTTTTTCTTTCCTTGAAGTGTTAGTACTTTCCCCTCGAGGCTGGTCGTGGTGCAAGCGCGACATTTACGAGCTTTGCACGCTCAAACGAGTTATCGGCGTGGCTTGGCAGGGCGCATGAAATATTTGAAAGATTTCAAGATGTGAAAGTACATTTACACAAAGGTGGAGGGCAAAAGGCTACAGCCTGACGAGGCCCTTCCTCCCAAAGTAGCGTGCAACGAAGTCGGGAGCAGCGCACATCACAAAATCAAATGAAAAAAAAAAATCGATACAATATTTTCTTATATCATGCAGAAAAGGAACAATATAGCTAGCACATTTTTAGAAGCCCAAAAAACAAAGAAAACGCCATCGTAAGAGAAATGAAAGTATGCACTCCCTAAAAATATACCATCCACTAACAATTTTACCGCATTAATTTACAAATCAGCAGAAAAGATTGAAAAAAGCGTGACATGCACACGTTTAATAGAGCCTAACAGCTCAATTAACAGTGCGAACACGACAAGAAAATCAAGTTCAACTCAGGAAGTTACTCAACTTAAACATAGAAAACAAGCATTATAAAGTAAGAAACGCAAACGTAACACTCTTTCCATGAAAATTATAGTCTGCTAACGCATTGAAAAGTGGGCATATCATTGTAGCAATACCTGAAGCAAATGTTTTTTAAACAGTTTTATGGATTTAAACTCTTTAATAAGCACTTCAATCTCCTAGATATTATTTAAAAAGTCTATGACCTGATATTGTTTCAACGGAATGCCATAATTTGTGCTAATTCTCGGCTTTCTCTAATGTTTTTTTCTTATGGCGTACGCTGTCTGAGGTGAAGATTCTAGATTCGGAAATAGGTCGGGGTGTTCATAAAATATGTGGTGGATATCCTGCGCGCGTCTTAAATTAACTAAATCGTGGATTTTTAGAGTGCGCACGCTTAGAATGCCCATATGAAAAGACTTGCCAAGCTGTACTGTAAAACACGCTCATGGGGCTTAGTGCATCTGGCACGGGAGGGCATATCATTATGGTTGGCGGTTCTAAACAGCCGTAGGTTGCAATTGGCGTCCATTTCAAACCTACGCCGGCCATAACTGTCGCGTAGTTTTCTGGTGTTTTTTCCGCAGTCCAGTAAAATTGTCTCAGCGCCGCATACATGTTCAGCTCTCATTACAGTGTAAAGTCATTTGAGAAGCACGCTTTGCTGTTGCTTCTTCAATAAGTTTTACTCGCACATCTTTTGCGGCAGTCAAGCTGCCAGTTCTGATTTTAGGAATCTCATTCAATCGTCGAAGGCGTAGCTCACTACCGGAACCAGCGCAACACATTTCTGCGTTAACGAAGGTACAGGTGTGCCAAAAATGTAACTATATGCAGCTAAATGTCGCTCGGGTGTGGAAGAGTGCTCATGTACTGAACATATACATATACGGGCTGCAGTGATTTTTACAGTTTAATAATAATGTAATGTGCAGATGGCAATGCAGGATAAAAAGCTGCAGCTGGTGTAGAGAAACCTGTCCTGCGTGTCTCGCCAGCTGTGAACGTTTTGCGTTTCACAGCAGTGTACTTACGGTTATGCTTTGTCCCATTAGTTTACGCACTGTGGTTTTCAGGAAATACAAAACCTTCAACAGCGATATTTTCACACACCAAAAAAGAAGGATGGACAAACAAACAATGTTGCATTTTTGTGTTCTCGGCCCTCATGTGGGAGCCGCGAGTCATGACGTATGAAGCCCATTGTGGACCACTTCTAGAATAGGACAGTCTGTTGTGCATTCTTTCACAGTCTTTGCCAGCGTGCTGAAGTTAGGTGGCTCATTTATGACCCACGAACCTAGGTGCCACAAAGAAGCAGTGCAATCTCACACCTAAATAACAATATTTAAATGGAACCAGGAACTGCCCCAGAGCAATCACAGGGCCCTGCACATTTACGTTGATTCACGAGGAGAGCCCATTGTTATTCAGGGAAAAGTTGTCAACCCTATGGCAGCGAATTTTGCATTGTTTCACTCCAGCTGGAGAGCCAGCAACAAATGCTGTAATGGCTGTCGAGAGGTGTTTTATTTAATATTCGCAGAAGAAAAATACTGAGAACAACAAAATAAATCGCAATCCATACGTGTATGTTGGTCGCACGAGGTGGTGTTTACTTTGTTCTTTTCCCTCCTGCCCACTTTGCATCTCTTGGCTCCCGTACTGCCGTTTCAGCTTAGGCTCTCCGTGACGGCAGATTATCAGATCTAATTTTCAAAGGAACGGTGTGAACAATGACTGTTAAAAAAGAACCGTGTGCAATGTCTCTGGTTGTTCAAATTAATTCGAGGCCCTGCACAAGCACACCGCATAGCACAGGTGTCGCTTTGATACGTTAAACCCCATAATGTTTTTACATTTCTAAGATTGGTTTAGGGGACTTGCCTAAATAGTGAATTGCGTGCGTGTTTCCTTCAAGCCACTCACACTAGTTTGTTTACCTGGCAGTAGCTCAAGGTCACAGGTTTGATATTTGGCTGTAACACCTGTTTCTGATGGTGAAGTATTAAAAGGATGGTGTATGTGCATGTTAAAAAAAAACTCCAGCTGGGCCAATAGAAGGCCAACTCTACTCAAATTTCGCATCGGCAAGATTTATTTTGGATGTACAGTGCGTATCACCAAACCAATTCGGACATTACTGGTAGCCCTGTGAATTGGCTTGGTAATCAGTTGGAGATGTTTAAAATATAAACTGCATTGCGGACAACGTGAGACCTGCCAGCGGATCGTGCAAACAGCGATGAAGCGGAAGTGACATTGCAGCCAACCAGCCGATTGGTCCTCCAGCCAGCCAGGGGAACCGGTTAAGCTCTGCTGGGTGCGCTTCCCCTGGATCTGCTGCAAATGTGAAGCTGTTGTGAGCAGTTTTGTTCTGGCTTGCCGGCTGCGACGTCACTTCAGCCTGGTTGTAATGTCTGCACGCTTCTCAATTTTGGTGTCCGAGTCGCGAATTTTGATGGTCGTTTGTGCCATGCATATGCGTATGTCAGCTGTCATATTTTGTCTTGCTATCTTTTTAGGCAGACTAAATACAAATAAGCTATTTAAGAGGTCACATTTTTGAATGCAGCTGGCCTTTATTCAGTAGTGTTGCACTATAGCACACATTGCAAGTTGTTGAGCGTTGAGCCCGGGATTTATTTTTAAATGCCACTACTGAAACACTGGAAGGCAAGGTTTATTGCAAGTATTTTCAATTGCTTGCAGCCAACATCTATCAGTGGAGCCGCTGATTTTTGCGAGCAAGCGGCACTCTACACGGAGATGGTGATCTTCGGGGAGGGAACTTGCCTGCTGCTACTCGTGTGCTGTGGACTCGACCTGGAGCAGGCTGAGCCAGCAGCTACCACACTTGAATATCTCCAGAGGTTGAAGTTGAAGTTGAAGTTTATTGTGCAGTTTTCACATGTACAAAGTACAAACAGCAGTGACTGGGTCCTTAGCCTCAGGCGAGTTATGGACCCATTCAAAACATAGAAATTGACATAGGGGAGTACCAACACGCGTACAACAATTCAAGAAAAAGGTATAAAAGAAAAGACAGCTTGCGAACAGCACAGCACACAAAATAAAGTAAACCAAAAAGATTAGGAATCACGAGTTACGGACTTACGATACAACAAAACACTTGAGAAAATATTAACAAAAAAAAAACACCAAGAAATACAGGGAATATTACAAGAGTATTGAAATACATAACGATGATCAGCTTGCCGTACCAAAAACAGGAGTGTGATTTTAGTACAAGGAAGATAAAAAATTGGCTTTTAAATACGTCGTGACATTATGAGCACGTTGATTTAAACCCAGGATGACTGTACAAGGGAGCTCGTTCCAAATCTTCACACCAGCATACTGCAATCGCCGCTGGCCGTATACATTGTGTATAGGTGGTATTAAATATTTGCCTTGGGAGGCAGAACGACTGCTTATGTTAGATTTCCTAAGCATTGTCTCTGGTAAAGGCAAGTTGTTATGAATGATGTTGTGCAATAAAATGACTGCCCGGTAATCACGCAGCAATATCACCGGCATTATTTGACTGTGAATAAACAATGGTTTCGACGGTGAGCAACGTGCTACGGAATTAATTATCCGCAACGCTCTTTTTTGGAGGCGCACAATTGGTGCAATATACGTGCTGTAAGTGAATCCCCATGCTTCAATGCAGTATGACAAGTGTGAGTGAAATATAGAAAAATATACAGTGCGCATTGTTTGAAAATCGAAATGGCGTCGACTTTTGGCCAGAATGAAACAAGCATAAGACAGTTTTTTTCTAAGATTGTCTATGTGTGGCCTCCAATTAAACGGTTCGTCAAAAATCACACCCAAGTAGGAGATCGTCTCAACGCGACCAATCTCGGTGTCACGTATGCGTACTGTGATTGGTATAGTATTGTGGGCTTTATATGGGGACCTGAACAAAATATATTTAGTTTTAGAGGTGTTCAGTGTGAGTTTATTAGAAACAAACCATTTGTGAACATTTTCTAGGTCGTTGTTGACAATGCACTCGACATCCACCAACGATTTAGATCTTACTAATAGTGCAGTGTCATCGGCGTACATAACAGCCTGGGCACTCCGTGGACAATCAGGCAGGTCGTTGGTGTACAGTGTAAATAGTAAGGGCCCTAATACTGACCCCTGGGGTACTCCCATGTTTATTTGTTTTAAGCTAGAGGTATCTTGGTCGATATTTACAGCTTGTTGGCGACTGCTGAGGTAACTTTTAAACAACTCGAGAGCCACACCCCTAAAGCCATATCGTTGTAACTTGCTTAGTAAAATGTCGTGGTCAACGGTATCAAATGCTTTTTTGATATCCAAAAAAATAACGACTGGATATTCACTGTTGTTAAAGCCCTCATTAATTAAATCAGAAACACAAATTATTGCCGATGTCGTAGAATTAGTATCTTGAAGCCCATGCTGATGCGGTGAAATTATGCCATTTTTATTAAGGAACTGCCGTACTCGCTTGGCTATTAGCTTTTCAAATAAAGTAATAATGCAACTTAGAACAGAAATTGGTCTGTAATTACCGTAGTCATTAGGGTCTCCAGCTTTCTATATTGGAACAACACGAGCGACATTCAAAACATCGGGATAGACGCCAGTAAAGAATGCTAGTTACTCTTTCATCATGCCTAGAATTGTTTTCTTGTTTGCCGTATACTTAGGTGTTGAGTTGATTTGTTATCATGCCTGGAATTTCCTTCGTAAAGATTAGACTTGTAGGGCAGACATGATTTTTTTTAATTTTTAACAAATTTTCTTTCTTAGGTATTGTGTCTGCCACGATATTCCGTCCAGCAGTAGAGCGCAGGCATTTCTGTGATTCTGATAGGTTTCGGTATGAAAACTATGAACCTGATGTACAAAGAACCTAGAATAACCTGGGTTGTTTAATATGAAACCTGCTGTTCTCCTGAGCAAAATATTATGGGGTTCTCGGGTGCAGTGGGTGTATTTAAATAAGTTGTTTATATGTTCATATTCATCATCATCATCAGCCTATGTATGCCCACTGCAGGGCAAAGGCCTCTTCCATAGATCTCCAAAAACCCTGTCCTGAGCTAACGGTGAGCAATTTATCCCCGCATACTTCTTGATCTCATCTGCCCATTTAACTTTCTGCTGCCCCTGCCATGCTTGCCTGCTCTAGGTACCCACTCTGTTACATTTAACCACCGATGTTTATCTTGCCTTCGGACGTGCAGTGTTCATGTTATCCTAGTTAAAATGGGACCTAAAATAATTTGGGGAGCACTGTGTGGGAAAAATCACATGCTTGGCTCAAGGCATAAGAACTACGATTTCATAAAAATAGGAGGACCCAGTAGCGTATAGGGTGTATGCACTGGCCCCTAAACCGCACGGCGGGGCTAGCCTCGCAAGGGGCGACTTTATTCTTACAGTGAAACGCTGCCACAAAGACAGCGCATTCTCAGACTCAAAACATGCTATGCGGCTTTGTGTGCTTGGTGTTTGCAAAAACCACTGTTTGGAGGAGCTTTTTTTCTGCGTGATTCGTCGGTTTACAAATGCCTTGTCGTAACGCGTAGCTGGCTTTTTCTGTCGCTTCGGGACGCCAGACTGCATGTTCATGCCCCTTACAACGGCGGGCCTGAAACAGGCCGCATGATGAAAACAAACGCCAGGTTTTCGACTCTTTCAAAACAAAGAATAGCGTACTGTTTGAAGACGGTATGGCCGCATACAACGAATTCACAAAGAAGTCATTGATGATGGGGTGAATCAATAACAAATCTTCTGTGCACATTTATTGCAGGTGAGGACGATGCAATGTTGACACTGTCATCTCACGCCGCGTCACATGCTTGAAACCTTAATTAGGGCTTGAATCTTCCACTATTTAGTTCACGCAGTGTACTTTACAGATTATGTGCACCCATTCTGGCACTCGGCATCAACCTGGGCTATTTTGAGTGTTTTGAAGTGAACGTGCTATACAAGGCCACTGGTAATTGTGGACATACCACCATTTCCTTTCTACTGTTCCCTAATGACCAAGCCTCTTCCGAGAGCTCGTTCTGTTTCTTATTTCCGCTTCGTTTGCATAAAAAAACACACTTGGAAATGATCGGCATAATTTTCGTCACCTCAAGTGAGTGAATCGTCCCTGCCGCACTTTATAATGCATCCACACTGTGAGGTCCACTTATGAGGTCAGTGGCCAGGCGCTTAGGCTGCGCGTGAGAACCCGCCACTCTGTCTGGTGGCTCAACACTGTGGACTCTACGCGGCAGCCGTTGCCAATTCGTCACGGCATGAATCGACGCCGGATGGTCCGGCCAACGGAATACCATGGGGATAATCCCCCATTGAAAACGCAGACGGCGCCGCCGGGTTCCGAGAAGCACCGGGGAGGTGTGATTGCCGACGTCGGGGCGTGTGCCGCGCGAGCCTCCATTGTTAATGCGCTCCTTCGACATAGTGCACTGTCGCCGTCTTTCGCCCTCACCCCGCGGGATCGCGCGCGCTTGCTCGTCCGCGAGCGGGCCGTTGACCCAAAGATGGTGACGCCTCATTGAATATTCCGTACCGCGCTGAGTGACAGTTGTCTACGTGAATTCGGGCACTCCCTTACGCGTGTACAAATGCTACAGGGGCGTTCCCGAGAGAGTGTGAGGTCGAGGTGTTATAAGGCCGAACTTGGCCCTTAGAAATCGTTCTCCTCTGAGCGCCGAGCTGGTCAGTTCCCGGCGGGACAAGGAGTCTCGACCGTTAAAGCTAGGTTGGGATTTGTGAGCCCCCTAGGCTAGAGGTTAAGATCGCGTCGGAAGTTTAGGGTACAGCGCCGTACCGGGCAACTAGACGGATCTTGCGGGGAGACAGAGTCTCGGCCGTCGTTTCTCGAGTGGTTTATGTACGCTCCAAGAATAGAAGAGTTAAACGAAGTTGAGGAGCTCGAGTGATTTGTGCGCACTTGGAGCTAGCGTCTAGCTGAAGTTCGAAGTTTTTCCTTTTATTACTCATGTACCCAGTTACCCTACTGTAAATAGCTATATATAAACTCTTCGTTTCCCCTCTCTAACTACAAACGCCTTGAGTTCGTCAATTCGACCGCCATCTCCAAAAACTTCAACATCATCGCCCTGCCAGCCTCCTACCAAATCAACCGGGGCCCGGGCGGTTAAGTTCCTGATCGCTACTGGACTTCGGGGAAACGAACCACAACCACCTTTACTCACACCTCACGAACACTTCAAAACCAGACCGTTTGCATAATTGCTTAACTTCGTTGGAAACCCTGTTTGAGGATGGTCGTGCGTTCAATGCATCAGAATACTGTCGCTAGAGCTCCTACACTCCATAAGAAGCGCGCAGCAGGCCTTGGTGAAATGGTAACATGAGTGGCTCATTCCACATGCCACTACCACATACAATATTGTCAAAAGGTTTGGTAGAAACATTTTTGTAACTCCAGCTATGGTCGTTTGGAGCAATGCAACAAATAAGAAAACGGACGTTCGTGGATGATACCGAGCTAGCGTGAAACGACGGCGCTGCTCGCGCAGCAATCCAACCACACAAATAAAATCGGCTCAACTGTGTGTCTGAGTGGCCAGTGCATACAGCGTATAGAATACAGTACAGTTGAATGTAAGCCGCGTAAAGAAAATCAATCGTGCCTGCTCTCTTTTGCAGATGGCTGTTCAAGGTCAACCAGCCACGGCCAACCAGCAAGGTCAACCAGCAAGTAAACAGGCAGCGAAAGAATGTGCCCTAGCGTGCACTCGAAGCTGATGGAGTTGGTGCAAAGGCTGCGGACCAGTGAATCAAGCTGACGGAAGGTATTGTGCTTTTTGTATATGATGCTTCTTTTGGCAACCATTCTTAAATTTGTACATTTTCAAAGCTTATAAGCTATTTTTCAGAATAAATATTACAATTTAAATGAATTTCAGGTTATGAAATTCGGTGTATGAATTTCAGTGTATGAAATTCTTGAATGTTTGAACTAGCGCTTACAGAATACAAGCATCCTGCGTCTTACTCTTTGTTTTCCTTTGACAGACGTCAGTTTCTCATATTAAGCCATATTCTTTGATGACACTATAAGACAATTTTAGGAGGACGGAATAAGCATGTGTTTATCTGTTCCTAAATGAGAGGTCTGCAATCGGTTTTTAGAAAGACGTGATGCAATTAGCACTTTCAGACTTTGAAAAGGCACTGTCTGCACTGTTGATGTTCACACAGCTCAGCATTTCAGAAGCTGCGGATAAAAAAAACAACAAAAACAAGCAGAGCGGAATTCGATGTTGGATAAATAGTAATTTGTGCCTCTATTTTGGTAAGCATCTGGCTAAACCATTTATACCCAATATATATCAACTTCGAATAATCATAAACAAAATTTTTAATCGGGAACAAGGGCTTGACTCAGTGGCTACAAAAATACGAATCACCCTTGTTCTTTAGCTAGCCGGTCATGTTGTTTATTCTTTGTTGTGTTTGGTGTTATAGCATTCTGCAGCATCAACCAACAGGCTCAAGCAGTGAATTTATCAAAACTGGGAAGTATATTACCTAAACATATGATCTTGGCAGTATGACTAAAATTTTAGCAGTTCTCATAAATGGGTCGAACTACATTTCGCATCTTAGTTATGTCCGTGATGCTTAAAGGTTATACTACGCAAGAAATGCTGTGGTGGGTGCTAACTCCGACTTTGCGCCGTCCGCTTTACGCACATTGGGAACATTCAACCACCTCAGCAGCTGTACACCAGGGCTGACTGCCTTATCTGCTTATTTCAATGCGTTTTATTCTCTTTGCATTGAGCTATCGAGCCTTATTAATGTAGCCTTGCTAAGATTACAAGCTTTCTTGTGCACATGGTGGACATAAAAAACAAGTGTAACACAATTTTGTGGCCATTGTTGACGTTGCAACCAAGTACAGGTAACACACATTTCACAGAGCACGAAGGTAAAGCACCGCTGAAGATGACGTCGGGCGAAATAGAATCACAGAACCTCACTTTCAGCACCATGCACAAGACGAGCATGGGTGGTGTATTTCATGTGTCTTCTATCTAGACCGAATATTTGTTTAACAGATCTTAAGACGCACCGACAACCTTTTCATTCTGGCTCGGCTGCCAGGCAGGCTGCAAGCAACTGGTTACAGCAAGTCCACAAATTAAATAAAATGAGTTTTTTTAAACAAGCTCACAGTTGAAGTATTGGGTATGATGATATATCATCATTTCCGCTTTTTGGGAAGTTCGCAGTGGGTTCATACGTGCACACAAAAAGTCTTTTAAAGGAAAGGGGTAAAAATGTTTTGGGCTGAACACACTGCGAGCACTTGGCTACCTGTGAGGGAGCAACGAAAATGACAAGAGAAGTGAAGAAAAAAAAACATCCCCCTCGCGAGGGGCACGATCAAATGCAGAGCATTTCCGGGGGCGCACGACGTTAAGTACTTTGCGTTACGCTAATGTTGTTGAACTTGTTGCTGTTGGTTGTTGTATTGTAATTAAATGAGGGGACGTAATTACGTGGTCACGTGACATCATTTATTAGCAGGTGGGTATGAATATTATTCTTCTCTTCTCTCTCTTTTATTCTCTGGCTGTTGTTGTTGCGTCGTCGACGTCTAGATGCCTCTGGTTGAGTTAGTCCCCCCATTCGAGGGAGTCGATAGGAGACGTCATTGTTGAAGTTGTTCTTGTCCTTGCTGCTGCTGTATCAGCAGCTTCTTGACGTAGTTTGAATGAGTCAAGGATATAAGGCGCGTTCGTAGCCCTCCATTCTGTGTCGGCTTTGTGGCGCAGTGGGTAGAGCACCATGTACCTTGCATTCCGCCCGCAGGGTCGTGGGATCGAAAGCAGGCGCCGGTAAGTATTATATTTTTATATAGTGTAGGGGGAGGGGTGCGGACTACAATGGACAACTAGAACGGGCGACATCGTGAGTTAAAGAAATGCTCTGCATTTAAAAGGGGTGCTTCGGCCACTGCAGATTAGTCACGTGTGCATCCACCTGTTACCGTGACATCAGTGTGAAAGGCGCGGATGACGGGTGGGTGCGGGAGGCAATGCAGGACCAAGATATTTCTTGCTCGGGTTCCCCGAAAGCAAGCATTTATCGGGGCATGCCTTACTGCCAGTTCAGGTTCGCTGTGGTGGTCGCTGGGGACCGGTACTGGAAAACGTCCATTAGGTTGCGGCGCACACTGCACCCCTGCGAGGTGTGTTGGGTCATTTTTACCTGATTGTAGGACTGGTAGCACGAGTCTTGTATATGAAGTGAAATGAAATGCCAAAAGTGAGGTGGCTAAAGATAGCAACGTTATTTAAATTATGATCAGGGTGAGCGTGTGCTTCGGAGTGTGAAATTTCATTTCATTTCATTTATTTGCTCCTTGAAAACCCGAAGGCATTACATAAGGGGGGGCTTGCGCAAAGGTATAAGAATACATACACCGAAAATAACAACAACAACAACAACAATAAAAAGCAACATCAGTTAGGAATAGCGAAACTATTGTAAACATAATTACTCGACAGAGAGAGGGAGAGAGAGAGAGAAAAAAAGAAAGAACGTGACAACGGAATTTTCACAATCGATTCGGCAGGGGTATCACGTGAAGGCTGAAAGGTTCCCCGTTTCAAGTTTTTTGCGAAATAATTTTCGGTTAGGGCATGAAGCTATGTCATTGGGTAGGGAATTCCAAATTGCTATTGCGTGAGGAAAGAAAGAACTATTCATTGATAATGTACAGCCGGTAAAAGGCTTGTCTATAACACAGCGTTCGTGCTCTCAGCCCTATCCTGCCCCGCCGGGACTTGAATAAAACTACTGCGGAATTCTGAAGTCTTAGCCCTTCGCTTTTGCCTCCGACATGTTTGGAACGAGTATGTTTCGGCAGTTTTCGGATGTAGCTGGTTGAAGTTGAAATCGCTGTTATAGACAAACGTTTTACCGGCTGTACGGCACTTGATTCTAGAGATTGGATGACTGTGGTTAAGACGGCCAGAAGCTCTTGGTGGGGGCGTTAATAAAGGATGTCGTGATTGTGACGGGAAATAAAAGGTGTGTAGAAGGCACAAACGAGCGATAACGCGGCGTGTAGCGAGGGTGGGGAGGTTGATGGACTGTTTGAGTGACGTCACACTGACTGTGTGGGAGTACTGTGATGTTATAAAACGGGTGGCACGGTTTTGTATCGATTGCAAATCGTGAGAAAGATATGATTGCGAGGGGTTCCAAATTGATGATGCATATTCTAGCCTTGGTCGAACGAACATTAGATATGCTAGTTTTTTAACACAGGCGGATGCGGTTTTAAGGTTGCGACGGAGGTAGCCAAGTGTGCGTGAAGTATCTGAGCAGATGGATTCGATATGGGACACCCATGACAACGAGGACGTCAGATGAACACCAAGGTATTTATACGTAGTGGCCGGCATTACTGGTACTGATTTAATTGTGTACAGGTGTTGAATAATAGTGTGTTTTCGGGAGAATGACA
The DNA here is from genome assembly GCF_048455015.1 of Haemaphysalis longicornis. Lineage (NCBI taxonomy): Eukaryota > Metazoa > Arthropoda > Arachnida > Ixodida > Ixodidae > Haemaphysalis > Haemaphysalis longicornis. The sequence continues at coordinate 76,570,297 of NW_027526203.1, forward strand.
ATACTTTGCATTTTTCGAGGTTTAATGGCATGAGAGATTTATCGCACCAAGTAGAAATTGTGTTGAGATCGTGTTGCAAGGAGTGGTTGTCAGAGGGACAGCGGATGGGGTTATAGATAATAATAATAATAATAATAATAATAATAATAATAATAATAATAATAATAATAATAATAATAATAATAATAATAATAATAATAATAATAATAATAATAATAATAATAATAATAATAATAATAATAATAAGCGTTTATTCGCATCACGTACACAACGCATACATGACGCTCGAGGCCCGCGGAAAAAGCTGTCATAAAGGCAGCTTGACAAGGCCGCAGGCCCCCGCATTAGCAGCTTTAGGCAGTGGTCAATAAGATCATAAAATTGAACATAAAAAGTATAAACGATATAAAACGCACTCCAATAAAAATTGGGGGGACAAAGCGAAGCAACACATTCAAATTTACCGGTATGGCATTACAAAACTCGGGAATAAAAGCCACGTGTGCCGGAACATAACAGACGTATAAATAACATCATATCAAACAGTTCACAACAAATTATGCCGGTAACAAAGCTAGGTGCACAAATGTTAAAAAAAAAAACCTTTCATTCTGACGACAATCATGCAGTTAACAGTTGTGGCGAGATGTGGCGAGATGTGGCGATTAGAAAATTTTGGTGGGTGTTCTGAACAGATGCACCCCCTCACCTCGACAACGCCCCTGCCCCATGGTGACCGTGTTTATCGTGTCATAATGTGATCAGAGTTATCATGTTGATCGTGCCACAATGTCAAACATCCTGCTCTGGCAGCTAGTCGCCAACATACGCATTCAATGCCCTCGTTTTATATCCGACTTTTATGCTTATGCACGTAATATTGCCAAACAATTTGCTCTTGCAGCCAGTGTTTTGACAGTCTGTGTTTTGACAGCCAGTGTTTTGACAGATGACGCAGTCATCAGCGAATAATCGTAATTTTGTTGTAATATTGGTCGGTAAATCGTTTATGTAGATGAGGAACAACAATGGTCATAGGCTTGCGCCTTGCGGGACTCCAGAAGTTACATTTGTGAGCGATGAGCGTTGGTTGTTAGCGGTAGTATATTGCATGCGGCCTTGTAGAAAGTCTTCGATCCAGCGTAGTATAAGAGAAGAAAGCTTAAGCAAGAGAAGATTATGAGGAACCCGGTCAAACGCCTTTGAAAAATCCAGAAATACTGCGTCCACTTGGAGGTTGTCTTCCATGTAGTAAAAGATGTCATATGTAAATTCTGCTAACTGCGTTTCGCAGGAAAATGACTTTCGAAAACCGTGTTGATGTGGATAGAAGAAGTTAATTGTTTCCAGGTAATTCATGAGAGCAGATGCTATTATATGCTCGAGCAATTTGCAGGGGACACTTGTGAGCGAAATAGGACGATAGTTAGCGGGGTTTGCTCGATTTCCCGATTTAAAAAGGGGCAAAACCTGCGCAACCCTCCAATCATCGGGGATGATGCTGGATTATAAGGTGCAACGACTGCCACATGGCTTTGTACAACATTTGCTGTGGCTCGATCGGGTATTGCACAAATAATAATTGCAGCATTCAACTATTCGATTGTAATGTTTTTCAATTTAAAAGTTTTTCTGAAATTTTATGCTGTCTATGCATACACTCAATACAATCTAAGAAGTTTGCAAGAACGGAGTGCAGTTCGTAGGTTGGGGTACTCCGTTAAAAATCCTTTCTGTAATGCAGTCAGTGGTTCCCAAATGGGGGTCCGCGCACCCCCCGGGGTCCGCAAGGGAATTTTAGGGGCCTGCAAAGCTCTCCCTGATGCTCTCCAAGAACCTTCCCACCCCATTTATTCTTTCTGCTAAACCTTCCTGGAAGTGTGAAAATGTGGCTTCGCTGCATGACTTGTGCGTTAAATTTCTTTCTGAAACCCATGTTTTAATGTTGGCTTTCTGCACGACACAAGCTATGCGAAAAAACACAGACTGTCAAAACACTGGCTGCAAGAGCAAATTGTTTGGCAATATTACGTGCATAAGCATAAAAGTCGGATATAAAACGAGGGCATTGAATGCGTATGTTGGCGACTAGCTGCCAGAGCAGGATGTTTGACATTGTGGCACGATCAACATGATAACTGTGATCACATTATGACACGATAAACACGGTCACCATGGGGCAGGGGCGTTGTCGAGGTGAGGGGGTGCATCTGTTCAGAACACCCACCGAAATTTTCTAATCGCCACATCTCCCCCTTTCAGTCTTTTTTGTCCATGGATATTTACACGCCGAATCGATATATTAGTTAGTAAAAACGAAAATACAAACGACAAGGACGAAAATAAAAAAATGAGGCAATCTTTGGGACAGGCTCTCTTTCTTTTTAGTTTTCTTTTACCAGTGGCATACCCCTCCACCCCCCTCAAGTTCGGATACTGCATTCTTCGGATACAGTGGACATTTTTTTACTGGATTAAGAGGGTCCACTATAACAGGTGTAGACTGTATTTGAATGAGTTGTTCATGTGCTCATATGTTCACACCTAAAATTGTGCTCGAAATAATTTAGAGACAAATGTATGTAAAATATTGCGGTCTTGGCTTAAGGAATAACATTTTCTGGTATGTCGTAATAGCTTGTAGAATACAGTGCAGCATAAATATAAGCATGATAAACCATCCCTCTTCTTTTTTTTTCCAGGCAGCTGTTTGACATCAATCCAGCAACAGGAACGAAATGGAAAGGTGGCAAAGCGCGCGCATGGCTGTGCATTCCAAGATCCTCAGGCCAACGCCGCCTGTATAAACATTGCCTGACGCGTCGCCCGCTTTCCAATGGGAAGGGTAGGGATGCTTAGTTCAGCCACTCCACCGCTATGTGGCGCGCGCCGCGGACGCTCCGCCTTACGTCACTGCTCGCGAGTCGCGAACGCTGCACCCACTTTTATAGCGTGTGTCTGTCAGTTTTCCTCGAAGTCGTTGGAGCGCCGCCTGGGCAACGCTAGAAAAACTGTCAACTATTTTGCATAGTTTCCGAGAAGCGGCGCTGGCGGGCGGACATGAAAGCACGTAGGAAGGCTACGGAGCGGGAAAGCGTAGGAGAGAGCAACAGGAGAGTGGCTGATTGGCAATTTTTCGCTCACGCGTTAGGCAATGATTATACAGGCGGCGTTGCTCAGGCTTACAGTCTGAGTCAGGCTTACATTTATAGTCTGAGTGGCGCTGGCTACCACCCACAAGCGTCAGATACACTTGTAGTAAATATAAATAGCCCAGAAAGTGAAGGAGAACACAGTCGCCCAGATAGCTGAATTGGTAAGGCATTCGAGAGCTAATCGAAAGGCGTGGGTTCGGTCCCCACTCCAAAAAATATTAACTTCATTAACCGTACTAAAAAAAAGAGCCTAACCACACCCCTATGCCTCCTTTGGCGTTGTAGACTGCCGACTTATCTTTCTGTATTTCCCCAACGAGCCCCTCATTTCCTTACTATATTATTCTGCGAAAGCCTAGCGAGGGTCTCCATTCTGGCAGCCTTGATGCCTAGGTAGCATAAGAGGGCTTCCCGCCAGTTACCCGCTCATGACAGGCTGTAGACGTTCTAGTCACGCCCCGGGGGTTGTATAGAAGGTCCCCTTCTCCCCGTGTAGTCTGAGTGGCGCTGGCTACCACCATCAAGCGTCAGATACATTTCTAGTAAATATAAATAGCCCAGAAAGTGAAGGAGAACACAGTCGCCCAGATAGCCGAATTGGTAAGCCATTCGAGATCTAATCGAAAGGCGCGGGTTCGGTCCCCACTCTTGGCGCGTTTTTCCTTCTTTCTTTCTTCCGTATATTTAAAAAAAAATATTAACTTCATTAACCGTACAAGAAAAAGAGCATAACCACACCCCTATGCCTCCTTTGGCGTTATAGACTGCCGACTTATCTTTCTGTGTATATATATATATATATATATATATATATATATACACACCTATACATATAGATAGATAGATAGATAGATAGATAGATAGATAGATAGATAGATAGATAGATAGATAGATAGATAGATAGATAGATAGATAGATAGATAGATAGATAGATAAATAGATAGATAGATAGATAGATTTAGGGCCAGCATGTGCCATCACTGTGGTACGAAGTTTCGGAAACATTATCGTACGGAAATGAAATTTGAATTCGTCAAAATATTTCGACTTCGCCTTGCTTAGAATAGTGTCAGCGAGCACTTATATACATTCCAGAGAAAGTCTTTCGAGTGAATTCGTGTGCTATGACGCTTGAAGGAAAGCAGTATTCCTGATAACCTACCGTGGTTGCCAAGGCGTGGCGTTGCTGAGCCCAAGGACGCGGATTCAATTCCCGGCCGCGCGGGCCGCTTTCCTGATGAAAGCAAAAAACGAAAACAGCTGTGTGTTTGAGTTTTCGGCGCACGTGAAAGGTATCCAGGTGGTCAAAAGTTAATCCGGAGCCCTTCACTACGGCACGCCTTACCGCCTGTGTAGAATCGGCGCGCGAGAACCTCATCATCAAGCAATCAGTATTCCTGATACTGCATGCAGCAGGGCGAGAGTATCTAATGAAACTGTCTCGCCCAGTTTTTCTGCTTAACCGAGTTAATGCATGGTACTTTCGGGTGAATGCGGACCAGGTTATGTGATTCTATTTTCCCAGCAAACATTTTTCCTTTGATGTCCCCACAAACTGCCATTTGAACTCGCCTTTTCTTGCCAGTGCCAGGGAGAGGAGGTGTTTCAGGGTTGGGTATAAGTGGTTATTTAGATATATCTGTTCATCTCTTTCAATTCCAACCTAGCTATTTTTGCGGACATTGTTAGTGCACTCTCAAAAACGCGGTCCCTTGTTTGCCTACTTTTGAACAACACAACAGCGCTTTTACCAGCTTCACAAGTATGCACACGGTGACAGGTTTTTATCTCGCCGCATCTAATAGGTTCACCAACTACGTCACCAATTTTTCTCACAAAGTCGGAAAGTCCCCTTCAACCGGACCCCGCACGGGGCACCTTGAGCAATCTTGGTGACGGTACTGGCGATACCGCGGACCCCGAGCCCCCAAACATAACCTGGATCCTACCGTGGCGATGTGTTTATAGGTGGAGGGTTAGAAACCACGAACGGTGGCAGTCGGAGCCCAGGTCAAGCTCCGGCGGATGGGCTCCCTGCCTGTCTACCAGGCAGGAAGCTCCGGGACCTCTTTGGCTACCAGGGTAAGGTCAAAGAAGAAAGTACCCCCGTCTCCCTGCTTTTATACTATGCTATATGGCATTTTCAAACCCCCCCCCCCTAGACGTGATCGGCCCCCGAAAAGGGGCCGCACCGAAGTATCTTTTCCTTCTTTGCCTTCTATCTCACTCCCAAAGCCAGATAACTACCCTCGTTTTTTGATCATTAAATCTGTGGACAAATCGAAGCCGGTTTCCTCTCAATGTGTATTTCTTGTTTCTAAATACCTTGAAGGTATCATCGGCAAAACATATGACGCCAAAAAGCTCAGAACTGGTGAAGTGCTAGTTGAAGTTAAAACTCAGCAGCAATCCACAATCCTCCTGAAACAAACCCGCATGGCAGATCTGGGGATCAGGGTCACACTCCACCGCAGCCTGAACAGTTGTCATGGTGTGATCTCTGAGGCAGATATCCTCACCGAGACCGACACTGATCTGCTCGAAGGCCTAAAAGACCAAGGCGTGACAGCAGTAAGGCGCATAGTCATCAGGACAGACAACAAAGAAATAGCCACCAAACATCTGATCCTGACTTTCGACCACTGCACACTGCCCGAGTATGTCAACGCAGGTTTCATCCGTGTTTCTGTCCGGTCGTACATTCCGAACCCGCGGCGCTGTTTCAAGTGCCAGAGGTTCGGGCATGGTACCAACTCCTGTAGAGGCAGAACAACATGTGCCAAATGCGCCCAGCACGATCATCTCTCCGACAACTGCACTGCAACCAACTTCACCTGTCCGAATTGCCAGGGTCCACACGCAGCATACTCTCGCGCTTGTGAAAAGTTTCATCTTGAAAAAAAAATAATTAACCTTAAGATAACCGAAAACATCACCTTCCCAGAGGCGCGAAAGAGGTTCGCCTCCTTCCCTCTGAGCAGGTACGCCGACGCAGCTCGCCGGGGGGCGGAGCAGCGTTTGGTTTCGGCGGGGACCCAGTACCGCGAGTCGGACTTGGTCCCGCCTCCGCCCCCCCCCCCCTGGGTTGCCTATGGCACCCCAACCCGCCTCCGCACCGCTCGCTCACCCAGCAGCGGCTGAGGTGGCAACAACGTCTGTTGGGGATGCCGCTGCATCCACTGGTTCCTCTCCACCGGCCCAAAGCACACTCAAGGGCACGGAGATGGAGACGGAGGCAGTCGCAGCGACCCCCTCGCCCGCCTCACTGCCTGTGCCACCTGTGGTGCTCCCCACGCCTTCGGCACTGGCAGCGCAGGCAAAGAACACCCGAAAGAGTACCACGTCAAGGGGGCCCAGTCCGCTGGGCACCCCCTTGCCATCAGATGACGACATGGACGTCGAGCCCTTCCGGCTTTCATCGCAGCGGAAAGAACGGGCTGCGACGTCCAGGTCAGTAGAGAAGGCCAGAAAACCCCTTCCAAGAGTGCAAGCCCAGAAAGACCCTACATAAATAATCACACTCCAGTAGCTCTAACACATCATAATGGGAAGAGAAAACATAGTTCAATGGAACTGCAGATTCCTTCTGAATATTCTTGACGACGTGCATGAGATTCTGCATGCCAATCGGCCAAGTTTAATGTGTGTCCAGGAAACACATATGAATTCCAAACACACAAATTTCTTGAATAGTTACGTGGTATACAGGAAAGACAGGGATGGCTGCACACACTCTTCTGGTGGTGTGCCCATAATTGCCCGCAAATCCTTAGCAAGCCACCCTGTCACCTTGAACACCGTCCTTGAGGCTGTAGCCGTCCGCACAATATTATTTAATAGGTTGATAACGGTATGCTCCATCTACATTCTTCCTGATGTAGCACTTACGAGCTCTGACTTCGAGGCGCTGGTTGACCAGCTGCCCGAACCATACATCCTAACAGGCGACCTTAATGCTCACAACTCTCTTTGGGGCTCTTCTCGCACGGATGCCCGAGGTCGCCTGATAGAGAAGTTTTTAACATCCTCTGGAGCATGCCTTTTCAACAACAGCCTACATACCATACCACAGCTCACAACACATACTCACATCTTGACTTGGCTATTGGTTCTGCAATTCTCTTTCCATGTCTTGAATGGGGCGTGGGCACAGACCCATATGGTAGTGACCATTTCCCCACCTCATTAACGCATATAGGTACAGGTCCGAGCAGTCAACCTTTCCATAAAAGGTTTAATGAAGCAAGAAGTAAAGGTTGATAGGTTCGTTGTTGTTCCTTGAAGATGATGATGATCTGCGTTGGTGCCTGATGGTTGCGGCACTTGACGACACGACGACGATGGTTGATGGAGGGTTTTCAAAAACTGTATATTTACACAGAAGATATATACAGAATATTGGCAAACTGAAGATAGACAGAGTAAGAAATAAAATGGGGTTCTAGGTCAGCTAAAACTTTGTGCACGCGGCACCCCCGTCAGCGACGGACCCTGACCTTAAAACTACCCAAGTGGTGAGATCCTCCCTAGCCTGACCTGGCTAGCCCGGCAATACGCCGGCCGTGCATAGCACATTAAAACCCTGAGGATTCGACCCCGAGACCTCGTGTCTCGTGGTTTTAATGGGTTACTTAGGCCCCACCCCCGATACACAGGCCAATCGGTATCTCCTGGGCACCTGATTGGATGTATCACCAAATCCGGGCCTAAACCGCGGTAGGCAACGCCCCCCGCAACCCTCAAACGCTGGTCACTCTCTCCCACCAGAAAAAACAAGGAAGAGATCACAAAAACGAACCAAGCAAATACAACAAACACTCAAACATCCGAGGAAACACGTGCAAGCGCCCGGGGCAAGCTTCTACGCACGCCGCCTCCACTGCCCGTTCCCACGCCCGCACTTTATAACGCCTTGTCCAAAGCTGGACTGAGGACACAAACGCGGGGTGACCCGTATCCGTTTCTCTTAACGAACGCAGCGCGCCTCTCGAGGCTCCCCGCCATTGACGGGCGATCCTCGGCAGAAACCATATGGGGCGCGCGGACCCCGCGGCGTCGCATTCCCAACGAAACATCTTCGCACCTCCTTAGTGTGCGCGCGGGCCAACAAAGACCCAACCACGGCCCCAATCGGCCGCCGACAAAGCACGGTTGACAGCCCCGTGCTCCCCGTTATCAGAAGCGCGTCGGGCCACTTTGTTTTACAACCGTCCCTCTGGCTAAACGCGCGCGCAGACGGCCCCCGAAGCGACCGCCACTGCGTCCACGCAAAAGCTCATCGAGCATCCGACCCGCGGTTTCCCACGCTCGTACTGTGCTTTGCGACTCGTCGCTCAATACAACGCCACAGCACAGCTGAGGCTCAAGACAATTCGTCTCCACGCAGGCGGCATGATCCAAAGGCCGCCTGCTGTTGACAGGCTGGCTGCCAGAAAGCCCTTCAGGCGTCCTTCAGGGAATCGCGCTTCCCACGCTTTCGACTTTGCAGCGTCGCTGGCGCCTGCAACCCTTACACGCCCGTCACAAGATTCACGTAGGGGCCCACTGGTCACTACGTGAATAACACAAACTAAATGCAGGCGTGCAAAGCGACAATGAGAACAACTCATCCCTGTGTGCGGATAACACGCTAACACAAGCATGCATGCACACAAAACCCTTCGAACAAGGACACTCCCAAAATAATTAGAGTTCCAATCGAAGAAAAATATGTCCGGTGTAGCACCACGTTCGCTATAAGGTGTACGGTCCGCTGTGCTCCGCTAGCGAAACGCACACACACCCGGTGCCAGTCCGCAACGTCTCGTATCGCTGTCTTCTTCGGCAGCACGACTGGTCACTGTTGCGACACGAAGTTCTCGATTACACGGTAGGGTTCCCTCGCCATGCACCCGCATGCGAACGCTGCCGCTCCCTTAGGAACACCGCAGAAAAATGGACACCCTTCCGTCCTCGCGTAGAGTGGCCCCTCGGCGCAACTCTACCTCGAGCTCAGTCTGGCCACCGAAAAGCCACACCTGACCGAAATAACCCCAGGCCACCCAAAATGAGCGCCTGATAGCCGGTGGGCATTCAACCTGCGCCGGAGAAAACTCTCCGGGCTTGTGCATGAAGCTACCCCTGGCTCGACAATGCGAAACCTGGCCTGGAAGTCCCTTGCAAGCGAACAAACGCTTGCCCGCACTGAAGGTGTCGATCTCTCCTTTACTGCAAGAACACCTCAGCTCGCTTGCCCGTTCACGCGATCTTACCGGCGTGACACGATGCTCAATTTCAAGCGGCTTGTGCCCTTGCTCCGCCGAGCCCTGTACGCGCCTCTCGTCTGCTTGCTGCAGAACCATGCCCGAGGGGCATGTTAGCCATACTAGCGCGTCCTGCTCGACCCTGTCGCTCTGGCTTTCTTGCAGAACCGCGGCAGCTGGCTCCTCCCGACACTCCGTGTCGTCGAGAACACCTCGCGGTACGAGCGCTGCCGAAGCACCCTGCCTGCCCACCGCGACGCTCTGTGAGCGGTGATGGCGACCACTACGCTTCGCGGCCTCAGATACGGCGACCGCGCCGTTAGTCTGCCCCTTCTGCTCGATTACCTGGATCACAGCCTCACAGTGGTGCAGGTCTACACCCTCGCTTGCGTTCTCCTGAGATTGCCCGCGGTCTGGATTTACTGACCGGTCCGAGCCAGCATCGGGCGGCGGCTCCTGAAGCCAAGGTGCGGCTGCACCAACTGCGACGCATTCGAATCCCACCTCTGCCGCTGGGAAAGCAACAGCCGCTGCTCCGTTGGCACTCGGCGGGCAATGCTGCGTCACCTCACCCTTCTCTTTTACGGTCACGTCGGCCGGCCCTGGCTCCTGAGCATTCGCCAACTGCCCTGAAGGCTCCGCTCCCGGGATCGCAATCCCGCACCGGCGTGAGACCAGACACTCGCGTGCGGTCTCTCTATCCTTTTCGCGGTCTGAATAAACTGACCACCCCGCGGCGGGGTCGGGCGGCGGCTCGTGAGCCCCTGCGGCGGCCGCAACGGGTGCGACGCACGCGCGTCCCCCCGCCTCTGACACGGCCGCCTCATCGGTGCTCGGCTGACAATGCGGCGTCGCCTCACACAGCTTTTGTTCCGCCGCTCCCCGCAGCGGCAACTGCCGGGCTCTTTCGCGCTGTTCCATTAGCTCGAGCTCCCGCTCTAAATGCCTAATGTTTTCCCGAACAGCCCTGAGCTCTGCTTCCATCGCTTCGACTGAGCGATTCTTACTCGCCATGATTAGCTATACGGACTAAATCGTAGTTTACGCTAATTCATGCCCTGACTTAACGGCAGTGATCGCGCACGGGTGAAGGCAAAGGGACTCACCACACGACGCGCTGTGACAGACGCCGCCGTCTTCCCGGTGGCCTCTCTTCCCTGCTGCTCCTCACCGCGCGATCACGGCGTTCAGTCAGTGTCTGCAGTCACACACCTGATGCGCTGCTTCCCCAGTAGTCGCTCCGACGCCGACGCTGTGTCGATGTCTTCGTTGCTCCTGCTGGTCCCCGGCAAGCCGCAATCAACTTGCCGCCCCGCTGTCTGCTACGGGCTTCCGGTAGACGATGTCTTCCCCCGGTTGCAGATGCCCCCTTACTTGTTGCTCTTCAGTCGTCGCCCTCCTTGTCGTCGCGCCTCGCAGATCCTGTCGACTGCGCCAGTAAAGGTTGATAGGTTCGTTGTTGTTCCTTGAAGATGATGATGATCTGCGTTGGTGCCTGATGGTTGCGGCACTTGACGACACGACGACGATGGTTGATGGAGGGTTTTCAAAAACTCTATATTTACACAGAAGATATATACAGAATATTGGCAAACTGAAGATAGACAGAGTAAGAAATAAAATGGGGTTCTAGGTCAGCTAAAACTTTGTGCACGCGGCACCCCCGTCAGCGACGGACCCTGACCTTAAAACTACCCAAGTTGTGAGATCCTCCCTAGCCTGACCTGGCTAGCCCGGCAATACGCCGGCCGTGCATAGCACATTAAAACCCTGAGGATTCGACCCCGAGACCTCGTGTCTCGTGGTTTTAATGGGTTACTTAGGCCCCACCCCCGATACACAGGCCAATCGGTATCTCCTGGGCACCTGATTGGATGTATCACCAAATCCGGGCCTAAACCGCGGTAGGCAACGCCCCCCGCAACCCTCAAACGCTGGTCACTCTCTCCCACCAAAAAAAACAAGGAAGAGATCACAAAAACGAACCAAGCAAATACAACAAACACTCAAACATCCGAGGAAACACGTGCAAGCGCCCGGGGCAAGCTTCTACGCACGCCGCCTCCCCTGCCCGTTCCCACGCCCGCACTTTATAACGCCTTGTCCAAAGCTGGACTGAGGACACAAACGCGGGGTGACCCGTATCCGTTTCTCTTAACGAACGCAGCGCGCCTCTCCAGGCTCCCCGCCATTGACGGGCGATCCTCGGCAGAAACCATATGGGGCGCGCGGACCCCGCGGCGTCGCATTCCCAACGAAACATCTTCGCACCTCCTTAGTGTGCGCGCGGGCCAACAAAGACCCAAGCACGGCCCCAATCGGCCGCCGACAAAGCACGGTTGACAGCCCCGTGCTCCCCGTTATCAGAAGCGCGTCGGGCCACTTTGTTTTACAACCGTCCCTCTGGCTAAACGCGCGCGCAGACGGCCCCCGAAGCGACCGCCACCGCGTCCACGCAAAAGCTCATCGAGCATCCGACCCGCGGTTTCCCACGCTTGTACTGTGCTTTGCGACTCGCCGCTCAATACAACGCCACAGCACAGCTGAGGCTCAAGACAATTCGTCTCCACGCAGGCGGCATGATCTAAACGCCGCCTGCTGTTGACAGGCTGGCTGCCAGAAAGCCCTTCAGGCGTCCTTCAGGGAATCGCGCTTCCCACGCTTTCGACTTTGCAGCGTCGCTGGCGCCTGCAACCCTTACACAAGAGCTAACTGGAATATATTTACAGAGACAACTAAACTACACTACACGTCCATAACACACCTACACGTTGAAGAAGCTCCCCAACTGCTTACGGCGCACATCCTCGACGCCGCCAAAAGTCCATTCCCCACGCCTCTGTTGCCCCGTGCAACCAGCGGAGGCCGTGGTGGAATGAGGACTGAAGACGGACGCGAGAGGCCCAGAACAAGGCGTGGGGTATCCTTCGTCGGTACCCCACGTCGAGTAACCTCCTCTTGTTCAAACGGGCCAAGGCGTCCGGAAAACATGTGCGCAGTGAGGCAAAACGCGATAGATGGCGTACATTCATAACATCAATTAACTGCTACACAGACACACGGAAAGTATGGACACGAATACGCAAACTCAAGGGACATCAAACACACAGCCTGCCTCTGGTCAGTACAACAGGGGACACACTTGAAGACCAGGCTGACACACTCGCACAACACTTCCAACACGTTTCCAGTTCAGCACACTACACAAACACCTTCATGAAACACAAACTCGTGGCCGAAAAGAAGCCTCTATAAGACAATGACAGGTCAGCCACCTCTTATAACTCCGAGTTCACGCTTCATGAGCTGAGGGGTGCTGTGAGCACGTGTAAACCCTCAGCTCCAGGCCCAGACAACATTACATATACAATGATACAGAACTTACACACAGACACTCTTGTAACACTTCTTCACCTTTTCAACAAGATATGGCTTTCGGGGCACATTCCAGTCTTGGAGGGATGCCATAGTTGTAGCATTCTTGAAAGAAGGGAAGGACCCTTCTTCTCCCGCTAGCTATCGACCCATTGCCCTGACCATCTACCTGTGCAAGCTTCTCGAGAAGATGATAAAGAGGAGGCTCGTGTACTTTTTGGAGTACAACGGCCTTCTCGTTAGCGGCCAGGCAGGCAGCTAACGAGAACGAGGCAGGCAGCTAACGAGCAGGCAGCTAACGAATGATCAACTCGTAGCTCTTGAATAGTATATTAAGGATGCCTTCGTGCATAAACAGTACTACGTAACTGTGTTTTTCGACCTCGAAAAGGCTTATGATACCGTTTGGCGTTATGGAATCCTTACTGACCTCAAGTCATTCGGTGTTTCTGGTAATAAGTTTAACACTCTTGCTAGTTATTTGTCGGAGAGAACCTTTCGCGTCAGAGTTGGTTCTGCACTGTCAAAGGTACATGTGCAAGAAAATGGCTTACCGCAAGGTGGAGTGTTGAGCTGCACGCTCTTCATAGTTAAGATGAACTCTCTTGGAAAGGCATTGCCACCCACACTCTCTTATTTCATGTATGTAGAGGACTTCCACATATCCTTTAAATCATGTAACATGTCCATGTGCGAACGTCAAGTCCAGCTCGGCGTCAAGAAGCTTGCCGGCTGGGCAGACAAGAATGGTTTTAAAATTAACCCCGGAAAGAGCTCTTGTGTTGCATTCTCCAGGAAGCGTGGGGTCCACCCGGACCCAGACATCACTCTTGCAAATGTGCCAATTCCTGTGAACAAGGAGCACAAGTTTTTAGGCATTTTATTCGATGAAAAACTTACATTCATTCCTCATATTGTCACGAAGACAAGGACGATGCAGTTGTGTTGAATGAGAAACACGTTCATTGGAGCGAACTTGTGCTCCCCTAACAACTCAAAAGAATACAGAGGCGGCGAAGCAGCGGTCAACAAAGTGACTTGCACAGGCGAGTGTCGTCGAATCGACTGCCCCGGCGTCCGCACTGCAGGCTTTTTATCTTTTGGCGCGCGTGGTTCTCGAAACGTCGATTCGCATCGAGAACATAGTAAATCCAAGAAGATTATTCTGGGCTGTTCACGTTAGATCGGAATGCTCTCCCTATCACAACAGATAACAATTGCGGCACAGAAAGAAAGAATGGAACACGCGCTTCCCTTGGCGCAGAGATAACACAGACCGGCGCAGCCGGGCGGTAAAAGCAAAACACAAATAAACAAACCCAATGTATGGTTCGCGGCATTACCCCCCCCCCTCTAAGAGTGCATCGACCCGATGCTAAGCGACAGTCCGAAAAAATGAAAATAAAAGTTCGTCATCGTCCGTAGAAAGGTTTTAAGCGAACCACGTGGACGACTTCAGGCCGCGTGCGTCGTCGTGATGTGCCGGAGTCACCATCGGGGATCACTTCGTAGGTAAGTTGGCCAACACGTCGTAGAATCTGGTAGGGTCCGAAATACCGTCACAGGAGCTTCTCACTGAGTCCGCGTCGTCGGATGGGAATCCAAACCCACACACGATCCCCTGGTTGGTACTCGGCGTCTCGGCGTCGGAGGTTGTAGCGGCCCGCATCCACCAGCTCCTTGTCCGTTATACGAACTCGAGCGAGCTGGCGGGCCTCCTCCGCACGTTGAAGATATCCGTGGACGTCGGCGTTGAGGTCGTTGTCTTCTACGTGCGGAAGCATGGCGTCGAGCATCGTAGTCGGCCTTCTACCGGCGTCAGCTGTGTCGTCTCCTGGATAGCCGTGTTGTACACAAACGTGACATACGGGAGCACTTCGTCCCAAGTCTTATGTTCAACGTCAACGTACATTGACAGCATATCTGCGATTGTCTTGTTCAGACGTTCGGTTAGTCCGTTCGTTTGGGAGTGGTACGCCGTCGTTCTTCGGTGATCCGTGTTGCTGTAGCGTAATACTCCTTGCATCAGCTCCGCAGTAAATGCCGTTCCGCGGTCTGTGATTAGGACTTCCGGGGCTCCATGTCGCAGCACAACTTGGCTTATAAAGAACTTCGCCACTTCTTGTGCAATCCCCCTCGGAAGAGCGGCGGTCTCTGCGTAGCGCGTCATGTAGTCTGTCGCTACGACAATCCACTTGTTCTGTGATCGTGACGTAGGGAACAGGCCTAAAAGGTCCATTCCAATCTGTTGAAATGGTCTCAATGGGACGGCGATCGGTTGCAGAAGTCTGGCGGGTCTTGTCGGCGGCGTTTTTCGTCGCTGGCAGTCACGGCAGCTCCGGACGTAGTGGGTGACGTCAGAGGTAAGGCCGGGCCAGTAGTCCCTCGCCTTGATTTTTCCAATAGTGCGGGCTGTGCCCAGATGTCCGGAAGACGGGTCGTCGTGGCACGCTTCCAAAATTTCGTCACGAAGGTCCGCGGGGATGACGAGAAGGTAATTCGCTCTTGTTCCGGGGCTGAAATTCTTCTTCAGAAGGACGGAGTTTCTCAGGCTGAATGCTGGTAAGCTGCGTTTGAAGGTCCTAGGAACGGCAACGTTGCATCCCTCGAGGTACTCGATTATGACGCGTAAGTCGGGGTCGGCACGCTGCTGGGCGGCTAGGTCGCTCTCCGTCACGATCCCGAAGAACGCGCTGTCTTCATGAGAGTCTTGTGGTGGTGGGTCGACGGGGGCGCGGGACAGGCAGTCGGCGTCGGAGTGTTTCCTGCCGGATTTATAAACGACTGTAACGTCGAACTCCTGCAGGCGCAAGCTCCACCGCCCAAGACGGCCAGAGGGGCCCGTCAAATTGGCGAGCCAACACAGCGCATGGTGGTCTGTTACAACCTTGAATGGCCTTCCATACACGTATGGGCGAAATTTTGAAATTGCCCATATAATAGCCAGGCACTCTTTCTCAGAGGCAGAATAGTTTTTCTCCTCCTTCGACAGACCACGGCTAGCATAGGCGATTACCCTTTCGCAGCCGCTTTGCTTTTGCACAAGGACGGCACCCAAGCCTATATCACTGGCATCCGTATGCATTTCCGTTTCGGCATTTCCGTCGAAATGAGTGAGCACGGGCGGGCTTTGCAGGCGGTTTTGCAGCTCGCAGAATGCTTTTTCTTTGTCGTTTTCCCAGATGAAAGGGGTGCTATCTTTCGTCAGGCGCGTGAGTGGCTCTGCAATGCGTGCGAAGTTTGCGATGAAGCGCCGGTAGTATGCGCACAGCCCGAGAAATCTCCGCACGCCCTTCTTGTCTTTCGGCCTTGGGAAGTTCGCAATGGCTGAAGTTTTTGCCGGGTCAGGTAGGACTCCCGCGGCGTTGACGACGTGGCCCAAGAACTTGAGTTCCCCGTATGCGAAACGCCACTTTTCAGGCTTCAGCGTCAACCCCGACGTACGAATGGCCTCGAGTACAGACTCCAACCTTGCAAGGTGTTCGTCGAAAGTCCGGGCGAATACCACTACGTCGTCGAGGTATACGAGGCAGGTGTGCCACTTAAGGCCAGCTAGCACAGTGTCCATGACTCTTTGAAACGTCGCTGGTGCTGTGCACAGCCCAAACGGCATCACCTTGAACTCGTATAGGCCGTCTGGGGTTATAAATGCAGTCTTCTCTCGGTCTCTCTCGTCCACTTCAATTTGCCAGTAGCCGGTCTTCAGGTCCATCGATGAGAAGTACTTCGCGTGGCAGAGGTGGTCGAGGGCGTCGTCGATTCGGGGGAGGGGGTACACGTCCTTTTTCGTGATTTTGTTCAGTCGCCGGTAGTCAACGCAAAACCTTAATGTGCCGTCTTTTTTCTTTACGATTACGACGGGCGCAGCCCAGGGGCTTTTCGATGGCTGTATAATGTCATCGCTCAGCATGTCGTCGACTTGAGTCCGGATGGCTTCCCGTTCGTGTGAAGAGACGCGGTACGGTGACTGTCGGGTAGGTCGGGCTCCATCTTCGGTTATTATTTGGTGCTTCGCTAGAGGGGTCTGACGTAGTTTTGCGCTCGACGAAAAACATTCGCTATAGCGACGCAGCAAAGCCAATAATTTTTTCCGTTGTTCTTGCGGTAGCGCCGGATTCACGTCGAATGGCTGCGGGAGCTTGAATGTTTCTACGGGTGTGCGTTCAAAGTCGGCGACTGCGATCACATCACTTGCTTCTTGCGTTTCTTCGAGGAACGCAATTGCAGCTCCCTTGTTTAAATGCTGGTACTCTTCGGTGAAATTAGTGACCAAAACGTGAGATTGGCGTTGCTTAAAGTGCGCAATGCCTCTTGCGACAGAGACACCGCGGTCGAGAAGCAACCTTCTATCACTCTCTACGATAGCGTCGATGTCAGAAGCAGCATCCTCACAGTAGACGGCGATCATCAAGCTTGCGCGGGGTGGCAGGGTGATGTGATCGTCGGCGATCCTGACAGCAGCTCGGTGATCGGGGTTCGGCTGCGGCGTCGTGGAGTGATTGGAGGAAAATGTTATCGACTTGGTCTGCAGATCAATTATTGCGCCGTTGTCCGTCAAAAAGTCCATTTCGAGAATCACGTCGCGGGAGCAGTTAGGCAGAACGACGAACGCCGCAGGGTACGTTGTGCCGTCTATGGTGACGCGCGATGTGCACGTTCCACTTGGCGTCACGAGGTGGCCTCCTGCTGTGCGTATGTGCGGACCGTCCAATCTGGTCATAACTTTCTTCAGTTTAGACGCAAATGGTCCGCTCATTACCGAATAGTCAGCTCCCGTATCTACGAGGGCGACTACGTCAAAGCCGTCGATGGACACCTTGACGTCAGATGCAGTCGTCCTCGAGTTCCGGGTTCGTCGGGGCGTCGTATCTCTGCTTGTACGTGTTGATGGTCGGGCACTGTGCATCGTCGTTGTCGTCGTCTTCTCAACGGACGTCTCGGTCAGGGCGGGTACGCGTCGCGCCGTGTAGCTGTCGTCGTGTTCGGGAGTCTCGTCAGGGTTAGGTCGGGTCGTCGGGATGAGGGCATGTCGTGAATCACTGTCTTCAGCGGGTCCTTGCGTCGTTGGAGGGTTTCTAGTTTTTCGCCGTAGAGCAACTTCACCTCCAGAAGTTGCCGCCTTTAGTTTCCCCCGCGTGGGCTGGGGGACCTTCCACGGGCGAAATCAGCGTTGCTACGGCGGTTCGGCGATTGGTAGGGGTAGGGCGACGGCGAACGGTTGAAACGCGCTGGGCCACGGCTGGTTTCAGATAGATACTCGTCGATCTCACGTGGTCGTTGGCCAGGGAGAGGGCGAGGTGCGTCGACGGAGAAACCACGCAGTCCGAGTCTTTTGTATGGGCAGCGACGGTAAATGTGGTCGGCCTCTCCGCAGTGGTAGCACAGAGGACGGTTATCGGGAGTTCGCCATACGTCCCTCTTCCTCGGCGTCTAATTTCGGGCTACCGGGGGTCGGGCGGGTGACAGTGGGCGGCGGTACGGCGGGGCCTCTTGACGGCGTGTTGGAGCAGGGCGGGGTCGACGAACAGCCGCGGAGTATGTCATAGCTTGTGGCTCTCGGGGTACCTCGGATGGCGTAGAAGTTCCCAACGCTTGTTGCACTTCTTCTCTAATCACGTCGGTGAGGGAAGCGACTTGGGGCTGCGGCGGCGTTGGGAGAAGTTTCCGCAGCTCCTCTCGCACTATTGCGCGGACAGCCTCGCGTAGGCTGTCGGCCGGGATCCGCGTGCTGCCAAAGTCGTTCGCATTGGCCGCGCCAACAAAGTTGCGGTCATACTGCTTAGCACGCATTTCGAGGGCTTTCTCAATGGTGCTGGCTTCGGTCACGAATTCAGCGACGGTTTTGGGCGGATTTCGGACAAGTCCAGCAAACAGTTCCTCCTTCACTCCGCGCATTAAGAAGCGCAACTTCTTTTCTTCCGTCATTTCGGGGTCCGCGCGGCGAAATAGCTGCTTCATCTCCTCAACGAAGATCACGACACCTTCGTTGGGGTGTTGCGTGCGCGTTTCCAACAAAAGGGTGGCTCTTTCTTTCCGCACGACGGTAGTGAAGGTCTTAGTAAACTCGCTTTTGAACTGAGCCCAGTTTGTCAAGGAGCTCTCGTGGTTTTCGAACCAAGTGCGAGCCGAATCTTCCAAGTAAAAGAAAACGTGCCGGAACGTTTCTGCGTCGTCCCACCTGTTGAATTTCCGGACGCGCTCCAGTTTCTCCAACGATTCTTCTGGGTCTTCTGCGGGGGCTCCTCGGAACAATGGCGGTTCCCGGGGCTGCTGCAGGACGATTGGCGACGTTGTTTCTTGCACCATGGTGTTGGTTGCAGCGTTCCTTTTCTTGGGCCCTTCTGGCATCAAACCGAACTCGGGCGGTAAATCTTGCAGGCGGGGGCTGGCTCTTGTTGGACTGGCTTGGCGGCTTTTCGAGGTTGTAGTGGGCTTGAAGGGTGCGTACCCACCACCTTCACCAGATGTCACGAAGACAAGGACGATGCAGTTGTGTTGAATGAGAAACACGTTTATTGGAGCGAACTTGTGCTCCCCTAACAACTCAAAAGAATACAGAGGCGGCGAAGCAGCGGTCAACAAAGTGACTTGCACAGGCGAGTGTCGTCGAATCGAATGCCCCGGCGTCCGCACTGCAGGCTTTTTATCTTTTGGCGCGCGTGGTTCTCGAAACGTCGATTCGCATCGAGAACATAGTAGATCCAAGAAGATTATTCTGGGCTGTTCACGTTAGATCGGAATGCTCTCCCTATCACAACAGATAACACTTGCGGCACAGGAAGAAAGAATGGAACACGCGCTTCCCTTGGCGCAGAGATAACACAGACCGGCGCAGCCGGGCGGTAAAAGCAAAACACAAATAAACAAACCCAATGTATGGTTCGCGGCAATATCAAACAGCTCAAATGTAAATGCCTAAAAACAATGAATATTCTTAAGGTTCTCTCACATCAATATTATGGGGCCGACAAACAACTCCTGCTGCGCCTGTACACAGCATTGGTGGGGTCTCGGCTCGATTACGGCAGTGTCATGTATGGGTCGGCGACAAAGACCGCACTGAGAATGCTCGACCCAGTGCTGCTCCTTGGCCTTCGCCTCTCATGCGGCGCTTTCCGCACTAGCCCTGTCGAAAGCCTTTATGTCGAGTGCGACAAGGGGTATCTAGGGCATTAGCGGGAGTATGTTGACCTGCTATATGCATCTAAGATTGTGTCCCTTACCAAGAATCCTTTTAATCCCATCATGAACAATGCATCAAACTTGCAACTCTTTTTAAACAGGCCATCTATTTCCTTACCTTTCTCTCTCAGAGTTAGGGAGGAGGCTTCTGCACTCATGGTCCCTCTTTCAGACGCACAAGACACCCATTCATAATTTAATTCCACCATGGCATCTACATCCTATATCATGCGACCTATCATTCACATTAGTAGAAAAAAAATATGGTACCCAGGAGTGCAATTCTGCAGCACTTCCGGTTCCTGCAGGACAAGTACAGGTGCGCAGAATTCTATAGCGACGCGTCGAAAACTGGTTTTACTGTATCTTGTGCAGCACACGGACGAAATTTTACCGTAACTAAAACAATGAATTTTCATAGCAGTATTTACACGGCAGAAGCCTATGGCATTTTACTCGTTTCAAACCACATCCTCGAACATAAAATTCCAAAGTTCATCATCTACACAGATTCTCTAAGCGTTGTACAGGCACTGTCATCCGGAAAGTCATCTAAAAACTATGTGATCAATGCTCTTGTCAAGGTACTAATGACTGCATATGCCTCAAATCTTCAAATAACTACATGCTGGGTACCAGGTCACTGTGGGATCCCTGGCAATGAGACTGCTGATCAAATGGCTGGTGCTGCTGCTCTCATGACCACAGTTGACATAACAACAGTACCTTACACCGACCTAAAGACACACATCAGACGACAGCTTCGTAACACATGGCAAGTGCGCTGGAGTCAACAAAGACAACAAGCTACACGTAATAAAACCACAACTGCGACGCTACATAACTGACCCACACAACAGATACACTGAAGTCGCCCTGGCTAGGCTGCGGATTGGCCACACACATGCGACGCACTCCCACCTGCTCACTGGAACTTGGGGACCCACGTGTAGCAGGTGTGGAAAGGGCCTATCCGTAGTCCACATACTAATCACTTTCAAGACACTTGACACAACACGACAGAAACATTTCCCTGAAATATACAGACGACACATTCCTTTGCACCCATCATACTTTTTAGCCGACGAACCAATGTTTTCTAGTCAACGTGCTTTTAAGTTTTTAGCTGAGGTAAACTTTCTGCAGCTCTTGTCATATCACGTGTAATCACCCTGGCCCTATACACCAGCCATCTCCATTGTCTTTTGTTTTGCATCACCTTTACTTGTAGTCACATGTTTTAGTACTTACGGTCTGATCAAAACTCAATAACTTCTTCTTTGGCGCTCTTTGCCCATAGTCGGCCTTGCGCCAATAAAGCCCAACCATCATCATCACCCTTCAACCGGAGGTGTTGGAGTGGCGCGTTCTACCCCCCCCCCCCTGCAGCAATTACTCTAATATAAATACCCAATAAAGCGGAGGGGAGCACTGGCTCCCCGGTTGCATAGTTGGTATGGCACGAGACCGGTATTCCGGAGGTCGTGTGCTCGTGTCCCGTCCGGGGAGTATTTTTTTCTCAAATTTCTTTCTTTCACTGCAAACCTAAATTTATTCTTTCTTCTTCGCCTTCTTTCGCCGTCTAGGCTGGTGGCTTTTATTTCTGAACTCGTAAAGCGAATCCCTCGTTGCTATTTTTAAATCGCTACTCGTGTAGTGAGGGCCTCGGTTCTGGCAACATGTTGCCATAGGTAGCCTAAAAGGACAGTCATGGTGTCACAGGTAGTTAAAAATGACAGCGGTAACCTACTTTTAATTATCGACAAGTGCTCGGGGAGCGCCGCACAACCCGTAGATATTTTGCACCAAATTTCTTTCTGGTAGCTGGGTTCAGGAAGCCCTGTCTCTCAAATGCAACTGTATTTGCCCGGTGTTTTTGCATTTCTCTACTTAGGAAAAAGAGGGTGCTTCCGGCGTGTAGTCGTAGGATCACCTTCAGTTTATTCCTATTTATGTTTAACCCTACAAGCAGGCTTTCTGAGTGCAGGTCTTCCCTTATTTTTTGCACGTTTCTTCAGACTTACTGGAAAGGACACACTCTCCGTAATTCTCAAGTAGCTCAAGTATATCCCATTTATTCCTGACCCTGCCTTTTCCCTGTCAAACTTTCTGGACTGCTCTTGTTCAAACGTGAGATATGTCAGAATTATTTTGCAAATTATATTTAACACGGGGTAGCGTATTGGAAAACGTAATGTCTATAACAACCTAGCAGAAAACTGAACAGTTTGCCTACATAGAACGCATACATGATAGCAAAGAATTACGACGTGAAGCAAAACGCGTTAAATTTGAATTGAAAATTATTTGTTAGGAAAGGCTGTACTGTTTTGTTATTAAACACCCAATGGTGGTATAGTATTCGGGACAGTATGTAATGCTCTGGGAAAAATTACCGTAATTACATTGACTGAGCACAAAAACGTAAAATAAAATACAGGGACTGTGAAACTATTGAATTGTCTTGCTCTCAGGAAGAGCATTACGCCATGTGAAACTCTTTGTAGTAGATGCTACGTGTGGATTACAAAATCGACTGTTACTTTTAAAAAGCAGGTGTTTAAAAAAACATTTGTTTACGCTGAGATATAAAAGAATTGATAACGGAATTTTTGTCGCAGAAAATAAGTGGAAGAGAAAAGCCTGTTAAAGCAACTAGTCTACCTTGAGTATTTCAATAAAGGCGCCTTTATTTTCATGGGATGTAGTGATTGTGGCATTCTCTATATACAACATACACTGCTGTGTTACTATGGCAATATGATGATTGATGTGTATTAATAACAAAACAATCAAATGCGGACCTTCGCGAACACCTTTTGTACTTCTGAGTGCAAAGTTGCGACGGTGCGCATTAAGACTACTTCCTGCCTAATTAGTACAGACAGCCTATATAGGCAGAGTCAATCATATGGTAAAATTGCGTTATTTTGCATTCTTCGAAATAATAGCAAAGTTTTATGTCAGAAATGCCGTAGTCAAAATTGATGCTGTCAATTGCTTCGCAAAATATTGCGCTCACCTCCCCTCGCGGGAACACTGGTGTGATGCAACGCATCTCATGGGAGTTCCACTGGCATTTTCCATCGTATTGATTACGCTTATAGCAGGGATTCTCACGCGAAGGGGAGGCGGGCGTAATTTTACATTTTCACCATGCAATGCACATGCAGTACACGTATGCTCAGGTACGGTCTTTATTGCAGACGAGAATGAGTGCCTTGTGGTCCGTAAAGTGCACAGTTAGGGGCTCGACGATTGCATCAAGCAATCGTCGAGTACTGCGAGAGGGTGCAAACGTAACGCGGACTACCGTCGACTGAGACCATCGGAGCGCGGCATGCCACTTTATATTTACAGCGCCCGAAAGCGAGGAGAGCGCGGAGAGAGAGAGTACTGCACATGCGCAGCGCGTGCAGCGCTGAGTGCAGCACCGCCCACCGGCGCCTAGCAACGGAGTGAGAGCGCGCTGCGCCAACCCGCAGCTGTTTGGGAGAGAGTGTTCGCTATCGGGGAGAGGAGAGGAGGAGAGGCGCAGCTGTGCGGACAACGCCGGACAGACGCAGGAAGGACAGAGGGGCGAGCATGAGATGCGTTGCATCTAAAATTATGAAAATGCCAGCAGCAAGTTTGCCTCTGTGTTGAAAGATTGCATTTGGTGTCTCCGGCACGCCCTTCCAATATACGTGGGTAGGCCAAGTAGGGAGGAGCCAAAATGAAACCGCGTGTGCAGGCAGAGTTTTGTAAGGGTGCGCCAAGCACGACCCACAGCTTGCATTTTAAGAATTTCATTAAGGGATCAAAGAATATATATGGGTTTGTATTTTCCGTAGTTAGCTATTCTCTATACTAAATACAGGAATAATACTCACCACATTCAAAGTCCTTGCAAGTACTCCGTATCCGTCTTAGTTTTACGGGATGGCCCTTCAAATGAAATATATCGAGAGGCGACTTGGATTGCAGAATATAGCGCTGGTAAAGCCTTCAAGGCAACTGAAGAAATCGCCGCAGTCAATGATGCTAGGCTAGGAGGGCATCACGCATATGTCTGCTGAGAGAGAGAGAGAGAGAGCAACTTTATTTAGTCGCCTGCAGAGCGGTTTCGGACGACCCTTTCACGAGAGGTTCATCCTAGCCGTGACGCGGCCTGGACGTCGTCCCGGCTTGACCCTAGGACCTGCGCCCTTGCTTCCCCGCTCGGGTCGGAGAGAGCCACCACTCCCCCTCCCCTCTGTGGGGTCGCTCGGTCGCTGCAAACCTAGGGCCGCCGAGACCTGCTGGACTGCCTGGAGTTGCACGTCGTAGTCATAAGTCCACTTCGCCGCCTCTAAGGGTGGTGGAAGCGTCGTTTCTTCTGCTGCCTTCGTCGCGCTGATTCTGCAGTCCCACATGATATGGGTCAGCGTGGCCCGCTCACACTCACAGAGTTTGCACACATCACTGTCGTACACCATTGGGCACATGTACTTCGCGAGCACCGGGGTGATCACGGAGTCCGTCTGTAATTGTCTGTATATTACGGCCTCCTCCCGAGTCAACCTCGGGTGGGGAGGCGGCATCGTTCGTCGACACAGTCTGTACCACCGCACAACGTCGTTGTAGCTGGTCATCGTATCCTTGGTTCCGTCGTAATCTTCGGCGCCTGCGTCCACGTCGTCCGAGGCGGCCTGGGCGCTGTTCGTCGCGCGGCGTGCAAGTCCTCGCGCGACTGCGTTGGCCGTCTCGTTGTGGTTCGCGTTGCCCACCTGGCCCGCCACGGTTCTACCCATGTGGGCCGGGAACCACTTGAGCACCACACTGCCTCTACTGACGCAGCCGTTGGCTTCGGCCTTGCGCAGAATGCGCGCGGCCTCACCGCACACACTGTTCTTGGCATAGTTGCGGATCGCCGTTTTTGAGTCGCAAAGGACCGTCGTGCACCCGGGGTCTGCTAGGGCGAGTGCCACCGCTACCTCCTCGGCCTGATGTGTTTTCTTGGCGTGAACGCTCGCCGCCGTCTTCGTGTCTCCCGTCATGGCTGTCACCACCACCGCCGCGTAGACGTCTTCTTCATCTTGGTGTCTCGCAGCATCCACATACACTGCCCCGTTGTCGCTTGGGTATAGGTCTACCAGGGCCTTGGCCCGAGCGGTCCTTCGTTCCTTGTTATGTTCTGGGTTCATATTGCGAGGGATAGGACAGACGACGAGCCGTGCCCGCGTTCCCTCTGGCAGCGGTTCCCCTGCTGGTTGTCCTCCATCCTTGGGCACGTACCCCAGGCGTCGGAGGATGTACCGTCCCGTTCTGGTGCCCGACAGGCGCTCAAACTGCGCCGTCTTCTGTGCTTCCGCGATTTCGTCGAGGGTGTTGTGCACCCCCAACGCCGCGAGTTTGTCAGTGTTCGTACTTCTGATGAGGCCGAGAGCCGTCTTGTACGCCTTACGTATTGTCGCCTCGATCTTGGCTTTCTCGCACGCCCTCCAGTTGTGAAACGCGGCGACGTACGCGACGTGGCTTATGACGAAGGACTGTACAAGCCTCATCAGGTTCTCCTCCTTCATGCCCCCCCTTCTGTTGGAGACTCGGCGGACAAAGCGCATGGCCGCGTCGGCTTTCGTGGTCAGCTTGGTTACTGTGGCGCCGTTGACCCTCGTTCGTTCGAGAAGCATGCCCAGCACCCTGATTTGGTCGACCTCCGGGATGACCTGTCTGTTTGCCGTGTGTAAGACGATGCTTGACCGGTCGTCTCTTTTGCGTTTCCTAACGCCCTGCTGAGAATCAATTTATACCTGGGTACAACTCTGCCAACACTAATGTTGATGGACCACTCTGTAGGGCGGACAACTGAAGGGCCGAGAGAAAACCTGGTTCCCGAAGCAGGGAGTCGTATTGAGGGTTAGGAGTGCACAGCCTTCACGACGGCACAGAGAAAACTACGAGCAGCTTCCCATCAGGCACATATGACCAATAACTCGAAAGTCCAAAATACTAACAAGCTTCCTATGGCACTCTTTAATACCATTTACCCAGGTCCACTGCCTTTTATCCGGTGGTGGTTACCTGGTTTCTTGAGTACAAGGTGGGGTAAAGAAAAAAAGGAAATATTCTGTGGGATGCGCTAATATACAGAAGAATGTGGACACAAGGAGTGTTCTGTACGTGTAGCTGAACAAATGTTCCTTAGTGCTTAGGAACTTTCAGAAGATTAGTGAATGATAAGTCGCCTTAAGTAGTGGTTTTAGTTTATTCAACTTAGGCAGTGCTAAAGAGAAATGTATTTACAATTTTTTCTTTTTTGGTTTTGTTTGGCGATTGCTTCTTTCGCTTTCTTAGATTTCCAGTGTTTTTCCTGCTTGTTGCTTCTCCAATAAGTGCTGCTGGTTCACTGAGTGACGATGTTAGTTTGTCAATTAACCTCTCTACACTGACCTCATTCTGCTCGTTTAGAAGCGCGAATTTGTTTGCAGAGTTATTTCAATCTCCTGCAATATGCCTCTTTCCGACTCTATGCGTGTGTTCTCAGTTTTTACGAGTTTCCTTCCTTCTTTTTTTTACATTCAGCCCTAGCGTGCATCTAACTCTCCTATGATCGCTGCTCGGAATCTTACTTAGCAGCTCTACGTCTTGCGCAAAACCTGGGTTGTCACTTTAAATGAAGTCAATTTCGTTTTTTGTTATACCATCCGGACTTTTTCGTGTTAATTTCCTATTGTTTCGCTTGTAGAAGAATGCGTTCATCAACCTCAGGTTAGTTCTCTCTTCAAATCTCACGAGCTTATCTCCTGGACTATTGCGACTGTCTATTTTGAAGCTTCCAACTAACCATTCTCCCATTTGTTTCCTACCGACGACTGCGTAAAATGTCCCATCACAATCTTGAACTGTGTTGTTGCCTTCTTCATTGCTGATTCGATGTTCTCGTAGAAGCTGTCTATGGCTTCATCATAATAGCCGGTCATTAGGTGTCACCCGTTTCCTTTAAATTAGGGTGCACTGTCAGAAGATATGGGGAGTCGACTCAAGAGAGCCAACAAACCCCACCGAATCTACAGGGCCCAGGGGACAAAGGGGGTGGCCGTCTGATGTGCGGCTTTCGCCGACTAGAGCGGCAAGAATGAGCAAGAGCCTTGAACGAAAAACAGCACAAAGACGTATATTTAAACAGGCAAGTTACAAACACAAGCACGAGATAGCGGATCGATAATGACAGACAACTTAGATGGAATTCAAATACAAGAAACAGTCCAATTCGACAAAATGATACAAACAGGAGCGCTAACAAATGAATATTACGAATCGGAGCAGTTAACTAAAAAGAAACGAACAGTTCGATGCCTATGAGAGACAGAGTCCCAGCATATTGACCGACAGGGCCGGACGATGCACCGCTGTCGGAGGCGAGTCGGCTACCTGGGAAGCGTGGCTTCGCTGTAGGCCAGGCCGTCCGAGACGATCACGGTCATTCGAGGCCCGGGAGCACGTTGGAGTCCTCCAGGGCACGGGTCGCCGATGGTGTGATGTCACAAACTGGCAGGTGCAGTTGTCAATCACGACGTCCAAACGTAGCTGGCTTGCTTAGGCGCGGCTCCTCCTTTTATAACCGTGCCGGCGCGGAGGGGGAGAGCACAACACACAACGCGCCTGCCGCCGTCAGCGAATAACTTCACTCTTCTCCCTTCTAGAATCATCGCCGCTCTTTAGCACTGGCAAGGCCACGCGCACCTCCTAGAAAGTACTGGAAGCTTCGACGAAACCGGAGCGGCGGACGTTTTATTTTTGTTGTTTTCTGGCCGGCCAGCCGGCGTAAGATCGTGTTACCGCCTCTTCGTTCGAGAAACTTCCAGCCTTGTCTCGGGCGAATAGAACCGAGTGTAAGAAGAATTAGGCGCTGTACAAGAAAATGAAAAATTTATACGGTACTTTTAGACGTCGTACGCTCGAGTTTGTGACATTAGGACATAGGTCTGTACTATCTGTAACCTGTATCGCTTATGTATCTTGATCACAACAGCCGCGACTCTCTCCCTAATGCTTAAAACTCCGCCACAATTCCTGCTAGTTCTCTGTAGATTAAAAATCCCACCCCGTGTACTTTCTTCTCTTGAATACCGTTGTAGCACAGAATACGCCCGCAAGTGAGATCCAAGAAGCTTTTTCCTGTCCTTTTAACTTCGTTTAACCCTATTCTATTGATGCGCGGTATACCGGTATTTAAAATAAGGCCGGTTACAGAAGGAATAATATGAATGACCAAGCGCCGTCCAAGCAAGAGACCGAACTACAGGCGCGTCCCTCTCAGCGTCTCCTTCATCTTCCCTCCTTGATGATCCGGACTTGATGATTATGTGTTGTAACAGGACGCCCCTCCCGTAAGAGTACCGTATCGGTGCTGCTCAGGGCAAAACTGTAGGCTGTGAATGGTAGGGCTTTAGACGGACGGCTTGGCCGATGTCAGTGTTCGGAGGGCGGGATGATTGAGGCGGAACGACAGGGGTGATTTCCTAGTTGACATCAGACACTT
Source organism: Haemaphysalis longicornis (assembly GCF_048455015.1). NCBI lineage: Eukaryota > Metazoa > Arthropoda > Arachnida > Ixodida > Ixodidae > Haemaphysalis > Haemaphysalis longicornis. The sequence continues at coordinate 76,598,754 of NW_027526203.1, forward strand.
GGCGAGGGACACGGTAGGGGCTGTAGTAACAGGCGAGCAGCTTCTCAGAAGGCCCTACTTGGCTTGCAGGACACTAGAGCAGCATGAGGTATTCGGCCGCGAAGTAGCGGGTGCTGTGGCGTCGATCGTAACGGGACTTTTGAGAATCCTGGGATGACATAAGCCTGGTGCGCGCTATGCTGCCGGCAAAGTGAGCCAGTCCAATCGCATCTTGTGCATAACCAGAACGCGGCGTGTTTTGTTCGAGTAAGGTGTCCAGCGGCAAGCCTGGCTCTCGACTGACAAGGAGGTAAAAAGGAGAAATTCCTGGGGTATCATCACAGGACGAGTTGTATGGGAATGTAATGAAAGGCAAAGCAATGTCTCAGTCACGATTGTCATCCGAAACGTACATGGAAAGAATATCCGTTACAGTTCAGTTCAGTCGCTCCGTAAGACCGTTGGTCTGCGTATGGTAGGAAGTAGTAAATTTGTGCGTGGTTGCGTAGGAGCGAACAATGTCGTGGACTACTCGCGACAGGAAGTTTCGCCCGCGGTCAGTAAATAGCTGGCGAGGAGCACCATGATGAAGGATCTACTTATCAAAAAGAAAATCTGCGGCATCGGTAGCGCAGCTGGTTGGAAGAGCCCGCGTTTTCGCGTAACGGGTCGCATAATCAGTAGCCACTGCAATTCAGCGGTTTCCGGCGGCAGACTGGGGAAAGGGACCAACCAGGTCTAAACCAATGCGGAAAAATGGTTCGACTGGTATGTCAAGTGCCCCAAGAGGGCCGGCGGGCGGAGTCATTGGTGCTTTCCGACGTTGGCACTTGTCGCATGCACCGACGTAACGGCGAATATAGCGGTAAAGCCCTGGCGGCACTTCGCCGAGTTCAGCTGCAGGTTGGCCTGACGGAAAAGGGCAAGGATTTCACATAGGTGCTGCAGATGAGTCTCCAAAGAGAGAGAAAACACGATGACGTCATCGAGATAGCAGAGTTAAGTGGACCAATTAAATTCGCTCAGGAGACAGTCCATCATGCGCTCAAGGGTGGCTGCCGCGTTGCACAGACCGAACGGCATAACTTTGAACTGATACAGGCCGTCGGGAGTGACGCAAGCGATCTTATCTCGGTCCAGCTCATCAACTACAATCTGCTAATAACCTGAGCGAAGGTCTATGGAGGAGAACTATTTCGCCCCATAAAGGCAATCAAGGGCATTGTCAATCCTGGGCAGGTGGTATCTTTCTTTGTTAACCGGTTCAAGTGGCGGTTGTCCACACACAAGCCAGGTGCCGTCTTTTTTCGCTACACGACGGGTGAAGCCCACGCACTACATGATGGTTCAATGATGTCCTTTGTGAGCATTTTTTTCAACCTCTCGCTGGATTACTCCTCGTTCGGAAGGAGATACATGGTACGGCCGTCGATGGATGGGCCTGGCATCACCTGTATTGATACGGTGCATAACACTTGCGCTTTGCCCCAACGGTTTGTAACGCAAGTCGAAAATGCGCGTCCCTTTCAGCGTCCTTATCATCTTCCCTCCTTGATGATGATCCCAAACTTGATGCTGTCTCGTAACAATATTCCTTGTATTGTCCGCGACCTCCTTTTTTTCCTCTAGACGTACAGCTAAGCTTCGCACGCTAGCCAAGGTGCGTGCATTGAGCGTTGCCAGGGTGAAGTTCCAAAGACGCCCTGTCTGCACCCAGAGGTTCTTAGCACCCTCTGCTGTATCGATGTTCGGACCGCCGCCCTGGACAGGTGTTGTACAGCTGCTGGGCACTAAGAGCCAAGAGTTGAGTTTGTGAGTCACGTGAGGTGTGAAGTACGGGGGATCAGATTGAATTAGCCGTGCTGTGGACGCTGACAAACAGAAGTAAAAGAAACCACATTCGTGCATATTTATTTATTTATGTATTATTTTTTATTTATTTCTTTTTTATATTTATTTATTTATTCATTTATTTATTTATTTAATTATTTTTTTATTTTTTTATTTATTTATTTATTTATTTATTTATTTATTTATTTATTTATTTATTTATTTATTTATTTATATTAAAATCCGAGAGGGCATTTTAAGGGGGGATACATAAACCGGGTACAACAGTGTCAACATTTTTGGAAAAATGGTACACAGCGCAGGAGACGAGATCCATGAACACCTGTTTTCTTCGTCGTCCTCCTCTCCCGTGCTGGGAACCCTTTTTCGAAAATGAATTACAATGCGCCGAAGCTTCCACTCTACTGAGTGCCAACTATACATTTGGTGAGGTAACTGTAACAAAGTGGTTAGTCAGCTACAACATGTAATATACTTGAAAAGAAGCGAGCAAACATTGTCAGCACACGTAATACACATTACATTAAAAGAGTCGCTACATATGTTCAGCGGCTTCTAAACAAGACGATAAAGCAGATATGAAACGCGATGTAACAGTCAGGGAGACTATGGCTGAGGGTAGGGCATTTAATTCGTTTATACACAAAGAAAGAGGTGAAAACTGGCATTTGTCAGTGCGAGAAAATATTGGTTTAATCTTATGCGCACGGTCGACATGAGCATATACGTGAGGAGCAGGGTGAATAAACTTCGGCGAAAAAGTGTGTCACTCATATCCAAAGAGTGAAAAAAGGAAAGGCGAGACAACTTTCTTCGCATGGCAAGAGAAGGAAGGTTCAGATTATGATGTAGTATTGAGGCGCTTTGATAACTAGAGTAACAAGAACAGATAAACCTGGCTGCTTTATTTCGAACTGATTCTAGCATATCACTCAATATTGCTGTATGAGGGTGGCCGATTGTTGACGCGTACTCCAAGGAAAGCCTGACCAAAGTTTTATATGCCAGAAGTTTAGTATACGTGTTTGCGCTCGTAAGGCGACGCTTCAGGAGACCGAGTTTTTTGAAGGATTTATTAGTAATGTACTCAAGATCACTGTTCCAGGTTATATCGCAGTTTAGAAAAATGCCAAAGTATTTAATTGATGACACCGTCTCACCTATATTGCCATAACTGCATAAATGAGAGCAGGCTGGGTTGTGTCGGAAGAAAATCTCATGTGTTTGGTTTTTTCAATGTTAAATTCCATTTCCCACAATCGGCACCACTCCGCGAGTTTCATCAAGTCTGACTTTAGGGTAGAAACGTCGGTTGCTTCGGTTATTCCTCTATATACGACACAGTCGTCCGCTAATATACGTGTTGAATAGGCAATGATAGACCCGATGTCGTCAATCTAAACGAACAATAATAAAGGGCCAAGCACAGATCCCTGAGGAACACCTGATTTTATCACGCTTTTTCCGGAAATTATATTGTTAAATATTACTGATTGGTGTCGGTTGCATAGAAATAAATCCATTGTGTCGTTTTTCCATCAAGTTGAAGGTTACGTATTTTGGCTAACAGACGTTTGTGTTGTACGCGATCGAATGCCTTAGAAAAATCGATAAAAATTGCATCAGCAGAAACAGAGTTATGCAAGAATTTGTGGAGGTCAGTTAACAGTTCATATAGTTGGGTCACGGCCGCTCGATAGTAACTAGACCTAGTTCCCATCGAGCGGCCATGATTGGGTATTGCAGGAGCGCTTGTTGCGAAAATGATGTTGGTTCTCGATGAGTAAATTGTTTCTCTTCGCGTGCGCTATAATGTGCGAGTGAAGAATATGCTCCAGTAGCTTGCAAGAAATACACGTTAACGAGATCAGCTGGTAATTTTTACGAGATGATTTTTCGCCAGATTTGAATAGATGTTTAACATGAGCCTATTTCCAATTTTCCGGCAAACCGCCTGTTTCAAGCGATTGCTGAACGATTAGTGTCAATAGGTATGCTGATTTGTGGCAGGTGAATTTGAGACGATTGGCGCTAATCCCATCAGTTTCCGGGCTTGTTTTGCAAGGGAGACGCCCTATAGCACGCGCAACCCCGTTTTCATTTACGGTAATTGAACGAAAAGGGTGGAGAATGTTAGGTTCGGCCGGCATCGGAATATTTAGTGGAAGTTCATCCTCAAATACTGATGCAAAATCATTATTGACGTGTTCAGCACTTTCCCTCAATTGGTAACATGACGCCTTGGTTGCTCGCTAGTGCTGAATCAGTAGGACTTTCTCTAGGATTGACCGCGCGACAGAATGTAGGGGATCGGATTTAAGAAGGTCGGATAGAGTCCAGTTGATATATTTCTCCTTGGCCTCATCTATGGAAGTTTTGGATTCCTTCGAAATATTTTTATAACTATGCCCATCCACCGGTGAATTTGTTCGCGTAGCCGTTTAAATGCACGTTTTTTTCCCTGTTTAAACATCTTTTTACATCACGTGTGAATCATGGATCATTTGTTTTAGAGCCTATGGTTGATTTTGGAACGCAGCATTCTTCTATTTGTTTCAGAGTGTCACGAAATAGGTGCCAGTTTTCATTTGTTGTGCGATTTCCAAAATCAGTTTTGAATCGGGGTATAATTTTTTCAAACATTCTAATCATCCTCTCGGTGTCAGCACATGTGTAGTTCAACAATTGTTTGACAACCTTAGCACTATCGACGCGTGGTAGGGAAATGAAACAGTGAACAACGCTGTGATCGCTAATCTTTTCCAGAACGCGGGTCAGGGGATTCACACGATGGGTAGTGAAAAGCATGCCTAAAATGTCAACACCACAGGTGGGTGCTTCGACTAACTGGGTGAAATGGTGAAAATGCGCCAAATGAAGAAAACGCAAGCGTTCGTCGCAATGGGAACTGTTACTGGGAACGGATATATACTCGAGGGAATCATTTAACAAGTCTATAAACTCAGGACCGCTTTCGGGTGAACGGTAGCACGCGCCAATAGCGAAAGTGATATATACCCACCTCGAAGTAACCGAAATAATTTTGAGTGGTGTTTCGTAAGCGATAGTCGAGAGTTGCAATTTTTAACTATAGATAACTTCTCCTCCTCTAGATACTGGTCTTACCTTGCGAAAAACGGCGAACTGTGTAGGAAAGTTGAGTTCACTGTTGGAAATTTTGTCGCAGAGCCACGTTTCTGAACCAATGATTATGTCAGCCGAATATGTGTAGATAAGTGCTTTTAATTTATCGAGCTTGCTGAAGATGCTTCGGAAGTTGGCTAACAGCACTGATACATCAGATGTAGCGGTTGATTTTCGATTGAGTGAAACAATTTGTCAATCTGCAGAAGTATGGTGTAACGGGGGCACGTGTACAATAGCGCCTTGTGGGTTTGTTACATCCGTAGAAAATTCGCGGTTGGTGGTTACCTCTACAATACTGGGTGTGCCTTGCTCATATCGAAACATGTGATCGCAAATGTGAAGGCAGTTGAAGCGCAGCCAAAAGCATTCGTTTCCTTTGCGGTTTTTTTAAAGTAAAGTCCAGCAATTTTGTGCACGCTATTTGCACTTTAGGCGAAAAATCTTCATCTATCCAAACTTTATTGTGCTGGAGGTTTTTCTGTCTGGGGGCATAGCGTAAAATGTCGGTTTTAAACTTAAAGTTGAGAAACTCTATCAAAGTCAGGGCCAGGCTTACCTACCTGATGAGCACGTTTAATATCGCCACCTTGTACTTTAAGGTGTGTGGAAAAGAACTATTTCACTATCTTTTATGATTCCTCGTAGCCCTCTTTTTCGGTCTCAGGAAAAGCTCTGACGATAAGATTGTTTCTTCTCATTCTCTTATTCATGTCGTCCCCAACGTCAGTCACTTTTTCGTTTACCTTGGTTATGCTCGATTTGACTTCACGGACAGAGACACATAATCCGTAAGGTAGTACTCTGAACTCCATTTTTTTAATTCTGCCAGGGTAGCTATTGTTTTACCGTGGAATTCCCTCAATATAACTAGAAGGAAGGAAGGAAGAAAACTTTATTAAGAAAGGACGGCCCGAAGCCGCAGGAGAAGGGGGAGGACAGGAAGGACGCTAGTAATGTGCAGCCATCGAGGCCGCAAAACGAAGCTCCAGAGTGCTGTCAAGGTGTCCTTAACGCGCCAAGAGGTCCGAATCCACTCTTCGTATGAGTCAACCCACGCTGGGCGGTGTTGGGCGAGAAGTAGGGCAAGGCTCGGGCAAGACCACACAAGGTGCGGAAGGTCAGATTTCGATGTGCCATGGCATGCGTAGCAGAGAACATGGGGGTCGAAGAGAGAATGGGAGGAACTGGGAGCAAATCCGGTCTGTTGAAGTCCTGCGAGGTCTTCAGAATGGCAGTTTCCCGCCGAGGTTGACATCGGAGAACCTGCCGGCGGTATGTCATTGCCTTGCTGGGACTCCTTGCCCGGGGTCTCAAAGTGAATGTGCCGCCACCGCCACCGTGCGACGATGCCGCCGGTTATTGCGAAGCCGGAACCGGCCCGGTTGAGAAAAACCTGGGCGCCACGAGATAAGCCCGGAGGCCGAGGATGCAGGTTCTGGGGTACTGATGACTCGAGGTGAAGCCGTCGGGCATGTCGGCGACGCTGGCGCTCCTGGTCAGGATCGAAGTGGGCTCCGCTGGCTATGGTTTCCTGGGGCTGACGGCGGTACGACTAAGATGCATCGCTCGCCAGCCTGTGGGCGCTTTCAGTACCGGGATATCCTCCATTGCCAGGGATCTACCGTACAGTTACGGGCGTGTGAAAGGTGTTGTGCAGGGAGCTTCATGATCGTTTAGTGCAGTGTGATGCAGAGTGTTACCGTGGAATTCCTATAAGGAACGTAAGGCCTCGGCATGCCTGCAGAATGGAACGTGCTAGGCGTAGGCCTTGTTGAATAGCGCGCAGCTCAAAGTTGGTGCTGTCCGGAATGGAGTCGACGATGTAGGCTGTAACGCTGCGTTCATTGTTTGCCGCTACAGCTGCAAGTGCCACAGCGGACATGTGAGGTTGCCACGAGGCGTCCACGTACACCCGTAATGTCCTCGGATCCACAGCGTCGGTGACTGCGGTGGTCTGCCCCAGTGTGGCACGTTGCGCAGCATGAGTCGCACGAGCAGTTTGCGGGGTGCTGGCCGCCGCTCTGTAATCTGCACGTCCTCCCATGGGCGAACGGGCGTATGGATCGGCGGCACATCTAGTAGTCACTCACCGTCGTGACGTAGTAGACGGCGTCCCTGCAGTGGCAAGTGGCGACGGTCGTTGACGCACTCTATGTGCGCAGAGATGGTATCCCCAAGCGTAGGCGAACCAGCATAACGGTATAGCACTTCGACGCTAGTGTGACGGGGCAGGCCACTAATAGCCCTCAGCGTCTCCCGATACAAGACCTCTAGCTGGTAAAGTTGGTGGTTGGTCAGATCCTAACACACGGCGCCGTAGACCGCTCTAGATACTCGCACTGCCTGATATCTTGCAAGCACCGCCGAAAGTGCCAGAGATGCGACGTATTATGTGTAGGAGACGTCGCCATAATTGTTTGAGCTGTCTCAGCCACTCTTGGGCTAACACGTTTTCATGAAACGGAACACCCAGTATGCGGATATAACCATTTGGAGCTGGCTGGAGGGGTTCCCTGCGATAGTTAAATAAATACGCGCACGATGAGGTGCTTTGCTGCGCACAGCTAAGTAATTTATTTTTGTTGCTGACACCTCCATGCCAGTTGGTATCAAAAGGGCTGTAAATGTGAACAAAGCATGTTGCAGGCGCTGTACGGTGGCATCAGTCGTAGGGTGATCGTTGGCCTCCGTCCATATTGTCACGTCGTCAGCGTAAGTCGTGACATGAACCCTTGTGACGGCAGCAACGTCCTTGACCAGCTTCGCCATTACTATATTGAATAATATCGGAGTCATTATGGCGCCTTGTCGTACCCCCCAGGTGTTTTTGAAATGTTGGGTATTCACTCGTCCCGAGAGCATTTCAAATGTCCTGTCTGCCAGGAAGGCTTGCACGAAATTGCTCATCCTTTCACCAGTAAGCTTCGCAAAGGGCTTGTAGTACCGCGTGGTGGGAGACGGTGTCGAAAGCCTCGCGAAGGTCTACAGCCACCATTCTGTGTGGTTTATGATGTCGTGTACGCCGGAGTACCGCCGGTTTGATGCTGTCATGCGTTGCGAGGTTGGTTCTGAATCCAGTCTGCGCGGGGTGGAAAAAGAAAGCATCTTCTTCCAAGTAGTGGATGAGTCGGGTAGCGGCCATTCGTTCAAGTAATCTGCACAATGTCGACGTCAATGAGATGGGACGAAGATTAGAAGTCGTGGAGGGATCTATTCCAGGCTTAGGAATGTGTGGGACGACTGCGTGCTTGAAATATACTGGCAGATGTCCGGAGGCCCAAGTGGAATTCAAAAGTTCCAGTATGTCGCATGTAGTTTGTTCATCTAGATTCCGCAGCATTGACCAAGTCACACCATCTTTCCCAGGCGAACTGCGCACGTTTACTTGCTCCAGCGCAGTTATAAGTTCAGTACTATAGTGAAGGGCGCCTGAAGGGGTCCGTTTTCGTCTACCGGCTCCGAGAAGTAAGTGTTCTGGGGTGGCGTAGAGGATGGCTGCGGGAAGAACGTCTTTGCAGCTTCTCGTTCGAAAGCCTCGTGAGGGGCTCCGGTGCGCAGAAGCACATCCGGGACTGTAGCCTTCGAGCTGGTTCTACAAGTGATGGCCGGAAAGGTTCCCCACAACTTCCGATCTCCGGTTCGGTGAGAAAATGAAGCGCAATACTCCTCCCAGTGGACTTCGCAAGTTGTCTCGTGTGGCTCCGAATGCGGGCATTGTGTTGGCGGATTCGCACGAGATCTGAATAACTGCGGCCGACAGTAGCGCTCTTGTAAAGTGTCTTGAATCCTCCACAAGTTAATGAGGAGGTAGTCTGGAGCTTGTGTATCAGGTTCTGTCTGTAAAGTCTGAGAAGCTCTTTTAGCTGCCTCAACAATGCGACTCACCAGGGCATGTGTAGGAGCATCGTCTGGCTGGTGGAATAGCTGGGATGGTGTTTCGGCTAGAAGTATTCGGAAACGTTGCCAAGCTGTGTACCTGAGCTGCTTCGTAAGCAGTGAATCCATAGAGGGTAGTGGTCAATACCCCATGGTGAGGTTTCGCGCCACCAATTGGATACCGCATTAGCAGTGGCCCATGTCAAATCGGGAATTGTGGCGCGTTGACGGGGTCCTGAGCGTAGACGGGTTGCCACTGTTAACTTATTTTCCAGCACCAGGCCGCCATTCTCAGCCACAGATGAGCAGCGGTAGCCCCACGTTGGGCTTAACGCAATTAAATCACCACCAAAGACTGCCATGGCACTAGGGTAGAGGCGTCGGAGCCATCGAATCCATTCGAAATCCGCACCTCCAACAGCAGGTCGAACGTAAGCTGACGCCACCAACAGCTTTTGACGTCCCAGGGAAAACCTCACTGCCACCACCTCCTGTTCATCGCTACCCAATTCCTTTGTAGGCACTTGACAGTGGAGAACACCTTCCCTGACGTAAACGGTGACCTCTTGTTTAACTACGATTAATCAAGATCTCCGAGGAAGGACCCGTCGGATGGCCGGAGCGGCGTATCCACGGTAACCGCGTATCGCAGGGCCAGTTCCACGCGTCTCTTTAAGCAGAATAGCAACCGGCTTGTTTGGCATACCCTGCAGGTCTTCAGTTAGTTCATAAGCACTGGCGCGTACGCCGTGACAGTTTCACTGCAGCAGCAGTGGAGTTGGCGTCAATTTATTGCACATAATGGTGGAGCGTCGCCGTGGTTCCTTAGACACCACGCCTTGAGAGGGTGCCTCCACAGTGCTCTCTTGCAATGACCTGCCAGACTGTATATCTGGTACATCGGGAGGGTAGGGCAGGAATTTCTGGATTAGTTTGGTAACAATATCCTCCTCATCTTGTTTAGTCAAAGGTGTCCGATCGGGGCGACAAGTGGGATGGCATGACTTGAAGTGGGCCGATTTTCCGCCAGTGCTCCTCAATCATGCCGAGGCGCTCGTCCTCCTTATTCTGATATTCAGCAAGGGTCTCCTTGTACTGGCGCTGCACGACAACCAGCTGGTCATATAGGGCACGGTTGTGGTCGGGTATAACTGGTGGAAGGGGCACATTGCCGCTGGGCGTGGTCAGTTTTTCCTTGATTCTTTGGGATTTGTTTGCGCTGCTGTCTTGGAGAACGGCAGAGTACGTCGGCTTATCCCAGTGGCTAAAGCTTTCTGAAGGCAACTGCTTTAACAGTCGTGGCATCGAGAGTCCTTCGTGGTGTTGTCATCAGGTGGATGGAGCTGGGATGTTGCCATGCTGGAAGAAGGGGGCAGCCTTGAGTGTTTGAAGACGCGTGGTTAGCTGTTCGCTTTGCAGATATGTTCGTTGTGACCATTTGCTTTGCAGATATTGCAGTAGGGCACCTCTTGTCGGCATGTGTCTCCGCCGTGACTTTTTTCATACCGGACTCACACTGCGGCATTGGGACAGTGCTTAGGTGCCCGTTGCAATGACAGCGGTAGCACACCAGGATCCGCGGTACATAAGGTTTTACAGGGCATAGTTGCGTGAAATTGCGCACGGGTTTTCGCGGGAAGGTGGTATCGAAAGTAACCAAGGCGATTCTGTTTTACCGAGGTGGCGAATGTCAATAATATTGGCTGACTCACATGTTGTGTGACTACGGAGATCTCCGTTTCAGTCTCCAGGATCGACACGAATAACGCCACGGGATGTACCTTTGGGGCGCAAAACCTAAGCCTCGAATAGAATGTTACGATCTGCAATGATCATTTGGGTCTGTTTGCAGAATGTAGCAACCTTGGGCGCTTTTCCAGAAGGCCCGAGTTTCGCCTACTCCCGAGTTTCCAGCTGCTCGGGTTACGAAAGTAGAGATAGTGGGGCATTCGATACACTTCGAGCGAAACGGCCAGAATCGCGCGCAGCACGCCTGGCATACTCAGCGCGCTATATTAGGGCCGCTTACGCTGATAAATAACGGATGTGCTATCTTCCGCACGCAGAACCATCTGTAATCCACCTGCAATACTCATTCCCTAGCATAAACTAAATAACACCACAGCTACTATGAAGTCCGCAGCCTGGCTGTTGGCCCCGCCCGGCTCGGGGCGGTCCGTTTTTCTCGGTTTTCTGTTCTTCCACTAAATTATGTTTGCTACCTCGCTTGAGGGTAGTCCCAGTGCAGCTTTGCGCAAGCACAAACCAAGGAATCAAAGGGGTCCACTGTAGCAAACAGAATACGACCTGCTCCCGACCATGGCTTTTGTTCACGGCGTCCTTCATTGCGCACGGCGGGCGCTTGTCAGAAATCGTCCCGTGTCAAGGGCGCGTTTAAGCATTCGCGAATGCGTTCAGCGACTGTGTTTTAAATGCAGAGCATTTCAGTAACTCACGATGTCACCCGCGTTGACGTCCGTGGTCCGCACCGTACCCCTCCCTACTATATAAAAAAAATACTATCCGGCGCCCGGTTTCAAACCCTCGACCCTGCGGGAGGAACGTAATGTACATGGTGCTCTACTCTCTGCGCCACAAAGCCGACGCAGAATGGTACGCTACGAACGCGCCTTATATCGTTGACTCATTCAAATTACTGCTGACGAGCGCTCTCTCGCCAGCAGTTGCCACAAGTGCAACAACATTAACGTAACGCAAACTACTTAATGTCGTGCGCCACCGGAAATGCTGTGCATTTGATCGTGCCCCTCGCGAGGGGGATGTTTCACTGCGTCTTCTCTCGGTCGCGGTACCCGTGGCACCATCTGGCGGAGGCGCGGCACAACTCGTAGCACTTTCTTTGAAAAAGCACCTAGAAAGCGCGGCAAATATGAAATAAGGATGACGCGCTTTCGAGGCAATCCGCCGACGCGGCTGCTTTGTGTACAGACTCGGCGGCGAGCGTCCCGGAATTCTGGTGCCGACCTAATTAAAGGGAATCTCCAACACTTGCAGTGAAGTGAACGCTTTCGCTCTTCTCTTCGCGTCTGGAAGTAGTTATCGCCCGCACGGAGTGGCACTGCGTGGTTTGCTCATGGCAGCTGATACACCTTCCGTTCTTCATTTTTTGCAAAGCATATATGCCAACTTCGAGGTAGATGAGACCTCTACCTTTTTCCGTATACGATAATGTTCACAAAACCGCTGCTTGCAGGCCTTGATGGTGGTCAGGAAAGACTTCCAGCAAATTCACAGTTCACGAATAATTTAGTGCATCGAGAATAGGGCCTTGGAACATTGCTTATGTGCTCGTCAGCAACACATTGTTGCTAATGGGCCATTCTCTTTCCCGTCTAATACTTGTTTTTCGGGATACCCTCACGGCTCGATCCTTTCACCATGTTTTTTACGCGTCATTATTATTTTACCAATCAGACTTCTGTCCACTAATCAGCTGAACATTCAATCTCTCCACCATATTCGGGCCGAGAGGAGGCATACCGCGTAGCGAAGGAATGTATTTGTCATCGTGTATAAAGATGGCTACCGCGAAAAAATCTTGTCGTCTTGGCCTCTCCTATGTAATCGTACCATAGTGAACTCCATTCCAGACCGAACACCCCGCGAGTATGGCACCATTTGTTGACGGTGACCTGGGGACTTCATTTTTGTTTTGGGCTAAGATCTTGTCGCTGCTAGCGGGCATCAAATGACTACTTTGGGGCTAAGACGCCACGCCCATACAAAGTGGACGCAGTGGGTGGTTGTGGCGGCGGCTGTTACGCCACACCCAGGAATGGGCAAGGTTTGTTTGACTGATATTAGAACTCTGAAGAAACTCGAGCACGGTTTTGCACGGCCGAGCTTAACTCGGAACGCCAGTGATGGCCGCTCCTGCAGCGTTGCTTATTTTTATGGCCACTGTAACCGAGATATTTCTACCGCTACAGGTGTTTTAAACGGAGGAGGAATTTCGAGTTTGTTTTTAGCTCTTGCGAAGTGCTGTGCATTGGTTCTGCAGTCGTCTGGCGACAGAGCCCAGTTTGTGACCACTTAGAGGCTGTTTTAGCTCCACGATTGTCGAGGAGCAAGTGTAGTGTGCGCTCCGGTTTTACGCGACGGGCAGCTTCTACAGAAGCGTTGGTGGCGACTGCACCATCGACCGCCACCAGTCGACCGTCAACCGGTATGGGCGCAATACGATCAGTGAAGACGTGTTCCAAGACCTCGCCTTTCTTTTAGGTGGCTTGGCGTACACGGCTTCCGCAGGTTCCTACAGCGCGTCTATCCGTCTGCAGCCGGAGCGTGCGCTTCAGTTACCGTCTGTTAGCAAAACAGTTTCGAGCGAAACGTTGCATGACTGTGCGTTTTATCATCAGCGCGGCAGACTGACTCTCTCGAGGGGTTGCGTGACGCTAATTTCTTGTGAAAAGGTTACTGGCAGGACAGCCTATACGTATTGCATATACCGTCAAGGAGACAGTTGAGGAACCGATAGCCGGTTGAGGTGATTTATTCACAGGTGGGAAGTTGATAGGAACGCAGGAACGAGTGTCGAGATAACCTAGCTCGTTTCTCCCGCATGCACCTAATGGGGCTCATCCTCTTTCCCTGACACGTCTTTAGCGCATATCCTCGGACATAATCTTACCTTCCTCTTACACATGGTTGATGCTGGTACGGCACATACCCCGATAGCTTCATGGCCTGTTCAATGGCACGTGCCTATTGTCAGAGGTGATGTTTACACATCTCCACTGGTTTTGTTCAGCGTCACCGTCGTATGGAAGGAACCAGAGCATGTAAAGAAAGTGAAGGGGAAAGCGAAGAATTAAAGTAACCGCATGACGCCAGAGAGAGGGTAAGCGGGAGTGCCAAGGACGCGAAAGAAGAGAGGGTTGTGAGGGGATTGAACTCTATGAAAAAAAAGAACGACTGTGGAGAGCTTCTTCGAACAAAAGCGGTGAAGGGCCAAATAAAATAGAGCAAACAAATGTGAACAGTTGTTGTCCTTGTTTCTATTCCTTCCTTCGTAACACATCGCCACTTGGGGGATTAGCCCGAATTGAGAAACTAACGTGCCCGGTTTCTAAAATTCATAATACTGTGAACTTGAGAAGTAACCATTGTAGAATAGTGACTGTAAAGTGAAGACTGAACGTGATGTCACTGGAATAGGACAGCTCCACACCACCATCGCAGAACCCCGATTCTAGGGAGGCTGTGACGTGTTCGACTCTGCTTGCACACTAAGACGAACCCTGTACTGCGCGACACCACGGACCCCGAGCACCCACGTTTAGCCGTGCGTGGCAGCGCCGTGACCGGGGAAAAGAAAGTCCTGGTGGTTCAGCTGAGGCCGAGTGCTTGGACCTTTAAGGCCCCTTGGCGAAGGCAACACACCAATTTGGCCTCGCTTCTCGTAGACGGCACCTCCGGTCTGACCCGCCCGAGGGGAATCGGCAGTCACCTTTTCCTGTCCTTCCCTTCGCCTTTCGCTTTCCTGTCTCCTTTCTAACAACTTTCCTGTCGTCGTATTCTTTCTCAGTTTCCCTTTTTCCTGGCCGCTAGGGTTAACCTTGTGTGGCGGACGACCCAGAGTTCAGCCATATTAGGTTATAGTCGTGGTGTACAGCTGGCGTGGGCAGGACTTGCTCGCGAGTTCCTGTCCCGTCTCCTTGTTGGGCTCCATGGTGGGTGGCTGGCACCATGGCCGAACAGATTTTTCATTTTATGGCTGCTTTTTTCGCACAGCTGATCCCTCTCGTAAAAGAGGGTAACCGACGTAACTGCTAAGTTTTTCACGAAGAACGTTACCAACTTCCCACGCTTCCACGTGGTTCACAGCAACGATGAAGAGAAAACTGCCCGACTTGTCTCACCATTTCTGGTCGCAAAAACCCTAACTGCCACCATTGGTGAAGGCTACAAAGTAAAACAACTAGCTAATGGAGACCTCCTACTCGAACTGCTCTACAAACACCAGTGTGACAAACTGCCAGGACTAACACCTTTTGGTGAGATCCCTATAACTGTAAGCGAACACAGGTCACTCAACACGGTCCGCGGAGTCATCTCCGATGACGGCCTAAAGTACGTGTCTGAGGAGGAACTTCTGGAAGGTTTGAAAGAACAGAATGTCACAAATGTGTATAGAATCAAAATCAGAAGAGAAAACAAAGAAATTCAGACTAAACACATGGTCCTTACCTTCGCATCCAGCATACTTCCAGAATTCGTAGAGGTAGGATACACAAAAATGAAACGGAGACCGCATATTCCAAATCCTCGCCGATGCTACAAGTGCCAACGATACTGTCACGGCTCGCTAAGCTGCCGGGGCCAAGACACCTGCGCCAAATGTGCCTCCAATGAACACCTTTCTGCGAACTGTGAATCCGAACAACTCTGTGTGAACTGTAAGGGCAACCACGCAGCATACTCTCGGGTTTGTCCAGCGTGGAAAAAAGAAAAAGAGATCATCACGCTGAAAGTGACTGAAAACCTTACATTTCGCGAAGCACGGAGGCGACTGACACCAGCGCATACCCGATCCCACTCCGTTGTGGTGCAACAGGGCGCGGCATCACAGCTGTCTTGGGCGCCTGCTGAAGCCACACAGAGTGAGGCTGAAGCAAGGCCCCCCGCGCCCCCGGTGGAAGCAGCTAGTGCTGCTCTACCACCCCAAAAGCGGGCTGCACGCTCCCCTGGTTTGGCAGTCCCGAAGGCCTCTGCCCACACGGCGAGGTCCAACTCTTCAACACCCGTGCATCCTGCACGAACCTCCAGCGTCTCGGAAGAGACAATGGAAACAACTGAGGGAGGTTCTCGGCCGTCTACTTCGGTGGTGCGGCGGAACTCCCTTGAAAATGGAAAGAAAGGAAAAAACCGTATCACGGGACCGAAAACATAGTTTTCACCTGATACCAATATAACATGGCATTCCTAGTCCACTGAAAGTGAAGAGGACTTTTAAATAATTTAAATGACGCGAAAGAAATATTCGCAACTCATTCACCTGCAGTCTTGTGCGTTCAGGAAAAAAACTTGGGTCCTAAACATAAGAAAATACTGAAAGGATACCAGGTCTTTCGAGAGCAGGCGAATAGGCTCTCTGGTGGTGTCGCCATAATTGTGCAAAATGGTATTGCAGCTAAAGAACACTAACTGAAAACTAAGCTAGAAGCGGTGGCTGCCACCATGCTTGTATTCAAAACAATCACAGTCTGCTGTGTGTACTTGGAACCACAACTCAACGTAACACTGCTTGATCTGGAAGACTTAGTAAATCAGTTACCAGAACCATTCTTAATAGTAGGTGATTTTACTGCCCACTCATTCTTTTGGGGAAGTGAAAAAACTGATGTAAGAGCTCTGGCGAAACAGCGTAAAAAACGGGGACACTAGGGGAGAAAGACGACAGGACGACGCAGCGTCGTCCTGTCGTCTTTCTCCCCTAGTGTCCCCGTTTTTTACGCTGTTTCGTCAAGATGATACATAACCAGTACCAACTCGCCCAAATTTTGATCCTTCTGCTGATGTAAGAGGCCAGATTTTAGAAGATTTGATTTTGACCAATAATGTCTGCTTATTGAATACTGGCAAGCCTACATACTGCTCCCCAAGCTCAGGAAAGATGAGCTGCTTAGATTTATTCTTTAGTTCACCATCTGTATTTAGCGATTTTAAAGGGATATCATAAACAACCCATATGGGAGCGATCATCTGCCTGTACTCATTAGCGTAACATCATCACCAACCATCATCCCGACGAAACCACGCAGGTGGAAACTTCAGTTTGCCGACTGGGGACTTTTTGCTTCTGAAGCAAATTTAGACCAAGTTTTTTCAGACACTCTTAGTATTGACAAATTGAATGAAGTGTTTACATCCCGCATTGTTAATGCTGCACGCATAGCTATCCCACAGTCCACGGGAGTGGTGAGGCAGAACCACAAAGTATGGTGGACCCAAGAATGTAAGGAGGCAAAAAAGCTGCAAAATAAAGCATGGGGAGTCTTTAGAAGGTACCCAACCCAGGGAAATTTAATAAATTTGAAAAAGGTAAGAGCTAAAGCAAGGTACATTCGCCGAAAAGCTGAGAAAGCCTCATGGCAAAATTATGTCTCGTCCATAAACAGCTCCGTAACATCAAAGAAGGTATGGGAGCAAATTCCTAAGCTAAACGGGACGTACTCCCCCTACACACTTCCCCTTTTAACAGCACCAGATGTGCAAACAAGCATAGAAGAACAGGTAGATATACCCTGCACGGGGCAGCTTGAGTATTCATGGTGACGGTGAGCAGCGACACCGCGGACCCCGAGCTCCCACACATAAGCCGTGTCCAACCGGGGCGAGGTGTTTAAAGGTGAAGGGTAGAAGCCGTAAACGGTGGCCGTCGGAGCCTTGGTCAAGCTCCGGCCGATGGTGTCCCTGCCTGTCTACCAGGCAGGGAGCTCCGGGACGTCTTTGACTACCAGAGTAAGGCCAAAGAAGAAAGTACCCCCGTCTCCCTGCTTTTATACTATGCTATATGGCATTTTCAAACCCCCCCCCCCCCGCCAAACCTGATCGGCCCCCGAGAAGGGGCCGCACCGAAGTTTCATTTCCACCTCTTTCAACAACTGTCTTTCCAACAACTGTAAACAACTATTCCCGTTTCCTTGTAGTTGAGTCAACTGACACAGAAAGCTCTGTCGCTTCATTGTCTGTCTTCTTTGTATCGAAGTTCCTGACGAGTATAATTGGTGAGGCGTGCAAAGCCAAGATACAAAAAACTGGGCAATTGCTGGTCGAAGTCACCAAGCAGCAGCAGGCAGAAAAACTCTTGAGCCAGACCCGAATCGGTGATCTTGACATCAGGGTCACGCCCCACCGCAGCTTAAACAGCTCCCAGGGCGTGATCTCCGATCCCCATCTACTGAACGAAACTGAAGCCGACCTGCTGGAGGGCCTTCGAGGTCAGGGCGTAACAGGGGTCAGGCGTATAAACATACGTAGAGAGGACAAACAAATACCTACAAAGTATCTTATCTTAACTTTTGACAGGTCGAGCCTTCCAGAATACATCAATGCAGGTTTTGTTCGATGTCTGGTCCGGCCTTACATCCCTAACCCGCGGCGCTGTTTTAAGTGCCAACGGTTTGGGCATGGCACCAACTCCTGCCGCGGCCGCCTTACCTGTGCAAAATGCTGCCAACATGACTACCCGTCCGAAAACTGCAACACCCAGAGTTTCACCTGTGCCAACTGCCAGGGGCCCCACGCAGCGTGGTCCCGCACTTGTGAGAAATTTAAGCAAGAAAAACAAATCATAAATGTAAAGGTCACTAAGAACATCACTTTTCCAGAGGCGAGAAAGAGGTTCGCCTCTTTCCCTCTGGGGAGGTACGCCGACGCAGCTCGCCGGGGGGCGGAGCGGCGTCTGGTGTCCACAGGGACCCAGTTCAGCGAGTCTGACCTGGTCCTTCCTCTTCCCCCCCCCCTGGGGTGCCTCAGGCAGCCCAATCCGTTGCCACGCCGCTTGCTGAGGCAGCAGCGGTTGTGGTGACACCCTCTTCTGTAGGGACCGGTGCCGCTCCCGCCTCTACCTCCCCGTCCTCCAGTGCGTTGGAGGGTGCCGAGCGGATGGACACCGGGGGCTCCGCATCGGCTCCCACCGCCACCGCACCTCCCGTGTCACCTCTGGTGCCCCGGACGCCCTCGGCGGTGGCGGCTCAAACGAAGGGCTCCCGAAAGGGGGCCAAGTCCAGGGGGCCTGGTCTGCCGGGCACCCTTCTGGCATCCGACGAGGAGATGGATGTCACGCCGTTCCTGCCTGCAACGCAGCGCAAGGAGGGGCCTCCGATTTCCAAGCCGACAGAAAGGCCTAAAAATCCTAGAATAACAGCCCCGAAAGACGACACATCAACAAACACACACACACACACTCCAGTTATTCCTAAATTTAAATAATTGGCACAGAAAACGTGATCCAATGGAACTGCAGAGGCCTCCTTAAAAATCTTGACGATGTGTATGAGATTCTGCATGCCAGTCAGCTAAGTATTATGTGTCTCCAGGAAACCCACCTCAATTCTCCCCGCACAGGGCACCTTGAGCAATCTTGGTGACGGTACTGGCGATACCACGGACCCCGAGCACCCAAACATAAGCTGGATCCAACCGTGGCAATGTGTTTATAGGTGGAGGGTTAGAAACCACGAACGGTGGCCGTCGGAGCCCAGGTCAAGTTCCGGCGGATGGGCTCCCTGTCTGTTCACCAGGCAGGGAGCTCCGGGACCTCTTTGAATACCAGGGTACGGTCAAAGAAGAAAGTACCCCCGTCTCCCTGCTTTTATACTCTGCTATATGGCATTTTGAACCCCCCCCCCCCCCAAACGTGATCGCTCCCTGAAAAGGGGCCGCACCGAAGTTTCGTTCCCACCCGTTCCAACAACTGTCTTTTCAACAACCGTGAATAACTATGCTCGTTTCCTTGTGATAGAGTCAGCTGACTCAGCAAGACCTTTCGCTTCCCTGTCTATTCCTGGTTTCGAAATTCCTGAAAAAAACAATAGGTTGAAAGTATCGAGCTAAAAAGCTTAGGATGGGAGAAATCCTTGTAGAACTCCATACCGAACAACAAGCCCGCACTCATCTTGAACAAACCCACATCCATGATCTGGACATCAGGGTCACACCCCACCAGAGCCTCAACAGCTCCCAGGGTGTGATTTCTGAGGCAGATCTTCTTACGGAAACAGATGCCGACTTGCTTGAAGGTTAAAAGGATCAGGGTGTCACAGCTGTGCGCCGCATCACGATGCACAGGGATGATAACATAATCCCCACGAAACATATTATCCTGACCTTTAACCGTTCCTCACTTCCTGAACATATCAACGCAGGCTTCATTCAATGCTCCATTCGTCCTTACATTCCGAACCCGCGCCGCTGCTTCAAGTGCCAGCGGTTCGGGCACAGTACAGCCTCTTGCCGCGGCAAAACAACGTGTGCGAAATGCGCTGCGCAGGACCACCCCACCGACAACTGTAATTCTGACATCCTTACTTGTGCAAACTGCAGGGGCCCACATGCGGCCTACTCCTGGAAATGCGAAAAGTTCCAAATAGAAAAGAAAATAATCAATCTCAAGGTAACAGAAAACGTCACTTTCCCAGAGGCGCGGAAGAGGTTCGCCTCTTTCCCTCTGGGGAGGTACGCCGACGCAGCTCGCCGGGGGGCGGGGCGCCGTCTGGTTTCCAAAGGGACCCAGTTCAGTGAGTCTGACCTGGTTCCTCTGCCGACCCCCCCTGGGTTGCCTCTGGCAGCCCAACCCGCTACCACGCCGCTTGCTGAGGCAGCAGCGGTTGTGGTGGCAACGTCTTCCGAGGGGACCGGTGCCGCTCCGGCCTCTGTCTCCCCATCCTCCAGTGCGTTGGAGGGTACCGAGGTGGTGGACACCACGGGCCCCGCACTGGCTCCCACCGCCACCGCACTGCCCGTGCCACCTCTGGCGCCCCGGACGCCCTTGGCGGTGGCGGTTCAAACGAAGGGCTCCCGAGGGGGGGCCAATTCCGGGGGGCCCGGTCCCTCAGGCACCCCTCGGACATCCGACGACGAGATGGATGTCGGGCTGTTCCTGCCTGCAACGCAGCGCAAGGAGCGGCGACCGACTTCCAAGCCTACAGATAGGCCCAAAAAGCCCAATCCCAGAGTAACAGCCCCGAAAGACGACACATGAACACACACACACACACTCCAGTCATTCTTAAATGTAAATAATGGGAACAGACAATATCAGTCAATTGAACTGTAGCGGCCTTATCAACAATCTAGATGATGTGTACGAGATACTTCATTCTCATCAGCCAAGTCTCATGTGTCTTCAGGAAACACACCTAAATAGTAAACATACTAACTTCTTGAATAGCTACATGGTTTTTCGAAAAGACAGGAACACTTGCACTTTTTCTTCAGATGGTGTGGCCATAGTAGCCCGAAAATCCTTAGCGTGTCACACCATCCACCCAAACACCATGCTTGAAGCTGTCGCGATTCGAACAACTATTTATGATAGGTTAATAACGGTATGCTCCCTCTACATCCTTCCGGATTACCAACTATCGAACACTCATTTTGAGGCCCTGATAGATCAACTACCTGAACCGTACTTAGTCTTAGGCGACCTCAATGCACATAATTCAATATGGGGCTCTTCCCGCACAGATACCCGAGGTCGCCTAATTGAAAAATTTCTAACATCATCGGGAGCATGCCTTTTTAACAAAAACCAAGCTACATATTATAACATAGGACAAAACAGTTATGCACATCTTGACTTGGCTGTTGGCTCTGCAGTTCTTTTCGCATTTCTTGAGTGGCATGTGGATACAAACCTATATAGTAGTGACCACTTCCCCACCAAATTGACATACATAGGCATCGCCACAAACACTTCCCCCTCTCATAAAAGGTTCAATGAGGGAAGAGCAAACTGGAGTACATTCACAGAAACATCTAAACTGCACTACACATCCATAAAACACCTACACGTAGAAGAGGCGACCCAACTGCTCACGGCGCACATCCTCGACGCCACCGAAAAGTCCATTCCCCAGGCCTTCAGTGCCCCACGCAACCCAAGGAGGCCCTGGTGGAACGAGGACTGCAGGCGAGCGCGATTGGCCCAGAACAAGGCGTGGGGTGTCCTTCGCCGGTACCCCACGTCGGCTAACTTAATTTCTTTTAAAAGAGCAAAGGCCTTGGGAAAGCGCATGCGCCGTGAGGCAAAACGGGATAGTTGGCGCTCCTTCATAACATCCGTAAATTCATACACAGACACACGCAAGGTATGGACACGAATACGTAAACTTAAAGGACAACATAAACATAGCCAGCCCTTGGTCAGTACAACAGGGGACACACTGGAAGACCAGGCTAACACACTTGCACAACACTTCGAACACGTATCCAGTTCAGCACACTACACAAACACTTTCATGAAACACAAAACATCTGTAGAAAAGAAGTCCCTGCGTAATAGCAACAAGTCCCACACTTCTTACAATTCTCCTTTTTCAATTCATGAGCTGAAGGTTGCTCTGAGCACATGTAAGCCTTCAGCTCCAGGTACAGACAAAATCATATACACCACGATACAACACCTGCACCCAGCCACTCTTGAAACACTCCTACATCTATACAACAACATATGACTTTCGGGGCACATTCTAAAGTCTTGGAGGGAGGCCATAGTTGTAGCATTCGTGAAAGAAGGGAAGGACCCTTCCTCTCCTGCTAGCTATCGACACATTGCCCTGACCAGCTGCCTGTGCAAGCTTCTCGAGAAGATGATAAATCGCAGGCTCGTGTACTTCCTTGAGTACAACGGTCTTCTCGAGAGCTGCCAGGCAGGCTTCAGGGCGGGGCGATCAACGAACGATCATCTCGTAGCTCTTGAAACATATATAAAGGATGCCTTTCTGCATAAACAATTTTGTCTAACGGTGTTTTTCGACATAGAGAAAGCCTATGACACCGCTTGGCGGTACGGTATCCTCAGTGACCTAAAGTCAATCGGTGTTGCGGGCAACATGTTGAACATCCTTTGTAGTTATATGTCGGAGAGAACCTTTCGCGTCAGAGTTGGTTGTGCACTGTCAAATGTTCACGTGCAAGAAAATGGCGTTCCGCAAGGTGGGGTGTTGAGCTGCACCCTCTTCATAGTAAAAATGAACTCTCTTGGATAGGCACTGCCACCTACAATCTCTTATTCTATGTATGTAGATGACGTGCAGATATCCTTTAAATCGTGTAACCTGTCCATCTGAGAACGTCAAGTCCAGTTTGGCGTCAAGAAACTTGCCGGCTGGGCTAAGAAGAATGGCTTTATTCTTTATCCCGCGAAGAGCTCTTGTGTTCTGTTCTCCAGGAGGCGTGGGGTCCACCCGGACCCAGACATCACTCTTCCGAATGTGCCAATTCCTGTGAACAAGGAGCACAAGTTTTTAGGTATTTTATTCGACGAAAAACTTACATTCATCCCACATATCAGACAGCTCAAATGCAAATGCTTAAAAACAATGAGTATTCTGAAGGTCCTCTCACATCAATCTTATAGGGCCGACAAACAACTCCTGCTGCGCCTATACACAGCGTTGGTGGGGTCTCGGCTCGACTACGGCAGTGTCGTGTATGGGTCGGCTACAAAAACAGCACTGAAAATGCTCGACTCAGTCCTGCATCTTGGCCTTCGCCTCTCATGTGGCGCATTCCGCACTAGCCCTGTTGAAAGTCTTTATATCGAGTGCGACAAATGGTGCCTAGGGCATCAGCGGGAGTATGTTGACCTGTTGTATGCATCCAAGATCGTGTCTCTGACCATCCATCCTTTTAATCCCATCATGAACGATACATCAAATTTACAACTCTTTTTAAACAGGCCATCTATTCCCTTACCGTTCTCTCTCAGAGTTAGGGAGGAGGCTTCTGCACTCAATGTCCCCCTTTCAGACACGCACAAGACATCCATTCATAATTTCATCGCACCATGGCATCTTCGTCCTGTGTCATGTGACCTGTCATTTACTCTTGTAGAAAAAAATAGGGTACGCTGGAATGCAATTCTGCAGCACTTCCTGTTCCTGCAGGACAACTACAGGTGCGCAGAATTTTATAGCGACGTGTCCAAAACTGGTTCTACTGTCTCTTGTGCAGCGCACGGACCAAATTTTAGAGTTATCCAAACAATGAATTTCCACGGCAGTATTTATACGACAGAAGCGTATGGCATTTTACTCGTGTCAAATCATATCCTCGAACATAAGATTCCAACGTCCATCGTCTACACAGATTCTCTAAGAGTTGTGCAGGCATTGTCATCAGGAAGGTCGTCAAACATTATGTAATCAATGCTCTTTTAAACCTCATAATGACTACATATGCTTCAGATTTAGAAATAACCAAATTCTGGGTACCAGGTCACTGTGGGATCCCTGGCAATGAGACCGCTGTTCAAATGGCTGGTGCTGCTGCTCTCATGAGCACAGTTGACATAACAACAGTACCTTACACCGACCTAAATACACACATCAGACGACAGCTTCGTAACACAAGGCAACTACACTGGAGTCAACAAATAGACAAACTACACGTAATAAAACCACAACTGGGACTCTACATAACTGACTCACACAACAGATACACTGAAGTTGCCCTGGCGAGGCTGCAGATAGGCCACACACATGCGACGCACTCCCACCTGCTCACTGGAACTTCGCGACCCACGTGTAGCAGGTGTGGAAAGGGCCAATCCGTAGTCCACATACTAATCACATGCAGAGCACTTGACACAACACGACACAAACATTTCCCTGAATTATACAGACGACACACTCCTTTGCACCCATCATATTTTGTAGCCGACGAACCAATGTTTCTAGTCAGCGGGTTTTTAAGTTTTTAGCTGAGGTCAACTTTCTGCAGCTCTTGTCATATCACGTGTAATCATCCTGGCCCTATACACCAGCCATCTCCATTGTCTGTTGTTTTGTATCACTTTTACTTTTAGTCACATGTTCTAGTATTTACGGTCTCATCACAATTCCGTAACTTCTTTTTGGCGCTCTTTGCCTATAGTCGGCTTTGCGACAATAAAACCCAACTATCATCATCCACCTCAATTCTAAACAAACAAATTTCTGAAATAGTTACATGGTATACAGAAAAGACAGGGTTGGCTGCACACATTCTTCAGGAGGTGTGGCAATTGTCGCCCGGAAATCCTTAGCCTGCCACACTGTCCTCGAGGCTGTAGCAATCCGTACGATAATATTTAATAGGTTGATAACGGTATGCTCCATTTACATCTCTCCTGATTTTGCACTTCTGAGCTCGGATTTAGAGGTGCTGGTTCACCAGCTGCCCGAACCATACATACTAACAGGCGACCTTAATGCGCACAACTCTCTTTGGCGCTCCTCCAGAACGGATGCCTGAGGTTGCCTGATAGAGAAGTTTCTTACATCCTCCGGAGCATGCCTTTTTAACAAAAAACAGCCTACATACCATAACTTAGGACACAATACATACTCACATCTTGGCTTGGCTATTGGTTCCGCAGTTCTTTTTCCATGTCTTTAGTGGGGTTTCGGCACGGACCCATATGGTAGTGACCATTTCCCCACTTCATTAACGTATATAGGTATCGGCCCGAGCAGTCCATATTCCCATAAAAGGTTTAATGAATCAAAAGCAAACTGGAGCACATTCACACAAACATCTCAACTGCAATAAGACGGATAGGCGGGCTAGTTGGTTTGACATCTTAACGGTATCTTTTGCGCACTAGAAACGGGGACACAGAAAAAGGTGACACGAACACAAGCGCAGACTAATCGTCTTCAGATACGTAGACGATTATTTCGTACTTGGCAGTAACATAGAACTGGAAGAGTTCAGAGAAAAGGTGTTAGAAGCTTTTACTGTAAGAGGTGAAGGGTTGAGCTTCACGTATGAGATGCCAACAGACAGCTGTTTGCAGTTTCTGGACGTTAAATTCAGGTTTCAAGACCTGCATGTTTGCTGGAGCTACTCGCCGCGCATGGAAAAACCCCTATTGCCATACGCGTCTGCCCATTCAAGAATAATAAAAAATGGAATAGCGATGGGATGCTTCCAATCAGCTCTCACCAAGACGTGCAAACACAGGATAGGAGAAGCGTTCAGAGAGCAGGAACAGCGCCTTAAAAAGGCAGGGTACCCTACTTCGTTGCTGCTAACGGCAAGTGAAAGACTACTGAAGAGAATAAAATTGGAGGGCAAGGAGAAGGAAAAAAGCGGCGCGAAAAAGAAAGTAGCAGTTATCCCGTATGTGCACGGCCTCTCCCACAAACTCAAAAAAGCCGCAGCACTGTACAATGTGAATGTCGTCTTTTCGGCAAGAAACAAAGTGGGACGTGTTTGCCCGGCAGTGAATAAATTATATGAAGAAGGCGTAAGCAAGAAAACAAAAAGGTGTTCTATGAGCCACAAGAAGAAGTTTGTAGAGTGTAAAAAGAATGTTGTGTACAAAATCCGTTTCACGTGTGGGCAGCACTATATCGGGCAGACGGGCCTATGCGTTAACGTCAGGCTGAGGGAGCATTTGTCAAGCCTAAAAGGACGTCCATATACACATTTGGCAATGCATTGTGCGAAATGTACTTCAGGAAAGTGCGAAGCTATGTTTGATAAGACAACCATTTTGTTCGTTCACCCAAATCGGACTACCAGGGAGATTATGGAAGCATGGCACATGTGTAAATTAACGAAAGGGTGCGTAAGCAATCCGTCTATCGCCTTGTCACAAAAAGAGATTGACTTGCTAAACAGCATGAAGTAGGTTGTTCAATAAATAAAGTGTTTTTTAGTAATTAGACAATGTGTGCACCATTCTGACCATGCGCAGTGTTCATAGGAATGACGTTGAGGGTATAAATGTGATATGTTCCTAATAAAATTCAGTTGTTAGTCTGCGCTTGTGTTCGTGTCACCTTTTTCTGTGTCCCCGTTTCTAGTGCGCAAAAGATACCGTTAAGATCACAGCTACACCACACATCCATAAAACACCTACACGTGGAAGAAGCCGCCCAAATCGTCAGGGCGCACATCCTCGACGCCGCCGAAAAGTCCTTTGCCCAGGCATCCGCTGGGTCCCGCACCCCAAGGAGGTCCTGGTGTAATGAGGACTGCAGGTGGGCGCGAGAGGCCCAGAACAAGGCGTGGGGTGTCCTTCGCCGGTACCCCACGTCAGATAACCTCATTTCTTTTAAACGGGCAAAGGCTTTTGGGAAGCGAGTGCGGCGTGAGGCGAAAAGGGAGAGTTGGCACACCTTCCTCATTTCCATCAACTCATACACTGATAGACACAAAGTCTGGACACGAATACGAAAACTAAAAGGACAACAGACACACAGCCTGCCCCTGGTTAGCACAACAGGGGACACACTGGAAGACCAGGCTAACACACTTGCGCAACACTTCGAACACGTGTCCAGTTCAGCACACTACACAAACACTTTCATGAAACACAAAACATCTGTAGAAAAGAAGTCCCTGCGTGATAGCAACAAGTCGCACACTTCTTATAATTCTCCTTTTTCAATTCATGAGCTGAAGGTTGCTCTGAGCACATGTAAGCCTTCAGCTCCAGGTGCAGACAAAATCACATTCACCACGATACAACACCTACACCCAGACACTCTTGAAACACTCCTACATCTATACAACAACATATGACTTCCGGGGCACATTCCTCACTCTTGAAGGGAGGCCATACTAGTGGCTTTCCTGAAGGAAGAAAAGGACCCTTCCTCTCCCGCTAGCTATCGGCCCATCGCCCTCACAAGCTGCCTGTGCAAGCTCCTCGAGAAGATGATAAACAGGAGACTCGTGTACTTTCTTGAGTACAATGCTCTTCTCGAGAGCTGCCAGGCAGGCTTCAGGGCGGGGTGGTCCACCAACGACCAACTCGTCGCGCTCGAGTCCTATATAAAGGACGCTTTCATTCACAAACAGTTTTGCACAAGGGTGTTTTTGACCTTGAGAAGGCCTATGACACCGCTTGGCGTTACGGGATCCTCAGTGACCTAAAGTCTTTCGGTGTTTCGGGCCATATGCTCAACACCCTTGCTAGTTATTTGTCCGAAAGAACGTTTCGCGTGAGAGTAGGTAGCGCACTCTCAAGAGTTCATGTGCAAGAAAACGGCGTTCCGCAAGGTGGAGTGCTAAGCTGCACTCTGTTCATAGTTAAGATGAACTCCCTTGGGAAGGCATTGCCACCCACAATTTCTTATTCAATGTATGTAGACGACATCCAGGTATCTTTTAAATCATGTAATATGTCCATCTGTCAGCGGCAAGTCCAGCTCGGTGTCAAAAAACCTTCCAGCTGGGCAGACAAGAACGGTTTTAAACTTAACCCAGAAAAAAAGCACCTGTATTGTCTTCTCCAGGAGGCGTGGTATCCATCCGAACCCAGACATTATCCTTAATGGCGTATCGATTCCTGTGAGGAAGAAACACAAGTTTTTAGGTGTGGTGTTGGATGAAAGGCTTACGGTCATCCCTCACATTAAACAATTGAAACATAAATGGCTAAAGGCTCTCAACATTCTTCAAATCTTGTCCCACCAGTCGTATGGAACCGATAAGCAACTCGTGTTACGTATTTTAACAAGCCTAGAGGGATCTAGATTGGACTATGGGAGTGTTGTGTATGGGTCAGCTACTAAAACAGCACTTAAAATGCTCGACCCAGTGCTTCACTTGGGGCTTCGCCTCTCTTGTGTCGCATTCCGTACGAGCCCTGTCCAGAGTCATTACGCAGAGTGTGACAAATGGTGCTTATCACACCAGCGAACCTATGTTGACTTGTTATATGCCTCTAAAATTTCATCAATGCACAACCATCCTTTTAAACCGGTTAATAATGATACATCCACATCAAAGCTCTTTTTAAATCGCCCATCCATTCCTGTTCCCTTCTCGCTCAGAGTAAGGGATGAGGTCACTATTCATGAGATCTCCTTAGTAGACACATTCAAGTCATCTATCACCGATCTTGTAGCACCATGGCATCTTCTACCTGTTGCATGTGACTTGTCTTTCTTAAAATACAATAAGAACAGGACACCAAAAAGTGGGATTTTGCAGCATTTCATGTATGTGCAGGATAAATACAATGCTGCAGAGTTTTCAGGGATGCATCGAAAACGTTCACTGCAGTGTCTTGTGCGGCGCATGGGCCGAAGTTTGAAGCATATAGCACAATGAATGTAAAGACAAGTATTTTTACGGCACAAGCATATGGCATTTTTCTTGTTGTAAGTCACATAGTTGAACATCATATTCCTAAAACCATCATCTATACAGATTCGCTGAGTGTCGTCCGTACATTGTCATCCGGAGAGTCCTCGAAAAACCATGTAGTTAACCTTCTCTTGAAATCAATTGTGCTGTATATAAATAACCAAAAGCTAGAACAAGCTGTATCATTTAAATATCTCGGAGTTACTCTTGATAATCATTTACACTGGCAGGATCACATTCATATCATCTGTCAGGAACTCGCTTCAGGTTGCTACGCCCTGCTACAGGCTCGAGATTATTTTGACCAAAATATACTGCGTACGTTGTACTTCGCCTTTATCCAGAGCCATATTTCTTATTGTATTGAATCTTGGGGAAGAACGTACAAAACATATTTGGATCCCATAAGGCAACTTCTGAAACGTTCACTGAAAATTATAAACCATTCCGATTATCTCGAATCCTGCAGACCACTCTTCCGAAAAATGAATGTTCTGCCTTTCGACCGCTTGTTGTGTTTGAAAATATCTATCTGTGTGCACAATGTGTTAAGGTACAATCGGCCCTTGGATGTGTCTATTTTTCATCACCCGTTGCGTAACACCAGAAGTCTCTCGCTGGAGAACTTGAACCTTGCGCCAGTTTTCAATGTGTATAGAGAGCGGCTACTGCAGTTTAGCGTCGTTAAGACATGGAATGATGTACCGTACTTTGTCAAGCAGTCTCCCAATTTTTCTCGAACCCTGAAAAAACATTTATTAGATGAAGACTAAGGACTGTTTGAATGTCATTGTGTGTTTCTCTACAATTTCATATATAAGTGTGTTAATGCCTACGCAACATGTTGTGAATTTGTGAGCGTGTTGGCATTGCTCCATACGTATTCCCAAGCATGTGTACCACGTATAATGCTGTACTATTATAAGTTATATATTAATAATATTTCAATATTGAGCATTATTTTTGTGTTAAAAACTCACCTCTATGTATTTACTTCGTTCGAACCCGAGACTAGCCTTTGGCTATGGGCCCGCGCAGTGTTATGCGAATGTTTTCGTTACTTCTTGCAGAATAAAAAAGTGACTTGAATATTCTTCAAACATTGAGGTGACTGTGTGTTGGGTGCCAGGGCACTCTGGCATCGGCGGAAATGAACTGGCGGATGAAATGGCCGCCAATGCTGCACTCCGAAACACAGTAGACATAACAACACTACCTTACACAGACCTCAAGCCACACATAAGACAACACTTGCGCAGAACATGGCAAACACACTGGAATGAACAGACAGATAACCAATTACATGTAATCAAGCCACACTTGGGACGGTACACATCTGACTCACATAACAGACACATGGAAGTCGCCTTGGGTAGGCTGCGGTTAGGGCACACCCATGCAACGCACTCGTATCTGCTGACGGGATCTTCTAGACCCCAGTGCAGCAGGTGCGGAGAGGCCCTATCCGTAGTGCACATACTAATCACATGCACGGAACTTCACACAACAGGTCACAAACACTTCAGAGAACTCTACAGACAACATATTCCCCTACATCCATCGATGTTTCTAGGTGACGATGCAATGGTTTCCGTGAAACGTGTGTTTCAGTATTTGTCGCACGTCAAGTTTTTAAACCTCATTTCCTATCACGCATAATCAAATTTGGCCCTATACACCTGCCATCACCATTATGTTTAATTGATTTTACTATGTTCGGCTTACACGTTGTTATACCTACCCTTGTGTTGTAATCACTTCTCTTTATTAAATAACCTCTTCTTTGGCGCTCTTTGCCCTCGTTGGCCTTGCGCCATTAAACACTAACCATCATCATCATCATCATCATCACAGGTAGATATACTGGGTGAACACTTCGCCAAAGTATCAAGCTCCGCACACTACACACAAGCTTTCTTAACGTATAAAAATACAGCTAAGAAACAACGACTGCCAACATGTGGGGGCACAAACGAAACATACAACGCTTTAATTACACTCCAAGAATTAAAAAGAGCTTTTTTGGCTGGTAAGCAGACCGCCCCCTGGCTAGATGATATACATTACAAAATGCTCGCTCATCTATCTGGTCCTGCTGTAGAAGCACTTCTGAAGTTTTTTAACAAAATTTGGGTGTCGGGAAAAATGCCGGGAGCCTGGAAAAAAAGCATTTATTGTAGCATTCTTAAAACCCGGAAAGCCGCCAACCTCCCCTAGCAGTTATAGACCAATAGCCCTTACGAGCTTTCTGGCCAAAACTTTTGAACTAGTTGTGAATACCAGGTTAAATTTTGTCCTACAATCAAATGAACTTATAGACATTCACCAGTGCGGCTTCAAAAAAGCTTGCTCAACAACTGACGATCTTGTCCGCCTCGAAAATGCCGTACGAGAAGCATTTATACACAAACAACACTGTCTTGCTGTCTTTTTTGATCTTGAGAAGGCCTATGACACTACCTGGAGGTTTGGAATAATGCGGGATTTAGTAGAATTAGGCATACGTGGAAGAATGCTCAACTGCCTGAATGACTTCTTGACAAATCGTTCATTTCAAGTGCGCCTGGGCTCAACCCTGTAGAGGAATTTCGTACAGGAGAACGGGGTCCATCAGGGCTGTATTCTTAGCACAACACTGTTTGTCGTCAAAATGAACTCCATATCCAAAATAATTCCAAGGTCGATTATGTATTCTGTTCATGTTGGCGA
The DNA here is from genome assembly GCF_048455015.1 of Haemaphysalis longicornis. Taxonomy (NCBI): domain Eukaryota; kingdom Metazoa; phylum Arthropoda; class Arachnida; order Ixodida; family Ixodidae; genus Haemaphysalis; species Haemaphysalis longicornis. The sequence goes on from NW_027526203.1 coordinate 76,630,152, forward strand.
CCTTCAAATAGCTTGCACATCGTCCGATGTTACGACGGGCGAGAGACACGTACAGTTGACTATAAATAAGCTGACAACATTGGTAGACAGAAATGGTTTCCAGTTTTCACCACACAAAATAGTCGCTATTCTTGTCTCACTCAAACGAGGCCTGCCGAAAGACCCCACAGTTAAATTTCGCCTCTCCATCTTCTTGGCGAACTGATGGAGACAAAATAGTGATGTTCTTTTCATGCGCGAGCCGAGAGGGCGATCTCGACTCGCTCCGATGACCGACGACCAATGCTTGGAGCGGGTGAGGGATGAGGACTGCCTTCCTTGCTGGATATTAGGTTTATTTACACTATTTACATTACTCCACTATTACATCAGTTCAGAGTGACGGTTACATTGTCACTCTGACAGCAGCAGCCTGTTCGTCCGAGATGTATACTGAACTAGATCCCCTCTCGACCAACCCTCGACAAAACCCAACACTCCGGTTTTGATACCAAAAACCCCGCCTCCAAAAAGGGGGCGTTCAAGAAAGAGAGAAAAACCATTCAAACAATAATAGAAACCATTGATTGGCCGCAGGAACCAGCCAATCACACATGTGTCCCCACCTGCGGTCACATGACCCAACACTCTCTCTTATACACTCATAGTGCGTTTCCCACGCACGCTATTACATCCGACAAGCAAATACAGGACGTCTGCGTCCTAAAGTGAACACCCCATTACGTTCAGCGGGCGGCATCTGCTCCAAAGCTCGCGCGGCTAACCTCTTCGCGCGTCCTCGCCTCGGCGCCTTGTCTGCGCGCGCGCCGGGACAAACAGGGAGTCGTTGCTAATCCCCTCCCAGACTAAAGGGGCGCCGCCGCCCGCCTGAACAGCCCACGGGAAGAGACGCTGCCAGCCCAGGCGACCGTCGTCGAGGCGAACGACCCGTCATCGAAGAGCGCCCGGCGCCGGCTTTGTAAATTCTCAAAAACTTACACCGCGCGCCTTTTCGACACTATGAGACACACCGTCATTCAGCTTATCGTCAGCTTGTCATGCCGAATGACCCAGCCACCTCCGACGGGACAGCGGTACTCAAGCTAATCGCCCCCGTCTTTTGACACACAAAAGGACGGGCACAAAACACGCTCTCGGCGGGTCCGAACTAGGCGTCCGTGCGGCTACATGAAAGGGACACAGGATCGTAGCTACCAGCGGAGGCGACGCCAATACATGGGCCACCGGCGGCCTTCATTAATTACATGCGGAGCCCAAACTTAACACCCACCCTACACCTAAAAGAAATATATTTGCCCATAGAAAATCAACACATATTTCTCGGCATAACATTTGAAAAAAACTCACCTTCCTGCCTCACATCAATATCTTGAAAAAGAGAGCATCTGGAGCTCTAAATATACTTAAAGTTCTGTCTTGTAAGCACTGGGTTTCCGAAAGGTCATGCCTCGTACAAGTTTATCGCTCCGTTGTGCGCTCCTGCTTAGACAATGGTTGCATTGTGTATGGCTGAGCAAGGCAGTCCTACTTAAAACGACTGGATCCCGTACATAATTTAGGTTTACGACTCTCGTCTAGTGCAGATAGGACATCACCCATTAGCAGTCTTTATGTTGAAACCAATGAACCACCACTTACACACGGAAGACTCATGCTCACGTGCTCATACATCCTAAAGATTCGTTCACTACCGAAACATCTGTACTATCCCATAGTGATGATGATGTTTGGAGTTTAATGGCGCAAGACCGACTAAGGGCAAAGAGCGCCAGACAATAGTGATTACATGAAAGTGGCATGGAAGTAAAAGTAGAACATTTCAGTAAAAATAAACAAAGTAAAACACAACGTAATGAAGATGACTGGTGTAAAGGGCCAGGTTGTCAATATGCATAAGAAATGAGATGTAAAAATTTTACCTCGGTAAGAAACTCGAAAACGCGTTTGATTGAAAACAGGGCTTCATCTTCTAAGAAGTATGACGGGTGTGGTGGAATATGTCGCGTGTGTAGTTGTGGGAAGTATTTGTGTCGTGTTGTGTCAAGTGCCTTACATTGTATAAGGATGTGGATCACGGATAGGGCCTCTCCGCACCTGCTGCACAGAGGTTTTGGAGACCCCGTGAGAAGGTGCGAGTGCGTTGCATGAGTGTGCCCTATCCGTAATCTAGCCAAGGCGACTTCAGTGTATCTATTACGTGTGTCGGTGGTGTATGGTCCCAAGTGTGGTTTTATTACGTGTAACTTGTTGTCTGTTTGTTCACTCCAGTGTGTTTGCCATGTTTTGCGAAGTTGTTGTCTGATGTGTGGTTTCACGTCGGTGTAGGGTAATGTGGTTATGTCTACTGTATTCGAGAGTGTAGCAGCAGCAGCCATTCGGTCCGCTGCTTCGTTCCCGGCTATACCACTGTGGCCAGGGACCCAGCAAAGAACCAGTTCAAATTTGCGTACATACACCGACATAATACCCTTGACTATTAGATTTACAACGTGATTTTTTGAAGACTTTGCTGACGACAACGCCCGCACGACACTGAGGGAGTCTGTATATATAATGGATTGTGGGATGTGACTTTGAAGGATATGATTAACAACAAGAAGTACACCATAAGCCTCTGCCGTAAAGATATTGGTATTACTGTTAAGAGTTCTAGTGACATTAAGGCCGGGCCCATGCGCCGCGCAGGATACAGAGGTGGCAGTTTTAGAGGCGTCCGTATAAAATTCAGAAAATTGATACTTCTGCTGCAAATACAAGAAGTGCTGCAGAATTGCACATGTGGAAGCTCGGTTTTTATCTACATGTGTGAAGGATGTGTCGCTTGATACAGGGCGGAGATGCCATGGTGCTATAAAATCTGTTTGAGAACTTTGTATGGTGTCTAAAAAGGAGACAGAAAGCTCTGACGCTTCCTCTCTAACTCTGTAAGAGAAGGGCGCAAAGAACGATGGTCGGTTTAGGAGTAGTGCAGTCTGAGACGTATCATAAAAAGCCGATTTAAAAGGATGGTGTGGCATAGATGAAATTTTAAAAGCAAAAAGAAGATCTGTGTATGCTCGCTGACGTTGTAGGTTCCACTTATTACACTCCACGTAGAGGCTTTCGACCGGACTAGTCCGGAAGGCGCCACATGCCAACCGGAGCCCCAGATGAAGCACTGGGTCCAGCATTTTGAGGGATGTCTTACTTGCTGACCCATAAACAACGCTTCCATAGTCTAATCGTGAACCTATCAGGCTGGTAAAAACACGTAAAAGAAGTTGTTTGTCAGCCCCATATGAAGAGTGGGAGAGAACCTTGAGTATATTCATGGCCTTTAAGCATTTATGTTTAAGTTGTTTTATGTGTGGAATGAACGAGAGCTTTTCGTCAAGGACTACACCTAAAAACTTGTGTTCATTTCTGACTGGAATTGAGACACCATTGAGTTTGATGTCTGGATCCGGCCGAATGCCGCGCCTTTTCGAAAACAAAACACAAGTACACTTCACTGGATTAAATTTAAAACCGTTGCTATCTGCCCACCCAGCTAGCTTGTTAACACCAAGCTGAACTTGGCGCTCGCAGATAGACAGGTTACGAGACTTAAAGGATAATTGCACGTCGTCTACATAGATTGAGCAGGAAATGGTTGGTGGCAGAGCCTTCCGAAGAGAGTTCATTTTTACAATAAACAACGTGCAACTCAAAACTCCACCTTGCGGAACACCGTTTTCCTGCACATGAACTCTAGAGAGTGCAGTTCCAACTCGCACGCGAAACGTTCTTTCAGAGAGGTAACTGGCAAGCGTGTTCCACATGTTACCCGACATACCAAAAGACTTCAAATCGCTGAGGATGCCGTACCGCCAAGCAGTGTCGTACGCCTTTTCAAGATCAAAGAATACTGTCATACAGTACTGCTTATGGAGGTACGCATCTTTAATATATGACTCTAACGCAACGAGTTGATCGTTCTTAGATCGCCCCGCCCTAAAGCCTGCCTGACAGCTCTCGAGAAGACCGTTGTACTCTAAGAAGTACACGAGTCTCCTGTTTATCATCTTCTCGAAGAGCTTACACAGGCAGCTTGTCAGGGCAATGGGGCGAGAACTGGCGGGAGAGGAAGGGTCCTTCCCTTCCTTTAGGAAAGCCACTACTATGGCCTCCCTCCAAGACCGTGGGAAGTGCCTCGAAAGAAACATTTCATTGTAGAGGTGAAGAAGTGTTTCAAGTGTGTCTGCATGTAAGTGTTGTATCGTTGTGTATGAAATCCTGTCTGCACCTGGAGCTGAAGGTTTACAAGTACCGAGTGCGACCTTCAGCTCATGAAGTGAAAAGGGGGTGTTATAGGATGAGTTCGACTTATTAGTGTCTCGCAAGGACTTCTTCTCACATGATGCTTTGTGTTTAATGAAAGTGTTGGTGTAGTGTGCTGAACTGGACACGTGTTCGAAGTGTTGCGCAAGTGTGTTAGCCTGGTCTTCCAGTGTGTCCCCTGTTGTACTAACCAGGGGCAGGCTGTGTGTCTGTTGTCCTTTTAGTTTTCGTATTCGTGTCCAGACTTTGTGTGTGTCAGTGTATGAGTTGATGGAAGTGAGGAAGGTGCGCCAACTCTCCCTTTTCGCCTCACGACGCACTCGCTTCCCAAAAGCCTTTGCCCGTTTAAAAGAAATGAGGTTATGTGACGTGGGGTACCGGCGAAGGACACCCCACGCCTTGTTCTGGGCCTCTCGCGCCCGCCTGCAGTCCTCGTTCCACCAGGGCCTCCTTGGGGTGCGGGACCTACTGGAGGTCTGGGGAATGGACTTTTCGGCAGCGTCGAGGATGTGCGCCGTGACGAGTTGGGCGGCTTCCTCCACGTGTAGGTGTTTTATGGATGTGTGGTGTAGTTGAGATGTTTGTGTGAATGTGCTCCAGTTTGCTTTTGATTCATTAAACCTTTTATGGGAAGATGGACTGCTCGGGCCTATACCTATATACGTTAATGAAGTGGGGAAATGGTCACTACCATATGGGTCCGTGCCCACGCCCCACTCAATACATGGAAAGAGAATTGCGGAACCAATAGCCAAGTCAAGATGTGAGTATGTATTGTGTCCTAAGTTATGGTTAGGCTGTTTTTTGTTGAAAAGGCATGCTCCTGAAGATGTAAGGAATTTCTCTATCAGGCGACCTCGGGCATCCGTTCTGGTGGAGCCCCAAAGAGAGTTGTGCGCATTCAGGTCGCCTGTTAGAAGGTATGGTTCGGGCAGCTGGTCGACCAGCGCCTCGAAATCAGAGCTCAGAAGTGCAAAATCAGGAGGAATGTAAATGGAGCATACCGTTACCAACCTATTAAATATTATTGTACGGATTGCTACAGCCTCGAGGACAGTGTTCAGAGTGACAGGATGGCAGGCTAATGATTTCCGGGCGACAATTGCCACACCTCCTGAAGAGTGTGTGCAGCCAACCCTGTCCTTTCTGAATACCATGTACCTATTTAAGAAATTTGTTTGTTTAGAATTGAGGTGGGTTTCCTGGAGACACATGATACTTGGCTGACTGGCATGCAGAATCTCATACACATCGTCAAGATTCTTAAGGAGGCCTCTGCAGTTCCATTGGATGATTTTTTCTGTTCCCATTAATTAAGTTTAAGAATAACTGGAGTGTGTGTGTGTGTGTGTGTGTTTGTTCATGTGTCGTCTTTCGGGGCTGTTATTCTAGGATTCTTAGGCTTTTCTGTCGGCTTGGACATCGGAGGCCGCTCCTTGCGCTGCGTAGCAGGCAGGAATGGCGTGACATCCATCTCCTCGTCGGATGCCAGAAGGGTGCCCGGCGGACCAGGCCCCCCGGACTTGGCCCCCTTTCGGGAGCCCTTCGTTTGAGCTGCCACCGCCGAGGGCGTCCGGGGCACCAGAGGTGGCACGGGAGGGGCGGTGGCGGCGGGAGCCGATGCGGGGCCCCCGGTGTCCATCCGGTCGGCAACCTCCAACGCACTGGAGGACGGGGAGGCAGAGGCGGGAGCGGCACCAGTCCCCACAGAAGAGGTTGTCACCACAACCGCTGCTGCCTCAGCAAGCGGCGTGGCAACGGATTGGGATGCCTGAGGCACCCCAGGGGGGGGCCGAGGAGGGACCAGATCAGACTCGCTGAACTGGGTCCCTGTGGACACCAGACGCCGCTCCGCCCCCCGGCGAGCCGCGTCGGCGTACCTCCCCAGGGGGAAAGAGGCGAACCTGTTTCGCGCCTCTGGGAAGGTGATGTTTTCAGTGACTTTGATGTTGATGATTTTCTTTTCTAGTTGAAACTTTTCACATTTTCGAGAGTAGGCGGCATGGGGTCCCTGGCAGTTGGCGCAGGTGAGGGTTGATGATGGACAATTGTCCGATGGGTGATCATGCTGGGAGCACTTTGCGCAGGTCAGACGGCCGCGGCAAGAGTTGGTGCTGTGCCCGAACCGCTGGCACTTAAAGCAGCGGCGGGGGTTAGGAATGTATGGCCGAATCGAACATCGAATGTATCCTGCGTTAATGAATTCTGGTAATGTTGATCGATCAAATGTTAAGATGAGATGTTTAGTAGGAATTTCTTTGTCTTCTCTGCGTATCATTATTCGCCTCACTGCTGTTACGCCCTGACTTTTCAGGCCCTCCAGCAGATCGGTTTCAGTTTCAGTCATGAGGTCAGGATCTGAGATCACGCCCTGTGAGCTGTTAAGGCTTCGGTGGGGCGTGACCGTGATGTCAAGATCTGCAATGCGTGTCTGGCTCAGGAGATTTGTTGCCTGCAGCTGGTTATTGACTTCGACCAACAGTTCTCCCGTTCTCTGTTTCTTTGCTTTGTAGGATTTTCCTATTATACCTTCTATGAACTTTGTGACCAAGAAGACAAACAGAGAGGCAACAGCCTTTTCTTTTTCAACGGATTGAATGATCAGGAAGCGGGGATAGTTGGCTGGCTTTGGGGTTGAGATCGTTGGTAGGGACGGAAATGATACTTCGGTGCGGCCCCTTTTCAGGGACCGATCACGTTTGGAGGGGGGGTTTGATAATACCATACAGCAGGTATAGAAGCAGGGGACGGGGGTACTTCCACAACCTTACCCTGATAGCTGAGGAGGTCCCGGAGCTCCCTGCCTGGTGAACAGACAGGGAGCCCATCCGCCGGAGCTTGACCTGGGCTCCGACGGCCACCGTTCGTGGTTTCTAACCCTTCACCTATAAACACATTGCCACGGTTGGATCCAGCGTATGTTTGGGGGCTCGGGGTCCGCGGTATCGCCAGTACCGTCACCAAGATTGCTCAAGGTGCCCCGTTTGGGGGCTATCCCATAGTCACGAAATGCCCATATAGGACACTGTTTAATAACAGACCCCAAGCTATTAGACCATTGCTCCTTCGGTTTGAAGAGAAATGCCAAGAACTTAGTATGCTGGACACATTACCTGGGACTGCCCAAAGAACAAAACAACTACCACCTTGGTATACATTACCTGCTGTGTGCGATTTTACACTGACACACTTTCAAAAAAAGAAAACACCGTGTGAACACATATTACAGGAGTTTTTGGCACTGAACGGAAAATACAAAGGCTACACCTCATTTTACACAGACGGTTCCAAAACACCACGGTGTGCTGGGAGTGCAATAATACAAGGTAAATGGGAGAAGGTGATCAGACTACCTCAGTGCGCCTCGGTTTTCACAGCGGAGTCTTATGAAATCACTGTGGCTGTGGAAAGAATAAAGAAGGAAAGCATTCCGAAAAGTGTTATCTACACAGACTCGCTCAGCTCGATCCCAGCTTTACATTACAAAAATGCAGCTCAACCCATAATAGGAGACATAATACACAATTTAGTGACAACAAAAACACAGGGACAGGAAATTAAGTTGTGCTGGGTTCCTAGCCATGTTGGGATCAATGGTAATGAGAGAGCCGATGCATGTGCTGCACAGGCTGGTAGTAAAACAGTAACACAAGTACATATTCCTCATAGCGACTGTATAAAATTTATACGGAGTAAACTCAGAGAAACATGGCAGTCCTCATGGGATAACGAAACAAACAACAAACTTCAAATAGTTAAACCCACTATAGCAGAGTGGGAATCAAGCAAACATGAGGAACGCTACACAGAAATAATTTTATGTCGTCTCCGCATCGGGCATACACACCTGACACATAACTTCCTTCTAACCAAGATGTGAGGAATGCGACCAAGAGCTAACAGTAAACCACATGTTACTCTCATGTACGAAATTTGAGGTCCCGAGAAAAAAGCATTTTAGGCTGTTCTACGACGAACACATTCCATTTCACCCCAGTATACTTTTAGGAGAAAACGCACTTGTTAAAATTTCCTCCGTTTTTAGTTTTATAAAAGAAGCAGGGCTTCGAAGCAAGCTGTAAAGCTGTAACGTGCTGTAACCGTTATTAAACACAAAATACACAAAACCTTCTGTTTGGCGCATGATAGCCTAAGTTGCTTATGTGCCATAAAACACAACACAAAACAACACAACACACTAAGACGAACAAATGAAAGTGAAGAAACTGATGCAAACACGTAATAGCAGAAAAGAGGCCGTTTAAGTTAATCCGATCCAAAAGACAAAGAAACGAAAGCGAGGAAAAAGGCGCAAGTACAATGTATTAGAAAAGAAGTTCTAATGCGTATCGGCAGGCTTTCGCCTTAAAAGCACGTAAGCGGACTGGACCGCACCGAGGAAATTTTTTGTAGAAAAGCGGAAGGCTTCGATAACGTAATACGAGCAGCAACTGATATGAATGTGGCGCGCTTCTGTTACCATCTTTCTGTTTTGCACTGTCTCCCACCAACGGCACAAACTACTACTTAGAAAGAAAAATTTCGAACAAAAAGCTAATATGAACACCTGGAATAAAAAAATAAAATGAACTTTGTAGTGAAATACGGATCAATAAAGTGAAAGTACAATAAAATCAAGCAGCTGAATTTTCTTGCCCCCAGTAACCACTAGTGCAGCAGTGGAACGAGAGAACAAGCTGAAAGATGCACCATGCCATAGTCGCGCTTCCTTGGAGCGCGCTGCCCTCGAGCGATTACGTCCCCTCAATAATCAGCAAATGGCATGATTCGCATTTTTACACGTTTTAACCCTGCCCCGAAATATTATCATGACATTATTATTATCACCACAGCTCCGCCTTGCCCGAGTTTCACTCAAGCTCGGGCCTTCTGGAATAGGACCCCTTATCTGCACCGTAAAACGTGAGTTATTGTATTTGCACGGTGATTTATCGCTGTCGAGGTAAGTTCGTTCGTAGTATCTTCGGGTGTAATCATTGATAGGAGGCGTGAGAGTGTCCAGCGAGGGATGTAACCAACGCGCACGTTGTCGAAAGGCCGAAATAGCACATTAAACTTATGCTTAGACATACGAGAACGGGCGACGTCATTGTAGCGGGGCAAAGCGCGGCGCGACCTGTACTTTGTAATCCACTCACCAGCACCCTCTTTTGAATGTACCGCATAATCAGCCAGTGTGTTCGTCGATGCGGTCTCTATAGTCAATTTGTGATTAGAGTCGCCAAGTTTACGCCTCTTGCTATCGGAATGGTCCTCTGCAGCGATACCGGATGCGGTCACTGCTGTTACTGAAGCCATTTATGCCACGATGAGGCCTAGTGCGAGGACGTTCCGCTTGAAGATATATCTTCAGCCACAGTCAATGATTTGGCCTTAAATTTTGGGAAATTGCAGCGAAACATAAGGAGACTTGGTGGGAGTAGTTCAGAGCCCCTTGTCGCACCCATTCCGCTTAATAAAAGGCGAGAAACAAGAGCGCAGTAAAAGCCCCGTCAGCTTTCTTCATCCTCATCTTCCTCATCTAAACTAAAACAAAAACGTCATCAATCTTTGGACCGGGGTTTGCTTCCACATCACCAGCGCAAAGCAGCAGTAGCCCAAAGAACGTGCTTAGGATCAAGAAGGAAGGTCTCAGGCATACACTGCGCAAAAGGATTGACGCAGCAAAAATCGAGCACTGGTGGGACTTGTGTGCTCAGGGCAAGAGACAAATCTACCAATCTGTGCGCGATACGTCGACAAGTCTACACCCATGACACTTCTTTGGACAAAGAAAAGAAAAAAAAAGAACTCTCAAAGTGGGGATCAGCGGCCAACCATAGGCTGGTGTCACAAGTCAAGAAAAGGGGCAAAGCGACCTGCCTACCTAGAACATCAAAAAGTCAACTTAGCGATACATGGCACGGCAGTTATAACATGGCAGTGATGGAGAAAACGCTGCAAATAGGGGGAAGCTTGAAAGCAACTAAGAGAAAGCTAGGCAAAGACAGAATGTAGGCACTCAGAGACGAACCTGGTAACATTGCGCACAACGTGGACTAGATAATAAAAGTAGCAGAGCAATTATATACCAGGCTGTAGGCCAGCGACGTTAGGCCAGACGAACTTACGGAGGGTGGAAGCTCAACTCTCCATGTCCCACCTTGTAACTGAAGGGGCACTAGGGAAGGCTGTCAACGGCATAAAAATGACAAAGCTGCAGTTTTGTAGAAGGGATGAGGTATTGTACTGGAAAGGCTTGCTGTAGTATTTTCGGAATGCTTGAAGACCCAAAAAGTGCCCACAGCCTGCAAAACGCCAAAATTATGCTTATTCATAAGAAGGGAGATTCCAAAGACCTCAAAGTTACAGACCCATCAGCCTGCAAGCTTTACAAGTTGTTTGCAAGCTGTTTATAGAAGTTATAGTTAGCCGCGTATGTAACAGCCTAGATACCCAACAAACCAGAGAGCAGGTTTGGTTTAGGAAAGGGTACTAAAGCAGGGATCACATACATGTCGTCAATTAAGTGATAGCAAAATTCGCAGAGTACACTAAACCCCTTAACAAGACATTTATAGATAATGAGAAAGTGTTTCATTCCTTACTTACCACAGCCGTGCTGGAAGCAATAAAAGACAAGTGAATAGTAAAACCTACTTAAGACTCCTAGAAAACATATAAAAATTATGTACGGGCTATCCGAAAAGCATTAGGACAAGGAGATACCATCTCGCCAAAGCTATTCGCAGTATGTCTTGAGGGGGTATTTAGAAAGTGTGAGTGGGAAAACAGGATTAAGGATAAACGGGAAATGTTTGAGGAATTTGAGTTCTGCGGACGACATATTCTTGCTGTGAGAGTGCAGAAAACATACAGACAATGCTTGAGGAACTAGAATTAGAAAGCACGGCCGTGTGGACAGAAGTTAACATGAATAAAGCTTCAGTAATAAGCAATATTCAGGCCAAAGATGTGCTCTTCAGCTTAGGAAATGAAACGCTAGATGTAAAAGAATATAACAACCTCGGACAGATGGTTTGTGATGACCCTTACCACGAGAGAGAAATCCGGCGCTGGGTAGGTATGGGTTGAGGAGTACTAGGCAAGCACACTCAAATACAGAAAAGTAAGCTACCTCTGTCACTGAAAAGAAAAATATATAACCAGTGCGTACTGCCAGCGATAACATACCGAGCTGAAACTTGGCACCTTACAAAATTAGTAAGGCAAATTCTGGTCGGCTCAACGGGTCACGACACGAATAATGCTGAGAATTACACTACGGCACCTAAACGGGCTGCTTAAACAGAGAACAGAGTAGAAGATATGAAAATTCAAATAATCGAAAAGAAATGAACTTGAGCAGGCCATATTGCGAGAGGAACCAACAACCGCTGTACAATTAGGTTAACAGAGTGGATACCACGAGATGGTCTAGAAGAAGGGGGAGGCCATTGCCCGATGGAGGGATGAAATAAGGAAATTGTGGGGTAAATTGTGGACTGGAGCATCGTAGGACAGGAGCGGTTAGAGGTCAAAAAGGGGGGCCGCCGTCCTGCAGTGTACCTGAGTAGGCTGATGATGATAATGATGATGATTATGGCAATAAATTTTGTTACTCCACCCCTTAAATATTTTGCCGTGTTTGTGGCCTTGTGAAGTTTTAGGAAGTTCAGACAGAACATGGGAGCGACATCGGCTCTAAGACCAAATGAAAAGGCGCACGTGTTTCTTTTCGGCATTGATATAGTTCACGCTACGAGTTAAGAAAAGCGTTCAATAGAAAAGGGAACCGAAGGCGCCGTAACACCTGTAGGTGCCATAGAAGTTGTACAGGTACGGACAGAATTATTCATTCCCTATGAATAAAAATAGCTGGCACTGAATATCACCACTCGAAACGTTGATGATGCTGAACTTGATTTTTTTAGTAGGATACAACGTGCATAAAATTTTCTCGATCAAAGGCACACTGTCTGTAAGCCTTAATTTTATATTGTGTTGGTTTGTGTCCGCGAGAAATATCTCAGAATATCTATTACGTTAATTAACCGTGCCTTCCTTCATGGTAAATGTTAATTACAAAAGCTATGGACAAGGCCTGAAGGTAAACAACGGTCTACAGTATGTGCGGGGATGTTCACAAAAGCCGCTAGTGCAGTTAGAAGAGGTGGGGTTGGCACAACTTGCGGAGTAAGGTATTAGGCTGCCCGTTATAAAAAACACATTTGTTTCGAGAGAAAACCTATCAAGTGCAACAAAATGCGCATTGAAAATCACCAAAGTCAGATGAAGATCAGAGCTAAATGTCTCCAAAAGCCGTCCTTTAAGGCTTACTCAATTAATCGATGGGATCGAGTTGAATCCGAACGATTCGAGTCGGGGATCATTATTTTTCGATCACTACTTCAAGAATAAGTGAGATGGATTGATACAAAAATAGCTTATTCACGGAAAGAAGCACCACCACGACAGAAAGCCTTCAGACATAACACTTTCAGATATAGATTGCCACTAGCAAGTAAAGTGCTGTTCAAACTACGGAGCAATCGTGTGCATTTTTATTGCGAGTTTTAACAATACGCGCAGTCGTCCGCGATGGGGATCGAACCTGCAACTTCACAACGTAGTGCAAGGAGTATTGTGCCCCGAAAATCATAGCAATCGTATAGCTGTACCTCAGCAGCTGTCAGTTGTCGCGGTATAAATCTCCATCGGCGAAGCGGTGAGCGCCTTTTTCTGCTCGCTATCCTTATTTCTACTCGTGATACATTCAGTCTCGCCGTTGTGGAGCTTTGACGGTCCTGTTTTCTGCGGAGAGGCCTGCTCCTAATCGGTTTTCCGATCGAGAGATGGCGCTGCAGTTCAAGACCCTTGCTTCGCTAGTGGTCGCGGGCGGGCTTCTACTGCGACGTGGGATTCCGAGAGGAACGTGCGAGAGAGCGACAGAAACGATCGGAAGGTCAGTGGGTGAGAGGGGAAGAACTTGAGCGGCGTTGGCGCCAGCGGAACGGCGCTTCGCACTTCTCTGCAATGCTCGCTTCCATTCGGATCGTCTCTACCAAGCGGATCCGGGCACGTCTACTCCGCCGCGAAATTTGTGAGGTTCTCCGCGCCGGCGTGACCGCGCTGTGCGAGACCTGTTGAGCGTTACAAGTTTGCTTTCCAAACCCACTCGTAAATGTTCACTCCGTGTTCCCTGATGTGAACACAGTCATTTGCATCATTCGTCGATTCGCAGAAGGTAAGAAGCCAATACTTTATTGGTTGTCTTTTTTCTTGGTTAAAATTTATCTTCTCGCTCGCGCAAACACCTGAAGTGTAACTGAGGTATATCTGAATATATCAGCGGTCAGAAAACCGTTAGTGGTTGCACTGAAAAATATACGGAAGAAAAGAACTTGTGTCCTGAATTTCAAACTATCTCTTTAAGGTATGACGCTTCTCTAGTTAGATTTTCGAAAGAGCAAATTGCCTGGAGGAGTGATGTGGCAATGTGCAGCGCAAATATATATGTATATATATATATATATATATATATATATATATATATATATATATATATATATATATATATATATATATATATATATATATATATATATGTATATATATATTTAGTTATATTCTTGCAGTGTATCCTACTCTTTACTTGTACTATTTAGGCACGCTTTGAGAGTTTTTTTCTTTTTACAGATTTATCTATGTCTATAGGTATACTTTGGAAATTGGGCAAAGGTGCCAGTCTCAATCCAGTGCCAACGGAACGACCAGCATACGTCTTCATGGAGACAAGTGTGCTTGTAGAGCGTTAGCTGAAGACTGAGGCCGGTACCTGTCCCAAAGTTTGGTTTATAGTTTGCCCACCATCTATGTTCAAGGTTTCGTCCTTCTCTGGATCATGAATATATATATCTATAAATATATATATATATATATATATATATAGTGAAAGAAGTCGACTGACACGTTTCCCGTTTTTGTTGCCAACAGTTTCGGAGTTAGAAACTCCTCCTTCAGGGCTGGAGAAGGAGTTTCTAACTCCGAAACTGTCTGCAACAAAAGCGGGAAACGTGTCAGTCGACTTCTTTCACTATTTTTATACTGGCCCATCAAACCTCATGATCTCTCTCTCTCTCTCTCTCTCTATATATATATATATATATATATCGAATTTTAAGCACTCCCTTTTTTCACGACCGGGAGAGGGGGTGCTTAGATTCAAAAACCCTAACTTTTTTCGCTACCGTATCTATACGAGATGTGTGCAAGGAATGGGGTTTTCATTTGGAGAACATTCTAAAGAAAATGGGTACAGACAGCGCACCCACCGCTAATGTGTGATAGTCAGACCCTCGCTTTCATTCCAGTTCGTTGTGCCGCGTGGGCTGCTGCTTTCAATATCCCCCAGTAGGTCCTCTTGTGCTGCCTTGAAATCATCTGTAATTGAAAACTTCATATCGGACTTAGCCCCGGCGTCAACATTAGCCCGCTTTCGCACGTCTGAAATCCGCCTTGCAGTGGTTGCTTAGAAAAGGGGGTGCTTAGATGCGCAAGCAATTTTGCATTTCAATTTTTGTCCCGAAACTAGGAGAGGGGGATCAGAATCGCAAAATTGCCGTTATTTGCTCACGCATGTACCGTAAAAAATATATCTTGTTTCTAGAAGAGAGAGTACCCAATTTTAACTGTTATAAAATCTTTCAGAGTTACAACTCAATGATAATTTTTCCATCATATGCAGTGAGTGCGCCCGTGTTGAAATAAATAAGGGCGTTAAGTATTCTGGAAGTGTCTTTAAAGCCCTGTAATCATGAACACTGAGGCCTGCTAAAGTGGCAATGTCCTAGTTAATTCGCTTTAATGGGATTAGGGGGGATGTTTTTCGCAGTAGGGGCTGAAAGGGACACTACGCTTCTAAAGGAAGGCAACATTAAGCTTTTCATAACGAAACAAACTGGGGTTAGGTTGGAAAAAGAATGGCCTTTCTAAAACTTTCTCTTAGGAACGGTTATTAAAATGGGCGCAAAATATCCCGTCATACCCCCCCTTGAAGCCTTGCCAGAATGATTATAGCAAATATTTCCCTCTGTTATTAAGCAAAGCTTCACTTGAACGAGCTTAGTGTGAAGGACTTCAAAAGACAAAATACAGATCATCTACGTGCCCCAAAAAACTTTGTATGGATGGAAAAAAAATTCGCTCATTTTGCGGTGGTGACAATTTCGTGTTTAACTGAACAGGAGGCACGCCTCATTTATATCCTTATAATATCGAACACGGAAAGGAATCAGAACTCGTGCTTAGAGAAACGGACCGCTGGGTTTTCCGCACAAAAAGCGGTGGAGGCGTTCAGGCTCTTTCTGGGTGCATTTAAAAAGAATGTAGGCTCGCTCAAAGTTCTTGTTGTGAGTGCCCCGTCCGGATTTATTTGCGGTAGCTTGACACCTGCTCCGTACGGCGGTACATCTTGTGTGACGCCACTTAGCCTATATAGCTTGGAGTTGAACTGAGTGCATAATGGGTTTTTCACCCCCAGGGTGGGTGTCTTCGGTCGCTGGAGTTGTTCCCACTTTTGAAGTCGCGGTCTGCGTCTGTAGGGTTAAAGGTCCCCTGCCCCTTTCCTTCAAAAATGCATGGACTGCAGGTGTCGTACAAATAATTTGCCAAATTTGCCGCTAGGTTGTTCAGGTGGACCAGGGAACCCCGTGCATGGAATTGTGCAATAAGCGACATGGGAAAGAGCGAGATTAAACAGAAAATAGTTTTATTTATCCGACCAAATTCGAGGCACTTTCGTGTACCAAATTAGCTGTTCCTTTAAGTTATGCCGTTAAGGCGCAGTGATTTCTGTCGTGACTAGAAGGTACTAAGCTATTTGTGGATGCACTGCCCTGTGACCAGCGCCTTTATTTACTCAAGCTTTATACGCGTTAAAAAAAAGGCGAGCCTTTGCTGGGTGGCTAAATTAGTTTCCGCGACCCACTAGTTCGCACCGGCCACAACGAGATTATGTTGATAAATAGAATTTTACATCTCCCCGAAGATATTGATTCCAGCCGTGGCAGAGTACATTCGGCGGTACGCCATACACCGTGGCGGCTGACCCGGCCTTAGGGGTCCATTTACTAAGTCGTTTTATAACGCAAGGAGGCTATCAATGCTGTCAGCGGTGTGATATCTCGTTAGGGTTACGACAAGGGTTAATTATCGCTCCACTTCTGTTATATTTCAAGGCGAGAAGCTCCGCGAACTCATTTTAAGCATGTTTTCTTCTACGAGCCCGGACTGATTTACGACTACGCTCGTCAGCGCGCAACGCACCCACAGACTTGTTAATTCATGCCCCCAGAGATACACAGGCCGGACCCTGAACATATCTTCATTTGTCTTCTTCGCCTCAACAGATCCGAATGACCAACAGGTTGACATATACAGCCAATTTCGCGAATGGCAAGACCTAACACGTGATTTGACGGGAAAATCAGATATGCTCGCTGAAGTGGCGTCATTTACGCGAGGCTGTTGACATAGCGCGTAGCATTTTCTTTCAGTTAAACAGACTTATGGTCCTTCTCGAAAAATGTATTGTCATTAATATGGGTTATGGTAAAACGCTTTTTTTATGAAGTCCCTTTTACACAGGCCCCACTAGGTTAGCTAAATGTCATTTCTGGTTGGGCATCTCGTTTAAGTTGTGATTTCTGAAACAAAAGTAGCAATCACTGGCGTAAAACCACCCGGAAAGGTTTTTCCATACTCATTCAAGTAAAATGAAATTTAGCCCCGCTAGTGATTGATGATTCAAGGGCACCTTGAATCCGGATTGGAGCTAATTTGAATTTGAGTTTTTTTTTAATTTTTAGTTACAACAAGAATGTCTGCAATACAAGATTTCAGAAGAAGGTCCCAGAATCACGACACTGAAGGGGGGACCTCCTGTTATTCATTAAAAAGACGGGAACACCTTATAAGAAAAAATATATCATTCAAGGAAACGGAAAATAACATCAGCGAGATAAATTACGGTATACACGCAAGAACATACTAAGAAAGAGACATATTTGCAATTCAAGAAAAAAAGAAACAAAACCTATATGAGCAAGATAAATTGCTGTATATTCGCAAGACCATCGTAAGCACGTTACATATTAGTAATGCAAGGAGTAAAGAAACAAACCTCGACATGACACAGCCAAGTCAAATTATTCAGGTTGGTATAGGAACGCCCGCAGATTATTTTTGAGTATATAGACGGTACGGGATGTTTTAATGGAGAGCCTAGCATATTTCAAACGTGTGGAGCCGCAAAGTTCGCTGAAAGCTTTCCGGAGTTTGTTGTTAGTTTCGGCAATGCATAGTTACTGTTCGAAGAAAATTGACTGGAGTTACCGCGACGAAATTTGACAGTACTAATTAAATAAAGGGAGAGGTTGCTATTCATAAAATTATAAACGAATAGGTCATGCCAATACTTAACAAGTTCTGAAACCGAAAAGATAATATGATTACGAAGCAAAGAAACTGCGTTCGATTGGAAGTGGCTAAAGCTTATCATTCGAAAAGCGAGATTTTGAATATGTTACACTGGAGATAAATCAGTTTTGTATGTATCTCCCCAGATAATATGCCATATGTTATGTAACTGTGTAAGAATGCGTAGTAAAGTGAGATAAGGATTTCGTGCAAAAAGGAACGAACTTTATAGAGCACTCTAATACCATAACCTGTTTTTCTTGCTATTGATGCGATATGGTTAATAAATTTCAAACTCTTTTCAATTTCTACGCCAAGAAATGTCACACTGTCACACGAAAAGAATAGACCAGAATCAAAGGTAATCCAAGGACGTCCGGGAACGGCCCTGTACTGTGACGCAACGATCATGAAGTGTGATTTGGCAGCATTAATGCTCGGCAAGTTATTTTTACACCATGTTACTAAATTAGATGCATCTGTATTAAATGGGTCCTGAAACACCTTCTGCCGATGCATGGATGTACAGCCGGTAAAACGCTTGTCTATAACAGCGATTTCTAGTTCAACCAGCTACATCCCAAAACTGCCGAAACATACTCGTTCCAAACATGTCGGAGGGAAAAGCGAAGGGCTAAGTCTTCAGAATTCCGCATTAGTTTTATTCAAATCCCGCTCCGGCGGGGCAGGATAGGGCTGAGAGTACGAACGCTATGTTATAGACAAGTCTTTTACCGGCTGTACATGTAACTAAATAAAGCAATGTATTTGCAATCTCCTCCCGCAAGAATTTTGTTAAAGCGATGAGTATTAGCTGAGAAATCGTAAATCAAAAACCTCGCATTATCGTCGCTCCGCGTTTCCTCCTCCTTTCGAATTACTCTCCGCGGTTGACTGCGCGCGAGACTTGCCTCCAATGATGCTGCGCTCCCCAGCGGTGACGTACTTCCGCTATTGCGCTGCTCATAATGCCGTCTGCTACGGGCAAGCTTTGTTCACACCATGAATCCCGCACTCCGCTCAAGGCTGGAAAAGCAAACGAAAAATCTGGACGCATGTATGCGGCGACCTGTCCTTTGCCCTTTCGCGGTGTATACGTTGCAGAAGTTGCTATCGGCGGCACGTGACTTTTTATCGGCGGCGAACTCGCAGCCGCACGGGGAGGATCGTGCGCTCGTTCTCTCTGATGCACCGCGCATTGTTTATCCAAAAAGCGCCGTATCAGATGTGGCCCCGCTGGTGCCGGGTCTTATTTTGCGGCGGTGGTAATTCCTGCCGGCGGCATGTGAAAAGGACATTTTAAACCGATACAGAACCAGTGCACAAAACGCTTCAATCATGTGACCAGTTCATCTTGGGGCAACTCGTGGTGGAGAGCGGCAGCGTTGGCAAAACATGCTCTGACGCGGCTCTGAGCTTTCTAGCGCTGGAGCGAGCGCCATTTCTTTGACAATCTCAAACATCGGTTGCCTTGGCAACAAGGCACAAACCGCTCTAGAAGTCAGTTACGGTTCCGTGATCCTGGTTCAGCTCGGGGCCCTACCTCGCGACATGTGGGCACTGCAGGTGTACCATTGCGTACCATTGCGAAGTGCGAGATGCGTTTGGCATTAGAGGAGGCAATGGTGTGTATGTTGTGGACGCCTTTGTTTCGCGATGTAATGCGACGCTGTGCTTCTGCGGGTGGATAGTTCTTCCCATGGTCTGGATTATATTTCTCGAGCGACGTACGACTCAACCTCGCGTGGGGTATGTGCAGTGTGCGTGGCTAAAAGCCATCTCGGCTTGTGGCCAGAGTAAAGTGACTTGCTGTTCGTCCCCGCAAACCGCGCGCGACATGAGTGCCGAATTTACGGCGGGCAGGAGGAGGCAACCGTTCGTCTGTCAACCGCGGTTCAGACTTGCAACGCATGTTGTGACGTGGTGTTCGTTCGAAACGCATCTCTGGATTGTTTTGAAGCTGAATAAAGTGTGTGCGTTAAACCCGGGAATTCGGCTCAGGGCGTTCTCTGCGATTGCACGAAAGAATTGTCACGGGGCTTCAACGCTTTCTTTATGGAACGTACTCAGGTAAGAGAATAGGCATGTCGTGTTATGGCCGTGTTGCATTCAATACAAACGGTAAGCGTTTGTTTACACTTGTTTTGTTTGCCGTAAAATGTCCAAGCACTCCGGCACTAGGCTGGCAGATCAGCCGGCGAGCCGACGCTGAGCAGATGACTCATCTCTTTGGTGGAAGTGCGTGAAAAGGTCGCCCAATAGCAGGATGTCTAGCTCATGACGAACATCTGGGAATCGATGACGTAGACATGTGAAGATGGCGGCGTCCAAAAATACGAAGGGAAGGGTGAGAAAAAAGCGACAAACTTTGCAGCAAAAGTGTGAGCTTTCCGCTGCGCGTAAAAGAGTAATACTTGGCACAGATGACGTTGACGACCCAATCTAACGATCGCGCTAGTTCATTTATTGTGCTCAAAACGCCTTTCAGGGCCCCTTTAATTTTATCTACTAATGAACAAGGGCACTTATCTGACGTGAAAATTTTTGTGTCATCAGCCTAAAGTATGCTGTTAGAATAATTAAGACAAAGAGGAAGATCAAATATAAATTAGAAAGAATAATGGGCCAAAGATTTACCCCTGCGGGACAACAATATTTGTCACTTTAGTCTGAGAGTAACAATTGACACACATACGAATTGTTCTCTATTAAGCAGGTAACTTTGGATTAAATTGAGGCTAGAGCCGGTTACGCCAATCGAGTTAAGTTTGTTAAACAATGTCTTACGGTTAATAGAATCAAAAGCCTTCGAAAAGTTAATAAACAATGCGCCCAAAAATTCTCCGGTATTTATTTCCGTTTTTATTTTATCGGTTAAGAAAATTAGGGCGATGTCCGTGGAGTAACCAGCCCTGAAAACAAACTAATACGACGACAGGATAATTAATTGTTTGAAGTACTTCATTAACCCTTCAACTAAGAGCTTTTCTATTGTTTTACTACAAAATGACAAAATGGGTGTTGCGCGACAGTACCCACCGGCGTGCCCAGTGGCTAACCATGGCGCTGCTGAGCACGAGGTGGCGGTTTCGATTCCCGGCCACGGCGACGCTTTTCGGATGGAGGCGAAAAGCGAAAACGCCCGTAGGTACCAGATTTTAGAGCAAGTTCAAAATCACAATATGGTGAAAATTAATCAGGAACCTTCCATTGCGGCGCACCTCATCGCCTGCGTTGCGTCGGTGTGTGAAACCCTAAGATCCATCAAGCAAATCAATCAATTTGGCGATAGTTAGAGGCATGGCACTTCTCGTCTGTCTTGAAAACAGAAACCAGTTTAGCTGTTCCCAAAAAGATCGGAAATAGGCCTGTTCTGAAGATAAGGTTAACCATGTAGAAAAAACACCAGAAACATATTGTGCGATAAGTCTAATATGGCAAGCGTAAAAGTTGTCAAGGCCGGGGCCAGTGCTCTTCAGAGTGCGTATGACAGCACAAACTTCCTCGGGCGTGGTAGGAAAAAGAAAAAAAACTGTGCGTAATGCGGAGGTAATTGATCTGAAAGATTACATTAGGATGAGCATGCTCGAATGCAAAAGCATCTGCAAAGACGTTTGCTATGTCCTGTGGATCATTGTAACTGATGTTTTCGGTATTAACCGTAGTCCCTGGGGCGTTATAACGATTTCGGCCAAGAAGTCATTTTTTACTTGCCATAGTCTTTTAACGTTATTCCCAACCCGGTCGATTGTATTTTTAAGGTACTTCCTTTTGACTTCCTTAAGTAGGGCTCCTACGACGTTGCAGTACAGTGTTTAACGTTTTTTAAGTCTTAAGTTATACGTTTTTTTGTCTTTTTGTACATGTTTTTTTTCCGCACGCATCTAAGAAGACCGCTTGTCATGCAGTCGTTCCAAGGACCAGATAATCTATCTTAGCGCGTAGGGAATGTTGCTGAATCTAGTGCACGAGCAATACTATCAGAAAAAAGTATTAAATGCATCATCAGAGTTCTATCTGCAAGTTACTGCTGCCCAATTCAAATCACGGATGAGTTCAACGAAAATAGATGAATATTCCTTTCTCTTCGTTACTGTATGTTACCTTTATTGACAGAGGAATTTATTCGGATAAAACCAGGGTAATGATCTGTTATGCAAACTTCATCGGGAGGAGTTATCAAGTCTGATAATGCCTGGTCTATGACCGTACCCTGTCCGTAATTGACACAGAGGGGTTGGAATGGACACGATACATTTCAACCCATCACCATTGATACAATTTTTATACTTTGTGCAAACGCCGTTATTTTCGAATGCGTTAATCTTTATGCCTTCCAAGATAATTGCATTTTTGCATTTGATGATAGTGTATGCAATGTATCACATAAAGGTAAGCAAAACTCGTTAATGGAAGATGACGGCTAACGCTAAAGGCTTCCGAGGCTTCGTTTATTCTATCCTGTAAGAATATTCGTTCATCGAATCCAATCAAACCAGAGTCGCAGTTGCCTTGCTTAATTACAGCTCCAAAAGCTTGCCGTACTGGAGTGATGACAAAAAATTCACCCGCATTTCCCCGAGGGGGAGAATGTGAAAGTGCGAATGCACGGTTGTCGGCCCGCTTGCGGCGCTTGCGCTCGGCACCCGCAGCCCACCGCCTCGCCGCCTTCTCTTCCATCTCTTCCATCGGGTTTGTAGTATCACGTGTACACCACGCAGTTATCAAGCCGCTATAACGCCGCTGAGTCGCCAACGCAACGCCGCTGACGACGTAGTTTGAATGCGTTAAAGATATAAGGAGCGTTCCTAACTCTGAAATCAGCGTGGCTTCCGTGGCTTAGTCGGTGGAGCGTCGCGATGCGGCCGCGACGTCCTCGGATCGAAACCGGGCGCCGGATGCTGTTATTTTTTATATGTGTAGTGGCCTGGCTGGCGCGCCGAGAGAGGGTGTTGCGAGCTGGAGAGTAGGCGAGGGGGGAGAGGAGGCGCTACGCGAGCGCCCTCACGCGTCGGAAATCCGGCGCCATTGCTAGGCACGCTAGCTAGCTCCGTTGCTAGGCTGCGGACGGACAGACGGCGGTGGACGCGTGATTCAGGGTCGCTTAAGAAGTGCATTCGCACTTAAAAAATATCGCTGCGTCGCCTTGGGTACTATTGCTTCGATGACAATATTCAGCAAAATGCGAAGTAAAACCGTACAAGTCTCTATCTTTGGGGTTAACCATGTTTCACTGATGCATATTACCGACAAGTTGTGTTTTATGGACGAAAGAAGGTTGGTGATATCATCAGCATGCTTGCGCAGGCATCGCGCATTGAAAGGAATGTGTGATCTGCAGGGAACCGAGAAATATGAAGCAAGTTGGGACAGTGAAATGCAGGATGCCATTTTGAACCGATCCAATTGTTAGCTAGGCCCAGAGCAGGAAGCTCGGCAAAGATCCGTGAATCAGACTCGGACATGATGCGAGGACCTTGCTGTCTTCGGATTCAGGGGTTTTGATTTTGCAGTTTACAATCCAGAGAAAGCGCCAGTTCTTCTCTGTTTTGAATACAACAGCTTTTCCAAAGAATCGTTTGTTATCAGGTGATAGGCGTTCATTTATGTACACGGGCGTATAGTTTTCTGCTGGGAAATGAAGACTTCGCGTATCCAGCTGGACTTTACGAGCTATCCACACAATTTCTTTCTCCTTTGCTTGTGAGCAAAACCGGGCAATTATGTTGCGCTGTCCTGATTTGTGCGGCACGCGGTGAACGATGCATAGATCAGAAGCCGAGATCGGGCACTTGGCCTGGTTGCCTATCGAGACAACAATCGCTCTACAATCCTCGTCTTGCAGTGTTGGAATCCGCCTGATTTTCACGTTGTTCAAGCGCGTGTATTGTTCCAATTCGGGAACTCTTTTCTTGGGCGCATTTTTTTGGGTCTTAAGATTTTTGTTTGCCGCGAAACGTTCCCGCTGCCTGTGCAGAGTTTTTTCAGTGATTTCATTGATCATTGAGAAGCTTTCGTCCATATTCGCGATATTAGTCTGGAGCGTGCCAACGTCGTTCGCTGCCTCTTGCAGTTAAGCTATCACACCTGTAAGGCTGAGTCCAGACTGTTGCCGCATCGGTCGTAATAACTAAAAAATGACGTCCTTTCACGCTCACCCAACCGAACTGCGTGAAGAGCCGTTTTTTTACGTCCACCGATCACGATATGGCTTTTGCGTCGGAAGTCAGAACATAACCTAACGAGTTCAGACACAAAATTGTTCAGCTTTGCGTCAAAATTCGCTTCGAGATCTTCAACTGTTTTCGCCGGTTCAGCATTGGTAACCATTGTTGTGGCGAAAGTTGCGACAACGGGGCAAACACAAACAGGGGAAAGTACCAGTGAATAGCATCTGCAGTTGCGGCCATAGCACTCCTAACAATCAAGCATTACGAGTGTACAGTGAAGGGAACTAACCCGAAGAAAGCAGGGAAGACAATTATGCGGTGCGCAAGTGCCCGCAGCCACTTCTGCTATGAGTGAGGTGGTGTGGTGATGCATCGTTTATGAAGGAGTATACAGACAGGCAAGGCAAAGTCTATGGGAGGGGCCTAGCTGCAGTTGCCACACAGTGGGGTCCGGAAGCAGTCCACGGTGGTGTCACCGCACTTGAGGGCACGTGCGTAATCTCGATTGACTTTTCCAGCGTGGTCGACCCATTGCTGCTGCTACACGGCACGTTTCAATCCCGATTGAGGAGTCGCACAGGTTGCACTAAGGAACACTAGATGGCGCCCCTAATATATTTTGTGGTCGCGCCCTGGTAACTTTCCGCGGTCGTAGGTATACGCCCCAATATAAATGTCATCGCACCTTGATTTTAGTCGAGGTATTTGATACAATTTGTGGCGTTAGTTGAATTTGTCACCCTCTGTGTCATTACTCGGTGGGAACGAGAGTATTACCGATTTCGTCCAATCGTGCTTGGAAACCTCAGTCGGGCGAGGTGAATCAGGATTGAGTTCGAGCGGGATCAGGCTCGATCGCGATTGAAACTGGCCGTGTAGCAGCGCTCTATCCGGATTGGGCTCGATCCGATCGACTCAATCACGATTGAAAGCGCGCGTGTGACAGAGGTGTTCACCTGACGCATGCTTCGAAGTTTAGGAAGGGCTCCTTGGCCACAGCATACGTTCATCAGCACTTGGTGCGATCAGAGTAGGAATCCGGCATCTGAAGAGCCCCTACACCGAAACTGGTTTCGAAATTACGAAATCAAAAACGTCATGAGAGCGTTTTGTAATTTTCTCGCCCCTACGAAACTTCTAATGCTACTACTGCGCTGGTCTCAAGCAGTTACTTCAACACCGCAGCAAAACGTACGTCTCTTCAATGACGAGTGCGGTAATACAGGACTACGATTTTATTATGGCCACAAGGGAATGCTTTACGCCCTCAAAATTTCGACAATTGGCCATCGCGTACCGGTTCCGCATTTGCCCATCGTCTAATGTGGCAGAACGAAATCGACTTTCTGGGTGCGTTATGGCCAGGAAGCTTGTATATATGCGAAATCATGTGCTCGATACAACGTCATAGCGTAAGGCCACAGTGACCGTGTTTGCGACATGGCGGTGCAGGGTAACATTCTCAGCAGGTTAAAACGAACCAAGAGCCGACAAGTTCAGCGCTGTAATAAAGCCCACCTTTAATTTTTCTTCATCTTGTTAGCTATACCAGAGTCTTTCAATGCTTTTGTGGTTACGAAACGCCGCCGTCACGCTACGGGAGGAGTGTGCTGTGTCCCCGCAGCCGCCGCAGGGCGACGCAGTGAGCACGAAGGCGGCAGAAGAGGCGTGGGCGCTGCGTCGACGAAGCTTGGATCGCATGGAATGCGGCGGTGTCGGCAGGTTGTTTTCGCAGTTGCAAGTAGTCCATGTGACGCCTTTGGTCATATTGTAGAGACTGCTTTTGGCCTGCGCCACGATAGCACGCTCAGTGGAGCCAGAGTCTTTGAATGCTTTTCAAAAAGCTTTCAAGGACACTGCAGGGCTCTAATACAGCAGTGCAGTGCTGAATGGCTTTGGGGTCCTGGGGTTCACTCGTGTTAATCAACACATTTCGTTACAAATCAATGCATACCAATTAACAATATACGCAATATACACAAAAAAGAGAGAAATCCTTAAATGCACTTAGCTAAGCATATTTAGG
The DNA here is from genome assembly GCF_048455015.1 of Haemaphysalis longicornis. Classification (NCBI taxonomy): domain Eukaryota; kingdom Metazoa; phylum Arthropoda; class Arachnida; order Ixodida; family Ixodidae; genus Haemaphysalis; species Haemaphysalis longicornis. Next base: position 76,656,126 of record NW_027526203.1, read on the forward strand.
CCTCGAGGGTCTCCCGGCATCTACCCTCGTTTGCTCTCGTTTAGCCGTCTGACCCTCGTTTCTAGCTTCCTTACTTCCACCCCACAGCACCAAACAATTCATTTCTATTAGTTGAAAACCACGCTTTCAAGGCCGTGTTTCAAAAGAGTGTGGGGAGGCACCACTAACTCGCACTGGGCCGCTGATTGGCGCCGTCAATAAAGGTTTATACACAATAGCTTCATCGATACTCTAACTCCCACTAAACCTCTAGGGTATTTATCAAAGCAAAACACTAATAAAAACAAACTGACTGATAGCAACTCTGAGGGCTTACCATCGGCTATCTCACGGCCTTTATAAAGCATTGCTCTACGACCCGCGCCGAAATTATGCTCAGCGCCGACGAAATTCACGCCTTCGTCATCATAGTGTGGGCATTACAAAAGGAGGTGTAAGTGCCTCGTCACATATATCTACCGGCATGGTGACACTGTAGACACGTAATTAATTTGGACCTGACTGTCACTTTGGAGGGTAAAACTCTTTCGTGCGTTACGGCACGCCTTTCCCTATTCATCTCTGGCCCAAAAATGACGCCGCATCGAGCGGAACCCCACCGACCAAGATGCACCTGTGCTTTGCACGCTCTGATGCGGTAATTACCCCCGGCAACTAGAGAGGCCTTCTGCGGGCGTCCCAAGTTACCCTCCGCGCCGCTTGGACCAAAGTCAACTAATGTGCTGGGCGCCGCAAAGGGATACTGAAAACCTTTGCCTGGCTGAGATTATTTTTATCGGCTATACGCGCATACAGGCTTTCCCAGACAAGCTACGAAGGTCGGAAAGAGTTCCCCCGGCTGCTTGTAAGGCACCTTGAACACAGCAGCCCTGCCGGCAAAAAGAAGGCACGCACGCTATACAACAACAAACACGCATCTGTCGGCGGTCTTCATTGATTAACTGGTGTACTTGAACTGGGCAGCCCATCTGAGCGTATTCAAACGAATGCAAAGTGCTTCCCTCGCTAAGTGGAAATAGAGTGGACTGAACCACGGCTTCACGACGCAACATCGAAATGGTAGTGGGGTTTGCCCCAGACGGTGGAACATTTGGGGAGAGCAACGCATTATGAAATTGGAGCTTCCCGAATTACCTTGAGCGGCTGCAGAATATTACGTGAGACGCACTTTTGCACGTGCTGTGCCTATACAACATTGTCCTGTTAAAGTTCCATGAAAATAAACACAAACTAGCTGCGAACTCCAACCTAAGCCGGGTTATAATCCTAAAGATCAGCCTGTATACGCACGGCGAAAGCTTTATAGCTCGCGCTTTGAAATTTTGCGATACGCTACCAGGACTGGAGTTCACTTCAGTAGACTGTTAGCACGGGAAATCTATAGCTTTATCTTTCGTACCGCAGCCGTGGCGAACACCGGCCGCGTGACGGTCGAATCACGTATAATTTACGTGATCGCCGTCACCGCAGGGCTCTCTGTGCGGCTCATATTTGCGAGTTTAGAAAAGTGAGGCTTCGCCAGGTTCACAAACCCAAGTAAATACCCTTCGCTTAAATCAAGCACAATCTTACGCTCCCTGGTACCATATAAATAAACCTGCTGCAACAACACCTACAGTCGGCCAAATCTTTTACTAGCGCGCGTGAACTGCGAATTTTCAGTGTTATGACGCACTTACGTAGGAACATCCTAGCAGACGATGGGCCTGTTTGCAACCTGGCTTCCGACCTGTTTGGAACTGGACCTGTTTGCAACTTGGCTTACGTCATAGGCCACTAACGCATGATAAGTCGCCACTCCCGAACGTGAGTTAAAGATTTGGCCGACTGTACATGCATAATGGCTGCGTAGACACAGCTGGCTACATTGAGGCGTTGGTACCTTGTAAAGGTAAGCGAAGAAAACTTTTTCACACGTGAAGGCAGCAACCACATTTTATGGCGAACTAAATATAAGCGATAGCAGAATATTCTCTGCGCAGCAACAACTGCCACGAACGGGAAGCAGCTTGAGGTGATGCGCTGTGCGCGCAGGTGGCACGGGTGCGCAATGCCCCCTCCCTGACAGCAGTGACCCTAGTGGCAGCTTTTGTCCATGTGTGAAACTGTGAAACTGCGGCCGGAGTTTCCAGACCGAAATGCCGTGAGGAACTCTGGTTATACCAAACCTCTCTATCAACCTGCTCATAGTGGCCATCTCAGTATTTCATTTGGTTTACGGTGGTGTTTTTAGTCGCACAAACACAAAAAAAGCAGAAGGCGGCACGTGTCTACAATATGACAAGTACGTTGCCTTCGGCAAAAAAATGTTCGCCGACTCCTGTATGCTTCATTGCGCAGCCCATTTGCTGAAGGGCATTTAAAGTATGAGAAGCAGTTGACGCGAAACGTGTTTGTAAGGCAAGGGCCCTTTATCTTGGTGAAGTATCAGCTGTGTGCGTTACCCAAGGAGTGCTGAATGAGGAGCAATTAGAAAAGACGCAAACATGTCGCAAGCACTTCCCAGAACTCTACAAACAAGAGATTCCGTTACACTAACGGTAGTTTTAAATCAAAGCTTTCTAGCTCTACCAGCCAACGGTTCTTTCGTGGCGTGCGGGAAAACAAACTCCCAACGCGTTGGAGGCGGCGGGGGGAGCGACAGGGCGCGGAGAGTTTTACTCACGGAGCACACAGGAGATTGCGCCGCGAATTCCCAGCGTTCCCCACGCGTAAGTGCCTGCTCGCCGGCGGCGGCGTCCGCGGTACGGCTTTGCCGTCTGCTTTAGCGACGGTTGCTTGAGCACCGTTTTGGTGGATCTTCGCGTACATTGCGCGGTGCCTTGTCACGGCTTGATTAACTTGTTCGACAGCACCTCCCGGGCAACCAGCACCAGACGGAATTTTGTGGCCGTACGGCAAACATACGTTAAGGTTTGGTTTGCAGAGCGGGAAAACAAACTGTACAAACCACATACAAACATCTGGCCGCTAGAGAAACGCTTCATTTTGCGCACTGTTTGCCACCAATGGGACTCCATTTTCTAAATTGGTTAGTACCAATTCGGTTGTATTTTAAGAGGTATTACAAAAGGCGAAAGTAGCAACTGGTTCCGATATTCCATCAGCTTTCTCGCAATTCTCAAACTTACAAATAGCTTATATAAATCGGTATAAATGGTAATCACTAAGCTGACTTGCAGAATTCTTTCGGTGCTTGCGCTTGTTTCGCGCGATGGTGTAGCCCCGAGCTAGCACATCAGGATGGCTAGGTTCCGCTGTCCCACCCTTCGAAAGACGCTCCTCTCTGTTTTTTCTCACTTCCGACTCACGGCTGGCCAGCAGCGTCGTCATCCACCGCTCTACAGCCCGACTGTGCCCGACGCTGCTGCTGCGTTCGGGAAGCCGCCACCGCGAATTCTAGGAAATTGCTGGCAGAATCTCTGGTTTCCCTTTTTGTATAACCAACTGTGGGAATTCAAGTGACGTCGCATGGGCAATTGTTGTGGGTGTCGTTTAAAGCTTTGCTTTCCAACCACCTTCACATCTTGAATTGGAGCCAATTTTTTTTTATCCAATGACCCCATGATCGCTCTTAAGCGCGTTTTTAAGTTTTAACTGCGGTCAAATTTTTATACCTCATTTCTTATCACGCGGAGTCACAACCTCTGCCTTCTAATTCATTTTACTTTTATTCTTGCTGAACGATTATAGTATATAAATTCATTCCACTTTGACTAAATTACTTTTTGGCGCTCTTTGCCGACACGCGTTTTTTGGCCGATAGTGCGTACAAACGCCCATTCGATAATGGGTTATCTTGTTTAAACTCGCTGCACTGAAGACAACCTCTCTCCTTTCCGAGTACTGTTTCGGTTGCTTCTCCGGCTGATTAATGTTTTGATGATCAACAATATTGGTAGACTCCCGCATGCGACTTCGTGCATAGTGCCCTCAACTAAAGCTGTCTTTAGAAAACCTGCATTTACGCGAACAAGCGCATGCCTCAGCTTGTGCGCCGGCGCGTGGGCTGCCTGTGCGTCGTATGGGGGCAAGGTATGAGACCGAGCCAGCTTATACAGTGCATATACGGTGTGGTAGTGTGGCTCTGATATGCGAATTTATTCACCCTGACAGAATTGGCTCAGGGAACTCCAGAAATTAAAAAAAACAATGAACTCCTTGAGCCGAATTTACACGCAAGGTAAAACATATTCGCAGTTGTTAAACTCCAAGGAGAAAAATTATTGTCTGTGATGTCAGCAATTTTTCACCCAACGCCAATACCTCTGGCGGTCGAAGCTTTAAACCTCTAGCCCTATTACCTTTGATTAAGTACAGCGGAAGAGTTCGAAATTATCATTCACGCTGTTTAGAATGCCGTAAGTGAAGTCACCCGCCGCGGTGGCTCAGTGGCTAAGGCGTTGCGCTGCTGAGCACGAGGTCGCGGGTTCGATTCCCGGCCGCGGCGGCCGCTTTTCTGATGGAGGCGAAAAGGAAAATCGCCCCTGTGTACGAGATTCGGCGCACGTTAAAGATCCCCAGGCGGTCAAAATTAATCCGGAGCCCTCCACTACGGCGCGTCTCATCGCCTGCGTTGCGTCGGCGCGTTAAACCCTACAATCAATCAATCAATCGTAAGTGAAGTCGGCGGTGCTGGCAGCAATGATACTCGTACCTGCACAATCAGCGTTCTTTCGCGACTAAGCCCGCAGAATTTCATCTATGCACTTGATGCGAAGGTCACAGACGCTATCGAGCAGCTGCAGGCCAATCGTGGCGTTACCATTCCCCCACTGGTAATGGCAACGCCTGTTTTATTTCAATGCGTCGACTTAGGAATAAAATACTGTTTTTTTAGCCGCGGGGACACGGGCAACCGTCTGTAGAGGACACCCCACTCCAAGTTATGTCCACAAATTTTGCCCACAAAAAAAAATCTACTACTTTATATATGAGTGTAATATAGTCTTATTATCTTCCATGAGTTCGGCGTCATGTATAAGCTTCCTAATAGCCATAACGATATTTGCTCCTAATATATGAATATAAAATTATTTTTTTCACATTCTTCGATTTAAGCTGACAACATTTATCATGACTGCATTTCACGGACTGCCCAGAAATGCTGCTTGAGCTCAATTCTGGCACGAGTACTTTAAGCACGCGCAAGAATATCTATTATTTTGGCCACAGAAATGTACTTTTACTCGTTATGCGTTACTGTTTTCATCAATATGTTTTGCAGGATGTTACGACATGGTGCAGGGCAATGTTGCATGCGAGCATTGTGTCTTTCAATGTAGCCACAAAAAGTACTCGCAAGCGAAATTATCATGTGCGGCACCGCAGGGCAGGCAGCCATGAATACCCAACACCACAGCGCATGATAAATCTGCTGGCTACTTACAAACCGAGATCATTATGTCCTGCTTCCCCGCTTGCATGCCTAGCCGTAATAAAAGCCCAGAGCAAACCCCTACTAAATAAGTGAAAAACATCTCATCAACAAAGCTTTACCAGTTTTTGGCCGGTTGAAGGAAAATATGGTATGGTGTGTTTCTTTTTGCGCAACCAGACGATCATATATATTCCTACTTGATACAAAATGAAAGGCATTATCTACAATTCGCCTCCCCACCGCAACCAACTTTCTGGTTATAGAAAGAAGGGATAAGAACGCCGCATTGTATTTTCCGTTATACACAGAAACCTCGTTATAACGTAATGAGATATAACGAAGTAAATGCACTTCCCCTTAAAATTTCCATTCGGAACCATGCATTTAAAACCTCGTTGTGAAGAAGTAAAATTGACCTGTCAATGGATATAACGAACTATAATCTTCTTTCCCCCCTCCCCCTTACAAACCCGACCACGATGCGTGAATTATTCTGCAGAGTTCGACAGTCGTTCGGCGTGGCTGTTTTAAAACTCCAGCGTCGACCTCATGGCCATGCGCAGCCATGCCACTCGCGACCGAGCGAGCCTTTTTCCTCACTCCGCCAGCGTGGCGGCGCGAGCGGGCGAGCGCGTCACGTGATGGCAGTGCAGCGCCGCAAGGTGGTTTCCCTCAACGCCGCTGCCGACGCCGTCACTACGGAGGAGCCAACGTTATAAGAATGGGAGGGAGCCGACTGACGTTGCTATTGTCGCAGATGTCACCGGACAAACCGACGCAAGCGACGCCAAGCAAAGAGGTTCTAAAAACTTTTCGCCAAAGGTGCCCTGGGCTTTCATGCAGACATGTTCGACGTTCCGAAGTCATAGCGGGCACTCGATGTGGTTGACCTTCTACGTCATTTCTTCGGCGCCAAAGACCACGGCGAAAACACCACCAATGAGCTAGACAACGCTGAAAAGGAAGTCTTTTACTTGCGATGCGCGAAACAAAGCAGCATCGCGGACGTTTGTCCGGCTATGTCTAACGGACAATAAAATAGGCAGTGTTCGCATTGAGGAGTCGAAATGTTTGTCTTCCATTCAATTTCCGTTGCATTCGCAGTCGCGTAGCAGTACAGTGGGCCACGAGGCGGTTTCATCCTTTGTGTGACTATAGTTGTGCACCCTACTGAGCATACATTGCGGTAAACTGTTATAATTAATATGAAAAAAAATGGATAAAACAAAATAATTACGGATCCCATTCCACTTCGCTATAACAAAGTTTAAGCGTAGCTTCTTTCTGGCCTGAGCACAAGGTCGCGGGTTTGATTCCCGGCCGGGCCGGCCGCTTTTCTGATGGAGGCGAGAAGCAAAATCGCCCCTGTGTACGAGATTTCGGCGCATGTTAAAGATCCCCAGGTGGTCAAAATTAATCCGGAGCCCTCCACTACGGCGCGTCTCATCGCCTGCGTTGCTTGGGCGCGTTAAACCTTACAATCAATCAATCAATCAATCAATCAATCAATCAATCAATCAATCAATCAATCAATCAATCAATCAATCAATCAATCAATCAATCAACCAATCAATCAATCAATCAATCAATCAATCAACCAATCAATCAATCAATCAACCAATCAAGTATTCAAGCTTTTTTCAGGCATATGCTTTTCTCCTGCTGCTTGCCTCATAAACAAGGTGCGAAGGCTGCCCTTCCTCGCTCGACAGCTGAATCTGGTGAACCCGCGGCAGACGTATTACTACAGTAACATCACGCAAAAAAATAGACTTCATTTATTGAAACGAGAAAAATAACTTACCATTATCCTCCTTCTCCTCTAAAGCCAATAAGCAGAATTTGATTCATGTTTGCAGTGCAGACATAATCTAATTCCTTTTGACTTTCGCAGTGATGCAAGAAGAGAAATAATTGTGTGCTTAGGGCAACACCAATAACACATGATATCTTAGTTGTAGTCCCAATGCAGGTACTGATGAGCAAAACAGTAGATGTCACGACAAGTCGTACAACTTTTTTTTCAAAAAATAGCTACTATGTGGCGCGTTTGTGTGCGAAAGAAAAAGGAATTTATAAGCCTAATAGAAGGATTTGGTGCTGGGCCGGTTGGTAGATACCTTAAATAGCGGCGGAACCCAGCCTTAAAGACGCGCACACAATGAGACAGCAGGACAACCCACACGCTTGGACTAGCAACAGCTTCATGAACGAAATTGCTAAAGAAAAACAAGGTCAGGGCATGGACCGTAAGAACACAAGTATAACAGCACGCCTCTGATGGATATCGGAAGTTTTTCAAATACTCGGCTTCTGCGCCTGATGGCGTTCGTGAGGGCACACTCACTCACTTTAGACCATAGAGCTTCATACTAATATACACTAGAGGGAAATGTGGCGCCACCGTCTAGGGAAGCCGCGCTTCGGTGAGCGTGCCGTCATGTACCGGGCAGGCACGTTCCACTTGTCCTTGGCATGGCTCACGAACAGGCTGAAAAGTTGGCTTTGGCTGTAAAAATGAAACAATATTACTGCAGAAAATTAATCGAATTTGTTCTGTTATTAAAAAATAAAAGGACCATAAAGATTGATTTGCCAGGGATTATTTAGAAGCTTCATGGAAGATGAACAGAAAAACAATGTCACCCCTTTTGGCTTCAAGACGAAAAAGAAGCCATGTGGCTAACCAAGCCAAGGAGGCGAGGAACGTCGCTAGCTGCAATGGCGCCGCCCACGGCGGCACGCGAATGCAGCGCCAGATTTCCCTCTAGTATATATTAGTATGAAACTCTATGCTTTAGACCGTGCTTTCGCACTGGATATGCTTCGATCAGCTTCCTGTCGGACTTCGTGGCTCCCCTACCAATAATCTCAGTTTTCTCTTAGAGGGCTTGCATCCACACCGCCGGCAATGGGCAGGCAAGTTTGCCCTCCGCCTAACGTGACCGAAGTTTCATGTTCTGTTAGAACATTCAGAGAGCGTTCATCTGCCCATATACACTTTATCGCAATTCAGCGATACGCCGTAGAGAACATTTGCAGTGCACGTCATAAAATTTGCGTCGTGGCGAACTGCGCACATGTTCTTTGCTTTCAGTTTTCAGTTTTGGGAGAAAGGCTTGCCAGCCTACATGGTGCCGAAGACTGCGTGTACCAGATGTCTGGTGGTCACTTTTTTTAATTATAGTGTGAAATCTTGTGAATGTACGTGATTATTCTCCACTTTCTTATGGTCCCCAAAATAACGTGCGTGTACACTGTCATCCCTAAAAGGAAACGAATTATTACCCGATCTCGTAGTTTACATAAACACCTCTCTGAAAACCTGGGAGCAGGCAATTTAAATAAGCGCTTTTTTTAAAGCGTGTTAGTGTGTGCTTTTGGTGCATACTGAGTTTAAACTACAGCACTTCAACGGGGGCGCTATTCGAGAAGGCGCGAGATAGCTCGGTCCCGACTTTCCAGCTGCTCGAGTGAACAAAGTAGTGATAGTACAGGATCCAGTAAACCTCAAGCGATACCGGCGCAATCGTGCGGAGCACGATTAGCATTATCAGCGCGCCCAGTTGAGGCCGCTCACGTTGAAAAACCACAGCTTATGCGAACATCCGCGTGCAGCGCCGTCTAAATCGAGTTGCAATATGCACTCCGTTATGAAAAGTAGATAGCCCAGCTATTCAGTTTAAAACTCCGGCCTGGCCCCAGCCTTCTTTTAAAGCTACGCCCTGTAAAGCGGCGAGGGGTGGCTCCGATTTTCTCGGTGTTCTGTTCATCCACTGAAATTTGTGCTACGTGGTTTGAGGGTGGCTCCATTGCAGCTCAGCGCAAGCCTAAAACAAGTAGCGAGGAGGTTCACTGTAGCAAAAGGAACGCACCCTTCTCCCTACTGTCAAAATGACCGGCTGTGTTTACGTGAGGACGGCCGGTGTATTAGGTGATATCAGCCCTATTTAGCGTGTCATGAGCGTGTTTCAACATTTTACGAGTGCGTTTTAGGCGTTGAAGGTGTGTCATCTGTCGTCGATTTTGTTTTTGCTGTGTATGAATACGGCTGCCGTGGAAAAATCTTGTCGTCTTGGCCGCTCCTATCGTCCGGAATAGAGCGAGCACTTCGTTCTGAACGAACCCCCTGTAACTGTGGCAGCATTTGACTGACGGTGTTCTGGGGACGTCATTCGTTCATTGTTTTCTGCTAAGCTTTGCTGACGGAGCATCTAATGCAAGTGACTTCATGGCTGCGACGCTACCCCATCGGTGATTACGCCATGGCAGCCATAGTTCATAGTTGGGTGGGGCTTCGGTCGCTACGCCGCGCCCACGAATGGGCTTGTGTGTGATTGACACGAGGACTCGAAAGAAACTCAGGAGAGATATTGCGCGGCCGAGTTGAACTCGTGACGCTCGTTTCGGCGGCTGCTGCGGCGTGGATCATGGTTCCCGGTCGCCGTAGCAGGCATATATCTATGCCGACAGAGTGTTTCCATTAGCGGAAGAGGAATTTCAAGCCCTCTTTCGTCTCTCGAAAGTGCTGTGCATTGGCTGTGCAGCCACCTGCCACCCGACCCCCTTTGCGACGGCTTTGAGGCGGCTTTCGCTTCATAACTGCCGAGGAGCTAGTGTTGCGTGCGCTGCGGTTTTACGCGACGGACACCTTCCACGGAAGCGTTGGAAGAAACCGCACCAGCGACCGCCCTGAGTCGACCGTCAGCCGGTGTTTGCGCTATGGGAATACTGCGGACAAGTTTTTCGCCTTTTTTTAAGTGGTTAGCTGGACATGGCTTCCGCAGGTTCTACCATGCGTTTATCTGTCTGCCACCAGAGCATAGGCTTCAGTCGGGACCGCTCGATGGATAGGTTTCCATTCAGTTATCGTCTGCTAGCAAAACTTTCCGATGTGGCGTTGCATGACCGTGCGCTTCATTAACCGTCAGCGCAGCAGACGGTTTTCTTGAGGCGTTTCGTGCACGGAGCAAGATGTTTCGTGTCACACCATTCTTGCGCAATCGTTACTCGCAGGATGGTATATAATTAACGGCGTGTGTCTATTATCGGAGGCGACCTTTTCGCATTTCAACGGGTTTTGTCCAGCGCCTTTGTCGTCTGGATGGAAGCGGATCATGAAAACGTTGTGAAGGGAAGATTGAGACCGAAAGAAACAGCGTGACCCCAGAAGGAAATTGAAGGTATACAGCCCATAAAACAAATACTGTGGAGAGCTTCATCGAACAAGCGCTGTGAAGAGCAAAGTGAAAGAAAGGAAACAAATTTGAAACGCTGTGGCTGCTGTTATTCCTTTCTTTGTAACACATGGCCAATTGGGTGACTTACCCGCAATTGAGAGCTTTGAGGAGCGACTGGGCTCCGTTTTGGAAATTCACAAAACTATGAATTAGAAAATTAAAGTTGTAGAAGAATGCGTGACACGTGAGCCTGATGGCACATGAGAATGACAGGTGCACACCAGCTGTGCAGAACCACCATTATAGGGAGGCTGTGCTGTGTGCCAGTCTTCTTGCTGAAGAGTTCACTGCACAATGAAAGACAAGAAACTCATGCAAACACGGTACAGCAGAAAAGAAGCCCGTCGAATGACAAACCTCGTGCCGAAAGACAAAAAAATAACAGCGAGGGAAAATGCGCAAGTGCAATGTATTAGTTAAGAATTACGGCAAGTACAATTCTCAGCTAATAAGTATCGCAAGTACGATGTATCAGTTGTTAATAAGAATCGCCAAGCTTTCGTATTCAAATCACGTAAGCAGACTGAAGTGGTTCTAGAAAATTTCGTATCTGAAAGCGGACGGAAGGTTTAGATAGCACCGAGCAGCAAGTGCTTTGAATTTGGCGCGTTTCCACCACTCGCTTTTGTTTTTAGCCATTCGGCCTTAGTCACGTGATTGCATTGTCTGCCACCGACGGCAGAAATGGGCAGAAACTGTTGCTTAGGACGCGAATTTCAAACAAAAAGCTCATAAAAACGCCTAAAACAAAAAATAAATAAACTTTGCTGTGAAATACAGCTTATTCAAATAAAACCGTGATAAACTAATGTAGTTGGATTTTCTTGCCCCCAGTAGCCACCGAGAGGACGAGAGACAGCAGTGAAAAACGCGCCACGCCATAGTCGTGCCTCCTTGGAACGCGCTGCTCTGGACCGGTTCCGTCACCCCAATAATCAGCAAATAGCATGAATGCGTTTTTAAAGCGCTTGTACACCGCCTCGAAATATTATCATTACGTTACGTGGCGTCGCTAGACCTAGTGTTTCCAGAGTTTCGCTCAATCTCGGGCCTTCTGGAATAGCAACCCCAAGAGGTGACAAGACTGTGGGGCACAGCCCCAGTCTTGTCATTTCTAATTGTCCCGTTTAAGCGCTGTTGTTAAATTTTTAGCCTAATCATAATCCATTCCTCTGTAATTGGATAAAAGCTTTGTCAAAGTGAAAGTCACATAAATTCATCTGACTCATTTTGATTGATGTATTAAATTTAAAAATATATATATATATATTTTTCGGGCTAAGGCATTCATTGTCATTTTATGACCTGTCCGCTTGGCACACCATAAAATTACGAAATAAAACGGACACAATAGTCGCAAGTGTGCCATAAACCTATCCGACAGCTTTGTGATGTAAAAAAATTTGCATGGTAAGTAAAGTTACAATTTCTTTGTCCGAGTTATTTCACGTTCGTTCTTGCGCGTAAAAGAACTCAGTATTACATGAATTTTGCCCTCGCTGGATTTTTCCCATGTGGAGGGATAGGACTATAACAAATGATATTATCATGATAAGCTAAAATTATAAACAATAAAAAAAATTAAAACCAGCTTGCACAAGGTTGCATGCCTGATGTCACAGGAGAGCTGTGGTAGCCCCAGTTAGCTAAGTTCGACGAGTGACAAATAAGTCACTGAGAACCGTTTACCCTGTGTACATACATGGTGTTCGTCACAAAAAGACGAAATCAACCACAAAGTACAGTATATAAGCGTTTATTTGTACATTGCTTCAGTCGACATCATATACTTCAGTGTTCATGTACTTCATTCTTCATATACTTGATCATCCGCCGCCGTGAACTCTTCTTCGAGCACTCCCATGCCGTTGAAGACCTGCAAATACTTCTTCTTGTCGTTCTTTTTTTGCTTCTTGTTTTTTCTACGCGGAATATAAAAGGAGGTTTAGTGAAAGAACGAGAGAATAAGGTAAGAAAACGAGAGAAAGACAGGAAAGTAGAAAAGCACGATATACGATCTGCAAAAAGCGCAGATACTCACGAAACTGGTAAGATGTCGAGTTTACAGGTATGCATTAGGTCCAGTTACGTGCAGAAAGTTTATCAGTGACTTGCAGCATCTATCGTCCTGCACCGAGTGGTTGTAGTAAGCCGGTTTATCCCCCCACAGACCCACCGTTCTGAATGCATCGTCTCGAGCTGTCCTCGTTCCCCCGCATGTTCACAAAATATTCTTGGAATCAGCTTCATCCGTCGTAGCCGGATTCTTGGGCAAGTTCTTGGGTGGTCCTGGAGTGCCCCCAAGTCCATGTGACTGAAGGTGTGAGAGCCACCCCAGCCCGATGCCGCCTGAGAGACCCTTCCTTCACCTGGGAAAGATTAGGGTGCGGGAAGCAGACACGGGACATTAGGGCACGTGTGCCCTTTCTCAGTACCAACTTCCACGCTGAAAGATAGGACCGCGGATCACAAGGAAGGGGGCTAGAGGAAACTTCAGGTGGGGAAGAAAAATGGGGAAGATGGTCCGCTTATTGTTTCAGTATATTCTGACCATGCCCCTGTACCCAATGTACACGGATGATTAGCTGTGATATTTTGTGGAGACTATGGATCTGCTTGTAGATCAGAGTTCTCTTTTTCACTTGCTTCAGATGCTTCACATCCCTGAGCGGGTCTGTATATATATGCAGCTCCGTTATGTTACGCAGTGCACTTGCCGCATTGATTGCGTCATGTACAGCCTGGAGATCCAGTAGCACCGCATCTGGAGTGTTTTTATTGTAAGAGCGCGAGCCTTTAGTTTCCGGGTGAGTGGAACTGACCAAAGCCGTTCGTACTTCGTCCGGCAGGAGAGCTGAGACTGTGTACAATAAGCAGTGACCTTCAGGGACTGTGGTATCTAAGGTTGGTGATGACTTGCCACGGCGACGAAGTTTCGTTGACTTATGGGTTGTCATTGTTATGTACCCCCACGGTGGAAGATCGTCCAAGGCTGAAGTCATGGGAGGTTCATTACAAAATTGTGAATGAAGCGCTGCGGCCATTGGGATATAAAAACGCTTGAACTTTCTTGCTTCTTCAGGCTGGTTTATAAGTTCCGTATACTATTGAGCTGGGCGTGTTCCTGTAATGTTTGAATCGGGGTAAGACGAGAAAGTGCCGTGATTGTGCGCATGGCCTCTTTGTTTATAGTCTCAAGTTACGCCCATTGTTGCACGGTAAGTCTATGAAACTGTGCCTGGTAGAGTTATGTGTGGCTGGGGAACAGCGCGTACGAGTCGTCGAGCTACCTCCATGTGGGCTCATCCACTACGTGTTGCAATCCGGCGGATCAAGCACAACGTTTTCGGAGAGCTCTTGCGTGCCTTTCGGAACCGATGAATACCAGCACCCGACTGGTGGATCAGAAGTCCATGCACCCACAGCTCTTCTTTGGCTGATATGGCAGCTGAATCAATTATAAGTGTAGAGTTAGCTATGGACGCTAACTTTCAACTTGCCTTGGGGCCACTTTTAAGCAGCAAGACTCCTAAGCTGACATTTCTAAACCAGGTGATTGCGCACAGGTATGAAAAACACCTAGGGCTTGCTGGAGATGACGCTTCCTACAAAGGTATCGGTTTGTGGACCCTACCTTGGCATCATCCGTATAGATCACAAATCTCACAAAAGAGATGTCTTGTAGCCTCCATGCCAAGGGTACCAATGTGATGTTGAAAAGTATAGGTGCTAGCACGGAACCTTGCGGAACTTCACTATTCGATGTGAACAGGACTGATAACGTCCCATCCACTCGTCCTAATAACGTACTTTAGCCTAAGAAGGAGTGTACCACTTTGGATACATGAAGTGGTATACCCAAGTACTCCATGTTTCTGAGTATTGTCCTGTGGCCTACATTGGCATAGGCCTTGGAACTTTCGCTGGCCACCACAGTCTGCCGAAGGTGATTGTGGAAGGAAACAGGCAAGAATCGTCCACCAGAATTCACATATCATGCACTGTACCCAGGTGCGGTCTGAGCCAAGATGAGCGGAATGGTATTTCCTGTTGTGCTGCAGCCACCAGGACAATCGAGTGCCCACTATTCGCTGAAATATCTTGCACATTGTAGGCCGTGGGTGCTTTTCCAGGTTTCCCCTGCACCACCACGGAGTGTTTGCACTCGAGTGGAATAACACTTTTCACCCGCACATCATTCCACGAATGAATTAGTGGCTCCAAAGCTTCCCCCTCCAAGTTCTAAAACACCTCTTACAGGATTTCATCATACCTTGTGCAAGAGCGCGATTTTCATTATTCAATCGCCGCGATGAGCTCGGCACCATACACGCTTCAGTTATACCAGAAACGTCAAGTACCTTACCACAAGCAGGGGTGGGTGCAGGTGGTTGGTGGTCCTTGTCCTTCTGGGCGACTGCATTCTCGCCTGGCAGCATGGCGCTCTTCCTGATGAGCCGCCTATTAGGGCGTCCGGATCTTATTTGGTCACTCCATTCGCCATGTGCGCGTCACAGAGTCGGCCAGAGTTCTGCCGCCGCAGCCGGGTCGGGTCAGATTTTATGAGCCCAGGTGGTTGCCCCCTAGCAACGCGGAGCGAGTGGCATCAGGAGTAGACGACAGTCGTTTTGATTGATTGATTGATTGATTGATTGATTGATTGATTGATTGGTTGGTTGATTGATTGATTGATTGATTGATTGATTGATTGATTGATTGATTGATTGATTGATTGATTGATTGATTGATTGATTGATTGATTGATTGATTGATTGATTGATTGTAGGGTATAACGCGCCGACGCAACGCAGGCGATGATGCGCTCCGTAGTGAAGAGCTCCGGATTCATTTTGACAGCCTGGGGATTTTTAACGTGCGCCGAAGTCTCCTACACCCGGCCGTTTCTGCTTTTTGCCCCCATCAGAAGAGCAGCGACCGCGGCCGGGAATCGAACACGCGTCCTCGTGCTCAGCAGCGCAACGCCTTAGCCACTGGGCCACCACGGCGGGTGACAGGCGTTTTGTCGGCGACGCTGTTCGCTGAATCGATTGTAACTATACGCTCTGTCTTCATTGAAATGCTTACGTTTCTAATCAATATTTTTATGTAGCGGGCGTATAAGCCCTCCTTACGCCCGATACCTGGCCACTCCGCCACGTGGGTGCGTTCCGCCAGTGCTGTCACTAGACTCCAGGCTTGTTGTTCTGTTCCAACCTCTACTTCCGAATTGTTTACCAATTCTCCCTTTTCATTATATGTTATTTATTTATCAACTACTTGTTTCTAATTTACAGTCTTGTGTAGCGGGCGGATTGGCCCTCCTCAGGCCAGATTCCTGGCCAATCTCCCACGCGGGTACACGTCACGTGGGTATACGTGGGTAGGTACATGAGACGCACGTTCACGTGCTCTCGGCATTTTCTTGGTGTGTTTTTGTTTATTGATGGCGCAACCAAAAGATTAAACAGCTCTACTTTTAGAAGCTATTCAAATACCTTTAGTGACACCTATGCATTACACCTCTTCGAAAGCTGAGTGATTAGGCCACAGTCATGGCGTTTTATATAACTATGTGCGACCCATTTATTATAGTGGAAGTACTGTTCATTTTGATAAAACTATCTACTCGTACTAAATGGGTTTGATTTCAGTGTGCCCCTAGCTGGACTGCATAACAGTTCTCATTCCGATGACAAGGTCGCGTCAATAAAAACCATTTTGGCCCATTTATTCCATCCTTACGACGCCGTATCTGGTGGAAATCTAGTAAAAAATGGAGACATGGCAAGTTATACGACAATTTTGTGGTGGCACCTAATTGGCCAAGCGTTCGGTTAAAATCCGTAGACTGCTCAACCATACCTGAGATGTGTATTAACCATGTCACACCGGTTATCAACATTGAATCAGGCGTTTCATGGTGTCATTATAACAAAATCCCAGTATCATGTCCATTTCTTGCCGCGCCACGGAAAAAAAAAACCTATAAAAACGCCTTTATTTTGTAAAGATTGTTCCAGACCTGGGTAGACACGCCTATTCTTGAGGTAAATGTCAGGCCGAGTTATACGACTGCCTATGGGGCATTTTATGAAGTGTGCGCGCCGTTCTGGTGAAAAACATTAATCACTATAACCTCACTCAGCCAACGAACAGGCCATCGAAATGACGTCCAAAAGGGTCATGGTTTGGGCCTGTTGGTGATGCATAATGGAAACTGAAAGCGCAAAATAGACACGGACAAAGAAAGGGGACAACAGGACGAGCGCTCGTCCTGTTGTCCCCTTTCTTTGTCCGTGTCTATTTTGCGCTTTCAGTTTCCATTATGCATCGAAATGAGTTTGCCTGATAACCGCGGCACCATGACTAGACCTATCCAAAGAACAACAAAAAATATAAAATATTTGTGAAATTACTTCAGTAAACTTGGATACTACATTCAATGACCCCTTCTGTTCAATAGCACCAATAAGCAGTTAAAATAACGGACCTTTAGCGTTTGCGACACCTAATACTCCCTAATATTTCTTTTGTGCCATCCGTATTTAAAAGTTACAGTGTTTCTGCTGCGTTCAGCAATACCAAATCGAAAGATGCTGTTGGTTATCAAATCAAGCCACTCAAATACGTATTTCAACGCAAAAAGTCACCGTAACACATAAAAACGGCATCCGGTACTAAATCTCTATAGCCGAATAACTATTGTACCAGTGTTTTGGAAGAGTAATAAAAATCACGTGTAAATATTAAATGTATTCTGTCGACCGCCACATGATCTAAGAAGCAGATTACGTAAAAGAATTTGTTGACGTGCCGTGCAGTTCACGCGAACAAATTAATGAGAAAATTTTGAAAACGAAAATAGTGCCGTGTTTATTTCGCCTTATTTCAGGAGGCCATTCTATCTGAGAAACCACCGAATTGGTGGTCTTAAACGGAAAAATTTTAGTTCCTGCAGTAATATTATCTCCCTAATATCTCCCCATTGGCAGTACGGTTCTCAGTTTGTGGATTTTAAGCGTAGTTGCTGCTTAACAAAACAAACTAAGATTTGAATTTGGAATAGTTGGTTCTTTATTATATGGCCAAAACATCGGTTAATCCAGGGCAGGGAAAAGAGTACACGGGCACGATCACTGAGTGTCTCTGTACTTCTTTCCCTATCCTCGTTTAAGTGCTGCTTTTGCCTTAACAAAACAACTCCATGCGCTTTGCAGGTCAGCATACGTAGCCCTTTCCTTTTTAAAGCAAAGCTTTTTACCACTACCAGCAGGGGTCCTGTCGTGACCGGCGGCGTCAACAGAAAACTCACGCGAACAAATAAAAGAAACTACTAGCACCGCCTGCAATCGAACCTGGACCGAATAGAGGAACGGAGGGAGAGTCCGTTTTCTTACCAACTGAGCTACGAGCGCACGCGTAGACGGGGGAGACAGATGGTGTACTCACCGAGCACAGCTCTGCGTTCTCGCTGACTACCACGGGACAGCTTCACGCGACCTTTCGCGCCGCTGTTGACTCCGCCCACGGCACGTGTAGCGGCCGTTTGCGCGTCCATGGAACAGTTGGACTCGCTAGCAACACCGATACGAAACAACCAACTACTATCCGTGTAACGTGTATTGACGTAATGTTCACGACGACTATAACTGCGGTGAAAACGCAAATTCTGAGTGTCTATTACACCGATCATAAAGATGTTCTGAACGTCGTGCTGAATAGAAATAACATAGAACGCATTACAGGTACATAACGTGTTATTAACGCAACTGGACCTTAATAACCCGTGGTGGCTGGTGTATAAAGCTCCGCTTCCCAACCACCTTCACAAGGTGCACTGGCCAACACTTTTACTCCGATGTATATTCAATAAATTGCGGACAGTGATTAATCTGTTGTATACACCATACTTGGCGATGACTCGAGCTTGCTCCTTTATCGGTTGTACCAAGTCCACTAAGCGTAGTAATAGAGCGTTATCCCTCGTAATAATTGCGCCCTCCGGAATAATTTGAGGAGCAATACAGGCGAAATCAGAGAAACAATTTTTGTCCCAGGCCCAAACACAGAAGTAGAAACAGTTGGCACTACACGACCAAAGACATACAACTTTCAGACCATATGTCCAAGGATAAGCGTGGTTATTTAAGTGAGAAAATTATCCGCTGCGAGTGACTGCATGCAACAATACTGCTTCTATTTTCAATTTCTGACGTGTTTTCTTCGGTATTATTATCTCCTTTCATCCTTAATGAATTACGAAATATAACTGAGGGAACATAACACGATCAAAGCCATAAAAAACCTACTCCTGATGAAAGAAACGAGTAATCCTAACAGTAAAAAATGCCTCCCCTGGATTGAACAAGTTGTCTGTTCCAGAATTTGAAAGTACAATCTTTAGTTACTTCTCCTGCTTAAGTTTCTCGGAATTTCAAATCTGAACGAATAATAAGGCTGACACAATTGCAAATTTGAAAAGCTACGAAAAACGGCCATTTCTTAGCACTTTCGCAGTCCTCTGTGGCAGGTCGACACATGCCACGCAAATCATTGAAAACAGACGCTTACGTTTTGCCTCACGTTGATACTCTGCATATTTTATCGTAAATATGGCTATCACTATCGTTCACTCTCTTTCAAAGAGCGGCGGAATGCTTTTTGGTGCTCTGTGCGCACTGATACTAAATATTTATTTATTTTTGTTTCTCGCCTTTTACCATTTTCTTCTTTGTTTTAGTAAATAGACTTCGTACGTTTCTGTATTACCATAAGATCATAAACATAAAATGCTATCTTTCTAATGCGTCGTTAAGAATAACAAACTTGCGCACGACTTAAGAATCTCTATACTGTTGGTATGCTTACATTCATGTTCCCTTCTTTACTTTGCCTCCATTTGTTATACTAGCCATGAATAATTGTCATTATATTACAAACGCTAGCTTTGTTGCTGGCATGTAAACATGCACCGTCAGTCTCCACTGTTTACATCCACTTTATTTCAGGGGGCGAAAATTTTGTCAAGCCTTCGTATAGCGATTTTTCCGTGGAAAATTATCTTTCAGGATTACCTAAATCCCAAATAAATTGAAATCCCTATAGAGTCTAAAGAACCCCTGTAAAAGTTATTTGTATAGGTTAACCATGTCGATACTTACAATGAGCATAAATGTTTCTCTTCGGCGTTTTATCTTGTATTTTATTTCGATCGCTAAAACATGGAGCCATGTGGTCTTTGCGAATCGAACGCGTACCCTATAGAGGCGAAAAATAATATAGGGCACGATCATTTGATTGATTGCGGGGTTTAACGCGCCGACGCAACGCAGGCGATGAGGCGCGCCGTAGTGGAGGGCTCCGGATTAATTTTGACCACCTCGGGATCTTTAACGTGCGCCGAAATCTCGTACACACGGGCGTTTTTGCTTTTCGCCTCCATTAGAAAAGCGGCCGCCGCGGCCGGGAATCGAACCCGCGACCTCGTGCTCAGCAGCGCAACGCCTTAGCCACTGAGCCACCGCGGCGGGTGTATAGGGCACGATGAACCTTTACGTTTGGGACAAGCCGGAATAATGCTTTTGACCCATCAGCAGCAAACTGTTGTCGTACGCGCGAGTAGCTAACATTAGCTGTTCTTTATTAAAAAAACACGTGTGGCCATTGTGCAAAACGGCAGGAGGTTGCTGGCGCTGGACCTATAAAAATGAGATACTTGGTACATGATTAAATTAATGAAATACCAAGCTATAAGGCCCACACCTCGGTGCATACAGTGCCAGACGTAAAATCAATGGCCAGAGCACCCCAGTTCTGCTGTCTTCGGTGGCGTTAGCAAAGCTGCAGACAAAGCTGCAGACAAAGCTGCAGACTAGGTTTTCGGGACAACTTTCTTCGTCTACTTGAAAACTTCTTACTTGACAGAACTCAGGTTATTCGGATTGGTAAATTTTCAAGTAATGCTTATTTTATTAAGTCAGGTATACCACAAGGGTCTATACTGAGTCCTCTGCTGTTTAACTTGTATGTTAACGACGTCGCCTATTCTGTATCGTCTTCAATATTTCAGTACGCCGATGACACGGTTCTTGTTTCTTATGCTTCTCGTCATTCTGACGCCATAAAGTCGCTTCAAGTTTCTGCAATGGAAACTATGAATTGGTTTACGGCCAATTCCATTGATGTTAATACCAAAAAAACTCAGCTGATTTGCTTTCACAATCCATTGAAAAAAGTTGACTTCACGCAATCTTTATTTTTACACTCAGCGGCCTGCTCTTCTTGTAGTTGTATTCCTGTAAAGTATGTGTCCACTGTAAAGTATTTAGGTTTGTATTTCGATAGCGACCTTTCTTGGAATTCCCACTTAGCTTATGTATGTAAAAAATTCGTGCTGTATCATCTTTGTTGTACAAATTAAGAACATTTATTCCATTTTCGCTGCGACAAGTTATTGTACATTCCCTTTGTTAAGTGTGCTTAGGTACGGTATTACAGTATATCGTCACTGTTCTTTACGTTGGATAGAGCGAGTCAATTCCATTTTGCGTTTTTTGCTGCGTACCATTGCATATGACTTGTGTATGGAGAAAGATGACAATGTATTCAAAACCTTGATGTTGCCCGATTTTACCTCGCTCCTAAATGAAACCGTTATCCTAAAACATTTTTGGATTAATACATTCAAAACGTGTTACACTCCTGCTCGGTCCCTGAGACCGAAGCAACGTTACGCAATTCCTCGTTGTTCCACAAGGTACGGGAAAAGAACACGCCGTTATTATGTGCCAGCTATATTTAACACTTTGTCATCTGACCTTTTTGCGCATGCTTCGAAATATAAACTGAAAAAGGCTTTAAGGCGCATGCGCTAGTGCTTTCCAAACATTTCGGGAATACTGCAAGGTTATCTGTTCTTGGTTGGTACTGCGTACTGTAACATATATAATTTTTTTTCGCTTGTCGCCTGCCAGGCAATGCCTGACAAGCCCGTTGCGGCTTAGGTAGGCCTGATTATGTACATGACTTCTGTTTGACTAATAAATATTATTATTATTATTATTATTATTAATATGACCCACATGCTCTCTTCTGCGACTAGGCTGTCGTCCCGCACCATCTTACCTGCCGTGCATACAATTCGCTCGAGAGGGATAATAACGCGATAGCGTTATTAGGCTCATTTTTCGATTTCGCCGTACCTGTTAGCCGTCCGCTATCAGCTGTGCTCCTCAGGCGTCCACGGAAATATGTCACCGCTGCCACCCGGAAGCTACGACTAGGCAACCAGATTCGAAGGCTCAGCCGAATTGTATTGTGGTGCAACGGCAACACAAATATGGAAGGGAGGACCGTGATACATCAGCGGATACGAATGAACTAACACGATTCCAGCAGGAGCCACGCCTGCGCGGTGAAGGTAGTTCTATGCCCATTAGGTAGTAGCATGCTCAGCAGACACGATTGCCAGCCGTGTCCGACACTTACGTCGTCACACTAAAGCGTGTTCGTACCAGAAGATCAAAAAATATAATTTTCCGGTGATTCATCCGCCAAAGATACACGTAGGATACGAGGCGCGCCGTAGTGAACGTCTCTGGTATAATTTTGACCACCTTACGAACTTCTAACGTGCGCTGAAATCTCGGTACAATCATGTTTTCCGGAAAATAGGCGCCGCGGCTCGGAATAAAACACGTGTCCTTGGGCTCAACAGCGCAACGCTGTAACCACTGAGCCATTTTTTTATGGCCGGTCTTCGACATAGCGCAAGTCGTTCAACACACCACATACAATTGGCACACACAAAAAGCTGCCAGTCGTGACTCCGACTTGGCTTTGTCATTGGTTCAATACCTAAGAGCAGTCAGTGTTTCAACTAAATCCAACCACTCAGGAGCTGGCTGCAGCGTTCTTTGCCCCTCAAAAAATTGTGCCACGCTTTCCCGCAGTAACTGCCGCGCCGGTCGAGCGTCCGCGTCGCCATGGAGCCAGGCCATGCGCGCACTCCAGATGCTATGGAGGCCCAAAAGCATCACTAAGTCGTAGCTAGGGGACCCCTTCTTCATTGTCCGTGCATAGATACCGGATACCATGTGAATTAAGTCGAAAGTCTTTGTGTAGTGTTCGTTGCATCACATCCCAAAAGTGTACCGCCATCCAACAGTGTATGAAAACGCGTTCTATGTTCTCTGGTTGTTTGCAAATTGTGCAGTCTGTACCCCATGGTGTCTCTATTCTCTTTTCTTTTAACCATGTTTTCACTGTTAGTGTCCCTGAATGAAGTTTGAAGAAAATACTCCCACCTCCCCTCGCGGGGACCCCTGTGTAGATGCGACGCATAGGGGGTTCACGTTGCAGCGTTGGACAGCGGAGGAACGGCGCTAGAACGATGGAGCGGAGCGGCCCAGGCACTGCGTTTTATAGCGCGCATAATGGTGAGGGGACGCGCCGGCGCCCCTTTTTTCCGATCCAATCCAAATCCAATCCAATCCAAACTAAGCCAATCCAGGCCAAGCCAAGCCAAGCCAATTCATTCGAATCCAATCCAATGCCCCTCGCGAGAGAGTGTTAACTATCGGAGATTAGAGGGGGTGAGCGGCGGAGAGCGCAGCTCCCGCGGCGAGGAGAATGGGGGAGGGGCAGACGCCGACAACAACGCCAACGATGCCGGATGCAGGGACAAGGCGAGTGAATGAGATGCAGTCGCATCTCAAGACTTCACCCCCGATGGCACAGGCATCCTTTCCACTCCCTTGAGTATGTCCTGCCTTGGTCCTGCACTGTACAGCGCTCTGTAGCGCGGAACAGGGAACAGACTATCAGACTATCACACACATCCTTGTACAATTTTTTCCTCGACACTGTACTCAAGTACTGCATAGAAAAACGAGTCGATAGAAACCTTACGACCATTACAACCACTTTAAAATAACCCTGAATCCGCCCCTGACTTTGCACACTTGACACAACCAATTCCTGTAACGCGTGAGACAGCCGCACTCGGCAGACTGTCCGCAAGAAGGGGTCGCTCGTATCTCGCAAAAAGAGAGGGAGAGAGAACAACATCTTTATTGGCCGGCTAAATTAGTCGCAGATACCAGCCTCCTGGAGGGGATGCAGCATCTATGACTGCTGGCGTTGGAGGGCCTCCACGCGAACTGGATGGCTACCCGTTGAGAGTCTAAGTCTTCCTTGCCCACCGCACAAGCAAGATGGGGTCGAAGCACGTCTGTTGGGTCCGGAGTCACAGTACATGTCCATAGCATGTGCGCCATAGTAGCGCGAATAGCACTGCACAGCACACACACATCACTCGGCTGTAGTTCGGGGTGGACGTGTTTCGCCCATACAGGGGTCCACGTCGCACGCACTTGCAATTGTCTTAACAGTACTGCCTATTTCCTAGAGAGGTTCGAGTGAGGCCCAGGGTATCGTCTCCGGGAGTCCCGGAAGCACTTCAGTACCTCCCCGTACGTAGTAATCCGTTTGAAATCTTCACCTTCGTCGTCGTGATCATCCGCTGGAGGAGGGGAGACCGAGCCAGCGTTGCGTCTAGTGAGCGCACTCGCCATCCGGTCCGCGTCCTCGTTGCGGTTCGTTTCGGGTCCCACTGTTCCCATGTGGGCTGGGAACCACTTGATGCACACCGTTGTCTGTGATGACCGTAGGGCCCCGCACACCCTCGCAACACTCGGGTGCACCTGGTTATCGGCGAAACGCAGGACGGCCGTCTGGGAGTCGCTGAGGACGGTGGTGCAGTTAGGGTTGGAGAGAGCCAGCGCGATGGCCAGCTCTTCCGCTTGTTCAGTGGATGATGCCACGATGCTGCCGGCCGTGTAGAGCTCACAGGTGGTGGCTGCGACGACGGCGGTGGCGTACGTGTTCTTGCGGTCCGGGTACCTGGCCACGTCCACGTAGAAGGCCCCGGTGTCGTTGGAGTGAGTGGTTGTAAGTGCCCGCGCTCGAGCGAGCCGTCTTTCGTGGTTCTCCCCAGGATTCATGTGGCGGGGAAGTGGGGCGACCTGCAGCTTGCGCAGTAGGTCCTGCGGAAGCGGCAGCCAGTCCCTGCCTTCGTGCAGCCTCGGTTGATATCCTATCCTTTGTAGTATTGCCCTGCCCGTTCGGGTCTGCATGAGACGTGTAAGCTGCGCGGTTTGCTGCGCCTCGTCTGTCTCGCCTAGTGTATTATACACGCCTAGCTCAAGGAGCCGTTCGTTATTAGTGTAGTTGTAAAGACCAAGTGCAGCTTTGTGTGCCTTGCGTATGAGCGCCTCCAGCTTTCTACGCTCGAGGTCGGTCCAGTCATGAAAGGCCGCGACATAGGCCAGGTGGCTGATGGCGAAAGGCTGTACGAGTTTGTGCTGGTTGTGATCTCTCATGCCAGCGTGTTTGGTTGAAATGTTCTTAATTAAGCTTATCACTCTGGAGACCTTGGAATCCAGTAGCTTAACGGTGTGGCCGTTGTAGCGTAGCTCTTCGATGTGGAGGCCCAGGACACGCAAGGTGCTGACTCTTGGGATGGTAGTACCGTCACCCGCATGGAGCTGTATGTCAGGTGCGCTATCGGATCGGAACTTGCGGCGTGGCAGTAGTAGGAGCAGTTCTGACTTGGCTGGGGAGCACTGGAGGCCCGTGCCTTGCAGTTGGTCTTCAACGACGTCGATGGCTTGCTGCAGGGACGCCTGAATCTCGCCGTCACTGCCACCCGTCATCCAGAGGGTGATATCATCGGCATAGATCGTGAGTTTGACTTTTGGGAGGGCGCGGAGGCGTTCGGCCACTCCAATCATGACTAGGTTGAACAGCGTCGGCGGGATCACGGCCCCCTGCGGTGTGCCTGTGCTCCCCAACGTCTTGGTCGGTAGCTCCAGATCCCCTGCCACGATTGTGGTGGTACGGGCTGTGAGGAAGCCATTGATGTAGTTGAATGTGCGTTCTCCCATGTTGAGGTGGGATACTTAAACATGGGAGAACGCATATTCAACTACATCAAGGCGTTCCTCAGAGCCCGTACCACCACCATCGTGGCAGGGGATCTGGAGCTACCGACCAAGACGTTGGGGAGCATAGGCATACCGCAGGGGGCCGTGAAAATCTGCTCACTAACTGGCGGACAAATAAATGGGTCAGTCCAAGACCGCTCTCCTTGACCCACCGAAACGGATTATCCCTGCTACACCTTTCCCAGGTGGACGACCATATAAACACCACGAATTCTCGGTGAATTCTTTGCACATTCTCACGTGAGCAATGTAACACTTGCATAACATACCACAGCTTGGCAACAAAAAATAAATTACATACGGTCGACCACTGAGCGATTACGCCGTGTTTTCTACGGGAACTTATGCCGGCACCAACATTGGGTGACCTAACTAAAACAGGGGAAAAAGGGTTACAGCCGTCTCTCAGAAATCAAGGAAGGCATATAATATAACCTGAAAAGAACTCAAATAAAGTCCACTCTATAGATTCTAATCACTTAGGTTTTCAAATACTTTGCAATACTCCTACGGTCGTCTCCGTTGCAAGCTCAGTGTGGCAAACGACAAATGGCGCCACATGGCTGAGTTAAAAATCACCCTGGAAATCAGGACGGTTGTCATCCAAGAGAACAGTCACGTAAAAATGCTTACCGTGGCTACAAGTGGTGGTTTCAAACTCACAACCGCAAACGTTTAACCAATTAACCGAACTTTAACCAATCTTTAGCCCACAAACAAAAAATTCAAGCATCTCCACTCCGTTGATAATGGTGAGGGTGCGGAGTACGGGCACTTGAAACGACATCCAAGTTACTCCCCGAGTAACATCCGATTTGCGCCCCGACCGTCATTCGATTCGTGCCGTGAGTTACACCTTGAATATTCCCCAAACGAAACTGCAACTCAGGGCCCAAATCGAATGATTGTCGTGGCGCAAATAAGATGTCGCTCGGGGCGCAACTTGGATGTCATTTCGAGTTCCCGTTACAGGCACCACTTCGTTACAGGCGAGAGAGTTAGCCGTTTGACTCTCGGGTACTAACTTACTGTCCTAGCGCAACGGGTAATACGACTGACACTAACTCTGTCTGGTCTACCAAACAGGCTCGAATCCTGCCGGTGCCTGTGTGATTGTTTGCGATTGTTAATGCTATGCGCACGGACACGGACGGACGTTGTGAGGTCCTAAGGTGCTCCGCACCTAAAACGCCAAATGAAGAGAAAAGCAAAAAAAAAGATAAGGTATAACACTCAGGCAGCCACGCTATTGAGCTGACTATTGGAAACCCTACGTTAACACAAATTTACCCACACCAAAGAAAGTGATTGGAACAGTCTCATCAGAACAGCATACTTGCAATTTTGACCGTGGGACAAACTAACAAGGGCTTAACCTACAGGGTAGCAGAATGGACATCCATAGACGGGTCTCGAAGAAGGAGAAAGCCATAAGGATAAAATAACAATATTCGGGGCAAAGAATGGAACAAGGAAGCGCAAGACAGCAGCGGGTGTAGATCAATGGGAGAGGCCTTCACCCCGCAGTCGTCCAAAATACAATGTTAGTGACTATGACGATGAATATGTCCTCAACTTGTCTCTTCCTAATGCTTTTCAAGAAATTGGAGCAACCACTTTTCAAATACCAAGAGAGCCGATGGAAAAACCACTTCTGGGAGGGGGGACATCATATAGAAGACATGCACCCTCACCCCCGTTTGAAAAGAAATTACTGCACGACATGATAGACGTGTAACCAATACAGCGACTTCGCGTTAAAACTCTCCTGCACCAAAACTGTCGACCCAATCGAAGATAGGCAGGACTAAGTTCATTCGGGTAAGGTTGCAAAATCATGAGGCCGCAGTATGCGCCCACTCCGGGACGAACGAAAGCACACGGCTTCACTTGTCGTACGGAGGCTGCAATTGTCGTTGTTGACAACTCTGGGTATCTTTGTGACTTCATGACCCTCTAACATACAGGAAGAAAGAAATGGAGGTTGGAGCCATCCTCTCAGCAATCCGAATAGCGGATGTATCAAATTGAAGCGTAAACTCGTTACAGACTCTCGAAGGACATTACTGTTTTCTGCAGGCAGAATACCTAACCACTCCGGTAAGATATTCCCATCGCCAATGCAAAAAGTTAACAACATCACCTGGGCACCCGGACCCAATGGTCTGGAAGAGAACGACGCACTGATGAAGAGGCGATGAACTTACATACTGTGCTCCTTGTAACCACGACTACCACACTGCCCTACTCGAAAAATGTTAAGAACGAATCCCTATCCTATGCCTGGGAACACAATCTTTCCCCCTTGCTGCAACGAGGTCGGAATGCCGAAGAATCCCAAATCTTGTGGACGAAAAACCAACACACGTATCTGCAAATCAATGTGCGTTAATGTGTCAGATAGAAACATCGTACTCTGCTAAAATCAGGGAAACCTCCATTCTGTTGCACGCATCCCAGCCATATCAAGGCTATGATCAGGGGAGAACCACTAGAGACATTCGAGGCAGCTTTGACCAGCTTCATCCCTTATGAGAGGGCAAGAGAAGGAGCTGCTGCATCTGGTGCTCTATAGTCTTCAGCTTCCACCCTTGAATTCCCTGTCATCTTTTTACCACGTATTCCGAAACCACAACTATTTCTTCGTGAGCAAAGAACTTCACTCTCTGGCTCTCTCACTCTCTCCCTCCCTATTCGCAAAAAGCAAAATTGTTCAGCCGGGGCTAGACATCACAGAAAAAACATTTTGAAACACTGACACGGATGCCTCCTCGCTCAAACTGACCAACACCTTGCATCGGCAAGCTTTCCCGCTCACCTTTTAATCAATAGAAGAAAAGAGAGCCTTTTTGTTTTCTGTCACACGGTGATTAAAAATCCTGGTTGGTAGTCTTTCTTCTTCGATTACTGTTAGTGCTCAAGAAGCATAGATCGGAAATGAAGCCACTGTGTTCGAAAACACTCCGTGGGAGTCAAAGTATCGCTATCGCGCCTTACATCTTTTGATACAAACGTAGATGTCTCTGCAACTTTTTTCTGACACTGGCTACGGGTGACTCGTATCATCTGCGTGAATTCGGCATCGGAGATTGTTATGTACGAACCGCCAAGAAAACGCGATTGTGCGGCGTTTTAAAGCAAAGGTTTCTACCTCTGCGAGCCAACGGTGTCGTCGCTGCGTGCGCCAGAAGAAACTGCCAACTCGGTTGGAGAGGGGGAGGGCGCTTTTTGGAGGCGACCACGGAAAAGGTGAACAGAAGCGCCTGCTCCGCTCGCTCCGACGGGCACTTAATTTCCCTTACTCACGGAGCGCAGGTTAGATGGCGCGGCCAAAGGGTGCTATTACCCAGCATTCCCAGCGCCCCGGCGCCTGCTTACCCCGCGGGCGCTTCGGCGAGACCACTACGTCGGCTTTGTCGTCTGCTTTAGCTACGGTTGTTTTGGGTCTGTTTTGTTTCAGCTTCGCGTCCCTTCGCGCTTCCTTCGCACGGCTTTATAAACTTATTCGACAGCACCTCCTGGGTAAGCCGGACCCGACTGAATTGAGTGGTTGTACGGCAAAAATAGGTTAAGGATTAATTTGATGGGCAATGGAGGTAAATACTGGCTGCTAGATACCTGGCCGCTAGAGAAACGCTACCTTTTGCGCGATGCTTGCCACAAATAGGACTCCGTTTTCTAAATTGGTAAAGATCAATTCGGTTGTGTTTTAACGGGTATTACAAAAGGTGAACGGAGCAACTGGCTCCCTTGAAGAAAGATTATAAAACTTCCCTCAGCTTTCTCTCAATTCTCAAACTTACTAAAATAAATAGTTTAAATCGGTATAAATGGTAATCACTAAGCTCACGTGCCAGATCGTTTCCCTGTCTGCGCTTGTGTCGCGCAGTGGTGTACCCCGAGCTAGCAGAATCAGGATGGCTAGGTTCCGCTGCCTCACTCTTCGAAAGTTGCTCCTCTCCGTTTTCTTTTGCCGACGTATGGCTGACGCTGCTGCCTTCGGGTTGCCGCCCCCGCGAATCCCATGTAACGGCTGGCAGAATCTCTGGTTTCACTTTTTGTAGAGCCACGGATGTGACTTCAAGTGACGTCATTTATGCAATTGTTGTGGGTGTCGTTTACAGCTTTGCTTTCCGTCCACCTTCACAGCGCGTATTAGAGCCAATTTTTTTAAATAAGCTCTTGGAAGCTACCGGTTTTGCTTCTCTGTAGTTAAATGCTTCCCGGGGCGTGAAATGATATCTACGACTCGGGTAAATACTGGCTGGACAAATGCTAATAAATAACGCCCCACCACCACAGTCACGCGATTCTCCCCTTATAACTATGTTCAGCGAAGCAATGAGGAGTTATGGGCCATTGATCAACTGTTCTTGCTTCGTAACCTACGAAAATTTGGCACAATTTTCTGAGTTGGCAAATCGATAAATAAAGCCATGTTTTTACTTTACGCGCAGTATTTACCTCCATTTGTTCGCCAACCTCAACTGACAAAAAATTTACACCATCTTCCCGCGAGAGGAACCATGGGGTAGATGCAACACATCGGGGGTCGCCGTTGCGTTTCCGTTATGTTAGCGATGTCAGCGTGTGGATTGCTCTTGTTGTGTATCCTATTTACGCAGCATGTTCACCCCCGATACGTCGCATCTACCCCATGGTTCCCCTCGCGGGAAGATGGTCTAAATTTTTAACCGAGCGAAAGCTGCGCGCTAACGCACAGCCGGCACGGCGATGGGAGCGAGCGCAGCCGAGCGCAAGCGCGCGCTGACCGCGCTGACGCACAGATGGCGCTGCGGTGAGAGCGGCGGAGCGCGCAGCTGCCGCGGCGAGGAGAATGGGGGAGGGATGCGGACTACACCGCGACAACGACGCGGGACAAGGCGAGTTAAAGAGATGCGTTGCATCTAAAAGAACCTAACAACTAGTTCAAAACTTTGTGATTTGCTTTGAGTTTCTGCTTTTCGGTTGAAAGTGTCTCGGATGTTGTTCGTTGCGATGTTGCTTGAATCGGCTGCCAGATTACTTTTTGGCTGTCCCTAAAAGAAAGCTGGCCGGTTTGTGTAACGCTAAACGATCGCACAAAAACAATGTCCCGACTTTGAAGAACACTGAAAATTGGAGGAAAAATTGTTGAACGAGTTAAGTAGTTTTCCAATGCTTGGAGAGATTTTATCTATGGCTTAACTGTTTTGTGGCCACCGAGTCTTAGGACTGTACGTGCGCATTTACTGCGTTCAAGATGCATTGAAGACGTCGGAAAAAAAGCTGAAAGGGTGTTACAAATTTCTTAAAAAGGGGAAATAGCAACCGACAAAGCATTCATTGTTTGGAACAGAAGTGAGATAAAAGCATGGTATGTCGGCATACTTATCAATTTATGCAGTATTTTATTAATTTAAACCTGCCACCATGTTTTACGAGAGAATAGTGCAATGGCACAGTATGAATTGTAATTTCCTCGGGCCTTTATGCAGCAAATAAATGAAAGGAAGCAACTTAAGCACTACATTGAAGCGTACAAACATATTCTCGGTATAAACAAAAAGTTAATCAAGAAAGTATGTTATGCACTCACGACATAAATGAAGCAATTTCAGGAAACACCCAAAGAATTATACGACTAACATCAAAGGCAACTTATCTTATAAAATTTAGGAAATGAGTCGGTTCAAATCGAACGCCAAACGAGAATAAAAGGAAAAAACTGGCGAAACTTGTACTAAGTCACGGAAGGCTTGATCAATAGCGAAGCTCCAGGATTTCTTTTTACGTGAGCACTGAAGGACATATCACGGCGCATTTTTGCACGTTTTAAATAGCCCATTTACATCTTCCGTCGTCGCTTTGCACTGTGGTAGCAGTAGTCATTGTCATATGCACCGAAATGGTCGCGTTACTCCTACCAAGCATTATATAAGCGGTAGCGCTTGCCGACCACTTGGGCGCAGCTGCGGTTCACACGTGCATGACGCATGCGAGGCGTTTTAGGTGTGGCGTCGATGTTCCTTGGAGCAGGTGTTGCGCCAGCTTTGTCGTTTTTGGTTGGTAGAAAATGTGATCCGCTCCTCGAGGTTTTTGCCAGTTTTCTTGCGCTTTGCTTTTTTTTTGCTTTTTTTGGTAAAGCTATTGCGGGAGACGGGAACGCTACGCGGTCGCCGCGACCCATGCCCTCAAGAGCGCTCGGCCATAGCCTCCTATATAACCTACTGTGCCTGCTCTATCGCCCCGAAACCCATTGCAGCAGCCCGCTGACTATTGGGGCGCCAAGTTCCCAGGTTTTTCGATAGCCATGTCGATGCGAACAACTGTTTCATGCGGAGGTGAACTGAAACGCACCTCGGCGTCGTCTGCTACACGAAGGCGTCTTCCAGCTACAAAAGTCCGCAAAAGGTTAGCTTGAACTTCATGAGCCAGTTTTAAAGACCAAAGCTTTATGGGTGGCTTCGCAGAACTACTAAACTGCGTTCAGTGTACTGTTTCCGCCTGCACGCTCGCCCTTTTGGGTTCGCTATGGCAGTTTCCCAACAAAATGCATATATGACCTAATGGTTGTCACTGCGATAAGAGCCAGTTAACTTTTATCCCGCTGATAAGTGAAAAGTTGATAAGTGAAAAATAATGATTCTAGTTTCAATGTTTAGTGATAATTGATTCATGATAATTAAATTTTGTTTCAAGAAGTCCTAACAGTGGAGCTTCCCCTTTTTTATTTACGAGCCCATTAGGTCTTGTTCTGCGGCTAATATTTTTTAGGGTCCCCGAAAAGGTACGCGCCCACCCTCCTCCATCCCTTCCCTATTTCTCCGTCGCTGCTGCTCCAGAAAATGTTGTCATTGCGCATGTAGTAGATATATTGACGACGCGGTAATCGGCAATGCCTGGCTGCTGCACAAAGAATGAAGACTTCAAGCTTTAGTTCAAGGCGATGCTCAGTATTTGAGAGCCCCTATATACGCTTAGGATAAACATTCAGCATGCACTTAGCTTGTTTCTCTCGCTACTTCTCCTCGGTACATTCATTCTTCCCTCACCAATCACATACCGAATAACCGATCACTTCCCAGTGCACAAACCCACTACTAAACTCACCCGTAACATTTCTGGCTGAATCGAGGGAAACGCACAAAAAATTTTTTTGCGTTAAATTATTCACAAATGAACAAGGTAGCCCGAGAAAGACCATCTCTTTTATAATTACTCTGTTAAGTTCTAGCGTAACCCTAGCTAGATGGTTTTATTTCTGGCCTGGTGAATTTCAATGCCTTTTCTGTTCAAACAGGAGTTGTCCGCCAGTGCTAGAGCCAGTCACCTTTATACAACCCGTATATTTTGTTTGCAAAGGGCCTTGACAACTTTTTTTTTAAACCACTCATTGTTGCCAGGTGTGTACACAAATGTTGAATGTGCACTCGCCAACACAGGACAACCTGGGATTAGGGCGCCACCAGAGAGAACGGCGGAATTTCTGGCACTGGGGGCCCTATTCTCGACTGCACAAATTGCCGTCAATTCGCCCATGTTTTTTTGCGTAAGCACGACGTAAGCAATCAGTGACGTGCTGCACCTATAGCTATGACGACATACAGTGTAATTTGACGAGTCACTCATAAAGATTGCTACCAAGGTATCAAATATTGTGCACGAAAGATATAAAAACACTTGGCATGTACTATAAAATTTACGACGGTAGCTGAGGCTGACAACAAAAACACATTTCTGGAGGCCAAATTTGGCGTCAACACCACAAGGCGATCGAATAACGTTGATCCAAAAGCGAGCGAAAGGCGGATGTCGAGCTTAAGAACATCACACAATTTTTTTACCGTATCTGTTTATTTCTTTCAATCGCTGTTAGTAACATAGCTGGGCTCTCTGCTTCAATGCAAGCTTTGTTGCGTTATCACCTTCCCTGCCGCCACTGCCGCCACGCCATCGTCTGCTGCTATGTTACAATTTTATGGCGTGATCACAGAAAAAGACGGCCGCGACCATCGCTTCTATGACACATAAGAGCAGCGAAGCGCTACGCCTGATAACCGCGGAGCGCACCGATATCGACGATTCACTCATTCGTCAAGCTCGACTTCAATCAGCGCTGTAATGAACCAAATAGTCACTTTTCTTTGTTATTTTTCTCATGAGTTCGATCATGTGACCCAACAGCTTACTAGGACGAGTAAGGACAAATGCCATGCATTGGGTTCTCTTTGTCATGGAGAGGCTTGTTCTGCCCTCTTATGTTGCAGTTACGCCAAACAGATAATTTTTATTTTATTGCCAAACATAAAAGCAAAATACTGCACGTTATTTGTATACTCCATGATAGCTGACTTGGAAGCAGTTGAAACTATAATTTGTTTCGGTAGGAAACATGCTTTAAACAGCGCGCATGCGAAACTGCGCCTGTTGCAAATTGCCTCACTTTTCGCGGCGCCGTAAGCCGGAGGAACTTTTTTGCCCTATTTTGCTTGTATTTTGCGACAAAAACAGCCGCCATTTTCACGCTGTTACGTAGCATTACGTCACTTTTACGCAGGCTGAAGTTGCCAATGCAAGACGTAATCGTTCCCGCCGACTATTTAAAATAGTAGGCGGGAACCCCTGCGCATTCCCGGTGTTTGCAGATTATATTTAAGGCATAGCAGGACTATTGTCATTAAAGAGCAGTTCTGGCCCAAGAAACCGAGCTCACACGTAAGCCTAGGCAGAACCTAGCATGTGCCACCAGAGAAGCGGCGCGCAAGCGACAAGTCCGCCTAGCCTCAAGAAGCATTTGATATCCTCCCCAATCAGCATTTGTAGTGGCTTACATCAGCTTCCCTGGACATACACTTTCGCCGCCCAGGTTGGCGCCCATTTGCTTTACCGAACGCGTAGAACTAAACACAGCGAAGCATCATAACACTCAACAAAATTTGCGCATTAACGATGCAGTTATTAGAGAAAATACAAAAACGAGCAGTTAACTCACGAACACCCAGAGATGTAGAAAATATATAGCGCGCTGTTTTCAGGTCGTTAAACCTTGTAAAGGAGGTGTCCACGTTTTCAATTTTTGTGTTGCGCTTTAAAACTGGGCAGCACAACCTGGGCCCGACATTTAATTAAAGAGACTAGACAGGGAGATTTCTTCAAGGTTCGTAATCACCTCCTTGTTGCTTTTCCTTGTTATGGCCATTTTTGGTGTGTTGACCAAATTGCGAGGATACGTGTGACGTAGTTCTACGAAAAGGAATAAGTGCCACATCCCAAGAGACATTACGCGGCGTTAATAATAAACTGCTGCCGAGTTTATTGTCATTCGATCATTTGGCCGTTCGCGAGCAGGCAGTGATAAGGAGACCTAAATGGGAAAAGAAACTGATGGGTTGGCTTTTGAATCGATTCCTTGAGACGTTCTAACAAAGGGGTGGCTACTCGCCTTGCGGCACTGTGCAGTGCTAGCCGTCTATTTTGACAAAACAATTTGAAATATCCGGACAGGGCACAAGCAAAGTACTTACCGGAAGGGCATATAAAAAAAATTACTCCCACCTCCCCTCGCGGGAACCCTGGTGTGATGCGACGCTGAAGGGGGTTCCATTGTGCGTTTCCGTTTGGTCGATTACTCGAATTGCGTGAGCAATCGTCGGGTAATGCGAGAGAGAGAGAGAGAGAGAGCAAGCGTTGCGCGGACGACCGTAGACTGAGAGACCGGCTGGAGCGCGGCACTCCGGCAGCGCGCGCGCTCGGGCGCGCACGCCCGAAGGAGAGGAGACCGCGGAGAGAGAGGGCGCTGCACATGCGCACAGCGCGCGTGCGCCGCGCTTGCGCCGCGCGCAGTTGTTGGGAGAGAGTGCTCACTATCGGCGCTATAGGAGAGAGCAGAGGAGGCGAGCGGAGGAGAGAAGCAGCTGTGCGGACGCGGACGACAACGACGCAGGAAGGACAGGGCCGCCGGCAAGAGATGCTCCTCTCAGCGTCGCATCTAAAATGTAGCACGTCCGACTGTATAGCGATGCCATAAAGGCACATTGCGTTCTGATGAAGAGCATTTAAAATATTTGGTATTTTAAATGTCACCTAAGAACAATTAGTTTGAATGTAAAATTATTTCACTATTTAATAATTATTTCTTGTAAAGGGTCAACCGAAACATTGTCACTCAAGTGCTACGAGACATGATAGTCTACAATAGCAAGGCAATATTTCGCTATATGAACCTCTGCAATAGATGTTCCAAAAGTGTCTCAAAGGGAGTAGAGTTGGAGATTCTCCTGGAGAAATAAGAAGGGCAAGCTTCTAACGATGCATGTTGGAATTAAAAATGCCTCGCAGCGTGTTTCCAAACGCTTCGCTGCACAGAGCACCCAGGTTACCTGTGTGATGTCACTGCGCGCGCTATTCGTTTGAGCGCCTGCTACAACAAGCCAACTGTTCCGGCTCTGTAGCCTCAATGTAGAGTACTGAGTACTGACGCTGTCGGATTAGGTTCGATCCCCAGCAGGTCTATCTTTTTTTCATTGCTTAATTTTATTTTCTAAATTTCAGTTTTTTTAGGAGCGTTGTCATTGATGGCGGCCAAGGCAGCAACCTGCCTCGGAAACTATGCTAGGATTTTGTCTAGAACCCCACGAATCCTGCGCGGAAAGTGCACATACTCTCTTTTGGTGGCCCGTTTACTTCCTGGCATGCCCAATTCTTCTGCTAGTGTCGCTAGGTGGGATACAGAGTAGCTTATCTCTACATTGGGCACCTTTATTGAAAGTGGCCCCGGCTGGAGCTGTTGGAGACCTCGTTGAATTTTAGAACTTTTACGATAATCCCAAAAAACGTCCCACTAATGCTCCCGGAGGCCAACTTAGGCTTTCCGATCTCATGCACGAGACAAATTGCGAATCACAGCTGAACTTGCTGTGGGCCGAAAGCAAACGTCTGCGAGGTAACGCTGGCTTAAAATGACGTGTTATGTTTTGTCAAAATGCTGTTACCTTTTACCTCTCGCTCTGCCGTACTCCTGTGCATCTTGTTATGAGGTTGTTTGTATTGGGGTGCCGCGTTTGAGCAGTCAAATTTTCAATAGTTCAGAGTTCAAAGCTCCGATGATACGCGTGGGCTATGAGGCGCGCCGCAATAGAGGGCTCCAGATTATTGTGACCACCGATCTTTAGCATGCGCCGAAGCGTCGACAGACGGCCGTTTTAGATGCGGAGCGCCTCTTGCTCGGGGGTATGTCCCGCGGCGTCAGCGTCCGCACTCACACTAGGCATGCGGAACTCTCCTCCTTCCCGCTCTCCAACAGCTGCGCGTTACTCTCTGCACTTCTCTCCTACCACCTGCTTGCGCTTCTCCTGCGTTCTCGCTTGTGCTCTCGCGGCGCATGCGCTACTCTCCTTCTCTAGTCTCCTCTCCATCAAGTGTGAATATAAAGCGGGTAGAGCGCTGCGCGCGTTCAGTAAAGCGCTTGCTTCGGTTGACTCTGTTGATGCTTCCTATTAAGTGTGATGGAAGCGACAGTCCCGTCAGTGAGTGGGCTGGCGCAAGCACGCGTCAGCATCAGCCCAAACACTAATAATAACGCAAACGCTTGAAGCGAGCGGCGGACCCTGAACTTCGTCAGCGCGAAGCAGCTTCGAAGCGTCAACGTCGAGCACCGGATCCTGAGCTTCGGCAACGTCAAGCAGCGTCGGTTCGAGAACGTCGA
The DNA here is from genome assembly GCF_048455015.1 of Haemaphysalis longicornis. Classification (NCBI taxonomy): domain Eukaryota; kingdom Metazoa; phylum Arthropoda; class Arachnida; order Ixodida; family Ixodidae; genus Haemaphysalis; species Haemaphysalis longicornis. The sequence continues at coordinate 76,693,437 of NW_027526203.1, forward strand.
GCGGCGGTACCGGAACTTCGACAATTTCCCACAAACCCAACTACTAAAACAACGGAACGCAACGGGACCCCCCCCCATGCTCCGCATCCTACTCAGGGTTCCTCTCGGGAAGATGGGGTAATTTTTTTCCTTTTCGCCTCCACCTTAAAAGCGGGCGCTGCTGCCGGGATTGCAACCGTGCCTATGGGAACAGTAGCACAACGCCTTAGCTAATCAGCGACTACTACACATAGTTGGCAAGTGAACTTTGCGTCCAACTTGACACCTCCGGACGGCAATTGTGCGACGCCGTCATCTTGACTTTGCCCTCTTTTTGACCCGGAATGTGTTAGCTTGTCACTGCAAGTTTCGCAGAGCCATGTCAAAGTCCGAAAGATACAACCCATGCACCACGTTCAATCTCTAGGTCGACACACGTTGCAAGTGTATTGCAAAGAAAGCACTCCGCTGACCGGGTCCCCCTGAGTGAACTGGTTTACAAGAACTTGGAATTAGAGGCGTGTTTATATAGATTCGCGCGCGCATCACGAATTTCACTTTTACATTTATCACGACTGAATCCAGATATTGTTGATTTGGGAAATCGCGCGCTTTCCGTCGGAGAAGGCACCTTGCTTCTGGAGGCCTCTGGTTGGTGGACCCCATTATGATATGAATGATGGGCGCTCTCTGGGCGAGTAGACTGTTTTAGGAATTGGAAACAATCGGTCGGCAATGAAGCTTGCCTTTTGCCACAATTTAGATCACAAAATATAGTTTGGAGGTGACCGCCATATCATTTGCTATCCTTACGTCCTTTGTTTAAGTATATCGGAGCTCCAATTTTATGTACCTTAGAAGCGACAACTGCAAAACAATGGCTGTCGGTGGCGTCGGCTGACCGGTTTCGTCACAACACGCCTAAGCTAGGAAAACAGCATAGGGTCTTTATATTGTTTATGATAATGTAAATACTGTGGCGCCTGCTAGCTAATATTTAAGTAACCGTTGATGCCAAAGACGCAACTGCGTTTTGTAAAGGATGTAATAGGAAAAAGGGGTCACACGCAAGAAAGTATCGCGTTCACGAGCTACAGACGATCAGTGTGTTGAGGACCACTTATGTTCCTGGGACACGAAGAAATGAATGAGCGGGCTCTGCCCCTCTTACTTGGTTCTTTGGGATCTAGCTTACGTCCCCACCCCCCGCTCCTTTTCTTCCTTTTTTGGAAGCGAGCCACGGTCATTTTTCAGTCGCAGTTGTGCGATCCATGGCGGCCACCAGTGGACGCCTCCATACGTAAACTCCACACCGTTCTCCGCTTTATTCCGGCGCGCGTTTTGCTTGCGTATTGATCAGTCTGCTTTCACAACACAAACCCTTCTCGTTACAATAGAGAAGCCTGACATTGCAGTATTTGTCGGCAATCTTCTCGTGTTGGTGATAATAAATCCTTGGCCCGGTTCACTGTAGCTAGACAGGAGCAATTACCGCAAGGCGGAAAAATACGGCGTGGGCATTCTTCTCTCCTACGTTTTGTTGCCGTCACGATTTCTGGGGCATTTGGCTATGCAGAGTTTACTCTCAACGGGTCTTGTTGCAATACAGATGAGCTTTAACCGCTCCCACCCCATGCAAGGTTACACAAGGGCATAACATAAATAACCCCTATACACAGCGCACATGGGGCAAAAGAAGGAATCTGGCGAAATTGCGTAATTTTGCTCTAGTGGGTATTGCGGTTGTTTGGTATTTTGGTGCGGTATTTTCCAATTTCGGCCAACTACCGTCCTCTCGCGGCATGTCGTACTTGAAAAATATGTAATGTTGTAATATTAGTTCGTTTACTTTGTGAGAATACTTACCTATTAGATGGAAGAGAGTTTATATTTTGACTGGAATTTGGTTCTAGTTTAAGTAACAAATACGATAGTAATAGTTGGGCCGCAAAGAAAACTGATAAATTTGTCGCCTTGCGTACAGTTATATATTTTTTGAATACACGTGATTTTTTTATTTGGACCACTGAAGAATGTCCGTGATGGAGGTATAGAAGTATTCTCTACCATTCATATTTTGCAAGTCAGATATAAACATCGATGCCGCACGGTATAAAAAATACTCTCGAGCGTCTTATAAGGGCAGTACAGTAGCATATTAGCAGGCAGTAAGTACGGCCACATCTAGACTTGCCGCAGGAAGCTATAAACCAACCCGGCATCGTAAGATTCCCCCTTAAACCAAGTCAAGGGATATTTTGGTTGGCGTTCACGCATGCTCCTGGAGCATGAGGTAAAATAGAGCTTTCCGGAAGAAACAGCAGCTCTAGTAATAACAACTCCAGTATTATTATGGGGGATATCAATATAGACATGAGTTCAGCGGATAAGTGGTCTCTGCAAATAAAAAACGTACTGGCATTCCATGCTTTCACAAATCTCGTAGACCTACCGACTGGGTTATCGTCTCGTAGTGCTACCCTGCTAGATATCTGTTTTTATAATATCAAATCGATGAGATTCAGGCTGGCGTGCTTTCCGCTGATCTTAGTGATCATTTACCAGTGTTTTGCTTTGCCAACACGAAGGTTACTGTAAGCGGCAATACTTGTGACAGAAATTACCGGCGTAGAATAACTAGTTCGGGACTGGAGCAGTTTAGAGACCTTGTCAGAGTTTTCGATTGGAAGGAAGTTTTCACTCAAAACGACTGAAACAAAGCTTATGGCCTATTTGTCAGGTACATACTGGCGTGCTGCGACTTAGCGTTTCAACCAGAAGCACAACAAAGAAATTCCCCCCCGCACGGGGCACCTTGAGTATTCATGGTGACGGTACTGGCGATACCGCGGACCCCGAGCCCCCCAACATAAGCTGTGACCTACCGTGGTGATGTGTTTTAAAGGTGAAGGGTAGAAACCTCAAACGGTGGCCGTCGGAGCCCAGGTCAAGCTCCGGCGGATGGGCTCCCTGTCTGTTCACCAGGCAGGGAGCTCCGGGACCTCTTTGACCATCAGGGTAAAGTCTAAGAAGAAAGTACCCCCGTCCCCTGCTTCTATACTATGATATATGGCATTTTCTAAACCCCCCCCCCCTCAGACGTGATCGGCCCCCCGAAAAGGGGCCGCACCGAAGTTTCATTCCCACCTCTGTCAACAACTGTCTTTTCAACAAACGTGAATAACTATTCTCGTTTTCTTGTGATCGAGTCAGCTGACCCAACGAGGCCCGTCGCTTCACTGTCGGTATTCCATGTCTCGAAATTTCTGCAAAGCACATTAGGTGAAAAGTATGAAGCCAAAAAGCTCAGGACAGGAGAAATCCTTGTCGAACTCAACAATGAAAAACAATCCCACACACTTCTTGCCCAAACTCGCATCCATGATCTGGACATCAAGATCACGCCCCACCGGAGCCTTAACAGCTCCCAGGGTGTGATTTCAGAGTCGGATCTCCTTACAGAAACAGATTCCGACCTTCTTGAAGGCTTAAAGAACCAGGGCGTCACAGCTGTGCGCCGCATCATGATGCGCAGGGACGATAAGATAATCCCCACCAAATACATTATCCTGACCTTCGACCGATCGACACTTCCGCAATATATATATGCAGGCTACATCCGATGCTCCATTCGCCCGTACATACAGAACCCGCGCCGCTGCTTTAAGTGCCAGCGGTTCGGGCACAGCACAACCTCTTGCCGCGGCAAAACCACCTGTGCGAAATGTGCAGCGCAAAACCACTCCACTGACAATTGCAATTCTGACAACCTCACATGTGCAAACTGCAGGGGCCCTCATGCGGCCTACTCCACAAAGTGCGAGAAATTCCAAGTGGAAAAGAAAATAATCAATCTAAAAGTGACAGAAAACATCACCTTCCCAGAGGCGCGGAAGAGGTTCGCCTCTTTCACCCTGGGGAGGTACGCCGACGCGGCTTGCCGGGGGGCGGAGCGGCGTCTGGTTTCGGCGGGGATCCAGTACCGCGAGTCGGATTTGGTCCCGCCACCGCCCCCCCCCAGGGTTGCCCCAGTCATCCCAACGAGCCTCTGCACCGCTCGCTCACCCAGCAGCGGCTGTGGTGGCAACAACGTCTGTTGGGGATGCCGCTGTGTCCACTGCTTCCTCTCCACCGGCCCAAAGCACACGCAAGGGCACGGAGGAGATGGAGGCAGTCGCAGCGACCCCCTCCTCCGCCTCACTGCTTGTGCCATCTGTCGTGCTCCCCATGCCTTCGGCACTGACAGCGCAGGCACAGAACGCCCGAAAGGGTACCACGTCAAGGGGGCCCAGTCCGCTGGGCACCCCCTTGCCATCAGATGACGACATGGACGTCGAGCCCTTCCGGCTTTCATGGCAGCGGAAGGAACGGGCTGCGACGTCCAGGTCAGTAGAGAAGGCCAGAAAACCCCTTCCAAGAGTCCAAGCCCCGAAAGACCCTACATAAATAATCACTCTCCAGTAGCTCTAACACATCATAATGGGAAGAGAAAACATAGTTCCATGGAACTGCAGAGACCTTCTGTATAATCTTGACGACGTGCATGAGATTCTGCATGCCAACCAGCCAAGTTTAATGTGTGTCCAGGAAACACATCTGAATTCCAAACGCACAAATTTCTTGAATAGTTACGTGGTATACAGGAAAGACAGGGATGGCTGCACACAATCTTCTGGCGGTGTGGCCATAATCGCCCGCAAATCCTTAGCATGCCACCCTGTCACATTGAACACCGTCCTTGAGGCTGTAGCCGTCCGCACAATAATTTTTAATAGGTGGATAACGGTATGCTCCATCTACATCTCTCCTGATCTTGCACTTCTGAGCTCTGACTTTGAGGCGCCGGTCGACCAGCTTCCTGAACCGTACATCTTAACAGGCGACTTCAATGCACACAATTCTCTTTGGGGCTCTTCTCGCACGGATGCCCGAGGTCGCCTGATAGAGAAGTGTTTAACATCCTCTGGAGCATGCCTTTCCAACAAGAAACAGCCTACGTACCATAACATAGGACACAATACATACTCAAATCTTGACTTGGCTATTGGTTCGGCTATTCTCTTTCCATGTCTTGAGTGGGAAGTGGGCACTGACCCATATGGCAGTGACCACTTCCCCACTTCACTAACATATATAGGTAAAGGCCCAAGCAGTTCATCTTCCCATAATAGGTTCAATGAAGCACGAGCTAACTGCAACACATTTACAGAGACATCGAAACTACACCACACATCCATAGGACACCTGCACGTTGAAGAAGCTACCCAACTCCTCACGGCGCACATCCTCGACGCCGCCGAAAAGTCCATTCCCCACGCCTCTGGTGCCCCGCGCAACCAGAGGAGGCCGTGGTGGAATGAGGACTGTAGACGGGCGCGAGAGGCCCAGAACAAGGCGTGGGGTATCCTTCGTCGGTACCCCACGTCGGGTAACCTTATTTTGTTCAAACGGACCAAGGCGTTTGGAAAACGTGTGCGCCGTGAGGCAAAACTAGAGAGTTGGCACACCTTCTTGACATCCATTAATTCATACACAGACGCACACAAAGTCTGGACACGTATTCGCAAGCTCAAAAGACAACAGGCACACAGCCTGCCCCTGGTTAGCACAACAGGGGACACACTGGAAGACCAGGCTAACACACTTGCACAACACTTCGAACACGTGTCTAGTTCAGCACACTACACAAACACTTTCATGAAACACAAAACATCTGCAGAAAAAAAGCCCTTACACGACAAAGACAAATCAAAAACTTCTTACAACTCTGAATTCACTCTCTATGAGTTGAGGGCTGCCCTGAGCACGTGAAAACCTTCAGCTCCAGGCGCAGATAAGATTACATACACCATGATACAGCACCTACACCCAGACACTCTTGAAACACTCTTACACCTATACAATAAAATATGGCTTTCGGGGCACATTCCACGCTCTTGGAGGGAGGCCATAGTAGTGGCTTTCCTAAAGGAAGGGAAGGACCCTTCCTCTCCCGCCAGTTATCGTCCCATTGCCCTGACAAGCTGCCTGTGTAAGCTCTTCGAAAAGATGATAAACAGGAGACTCGTGTACTTCTTAGGGTACAACGGTCTTCTCGAGAGCTGTCAGGCGGGCTTTAGGGCGGGGCGATCAACGAACGATCAACTCGTTGCGTTAGAGTCATATATTAAAGATGCTTTCCTCCATAAGCAGTACTGTATGACAGTATTCTTTGATCTTGGAAAGGCGTACGACACTGCTTGGCGGTACGGCATCCTCAGCGATTTGAAGTCCTTGGGCATGTCGGGTACCTATCTGAAAGAACGTTTCGCGTGCGAGTTGGAGCTGCACTCTCTAGGGTTCATGTGCAGGAAAACTGCGTGCTGGAAGGTGGTGTTTTGAGTTGCACTTTGTTTATTGTAAAAACGAATTCTCTTCAGAAGGCACTGCAACCATCGATCTCCTGTTCAATCTATGTAGACGATGTGCAACTCTCCTTCAAATCGTGTAACTTGTCTATCTGCGAGCGCCAACTACAGCTTGGTGTGAACAAGCTAGCCGGCTGGGCAGATAGCCACGGTTTTAAACTTAATCCAGGAAAGTGCACTTGTGTTCTGTTTTCTAAGAGGCGTGGCATTCGGCCTGATCCAGACATTCGAATCCACGGTGTTTTTACTCCTGTAAAAAAGGAACACTAGTTTTTAGGTATAATTTTTGACGAAAAGCTCACATTCATCTCACACATAAAACAACTAAAACATAAATGATTAAAACAATGAATATCCAGAAGGTTCTGTCGCACATCTCAATTGGTGCTGACAAACGACTTTTTTTACGTGTTTTTACCAGCCTAATAGGTTCACGACTGGACCATGGTAGCGTTGTCTATGGGTCAGCCGCTAAAACATCCCTCAGATTGCTGGACCCCGTGCTTCATCTAGGGCTCCGCTTGTCGTGTGGTGCCTTCCAAACTAGTCCAGTTGAAAGCCTGTATGTAGAGTGCAACAAATGGAACCTACAACGTCAGCGAGCATACACAGACCTCCTTTATGCTTTTAAAATTTCATCCATGCCTCACCTATATTTTAAATCAGTTTTTCATGATACCTCCATGACTGAACTCCTTGTAAATCGACCATCGTTCTCGGCGCCCTTCTCCTACAGAGTTAGAGAGGAAGCGTCAGAGCTTGCTGTCTCCTTTTTAGACACCATCCAAAGTTCTGTAACATATTTCATAGCACCATGGCATCTCCGCCCTGTGTCATGCGACACATCTCTCACACATGTAGATGAAAACCGAGCTCCCACATGTGCAATTCAGCAGCACTTCTTGCCTTTGCAGAAGTATCATTATTCTGATTTTTATACGGATGCCTCTAAGTCTTCCACCTCTGTGTCCTGCGCGGTGCATGGGCCCGGCCTTAATGTCACCAGAACTCTGAATAGTCATACTAGTATTTTTACGGCAGAGGCTTATGGTGTACTTCTTGTTGTTAATCATATACTCCAAAGCCACACCCCACAATCTATTATCTATACAGATTCCCTCAGTGTTGTGCGGGCATTGTCATCAACAAAGTCTTCAAAAAATCACGTTGTAAATCTTATCATCAAAGGTATTATGTTGGTGTATGTCCACAAATTTGATCTCGTACTTTGCTGGGTCCCTGGCCACTGTGGTATAGCCGGGAACGAAGCCGCGGATCGAATGGCCGCTGCTGCTACACTCTCGAATGCAGTGGACATAACCACATTACCCTACACCGACGTGAAGCCACACATAAAACAACAACTTCGCAAAACATGGCAAACATATTGGAGTGAACAAACAGACAACAAGTTACACGTAATAAAACCACACTTAGGACCGTACACCTCCGACACACGCAACAGATACATAGAAGTCGCCTTGGCTAGATTGCGGATAGGGCACACGCACGCAACGCACTCGCACCTGCTCACGGGATCTCTAAGACCTCTGTGCAGCAGGTGCGGAGAGGTCCTATCCGTGATCCACATCCTCATACAATGTAAGGCACTCGACATTACACGACGAAAACACTTCCCACAACTACACACACGACATATTCCACCACACCCGTCATACTTCTTAGGAGACGATGCCATCTTTTCTGTTCAGCGCACCTTTGAGTTCCTATCAGAAGTTCACTTTTTACAACTCATCTCATAGCACCCATAGTTTTACCTTTGGTCCTATACACCAGCCACCTTATTTATTCTTAAACCACTCTTATTCTTCACCCTGGCCCTTTACACCAGCCGTACTTATAGTTTTTTTATTTTAACTGATTTTATTTCTTGTTGTCTCCTCATCAAATAACTTTGTGTTTGGCGCTCTTTGCCCATGTCGGCCTTGCGCCAATCAAATCAAACCATCATCAACAAAGAAATTCCCGAAAGGTGCGAAAGCCCTGGATAGATCAACAACTTCCTAAACGAATTAAAAAGAAAAACTCAATGCATCACTCTTTTGTGCGAGCCCGTGACCCTAACCTGCTTCTAGAATTCAAAAAATATAGAAACAAACTGCAGAGCGACCTGAAAACTGCCAAGCTCAGATACTATGAACGCCTCTTCGAGGATATACGGAACGATCTAAAAAAGATACGGGAAACAGTGAATATGATAACGGGCCGCAAGAAGAGCACGCAGTCGCATGTTGCTCGCTTGAACGGTAGACGGGTAGAATCAGCCGAAATGGCAATTGCAATGAATAGGCATTTCATCAAAGCAGGGGCTTACATTTCGGAGGTCGATGAAGATAAACGTAGCGCTATGCTGGAACAGTCACAACTTCCAAACTCTATCTTTTTAAGTCCGAGAAACGCGAGTGAGGTGCAAACTTTTATTTTTAAACTTAAAAACAACGTCGCCTCTGGCATCGATGGTATTGCTCCACTTCCTGTTAAACACATCGCTTCTGAAATTAGTGAAGGTTTAGCTTTTATTATTAATTGGACATTATCTACTGGAGTTTTTCCTGAAAAATTGAAAGTAGCACGAGTTAGGCCAATTCATAAAGGAGGTGGCGATGACCAGTTGTCCAATTACAGGCCAATCTCTGTGTTGACTGTCTTTTCAAAAATATTTGAAGATGTAATACATAATAGACTAACAAACTTTTTCAACACACACAAGGTCTTTTCACCGTATCAGTACGGCTTTCACAAAAACAAGTCAACGCAAGAAGCTATGCATAATATTAAGGACAGTATAATAGAAAATATAGAGGGAAAGAAATTTACACTCGGGTTATTCGTGGACCTACAAAAAGCATTTGACTCTATCAATCATGAAATATTGCTAAGAAAACTAAAAAAAATAAGAATACGCGGATTAGCGGCTGACCTATTAGGGAGCTATTTAAGTAATAGGGAGCAATTTGTTGAATTTACCGGTATTCCATCGGAGTTAGTGGCAATAGAACAGGGTGTTCCGCAAGGGTCAAAGCTGGGACCGTTGTTATTCTTAATATATGTGAATGATATTCCAAACATACCTTGTACACCCCAGATAGCCATTGCACATGACACGAACATATTTTTCTGCGGTAGCAGTATAAGAGAACTCCAGAATGAAGTAAATAGATATTTAGAAATGTTGTCAAAGTGGTTACACGAAAATAACTTACTCCTAAACGCATCGAAGTCTAACTATATCATTTTTATACCAATTAATAAGAAGATATATCAAGGTATTCATATTGAATATCGGGGCAATATGATCAACCAAGTCAAAGAACAGAAGTTCTTAGGAGTGTGGTTTCATGAAGAATTATCTTGGCATCCCCATATAGAACACTTAGGCAACAAAATTTCAAAAAATATTGGCGTTCTCTACAGATTGAGAGGCTTAATACCGCTTTAGTTGAAAACACAGCTTTATAACACTCTTGGCTATTCTAGGCTTTGCTACGGGATATTAGCATGGGGAACAACAAACAAAACAAATTAGAAACGGCTGATTGTCTTACAGAAAAGAGTTCTACGTCTATTTGCCAATTTTCACGGGCACTATGCCGACTTGAGAACGGGTCCGCTATTTGTTCAGTATAGTATGCTTAAGGCTGACCAAATTTATAATATGAAGCTTTTACAAGCTATACACAAAGAAAATCTCCATGGAAAACATAACGACAATAGCAGTATATACCCTCTTAGGTGTGCCAAAATACATACACCGAAACTGCGAACAAACTACGGCAGGCAGTCTTTTCTGTTTCAACGCACCGACGTACTCAACAAAGTTGGAGACCACATTGACTTCAAATGCAGTAGAAACATATTTAAAACACAGGCGAAAGAATACCTCTTACAGCAGAATATCTGCTTCAATGGCTAGAGCTGTGGATGTCGTCTCGACCTATTTAATGGGCAGGTTTTGTAGTTGTCTATCTTTAAAACTCAATCATAGTTCTACTCTGATTGTCCACTTGTATTTTGTTTTGCTTTACTCTTTTGTACTCTAATGTACCTCTCCCATGTTGTTCTGTAATATCTTGTGCTCTACATGTTTGTATCTTTGTAACTCACATTAGAATTTCTGGCTTGTTTGATTCTGCCTCATCATTGTACCATCATTGATTCTGCCTCACCAAAGAGGGCTGGGGCCGCTGTCAGGCTTTGTAGCCTTTACTCCCAGCCTGCCTCCTCGTACTTCTGAGGAAATAAAATCTTTTTTTTGTTTGTTGTTTGTTTATTCAACATTTTCTGTTGAGCAATGTGAAGTTCGCTTCTTCCAGCAGACGGCTACGACTTCACTGCCCCACAATTTGAACTGCTCATTCAACAGTCACTTCTCTGTGCGCGGCAAGTTACCCAGGCAGCCGGCGGAAAAATAAACCCCTAATATTTATTGCTATTCACGAAGCATGCAGAAAATCAAAAATGCCGATCTTCATAAAATGTAGACCTCTTAAATCTTGATCATCACACATTTCTTTCTTCGTCCAATTCAAACGCAATGGAGTAATCTGGAAGGTGCAGCAGGAGCTGCCTATCAACATTTTTTTGCGTGAAGCAAGCCGCACACGCGTCTGTTGACAACCTGTTTTATTGCTTTGTTTTCAGCAGGTTTACTTGCGAAAACACGTTTGACCACATCGCTGAGGATTGGTAGGCACAAAATGTTTTTCATAAAAGCTGACACTGGGTCAAACTCCTGGGATCCATTGCCACTTTGCACTTCTGATACGGCGTGCCAAAATTGGCTCGCAGTCAAGTCATCGTGCTCACTAAGAACCATGTTGCGGAGGAGATGCCATCCCTGTCTCGTTCATTTACTTCAGTGTCCCTCATGATCAGAGGAAAGGAGACCGAAAGCGACGCGATTGATCGAGTCGTCTTGCCCATGACAACTTTCGGGTCCACGACTCCAAGGATATTCAGCTGGTAACTTTTCAACGGTAACCGCAAATATATCCGACGAGCTGCTTCAATGAAAAATTCTAAATACCGCAGCCTAAAGCTAGGAGTCTAGTCATCGTTTAGTCTGTATGTACCTCCGGATAACGTTTCAGTTTGTTTTTTTTTTTTTGCTCCAAGATATACCTGTAGTGGCAGGAACTTGGTGGAGTCTTTGTACCGGACAACGGCGCGGCATCCAAGTAGTCCTGCTCGGTGAAGAATACCAGCATGCATTTTAGCGTTCCCGGAGCTTTTTCGCGGAGCGAGTGGATTCTGGTTTCTGCTGGCTGCATCTATTTATTTAAAGGAACCCTGCAACATCCTTTGAGCAGAGCAAGTAAACCTGCGCGACGTTTAGATTACACTGCCAGGAATACATGAGCCAAATATTACACGTGCATGTAAAGCGGTGAGCGCGCAAATCGTTGGGAAAGATGCGGAAAAACCAACCGTGCTCCCGTCAATTTTCCTTATAATGCACCCCTGACATGGCCTAAACGACGCAATTGAGGCCATGGCTGACTATTCGCTCTCGCTGGTGAGCTTCGCGGCTTATTTATTGCATTTCCTGTGACCTTTTGCCGTTGCCGGCGCTGTGTACCAACCTCTTCTATGCCTGAACCTGCGCGCAGAGTTTTGACGTTTCTTTTGTGTTTTGATTTTGCGTGGAGTTTGAGTGACGTACTTAACACTCCCGTTTCAGCCAGATCGCATGACAACAAACGTTTATTGCTTCAAAAGTGCCCTACCAGCCTGAGCGCGCGCACGAACGAGCCAGCAGGAGGTGAGCCCTGTAACCTCAGCGTTTGGAATCGAGACCCAACGACTCGAACAAGAACTGCGATGTTGCAATCGTCGCGCTAACACGGCTGACTACGAACCAGGCGAGGGTTACGAGGACAACGACAAAAACGACAAATAAAACAAAAAAAAAACAGCCGGAACCGGAAAAGGCGATGCTCATGGCAATGGGTCAGACGAGAAGTTCCATTTCGGGTTCCGTTTACACGGCGACACGTAAATTTTAGTTCCGATTACCGAAAGTGTTTTTACATCACAGGAGTTACAAAACCAAACAACTTGCAAGCTAGTGTTCCGTTTAAACGGCAATTCCGTTTAAACGATTTTTGTTTATCGAGATTCTGCTCTATAAGGAAACTACGGGTAGGATAACCCTCCATAAGCAAAGCGATAAATTTCCGATCCGAAAGGGAGTAAGGCAGTGAGATACCACCTCTCCAAAACTATCCACAGCATGTCTGGGGGGGTATTTATAAAGCTCGAATGGGAAAACATAGGATTAAAAATAAATGGGGAATACTAAGCCATCTGAGGTCTTCGGACGACATAGTCTAACTGAGTGAGGCTGCAGAACACATGCAAACAATGCTTGAGGAACTACTAACTGAAAGCACGGCCGTGGGGATAAAAATAAATATGAATAAATCTAAAGAACTGAACAATAAGCATACCAAAAACGTCCTCTCCAGCTTAAGAAACGAAACACTAGAAGTAAAAGAATATAACTAACTCGGAAAGATGGTTAGAGCTGACCCCTACCACGAGATTTAAGTCACGCGCAGAATAGATATGGTTTGGGGAGCACTCAGCAAGCACTCCCAAATTATCAGAAGTAAGCTACCTCTGTGACACAAAATAAATATCTACAACCATTGCATACTGCCGGTGATGACATACGGAACTGAACTTGGCATCTGACTTGACAACTTGAAAGCAAACTTAGGTCGGCTCGACGGACCATGGAATAAAGAATGTTAGGAATAACACTGAGGCACAGGAAACGAGGATCAGAGAACAAACCTGGATCACGGAACAAACTAGATTAGAAAATATCAAAGTTCAAATAAAGAATAAGAAATGACTCGGGCTGGCCATGTAGTGAGACGAACGGAGAACCGGTGGACAATTAGAGTAACAAAGTGGATACAAAGAGATGCGTCTAGAAGAAGGGAAGGCCAATAGCCCGATGGAAGCATCAAATAGAAAATTTCGAGGGTCAACTGTAAATTCAAGCAGCCCAGAACAGGGCCGGTTGTTGGTCAATGGGAGAGGCCTTCGTCCTGCAGTGGACCTGAGTATACTATGATGATGATGGTGATTATGAGATGATGATGATCATTATATTTTTGGTGAGTACTGTACGCAAATACAAAGGTTCTTTGACACAAAAAGCACGAGTGGACTCAATGAGAAGGAGCTTATTAGCTAATGTCAGACTTTCGTGGCAAGGCACCGGTCGCAAGCCTACTGCAAATGTGGAGCGTACACTGCTCGATGACACTAGTTTCCGCGTAATGGTGAGGCCGTATCACCGCTGCCTCGGTACACTTCTAGAGAGCAAACGTTTGTCTGAATTGTTGTTACAATTTGATAAGATTCAATTAAAACAGCCTCGCTTCCCGTAGATTGTTAAAAGGTATATGTTATACCATTTCGCAACAAAAAGGCAGTTTGGTCTTCCTTCTTTTCTCTACGGACCCTACTGCTCGCATTAGGGCTGGTTAAGTGTCTAAGAATATTAATTTTCATCTTAAGTTATCCATCTTGGAGCACAGGGAATGTCATTGTTGATTAGACAGAGCCGTTGCGTGCTACTCAATCTCCTTTTGTAGTTGAACCAGGCGTCAGCGTAGCGGCTGGTTGCGAGCCAGTTTGCGAGCCAGTCGTCTCTGCAAGCTGGCTTGGGCTTCCTATACATGGAGCTACCCGGAGTATATGTCGTCGAGGTTGGCTCCTCAGCGATCGTCTTAGTGGTATGGCAAAACTAATTCGACTGTCGACCACCAGGGCAGGCCGAAGGATGCTGGATGATCCAAGGATCTCGGATCCAATGGGATCATCAAAAGAAGTTGAATTGCCCCAAACAATACGCACCCAACTCACAATTGAGCCACCCGGAAAATCATGCATCCGACGCAATACGAAGACAGAAGGAAACCAAGGTTCATAGACCTAGAAAGTAACTCAGAGGAAGGCAGAACTTCTAAAACACTGACGCAGCCCCCTACAAAGCCGGGCAAGGGACGGGCATAGTGGCAAGCAACTACTCGGGCGATGGAAAAACCGCTGCCACAATAATTACTCAAAATACGATAGAAGCGGTAGAGGCAGCCCTCGCCAGCGCCGTGTGCAGCATAAAAACATCGGGAACGGTCGTCTATAACTCAAAGGCGCCCATTAAACACTACATCCGGGGCAGAGTAGCACCCATGACACTAAAACTTCTGAACCCCATGCAGCGGACCCCAACATTCCAGAGGTCTCTTTCAGCTGGGCCCCAGCACACTCCGGGCTGGAAGGAAACAAGGAAGCCCACGAGCTGGCTTGCAAAAACACACACCATGACAGTTCCCGAGCCGAATCACCATCCCCAACCCAAACACCTGCTCAGCTACAGCAAAATCATCCTCTACATGAGTCTGAAGACAGGATAGTTGGTTCATACTGATGGCAAAAAACACCGCAAAGAAACTGAACAAAAGACGAGAAAGAGACATACACGGGCGCATTCTAGCGACTCTTCTGCTGCAATTCTTCTACTGCAGAGAAGGGCGAAAAACATATACGGATCCCCACCGGTCCGTCAACCGCAGGCAAGCAACCACAATAAGAATGCTACAGACAAACTTTTTCCTCTAACCTGTAGTATTTAACAAGATTTACCGTGACCTATACTAACCTACATGCTCATCATCGAATGAATTAGTTACACTACCCCACATTTTGTGGCGTCGGACAGATGCCACAACAAGCACTTTATTACTTCAAGACAGTCTAGAATAGGACACCGCGCTATAAAACACTCAGAAGAACGCCCGACTTGCCTTTTTCAAACTAGCCGAAGACGCCCCCGAACTGCAGGGGTCAAACAAGAACCTTGCTAAGGAGGCAATGGCACCACAGCACGGCTTGCCCAATTTCGCTTCAGGTGCCTCCGGGTCTCCCCGGATACCTAGGCGTCGTTTAAGTAACGCGGAAGACCACAACTCCTAGCTAAATTCGGCACATAAAGCCTGTTCAATCACTCACTCACACACAGTGCGGCGCACGTCCAGTTCGCAGCGCAGGCACTTCGCAGCAGGTGGCGCCCTGGAGGATTCATGATGAATTTGAAACCATCCTGTTTCGTGCACAGCCACGCACCGCCGAAACTTTTTTTAGATGCAAGTCATCTCTTACACTCGGCCTGTCCCTCCATCCGGCGTCCGTCCGCAACCCTCCTCCTTTCCTCTCGCCCGCCAGCTGCGTTAGCACGTTCTCCTCGCCATGCCAGTTGTGCGTTAGTGTGCATGCGTGTCTCTCTCTCATCACTCTCTCTCGCATAGCGGCTATATAACCGCGGTATCTGCAGCGCGCTCCTCAGTCGCTCCGTCAGTCGCTCTTGCGGCTACTGTTCCGACTGCTGCTCCGATGAGTTGAAATGGACACTAACATGCCTGCTACCGCGTAATTGGAAATGTACGTGTTTTTTAGCATCATTTAAGGTTCGCTACACTTCAACCACATTTGGGTAACCAACATAACGGAAACGCGAATTAAACCCAGCAAGATGCCTTGCATCACCCCAGGATTCCGCTTGCTGAAGATGGTGGCAATTTTTCTTGTTTTAGACAGCGCGCGAACACTTTTCAAGGAGGATAAGCAGTTGATTCTTGTCGTTTTATTTGCAGGCATGAAATACCAATTGCAGGATTCACCATTTCTTTTCCCTGAATGCACATTCAAGCACTCGTGATAATAATACAGCGTATGAGTATAATACAGCGTATGCAGTCGTGTTATGGAGGCGCGTAAATAATAGGTTGAAGAAAGCGACAAAGCTACCTAGTTTCCAAATTGGTCACCTGTGCCGAAATTGCAGAATGAAATTCTACCGGAAACTCTTCAGTGTTTTATTACAACAAAACAAAATTTCAGATGCAGGAAATATGCAGGCTATATTATATAGACTTGGCGTAATCGAAAAGTTCTATGGTATCCTTTTATTTTCTGTGCTGTGGAGTTGGCGTCCTTTCAAAATCTTGGCAATTAACTAATGAATATTTTGTGGGGGTATAAGAAATCCTTTTAACCATTACCAAATTTTGCACTATGGTTCACTCATCTAGAAAGTAACAAGTTTAAATTTCAGTTGACGCGCCTTTGCTGACAGTACAAGATTCGACAATATGTCTGGTGTAACAATTACCATTGCGTATGTTGTATAGTAAAATAAGTGGCTTATTGAAATAGTAATTTTCTTCATTTGTAGTTGTAGCAATTAGGCCTAAAGGTATTAGCCACTTTAATCTCACTCTTTAGGAGCATTGCAAGCTTGATGCACGTTTTTAACACGAGTAGTCACTTCGAATATTACAGTCCTACTCTTCAATTGGTTAATAGGTTTTGCCCTTTACGTGGCCAGAGTAGCCGTGGAGGAGGAGACCGGTGACACCCGTCGTATCTCCTGGGTAAGGAGTATAAAACAGCATATAACAGCTGGAGACGTGTTTCTAATCTCCACCACATAAAGACAGACATAGAAGTGCACATTAGGGTAGCATAAACCGAGTCCTCTACGCTGCCAAAAAACCCCCGTATTTAAAATAGACGGTGCTTCAGTAGTATAACACCTGCCAACCATTCGTCAGAGTCATGTGGATTCTTCCAGTTATGTAGAAGTCGTTAGTTTTCACTGCACATTCTGTTACGTCGGTTGGCGCGATCACTGCTGAGTCTTAGCGGCGGCACAGTCATATATTTTTATAAATTGAAGGGAGGTGCCACAAATTACTTTAAAAGCTATATTTTTCAGCACAACCTGGCTATAACGATTATTGTGTGTACCAATGACTTTTTCGGTGGAAGTTCAGTAGAGAGGCGGGTTTTAAGTGTTAATCTTTAGGGACTTTGCTTGCCTTTCAGGCATTCAATACCACTTGGTGAGTTGAATAAAAAACAATTCAAATGCAGTGGTGCTTGGGATATTCATGTTATCACGCAGGGAAGGTCGAAGCAGGGTATTGTAGTAATAGCGTTTATTGCGAGATATTGTTCCCCGCAATAAACCAGATGAAAGTCTAAACGTTCAAGAAGGAATCAACGAAGGGACATGAACGATCAAGCATGCGTTATTTGTATGCTGCGATGTTTGCTCTGCAAGCATTTAGCTCTAAGCACTCTTTCCGGAATCAATGAATTAGACCAAGAGCATTGCCGACCAGACTGTATAGGTACTGACGACCGTGTATTGTGTGGTTCGTCCAACCCGCATTCGTGGCATGCCGGTTCCGGTGATGAACTACTCGAGGGCTGTTGAGGCTCTGGGCTTAACCTGTTTATTATCCTGGTGATGACTTTTGCTTACAACCGAAGTGCATAATTTGAATTGTTGCATTATTTACATCGAAAACAGTAGAATACTCAACGAAAATTAGCGCTGCATATCTGACCAGCGATGTCCTCCCAGCGCCTCCTTGAACCTGCTATCATTCGCTCTTACATGGTATGCCAGCATCTCTCTGAAATACCAAAAAACCCAGTTTTATTGCAAAAACTTCGTCAACCGAATTGACGTCAAAGCAGCGAATGAGGAAGGCCTGTCAACTCACATTAGACAGCTGGTTGAACAAAACCACTAATCGCAGGTGCGCTTACCAACACTAACGGGACACAACTCTCCGTCTCGTGCAGGCCTTCAAAGGTGTTTATCACAACACGCCAACAAAAAAAAAAAAAACAACCACAAAACAAAACTGACAAACCCTCAACATTTTACGATCAAACCTTGGGCACACCTTGCCGTCCGTGAATGGAATTCTGGATAATTATATCTTGTTGCCAGCGCATTTCCCCGTTACTAACACGCAGAAACAACAACAATGCCAGACCGTCTACCTTCCGTTCAAGCCGCTCTCAAGTACACAACATGCCTTTCTTGAAAACCGGGAAAATAGCCAACGGGCTGACGGCTTCGCGACAACAGGGTGGAACTCTTTCCCTATCAAACAAGAGTGCCTGGCGCGGCAAACTCAGAAAGAACGCCGACTTGCACTCGGCTCCAAATAATGAATAAGGCAACCGGGCGCGGTGTGGCGCTGGTATGAAACTTTAAAGAAGACATGTTCCAGGCAATAATCCTGGCAGTGTACTGCGGTGCCAATTCGCCTGTAAAAGCTAAAACTGCCGTATGCAGTTTTCCGAACAAACGCAGTTAGGGACAGACGGTGAGTGGTACATAAGAAATACACCGCCATAAATACGAGCTATCCAGGTTAACCTGAAAGTTCTGCGGCGCCGTCATGGTCGCTGAAAAGCGTTTTCTGTCGTAGTGTTGCGTGAAACTGGCATTTGCCTGCACCGCATCCACATCCAGGCCTGGCAGAAAACGGTACGGGTTTTTCACCAAGTGCCGCGTCTGCCGCAGGCGATCCCACTCCTTCTGCACCACAGACCACAGATGGTATTGCGACTGGTCCTGCAAAAAACGTCGACATGGATGTTTCTTCATAAAGCCGCATATGTAGTCCGTTACGTTAAACGTTTGCCTGTTTTGGCGACCATTTTAGCACGATGACCACGAGTTTGTCCAGGCTCTGCTTAACCTTCCTGCAGAACACAAAACAAAAAATTACAATTCACCAAATTTTATAGGCATATGTCAATACTCCTTCCCTAGGAACTCACTTTCCGGTTGAAATGGGGCTCCTCTCCTGTTGGAATACGAGGAGGCCGCCAGAAAACTCGTCATCCTAGTAACAGGAGAGTAGGTCATGCTCGAGGATTTCCAAGCATTTTTCTGACGTGAGCATCCCTTTAATTCGAACTAGGGGCCCCAAACCATAGTACGATATAAAGCCCCGCATGCTGACAGAGCAACTCCCGCTGAAGCGACCGTACTGATGTGAGCAAGGTCGTATATGAAGAAAAATACAGCAGTACAATGTTTCATTTTAAGAAAGTTGCGCAAGTGGAATGAATGACTTGGAAGATACTGAATTGTGCTTCCAAAACGCAATTTAGTTAAAGTATTAACTAATAGGATCCATGCTTTCGGGACTACATCAAGCTTGCTTGCTGCTAAAAGATGTCATTTTATTTGTTTCAGCGTTTTCTCGAGTAACTTGAAAGCACAAACAACCAATGTTTGACGCTGTAGATGGCAATTACACGACTTGAGCACAACCATTGTTCGACAGAACGGACAGTTTTTAGCGGAGCTAGGTATACGCAAATGAACTGTTAGAACATTCCTTTCAGGATGGCAATAAGTAAAATTTTCGCAGATTTTTATACCACGCAAAATCTTTCCCGTAATCAAGCTTTTTATTTATTTATTTACTCTTGTACCCACAGCGCCTTTCAGGCATTACAGCGGGGGGGGGGGTTTACAACACAGTTTTAACAGTGTGGTAGTCTGCAATAACAATGCATTGTAAGTACCGTAATGAAGAATACACCGTACACCGTACACTACACCGTACACTACAACAAACACCGGTATACATTGAAGAGCACTACGAAGCAAAAGTTGCGCATGTCAGTGTTAATGTATGGACCAACATAAATTCCTAGGTATCCAACACTGCACAAATATAGTAGAACCATGTACAACGAGATTTCGAAGGGCGGCTGCAAAAGCTTCGTTGTCTAATATGCTAACTGTGGCAGCAGGCAGTCGATTCCACTCTGAAACTGTTTTGGGGAAAAAAGTGTTTTTAAAAAGATTAGTTCTGCAACTATCTTCTCTAACCTTGAGTTCATGGTCGGTTCGTCTGGATATATAATGCGGCTGAAAAATGTACTGATTGCGGTCTAGTCCAGTGTGGCCATAAAATATATTGTGAAAGAACTTCAAGCGCAAACTTTGCCGTCTTTTTCCTAAAGGCTCCCATTTTAATGTTTCTTTTGTAGCAGAAATGCTAAGGTTTCTGCCATAGTTACCGATAACGTACCTTGCAGCAATGTTCTGAACTCTCTCAAGTTTTTCGCGATCGGTACTCGTGCTAGGGTCTCCCATACAGTGCATCCATACTCTAAAATTGGTCTCACGTAGCTCTTGTAGAGAACATCGCGGGCTTGCTGAGGAAAGAGCTTCGTGTTACGCCGTAAGAATCCCAACACCTTGCATGCCTTTGCTGTAATGAAGTCAACGTGCCTGTGCCAACACATGGATGGTGTGAGGAATATCCCTAAGTACTTATATTCTGAAACCGTCTGCAACGGAGAACCAGATAGAGTATAAACTGTTGATGGCATACGTTTTTTTGTGAAACGCATGTGGACAGTTTAAGTGCGAATGCACTTCTTAAGCGACCCAGAATCACTCGTCCACCGTCCGTCCACCGCAGCTCAGCAACAGGTGTTATCGCGTCCTCCTCGCCCCTAGCAACGGCGCGGAGCGGAGGGAGAGCGTGTGTAGCAACGGCGCGATGACGTAGTGCGCTCGCCTGATGTCGCGCGCTCTCGCATTTCACCGCGCGAGGTGCGGCGCAGTTCAGTCAGTTCAGTCTAGCGCGCGCCTCCGTCGAGATCGGTCGCCGGTTCCGCAGACCCCCCTCATAGCATCAACCGTGCATTCGCACTTCCCCATGCTCCCCCTCGGGGAAATGCTGGTGAATTTTTGTACGTTGATTTGCATTTGTGATTTACAGCACCAGGTTTCTATTTCAGCTAGATCGTTTTGTAAGATAGCGGTATCAGCAGCGCTTGTAATTTCCCTATATATTATAAGGTCATCAGCAAATATTCTGACGGAAGAAGCGATGGTGTCGGGAAGGTCATTTATGAATATTAAAAAGAGCAAAGGACCCAGCACTGAGCCCTGAGGAACACCAGATGTTACGCGTACCGTACCCGATTCTGCGCCATTTACCACCACATACCGAGAAAGTAAGGATAAGTATTCCTGAATCCACTTAATAACCTGTTAATTAATATTAAACCAACGTAGTTTACATAAAAGCAATCCGTGATCTACAAGGTCAAACGCTTTCCTGAAATCTACGAATACCGAGTCAACACAGGAGTGATCGAGTACACTACAAACTTCATGAACGAATTCCGTTAACTGGGTTGTACAGGAAAGCCCCTGCCTGAAACCGTGCTGTTTTGGATTAAGAAGGTTTTGATTGGTTATGTGTTTCATTATGTTGGTGCACAAGACATGCTCCAATATTTTACAGACTATACTTGTTAGAGATATTGGCCTATAATTGTTGACCAGTTCCCGAGGACCTGATTTGTACACAGGCACAACGCGTGCCACCTTCCATTCGTGCGGTAGGCTTCCCGTGCTCAATGATTTCGAGTAGAGTACCTTAAGGAAGGGTGGAATAAACGGTGCACACAATTTGAGAAAACCGCTCGTCAATCCGTCCAGCCCTCCGGCTTTGCTGGAATCTAAGCGTTCGAGAAGTAATTGAATGCCGCTTTTCTCAATAACTATGTCATCCATGTTTACCATGCTGCTGTGGGAAGGCGAAGGCAGAATCCCATTCGACGAACACGATGAGAGAGAAAATGGAGGCAAAAAACGTGTTGAAGCATCTGGCTTTACCTGAGCTATTTTCTATTTCTGTTCCGTTATGCTGAAGTGAGGGAATACAAACTTTGTCTTTTTTGTTACATTTGACAAGATTCCAGAATAACGTTCGTTGTTTGAAATCGAGAAGGCAAATCATGGAAAAATTCTTTTTTCGTCTGGCGGATTTTTGTTTGCAGGAGTTTTGTAATGCATTTAAGTTGTTCGCAAGTCTTGGGGGTGGGTTTTCTTTTAAATTTTGTATATATCCTGTTCCTTTTATTAGTAAGGCGGCGCAGCTGACCATTAAACCATGGCTTAGATTTGGTTCGATGTGAAGTCTGCACCCATTAGGGCACGTACTTTTCTTGTAGCTCAAGCATTTTTGCTCTAAAAAGGAGCCATGACTCTTCAATTGTGCTTGCCCCCCCTGAAAGTTGTTCGAGTTCTGGAAAGAATTCCTGTAATGCGAAGCCTATTTGGTTTACGTCCCCCTGGCTGTAATTATACATCTTCCTTGATACCGATGTTTGCGTCTTTTCGTACGTTAGCTTCATTTCACACAACACAGCTTTATGGTCGCTAATACCAGGTACCACCAAAACCAAAACCCTCTTTACCCAATTGGGCTGATTAGTTAAAAATAAGTCTAAGATATTATTTTGTCTCGTGCCCTCTGTTACCATCTGAGTTAGGGAAAAATTGCTAAGCATGTTCAACATTTCCTTCGCTACCGCCGATGTAGCCCTCGAATTGGGAAATTGGTTATTCCAAGAAAGTTCTGGGATATTGAAGTCTCCGCCTATCACAAGATAATCTGTATTCACGGTCTCTAGTGTCTTTGAAAAATCAGTCATGACAGCGGTAGAACTTGTAGGGGGCCTATAAAAGGAACACACTGATAAGGTTTTTCCGTTTGGCAATCTGATCTTGCACCATACATCCTCGTAAGTACCACCACCAATATCAAGTGCGGAACAAGAAATTGAACTGTCAACAAGTATGAACACCCCGCCACCCTGACGATTCCTATCATTTCTAAAGCAAGTGTAACAACTTGGAAAGACCTCGGTGTTTGTTACGTCATCATCGAGCCATGATTCCGTGCCAAGCACAACACTTGGTTTTATCATGCATAGTAGATTATGGAAATCTTCTACTTTGTTTTTGATGCTGCGGCAATTAACAACGAGGAAAGATACATCTGCTATGGAGCTGCGCATGGGTCATGTTGTTTGCACAACCTGGCCGCTACTTTCATCGTATACATATATTTGCCCGTTTAATAATGGCTTATCGTATTTCAGATTAGAGCGAACACCGTCAGGAGCATTCGTTTTGCTGAATTCCAAAAGAAACGTTCGTTTCCTGCGCACTGCCTCCGAGAAATCTTCTGATATGCTAATATGGGAGCCTTTTAACTTCTTAGCGTTGGCTAAAATTGACTGTTTGTCTTTATACGTTGAAAACATGGCAATTAACGGCCGAGGTTTATTGTTCTGGTATCGTCCAAGCCTATGTGCCCGCTCAATCTTCACTGGTGGCAGTCCTAAACTGGATACGATCTCTTGTACTTTTTTCTCAGAAGCAGTGGGCAGTTCACGACTTTCACTGTCAGCAACACCATAAAATATCAAGTTACATCGCCTGCTGCGGTTTTCCAGGTCGTCCACTTTAGCAGACAAATCCTTCACCATACTATGGGTATCTTCAGTTTTCTTTCTGCATGCTGTCATAGCTTCTTTTAGGTTTGCGAACTGTGCTATTGCGTTTTCCATTGAGTCTATTCGTGACTTCAGCTCCTGTATAGCAGTTTTACTTTGATTCTGCGATGTCTCTATAGCCTGTAGTTGGGTTTTTATGCCTTTTTGACCCTCCAAAATCTGTTTCAGTGTTTCTGCAGTAGTCGGGCCGGGGTTTAATTCAACGTCACCACACAGAAATAAAAGCAAAAAATAAAAAGCATATCTGCGCAGCAAAACAAAACGACGCCTGGTATGACCAGACACAGCACGGTACTTTGAATTCACACTTAGACCACGGGGCGTAGCCGGCACAATGAATGCATAAAAGCGGAAACCCTCATTAGAACAATCACCAACCTGCGTTAGCAGAAGAAAATGCGTGAGTGGCACGGTCAGGTTGGTGCCGGCCTCATGCCCCGATGCTGTACTGATCCAGTCCGCCTTTTGTAGACTGTAGACACGGCCTTCGTCCGCCCAGGGTTCGCTGATCAGTAGTCGACATTGTCCAAACAGGGTAGCTGGGCACACACCGTAGTCGCTGTAGTCCCGGCTTCCATCTTCGGCCTCGAGCAGTGTAGTCGCCGCGGTACGATGCTCAGCGCCTGCGCTGTCACTAGGATGATGCGCATTCACGACGGAGTAGATAATCTGCGTTAGCAGAAGAAAATGCGTGAGTGGCACGGTCATGTTGGTGCCGGCCTCACTTTTAATGATTTAAGCTTCACTTTTAATGACAACGCGCGGTGTTCCTACGAAAGTTAGTAGGCGCAACGTTGAGCATGCCGCCAACACCTTTTCACGAACAAATCTTCGAACGGATACAAATAAATATAAGGGAAATTGAAAGCATAGAACACCCCACAATACAAAGGCCATAAAAAGCATTCGTATTTTTGAATTACGGAAGCAACTTTCACTAGTTTGCTTTTTCTAGGAATAAATGTCTTCATAGATTTCTTCCTGGGTTTTGTTTTAGTGTCTAACACCTAAATGACCAATTAGTATATTTTAACGTGTTCCGAACAGCCGCCACACACGCTGTTGTTGATTGCATTCGCTGACGATTGTTGACTAGTCCATGAACACGACCTGAGGTCACTCCTTCTCCTTCCACGACAGCTGGTATTCGGCGAATACCAGGCGCGCTTCCTTTTCTCCGGGTGACAGCCGGGGCCTCTGGCATACAATTTGGCTCCTCGAAGCAGCTTCAACCAGTTGGCGCCCAATGGTGCAAAGCGACATTTTCAAGGATACGTGCCGTTGTATCATGGTCAGCGAAAGTGATGGTACCAGATTTACCACGGCTATGGTGGTGGGGTCCTCATCCATGGAAGTTGATGACGGTCTCCCAGGTCTCGCTGTGTCCGCGCTTCCCTTTTCATCTATGTAGGCACGCACAATTTTGTCTACGGATGCCCTGGCACAACTCATTTCGACAGCAATTCACGGATGTGACTTCCCACCTATGGCTGAGCCAACGCTGCCTGTATAATCACTGCCTAACGCGTGAGTGAAAAATGGCCAAACAGCCACTCTCCTGCTGCTCTCTCCTACCCTTCCCCGCTCTGTAGCCTTCCTGCGTGCTTTCATGTCCGCCGGCCAGCGCCGCTTCTCGGAAACTATGCAAAATAGTCGAAAGTTTGTTCAGCGTTCCCGAGGCGGCGCTCCTACACCTTCTTTTTCACCATGCCTGTCTGTCTTGGTCCGTCGCTGATAAAACCGCCTTTGCCTCGGAGCAAAATGGCAAAATCACTTGTGCTGCCATAGGCTGGTCGCAGCTTGGCGCGTTTATCTACTTGGATCACGGCCCCGATATTTTCTGAGTGAGGCATCCCTCCTCTGTCCCCTCAGCATTTCGGTCTTGTTTTGTCCCCGTTGTTCGCGCTCCGTATTGGTACGCACTTTTAAAATTGAGGACTGTACTGCAGAAGCGGCCGGGCAGCGTGGCGGGACCCTTTTATGCTTATCCTTTTGTTTTCTGTAATCTTCTGAAATTTACGAGCACGTGATATTTTTGGAAAGTAATGGTAGAAGTGAGCGCCTGAACAAAAAATGTGCCCGCAATTTTTTTTTTTCCCTAAATCCTCCAGAGAGAAAAACAAAAGTAAAATAATGGCTCCATCATATGAAAATATCGTGTTTTCTGTTCGCTATTTGTCTACTGGGCAATAATATGTTTTTACACTATTTCAGTTCCGCCGCCGTCAGTTATCTTTGGAAAAATGCTGCAAGTATGAAGTGAGGACACGTTGAACGAGATCCCCAGTGCGCCCCATAACTATCGCCCCGTCGCGGCTAAGATGTGAGCGAAACGGTTCTTGAAACCCAACAGGCAAGCTGTCAGACACACGTCGTAGAAGTGGGTGCAGCGTTCGCGGCTCGCGAGCAGTGACGTAAGGCGAGAGGTCCGCCGGCGCGCGCCACATAGCGGATGAGCGCCTGAACTAAGCGTCCCTACCCTTCCCATTGAAAAGCGCGCGACGCGTTAGGCAATGTTTATACAGGCGGCGTTGGCTGAGCCTATTAGTCGTAGCTTGGCCTTTTTAGTTGTCATTCGCACAGGGTTTCCACATACTAAAAAAAACCTCCCGCCGGTTTCTTGCGCATATATGTCCAAATACGTATCATACTAAAACCCTATTCGCCGAAAGCGCAGGCGACTACGCGGGCAATGTATACGCTTTACAGTTTCGAGCGCCAAAAAGCATTCACGACCTTCATGCCCTCTGATATTCGGGTGCTTTCGTAAAGGGCAGATAGTGTTAGAAGTAAAACTAGCTGTGCGTGTGGTTACAACTGTACGCTCAGAAAACCGCGGAAAAGAAAGGCTGGTCGATGACGTGATCACAGTGAGGGCGCATTGTATGGAGAAATTTTCAAGGAAGTAAGAGTTTCGCTTAAGCAGAATTGTCAAGCTTCACCATATTGGTTTGTTTTTCTTTCGGAAACCAGCTCAGTTGAGAAAAATTGGTTCGCTTTTCATGGAGCATCATCGAATACACACAATTTATATAGTAGTTTCAGTGATTTGTAAGCATTCAGAGACCCTAACGCATTACGAGTAGTCAACTGAGAAAATCACAAAATCACAACCACGCAAAACCATCGAAAACAGCCCATTGGAATTATATAATTCTGCTGTTATAATTATGCTGAGTGCGTACCAAAACAGTGCTTATTTATCCGTACTCATCGGGCATTACTTTTACCGTCTTACTTTTACCATCTTAAAATTGGTTTTTGGCTTATCCTGGTGCCTTGAAACTCCGACGCCTTCACGCGTCTTCAGGGATAGAAAAAAAATTTAAATACGCGACCAACAATACTACGGACACCTCAAAATCCTCAAGAAGAGAGTTTGTAATTCTCAACAGTTCTTAATCGCTCGTTCAATCTCACCTAGCTCGGTTATGCGCCCCCTCCCTTCCTGACGCTAAGCCCTTGCCGATCGTTCAACCGCGCTAAGCAAACAAACTGACTGCACTAGGTCGACCACGTGGTCCCACCGTCCGCGGTGTTATGACACATCGGGCACAAGATGGACTGGAATAATATGACATTCCTGCCCACACGTCGACCGTAGAGCTCAGATAATGCACTATTTAACGGTGCCATGAGCCGCTGCCTGCACGCCAATAAAAATAAAACGTCACATGGGCACGATGATTAGTCCACAGTCGAGCAGAATGCGCAGTCGCTACTGTTTGCACTTCAGTTTTTACAGGGGAATTTATTTTGCAAACTTTTCCGGCGCAGGCAACCAAGTTGGAAGCTGGATTACTGAGCCAATTTATTCAACCTATTAAAGGGACACTGAAGTGATATGTAAACATTGCGGGATTACTAGCGCAAATTGTAGTCCGGAGTCCCCAGGCCATGTTTCGACCACTCTAGGCGCGTTTACGCGATTTTATTTAGTAGAAAAACTAATTCGAAAACGCTGTCCTCCTCTCTTTACGCTCGCCCATTTTCTGTGGCGTTTTCGTGTGACGTCAGGAGGGGATGAGCTGGCAATTGGCTGCGCCACGGCTGCGCTACTGCACGGCTCCCCGGCCGACAGAGCCAGTCGGCCCAGCGTTTCGTCCGCCGGCCGCCGGCGGGTCGTCGCAGTCAAGGAGGTTAAAGGGACACTGAAGTGATATGTAAACATTGCGGGATTACTAGCGCAAATTGCAGTCCGGAGTCCCCAGGCCATGTTTCGACCACTCTAGGCGTGTTTACGCGATTTTATTTAGTAGAAAAACTCATTCGAAAACGCTGTCCTCCTCTCTTTACGCTCGCCCATTTTCTGTGGCGTTTTCGTGTGACGTCAGGAGGGGATGAGCTGGCAATTGGCTGCGCCACGGCTGCGCTACTGCACGGCTCCCCGGCCGACAGAGTCAGTCGGCCCAGCGTTTCGTCCGCCGGCCGCCGGCGGGTCGTCGCAATCAAGGAGGTTAAAAAAAAATTGCTTGGTCGCAATTCGTTCGCTTAGTTGAAACGAGCCAGGACACGTTTGTGAATGGAAGAATGTGCCTTTCTTTACTTGGTTTGTTTGTACACTGTATCTAGCTCCAAGTCAAGGTCGCTTCACACAAGCGCTGCACATGCGACGCTTCGCTGACTGGTACGCCAGTAGGAAAATATAAGGCCTCTTGAAGGCGGGAGAAGAGTCAGCGAAGTCAATATAGGTATTAAGCAAATAAAATCAACTGATATTTTTACCGTACAGCGTAAAACTAGGGCGCGGGAAGCACTTTTTTGCGCTGGGCGAACAAGCACAGCGGTCAGCAGCACGACTACGCATCTGCGAACGCTTTTCCGTCTACGAAATGCAATTGCTAGACGTGAGCTACTGTGGAAACTCTGGCGACGCTTACTGCACGATCGCAGTACAACAAATAGTCACCTAAGCGGCTTGAAATGCCAAAACTAAATAAAAGTGTAAACCGGTTGTACAATATATACACTATATTAGCAAGGCCTTCGCGTCCCGCTCCGTAGCCTAGCTGTCTGAGGCGCTAGGAATTTATTGGAAATGTTTTGCGCGTCACGAGTTCGAATCCCCGCGGGTACGTGCGTTTTTTTTTTTTTTTTGTAAGTTAACTTTTTTGTTTTCCGCCGATGTTTTCTATATTGAGTTCACCTTTTTTGGGGCCGCAACGTTCATGGCTACACGAACTAGTTCACAAAACGCGCGCAGGCTGGCACTGGCGCGCTAGCGAGTTCTCGTTGGCGTGCTGTTGCCATAAGCACCGACTGCTTGCAGGCAGTGGGCACAGGCCAGAATGAACAGACCCTTGGCCTGGTGCGAACACGCTTTTTACGATACAGGCATGAGGGAGGCAAGCTCCAAATATGGGGGAAAAGCGCATGACGTTTGGGCGTCTCCGGGTACGCGGAGGGCGTTCATGCACTGCGTAGGTCTCGGCTAGTGAATGCTACGACTACAAGCCGTCCTGGGAGGCTTATCTTGTGCATTTTACAGCCGACAACATGGCAGAAGCGCGGTACGATGATTACTGAGATATTGAGAATGCCCATCGAACAAAGCCATTGGTTATGTTTTACAGAACCGAAACCGAAACCGAAACTTGTGTGATTGCTAACCTTGGGCATCGTCCAATCACGGCGCCCCTCCTCTCAACGTCACAGCCTTAGTTGGTGCGACCGCCGCAAACCGCGCATGGTAGTTTTTCTTCTTTCGCGCTTTGTAAAATAATTACCGATTTGTCAACCGGATAAACGATGAAAAGTGTGCTAATTTGAGCCAGTCTACGCAGTGCAAACAAAAACGGGAGCTTGACAAATTCACTTCAGTGTCCCTTTAAATACGCGCCTTCATAACACGGCTTCATACCCTCCATTTTACTTGTTTTATCGTGCGTCCTCGAATGTGGATACACGGAAAAGACATCATGTGTCGTGCCAACGCAAAAACGTCAACAATAAACTGCGCATGCTTTGCGAAAAGCGTTCACGCGCTTTCTCAAACAAACAGAAAAAAAAGTGTATATTTAGTTAGTGGTCCAGGGCTGGAGAAAAAGCAGAGCTGGCGGCCCTTTTCCCTTCGTAAGAGACCAGGCTGTTTCACCTTCTTTATTTCCGAATTTGTTGCTGAAAGTTCTCCTTGACGGGCAGCCCCAGATCGCTCCATCAGAAGGCTTTCACATCTATCTCAAAGTGGAACGTTAGCACACGCTAGAACCCGCGGCCAAGTCCGAAGCCAACGCCCACGCTACAACCCCAAAGGCCAGGAATTCTACGATGGCTCAATCGGATAGACCCCGGTTTCATAACGCGAGGTATCCAGGTTTGATACCGACCACGGGAAGCATTTTTTTTTTCAAACTGGAAGCGCATGTTTTTGTTCACCGCCGCAGCGAAACCCGTACCCTTCGGTCTTTCCCGGAGGTTTCGTTGCCGGTTTCAAGGCGTATTCAAGGCCACGGATTCGATTCCCGGAGCTCCCTAACCACATTTTTTTCGTAAGGCGCGCACTCCCAACACCTCCTCGGGGGCTCCTTGCCTCCTCGCCACCTTCCCTCACACTTCGGCGTTTTTTGGCGCGACGAACGGATATTCCTCGGTCTTAACAGCTCCGCTAATGAAAACTTGGATGGTGTGCGGCTGGGCACGAAACAGCTTGGCTCCAAATTCACCCTAAATCCTCCAGGAGGCCACGTGCTACAAAGTTCCTACGCTGTGAACTCGCCGCTCACCGCACGTCTTGGCCGCGCCTGCTACTGGAAGAAAGTAAGTGCGAACGTCCTCCACCAACTCTTTAGCAGCACAACCAGCCGACAGCTGCAACCGAAGCACCCCTGTTCGGCCCCGCGCCTGCTCCGGCCATGGGAGCCGTGTCCTAGAAGATGTTGAGAAAGGCTGTACATATGAGGAGTTTTTTTTTCCGCAATAAGCCTAATCCAGAAGCCAAAACTAAATTTTAGTGACAAGAAAAACACGGCCACTTTCATCCAGAAAACACGTTGTAACAAAACAGGTCTGATAACACCCGCGAACGCCTACACAGATCATATTTCGGATGAAAAACAAGCCAGATCCAGTTGTGGCACGGGTCCAAATGGGCCAAATTCATTTTCCCAATGGGAGCGTGCTTTTGATTTGATGTAAAACAAATTTGGCAACATACTTGTGAGTTCCCGCCTGACGTCTCTGACTGTTGGAGAAAATGAAATATTATTTAGAATATTAGTATATAATTAATTAAAACTAAACCTAATATATAACGTTAATATTTTTAATCACCTGTGGTCGTAAACCTGGCCAAATTGACATGTAAAAGATATATCATAATAGTGCTGACAGCGCTGCATTTAGGCCCCGGAACAAAGTTTCGCTGATATCTCAAATTCTGTTTCCGGTGAATTCGACACATTTTGAAACGAAAGTTCTCACATATCCTGCAAATACGCGCAGTCGGAAGGGGGAACTGTATTACGAATATATATGCGTGTTAACCTTGAAATTAGCGGTTGATAGTCAGTTATGGTCACCGCTTTTCCCGTCAACCTTCGATCTGTAATGTCTACCATAGCTAAGTACTAACATCTTCTGTGATACTTCGTGGCGCGGTAAAGAATGCCAGGTAGAAAAATTAACATGTAGCCATCCCCTACGGCGTAGTTTCCGTGCACGAAACTGATGATATACTTAACATTTTGTCTCCCAGTCGGCGTGGTTTTTGTAAAGGCTTCTCAACTACGAAGCAGCTAGCTTCATTCATTCATTCATTCATTCATTCACATGCGTCTCTAGGTAATTAAAGTGTTCTAGCCGATGTGGTATTGGCATTTTTGTGTGTAGTTACTTGAGGCTTTTTTCCGAACTAAGCCAAATGCACAAACCGAAATGAAGCTAGATAAAGCTGCAGTGCCAAAAGAAGTCGGCAACTTTTCCCTGGAAAAGAAGTGGTAAGAACTTAGGTGACATAACGCCGTGAAAACGTGTACCCAGATTGTAGTTCGTATCAAAAATGAGCCGGATCATGCTGTGTGGGACAGATCGAAATGAGTCAAATCCATGTTTTCAATGGGACTTCAATTTTGGAGTGACTGTTTGGACTGTTTCGTGGCTGTTTTCAGAATTTCTGTTACTTTTCGGGGCTGGCTTGTCATTAATTTAGACGGCATTTAAAAGAACGGCGAAAGATCTGTCTCGATGCGTCAGTGACAAAGTTAACAGAAGAAATGGACGAAATTAAACTGACAGATGCTGCCAGACAGACCTGCCCCGTTTGTACAGAGTAAATCTTGTTATTTTTTACTCCAAGAGTTACCATTTTAGCACTTACCAAATTAGCCGCCGCTTAGAAGCCGTGGCAACTCCCCCCCCCCCCCCCCCCCCCCCATCGCTGTGAGTACGAGCCACTTCATTAAGGTGAAGTAGAAGATATGAGCAGCCTCCTTGTTAAATGTTTTGAAAGTGAAAGAGCCTTGAGTGAAATTGAAAGAGCCTTGAAAGGCACTCACTTACTCAGTGAGTGCCTTGAGGCGGGCACAAGAATATTATTCTGCAGAAGAATTGTAAAACAGATCGTAATGCTTCCAAGAGGACACACCTGCTCTTCATTCACAGTTGTACTGTTGTAGAAGCCTGTTGCATATATTTGATGCATTTCCCGCCAAAACTACATCGTACCATTCTTCACAGTCTGTTACAATAAAGCGTTCATAGGAATACCGCATCAACTTCAATGTTTCAATTCAGTACGAGCCAAAGCGTAACTTATCATTTTAATATTGCTCAGATTTACCGCATATTTTTAACTTGTCATAAAATTCCCCTAGCTGGCACGTAAAACATGTCATTAATAGTTTTCAAACCGTTGAATTTAGGTCCAGAAACAAACTTTCGCTATTTTCACAAATGTGCTTTAGGTGGATTTGGCTCAGTAAAACAAAGACGCATTTGCAATTTATTCCCGATACGGCAAAGTAATGATTAAACTACAACTAAATCGGTTTTCCAATTTTCTTACAACTTGTACATCAAAATACATTTATTACAATCGCTGATAGTGTATCCGAATCCATTTGTGAAATTCAAGGCTCTTTCCGGTTATTTCAGGAGTTGAAAGATTGATTGTAAAGTTTAACGCGCTGGCGCTACACAGGTGATGAGGTGGGCCTTAATGGAGGGCTCCGGATTAATTTTGACAACCTGTGGATCTTTAAAGTGCGCCGAAATCTCGTACACACGGGCGTTTTCGCTTTTTGCTTTCATCAGAAAAGCGGCAGCCGTGGCCGGGAATGGAACCCATGTCCTTGGGCCAGCAGCTCCAGGCCTTGGGCTGAATATTCTGCTGTTTTGTTTATTGTATGGGCACAACTTACGGTAATAATTACGGTAACATTTTTTTTTGTTTCCCGTCGATGATTGTCTCGTGTCGCTCATTTACTTTGTACATACTCAGAGCACCAATCTGCCATTAAGCCCGCTCTGAATAATGCATGTTTTGCATGCAACTAATGGATTTTGAAATTTTGCCCGCATAAATCAGTTCTGTTTCGTGTGCCGAGCCAGAGGCTTCTGGCCAAAGCAAAATCTCTCTACAACAAAATCCCCAGTAACGTTCAGGGAAATGAATATATTGGTGCCAGCAAAACAGAAAATGTATACTCGAACTGGCACCTTTTGATATTTTGACTTCCCGGCTCAGAGAACTACGTTTGCTCAAACGCAGGCCTCCCACAAAAGGAAAATATTTACCTTGCCAGTCCTGAATACTTCCTTGATCTGCATACTCATGCATCATACATCATGTAGGGTCCTCACAGGACGTGTTACACTGATGACTTACAAAAGAATTCAGAAATAGGCAATTCGCTTTCATTTCACGTATAAATGTGGCAGCTTTGTCGATGGCATTGTACGGATGTCATCTCAACTTGCCCATCACGGTACGAATCCCCACGCATGAAACGTCTGTACATGCTTTTCACTCTAAACTTCATCTGAAGCCCCAGTTTTATTCACACCAATAAAGACTCTCCAGAAAGGAATCGCAGCCACTACTCTTTGACCTTGCTCTTAGCTCGCACACACTTGTTCCCACATTTTCCCCATAACAGCGAAAACCAGACCGTTCGCCTCGCAGTAGTACTGACCATATTAGCTTCACATACACATGCGTCTTATGTTGACGTTTTATGAGGTTACATTCTTAATAAGTTTACTTGACAGGAAAAAATTTATTAACAGAAAAAACGAAAATATATAAACCACGTCAATGGAAAGAAAAAAGAAAGAAATTTAAAGTCTACTATATTTATTTATCAACACAAACTTCAAGAGTTGGCGGAAAGTCTGAAAAATGTTAGAAGTAAACATTAAAAGAAAACAAATAAACGTATCAGCAGTAATGATAAAGTGTGAGCAGTTGGCAAGGAACGAAATAACAGAGAGTACTTGAAAGCTGTAAGAAACATGTATGGGTAAATACACAATCAGTGTAATGCGAATGTTTGGGCGATACTTATCTGCGAACCGGCAGCGGACAAAGGTAAGACAATGAGAATATAGTCCAAAAAAAACACATCAGCGAGTTAAAGTTCGCAGTGTAAACTATCTTAGTACGATATATGAACGACGACGTGGAAGATTTGGATGGACACAGCGTTCACAATGGTCCTCCTGTGTCAGATTGATGTGACAGGGACGTCTCCTAATACAACGCAGACAGCAAATATGACGTGCAAATGACGTAGAAAAGCGGTAACAAACATTCAAGTATAGATACTCGCCGAACCACCACCTGAACGGTTGCGGGAATGGAGAATAGATAAAAAACGAACAGATTGCTTAGAAAGTGACCCCGAACAGCTTACCCTGTACATTGCAAGTGCAGTCCTGACAAATTCAGAAGTGTGGGCAGCCGGGGGAGCCAATTTGAGTAATGAGCAGCTGTAAAAGACGTAAAAAGCAGCTGTAAAAATGCGGTAAAAGACGGAATACGTTCGAAGCCATCAATTGGGAGTAATACGAAGAAATTCCCTCTAGTAGAGGAACGTTTGGCGCAGCCGAGCGACTGAACACATGGAAAGGAAAGCGGAAAAGCCGTAAGCTTTTCCTCTTCCGTCTACAAACGGACAAAGCAGTCGATCGGGCACGGACGACAGGCACGGAAATGAGGAGTGATCGCTGATTATACGGTCCAAAATTGGGACTCCTACTTTACAAGGAAAACATTACAAGTTGAATCAATGGGTCAAGCAAAATTGTAAGAGAAGTGCAGGTGCCGTCAGAAGTAATTGGAGCACGGGAGCTGTGGCCGAACTGTATCGGAGCGCCGTGTAGCTGCACCGGCGGTAAACGAAATGACGATAACATGCATGCGCGCCTGCCGACGGCGATAGCCCATTTATACCTCGAAAACCACTTCTTTTAACCTTCTTGGAACATTGTTCGCAGTATAATGGCCTCGGTGATGGCGCTGATAGCGCACACCCCTACAAATAATTGAAAGAAAAAAATTCAGGCCAATCCACCATGTGAATGTGTTTGGAAAGCAAAGCTGTAAAGGGTACCCACAACGACTACCCATGAGGCGTCCCTTAAATTCCCTCACGTCGCTCTACAAATATTGATACCAAAGGGAAGTGAAATGCACTTAACCACACCCGTTGTTACTCCGAAGAGATATTATTGGTAAGTATAAAATCAATGCATGATGTATGAATGGTGGTTGGTTGAATGTATTGGTGTGGCACATGAGTGGGTACTATTTTTCCAAAATTAAAGGAAGCTCAAACCCGGTGTTAGACAATCTCACTTCTCCGTTTCTGCCGCCGCGGGCGGAGGCAACCAGATCGGCGGCATAGAAGACATCAGGAGCAGAAGGAGGAGGAAGGAATACTTCTATTCTGATTTCTGAACGGCCCAGAGTGCGGCTCAGGGGAGTGGTTCCATCTCAACAGTGCGCGCCGCCTGTCCACCAGCTGAAGCTGGGTAGGCGAGAGGGTCTGGGCAGCAGCATCTCCCGTTGCTTTTTGTTGTGTAGTTGACGGAAAGAGAGGAGGGTGCTCAGGCCTAAAGTCCCACACCACGCGTATGTGGCGGCGTGTTCCTACTTCTGAGCAAAATTTACATTCAGCATCGTAGCGATTTGGGTGCATTAAGGGAAGCAATGTCGGGGGTGGGAAGGAGCCGGATTGTATGAGCCATAGGGTAGTCTGTTGTCCTCTGGAAAGGGCAGGGTATGACGAAGGTAGGGTCTGTCTCTGAAGGCGATAACGCTTGGTTATTGTCCCTGAACGTGACGAGCGGGTGGCTGTGCTCGTGCAGCTCCATAGCAGGGGAGCTGGAGGAGGGGGGGGGGGGGAGGAGGGCTAAAAGCGCAGTCTTGTTGGTGGGCGTGTTCAGTACCCTCCATTGCAGCTTGAGCGGGTGTACAGATGAGCTGAATGGAACCGTTTCGAGAGTGTTATTATAGCACACGCAGTGCAGGTAGAGACATCCAACCCGAAAGGCAATTTTGGTATTTTGGTAGGCTTTGGGAAGCGGTGACTACCTTCCCAACCCTTGGTTGAGTGAGAGCCAAGGCGATGGCTGCCTCTTCTGCTGCCGTCATGTCTTGGGTGTTGAGTGAGGAACACGCAAGGAGGTTAGTTCTGGAGGTAGCCATGATTATGGCGTACTGCTGCTCTCGATGTTGGGAGGTGTCTGTGTAGACGACTTCATGTTCGCCGCTGAGGATAAGGTTGAGCGCTTGAGCCCGTCCTTGTCGCCGACCCCCGTCGTGTGAGGGGCTCATATTTTTACGCAAAGGAAGAATCTTTAGTTCTTGTCGCCAAGAGTCCGGGAGTACATCAAGCGGACTTACAATCTGTGCTCGCCATGAAGGAGTATTGTAATGTGTTCCACAGGCTTTAGGACATTGGCGTACTACAAGTGAGATGACATGCGTTGGTGCGGGCGTCCTTTAATTTTTATAATTTCTAGCACACCCGCAAGGCGCGCGCAGGGCCGCTAGACGTGCCTAGGGCGGAGCGTACAGCGGTGCGAGAGGTCGTGTGACGCTATCACGTGGCATTCAGCGAGAATGCAGGGGGTAATCCCGTATATGTACTCGGTGAGTACACCACCTGCCTTCACCGTCTCCGCTTGGGCTCGTAGCTAAATCGGTAAGACAATGGG
Organism: Haemaphysalis longicornis; assembly: GCF_048455015.1. Lineage (NCBI taxonomy): Eukaryota > Metazoa > Arthropoda > Arachnida > Ixodida > Ixodidae > Haemaphysalis > Haemaphysalis longicornis. Next base: position 76,730,225 of record NW_027526203.1, read on the forward strand.
CTCTTGCTTTGGTACTCTATTAGTTCCAGGTTCGATTCCTGGCGCTAGGAAATCCAATTATTTGTTCGCGGGAGTTTTCTGTTGACACCAAAGGTCGCGAAAGAACCCTTGAGGGGTAGAGGTAAAAAGCCTTGCTTGAAAACTGTCACTGCCGATTCCTGTGATAGCACGCCGTTTTTCCGGCTGCTCGCGTGCGATGGAAGTGCGCCAGAGACGTTGGGAGATGCGGCTCTGCTATCAGCGCCATCGCCGAGACCAGTATGCTGCGAACAATGTTCGAAGCAAGGTTAAAAGAAGTGGTTTGCGAGGTTTAGATGGGCTATCGCCGTCGGCGGGCGCGCATGCGTGTTCTGGACATTCGTTTACCGACGGTGCAGTTACACGGCGCTCTGATACGGTTCGGGACCAGCTCCCGTGCTCCAATTACTTCTGACGGCACCTGTACACCTTTTGATTGCATAGGCCCTGCCACTTCATACGTACATATCTGTATAATAATGTAATAGGTGGCAAAAAAAAAATTCATTCATTAATTCTTTCAAATACGTCAGAAGAACAAAGCACATCCAGGAATTTCTGACCATATAAGAGCATCTGGCTTAAAGAAGAAAACCCATTAAAATTAATAGTAAAGGATATACGGGATCATACACAATGTGAGCAAGAATTGAGGCGTATTTTCTACGTTATTAGCAACGAGTGTAGAGATATGGTGGAAGTCATACCCTTACGGACGTCATACCGCCGCAGAAACCCTGAGAAAGAGAAGTAAATGGGAGAAATATTGTTCGCAAAAGAGAAGGGGAAGATTTCGCCCGTCTCGACGAAATACCAAGGACGCGGATAAACCTGCTTGGAAGAAAAATCAACCCAGCATTATTCAGGGCACCACATAACGTAACGAAAATCAATGAAGACCGGGGGATTCACTCAAGGCTAAGATGAAATTTGATAAATAAATGTAAAAGGTAAAAAAGCCAGTATTGACCCACACGGGCCACTTAGAGTTACTTAATTCTTGTACGTACGTGACCTCAGGTGTTCCCCAGGGCACCGCTCAGGGTCCTGTGCCTTTTCTGATTTACATCAACGATTTGCCACTAAATATTCCCTCTCCCATGCGCATTTTTGCTGATGATTGCATTTGTAGCGGCAAGCCACAGTACCAGCGGCAGCAGCGTGACGCAGGCCCACGGGTGCGCTCACCCGCCGGAGGGCTCGCGCGCCCCTGGCATCAGTAGATAAAGACCCCACGGCGTTCGGAATAAACCGCCCTTGCTACGTGGTCTGGTCGTCTCTGTTTCAACGCCTCCGTGGCATGCGCTCTACAGTTGGTGACCCGGACGTGATATCCCTCCCAGCGAAGTTGTAGAGCCATGTCCAGCAACGACCAGAACCAGCGAGCACCGCAAGCAGCCGGCAACGAGATCGCCGCCCTGGCTATCCACTTGCCGCCGTATTGGGAACACAACCCGACCATCTGGTTCCTCCAGGCCGAGTCACAGTTCGCGCTGTCTGGCATCACCTCCCAAGAACGCAAGTTCCACTACGTCGTGAGAGCTCTACCAGCGACTGCTGCGGAAGAGGTTGCGGACATTCTTGCCTCCTTCATACGCAACCCACCTGCAACGGCCTACGACAAGCTCAAAGCAGCGCTACTCGAACGCACAGCACCATCTGAGCGCACGTGCCTACAGCAGCTACTTTACATCGAAGAGCTTGGCGACCGCAGACCGAGCCAACTCCTGCGGCGCATGCCCAACTCCTCGGCTCACGTGCCCAAGCCATGGACGGCGCATTGCTGCGCGAGCTCTTTCTGCAGCCCCTGCCTGCGAACGTGCAAATGGCCCTCGCAACATCGTCATCCATGGATCTCCCATCGCTCGCGTCCCTGGCCGACAAGGTAATGGAAATAGCCAGCACAGCTTCACCTATTGCTGCTGTTACCTCGCACGACGCCAGCTCCTGCCGACGAAGGTGCGCCTGCGTCGCGTGCCAGTGTCGATCACCTGTGCGAACGACTGGAGCAACTCGTTGTCGCGGCGACGAGGCGAAACAGCTCAACACATTCTGCTCGCTCGTCACGCCGACGCGACCGCTCATCTTCCCGACGCCGTGATGCCGTTCGTGGACGCAGCCCTACATCAGCCCCCGGTGTATGCGTCTACCACCGCCGTTTCGGCGCAGACGCTCGCCACTGCCTCTTGCCATGATCATGGACGGGAAACGGGCCCGGCAGACCGCTAGCGGCGACGAGCGGTTCTGGCCCCAGTGAAGAATGTCGCTTGTTTCACATCGTCGATCGTACCACCGGACAAAAGTTTCTCGTCGACACGGGAGCGCAAGTCAGCGTCTTGCCAGCTCCACGCCACGACCGCAACTCCAGCGCAGTCTTCTACCTCCAGGCAGGGAACGGCACGCGCATTCCCGTGTTCGCGCAGCGATCCCTGACTTTGAACCTGGGTCTTCGCAGAACTTTTCGGTGGATTTTTGCGGTCGCGGACGTTCGCTCTGCCATCCTTGGTGCTGACTTTCTTACCAAACATGGCCTCCTAGTCGACGTCAAGCGACGGCGACTTCTCGACTCCACGACCCTCCTCTCAGTTCAAGGCGCCGTAGCGACAGCAGCTGCTGACGTAGCGCCTTCCTGCGCTACAGTTGCTGATGAACCGTTTGCCGCCCTGCTAAAGGAGTTCCCCACCGCCACGTCACCACCCGACTGGACTCAGCCCGTGACTCATGACGTCCGTCATCATATCACCACTACCAAACCGCCCGTTTTCTTTCGTCCGCCACGTCTCGCTCCCGACAGACTCAAGATCGCCCGTGCAGAGTTCGAGCACATGCTGGAACTTGGCATCGTCCGACCTTGCATCACCCTTGCACATGGTACCCAAGAAGAACGGTGACTGGCGACCTTGTGGCGACTACCGATTCTTGAACCTCTCCACCATCCCAGATCGGTACCCCCTTTCCAACATACAAGATTTCACCGCCAGTCTGCACGGTGCCACCATATTTTCAAAAATCGACCTTGTACGGGCGTACCACCAGATCCCTGTCGCTGAGGAGGACATATACAAGACGGCCATCACAACACCTTTCGGCCTTTTCGAGTTCCTCCGAATGCCGTTCGTCCTCAGGAACGCTGCCCAAACGTTTCAGCGTTACATCGATACAGTGACGCGCGGACTGCCCTTCGTCTATGCTTACGTTTATGATCTGCTGGTAGCAAGTACGTCCCTAGAGGAGCATCTTCACTATCTCCGCATTCTCCTCGAACGCTTATCTGCCTATGGCGTTGTCATCAACGCAACGAAGAGCGAGTTCGGTGTTCCCGCCCTCGACTTTCTGGGACATCGACTGGATGCAACAGGCATTCGGCCCCTCTCCAACAAGGTCCAGGCCATTCTTGACTTCCCAACTCCAACGTCGGTCACCAAGCTTCGCCAGTTCCTGGGTCTGGTAAACTTCTACCGTCGCTTTATCAGAAACTGCGCCACTCTGCTTGAGCCTCTCGACCGCCTGCTTTCCGGGAAGCGTTCTACCACTGAATTGGACTGGAACGCCAGTGCTGAGGCAGCCTTTCATGCCATCAAACGTGCGCTGGCAAAGGCCGCTCTCCTCGCTCACCCAAATCCAGGGCGTCCACTCGCGCTGATGACGGACGCCTCGAGTTCTGCTGTGGGAGCTGTCCTCCAACAGCACGTAAATGGCCCGTGGCAGCCCTTGGCCCGGTACAGTGCCTTCGGGCGTGAACTTTTGGCAATGTATCTGGCTGTGCGTCACTTCCGACATCTTGAGGGTCGTCAGTTCACCATCTTCACTGACCACAAACCCTTGACGTACGCCATCAGCCGGCCCGACTCCCATTACACGCCACGAGAAGTGCGGCAGCTTGCCTACCTGTCCGAGTACACGACGGATATCAAGCATGTCAGTGGCGTTGACAACACAGCTGCGGATGTTCTAAGCCGCGTGGACGCCATTGCCTCCACTTCGCCGCTTTTAATTGCACCCGACCTCCACCGGCTGGCTGCTGACCAAGCAGACGACACGGAGCTACTGCGTCTTTGCACATCCCCAACTGCGCTCCAGCTCGAACACGTGACACTCGACGGACAGCAGATCGTTTGCGACTTGTCGACCGGAAAGCCACGACCATTCGTACCCAAAACCTGCCGTCGCGAGCTCTTCGATGCCCTGCACAACATGGCCCATCCTGGGATTCGAGCCACGCAGAAACTCATCGCGGCTCGTTTTGTCTGGCCTCGAATGAACGCTGATGTTCGCGACTGGGTCCGCGCGTGTGCACCATGCCAACGCGCAAAGGTTCACCGGTATCCAGTTCCGCCGGCAAAGACGTTCCTACAACCTGATGAGCGCTTCGCCGTCGTGCACATTGACCTCGTCGGTCTCTTGCCCCCTTGCCAAGGCTACCGCTACTTACTGACTTGTGTGGACCGATTCACAAGCTGGCCTGAAGCCACACCGCTACCCGACATCTCCGCACCCACGGTAGCGTCAGCATTCGTGTCGACGTGGGTAGCGCGCTTCGGATGCCCATCATCCATCGTCACCGACCACGGACGGCAGTTCGAGTCTGCTTTGTTCGCCGAGCTCCTTCACCTCCTCGGCACGACTCGTTTGCGCACGGCAGCGTACCGGCCACAAACAAATGGACTCGTCGAACGCTTTCACCGCCAACTTAAGGCCGCGCTCACAGCACACGACTGCCCAACACAGTGGGTCCAGCGCTTGCCCCTCACACTTCTGGGCATACGCACCGCCTTCAAAACTGACCTGACGTTTTCTTCGGCTGAACTCGTTTTTGGAACCCAGCTTCGACTACCAGCCGACCTGTTCAAGGTACCGTCTCAAGCATCTTCCGCCGCGGACTACGTGAAATCGCTGAGATTGATCCTCGCTGACCTTCGACCGCAGCCTACACCGGAACAAAAACCCAGAGCACCTTATGTGCTTCCGGACCTTGAACAGGCAACACATGTGTTTGTGCGGTACGGACCCGTGCGCCGCCCATTGCAACCACACTACGTTGGCCCTTTCCCTGTAGTAGAACGACTCTCGTCAACATATGTCATCGACATCAATGGCTCTCACGACAACATAGCCCCAGAGCGCCTGAAGCCGGCATACGTCACCGCCGCCGACATCAACCCTACGAGACCTCCCACTGTGGCTGCACACCACCGTGACCATCATGTACGTTGGGGCGATCAGAGCGTCACACCAGCTCCTCTCTTGGGGGGGAGCCCTGTAGCGGCAAACCACAGTGCCAGCGGCAGCAGCGTGACGCAGGCCCACGGGTGCGCTCACCCACCGGAGGGCTCGCGCGCCCCTGGCATCAGTAGATGGAGACCCCACGGCGTTCGGAATAAACCGGCCTTGCTACGTGGTCTGGTCGTCTCTGTTTCAACGCCTCCGTGGCATGCGCTCTGCACATTATCTACAGATCAATTAACAGTATCACCGACCACAAAGCTTTTCAAAATGATCTCGGCCTAATTTGCATTGGTGTAACACTTGGTTAATGAATTTAACTGCATCAAAATGTCAGGTCATTTTTTTAGCCGTAAACGCGCCAACTCACGTTTTTCATACATCGCCAATCACAGTTAATTGCTGCATACAGTATTGTGCAAATATTTTGGCATTCATTTAACCAAAAATCTTTCATGGTAATCCCATGTTGCAGCCATCTGGGCTAAAGCATCGAAGACACTGAGATATTTACGGCGTAATCTTACTACTGCCCCTTTGAGCATTCTCAAATTGGCTTATCAGACATTTGTTCACCCGCAACTTGAGTACGCATCATCTATTTGGTCCCCGCATCCTAACTATCTCATCGACATGATTGAATCGGTCCAAAACAGAGCTGCCCGTTTCATCACACGAGACTACTGCTACCATTTCAGCGTAACACAAATAAAGCTTAATTATTCACTACAGCCTTTTATTCTGCGCCGTAATATCGCCCTTTTATCTCTGCTGCACAAATATGTGTATGAAGGCACTCGTTCCACATTGCCTATTCATATCGCATCCAGCACGTCTCAAAGATTAAAGAACAAAAATTGTTTTTCGCGCTTATACGGTTCCACACATGCGTTTAACTTCTCTGCGCTTCCTGATGCCATTCGCTCGTAAAATACTTTTCCCGACAGCATTGCTTCCGTGAAACAATCAAGAAAAATTTCGCCATCTCCTTCACGAGCATTTTCACAGTGTATAATTAACGGCATCACCTTGTTTCTTTCAGTAGGCTCGAGGTTCTGACCTGTTTTCTATTTTTTTCCCTCAATGTATCCCCTATTTTCTGCTTGTATTCAGTTTCCTTTACGCGCATCACATGTTCATTGTATAGCCAAACTATGTAATTAATTCACGCTTTTTCTCTTCTCAAATTTTAATGCGAGCTTTGTAAGTCTTCTTTGATTTGATTGGTCTGTATGGAACAATGATGTGTCTTTGCATTAATTTCCCACAGTGTGCCTACCTTGATTTCTTTTTTGTTTTAGTTAAGTTTGCGTGTATTGAAGTTTTAATTCCTTTGAAGATCTGTTATGGCTTGTGTGGTCTGCATGCATTTTTATGCTTTTTTATGCTTTTTCATGTAACCCGCATCACTCAATGCCCTCGGGCCTGTGAGATCTTTTAAATAAAAAAATTTAAAATATAGGTTCGTAACACAGGCAATAAATTCAGTATTTCAAGCCAGAGTGGGAAAGCGCAAAATCTACAGGGGAGCTTAACAATACGTTTAGTGAAGGCGGGCGCTTGGATGCTTATGTGTATGGCTAACACAGTGCATTGAAATTTTCTTACCCGGGGATGAAGCATTAGGCAGCATTTCTAGACAATAACCGGGCACACAACATCCAAAACAAACCATTCCTGTGGTGTATTCGAAAATGCATGGCTTAGATAATGAGGTTGCAGAGTTTTTTAGTGTTTTATATATGTCTTTAGTGTTTTATAGTGTCAAGTGCAGCGTCTTATGACGCTGCACTTGACATAGAAAGGGCAGAAATACGTGCACTAGGGTCACGCCCATGTAAGATTGAAGCAATAATCCTCTGGAAAGAAATTCCGTTATTTCTGGAAGAGCCAGATTGGATAAGATATTGGAATATACAAAGATAACTCAATAGTCGCTCAACATCATGCATAGTCGGCAAGGCAAAGGGCTACGTAGAGAAGCATCTTCTGCGAATGCCATACGCCCGGAGCTTTGCGACAGCTGCGCTGCCTTTTGCAGCTTTTTCCAGCGTATACGGAGTAAGCGCTGTGATGCTCATTGGGGTTCGTAAGGTGTTTTGTCTTACTGTCGCTTCTTTTGTGGATTTCCGCGCGCGAAATTTCGTTTTCATCCCGTCGGCGCGCTCTCCGCGGGGGTCGTGTAGCAGACGACGTATGTTTGCGGCCGCTCACATCGAGACAACACGGCCAGGCAATAAATCCTTTGAAGAATATACACTTGCGAATATGGTCCTGCCTTATCCACCGCATGCCTTTTGTGGAATGCCCGTAAAGCTTGTACCACAGTCCTTCAATGATTACGTTGGCTCCGTATACTGAGGGAATGTAAGCATTGAAGGACCTGAGTACGGCATTTCATTCCAGAGGGGTCGGGTCCTTTTCTCAAAAAAAAAGGAGGCAGTAAATGCGATAAGGAAAAAGTGAAAAAACAAAAAAAAATAATACAAATAAAAAGTCGAAGCGAAAATTTATAACACATAAAATTAAAAAATCGTATGAATGCTTGCTCTGCGTACCATTCCGAATGTTTTCGTTCTATTTTCCCCAATGAAATGTAAAAATAGTTTATTGTGGGCTCAGACCATAGGTCGGAGGGGTATTTGGCTTAAGCGCAGCTTGCGACACAAAACTAATTATGGTTGCTACTATTTGTTGACATGCAGAGCTATAGGCCTCATTCGTCCAAACCCTTGCGCCCTTAACAATACAAAATTGGGCGACGTCCATGTTTTGGCCCCTCCCTGCGTTCGCCAGTGCATTGCTTTGTCCACAGTACTGAAGCTTCTCCGATGCATGACATTCGAAAGTGTTACTGCCGTGTTAGGAGGTATGAGTGCTTTGCTAGATTACGCCAATGCTCAGAACAGATTTACTTCACAGTGTATAAACCATGCCATGGCCATCTCAGTAGCGTCTGGAGATATTGTTTGTAAATTTCAGGACCCAGAAATTACAGCCAGCTTTATGCCTAAGCCGGCTTTGCGACCCTTCTCTGTTACATATAATGGGTGAATATACCCACCGACTGCACCTCACCGCGGCCGCATAACAAACATTTACATCATTTGCACTCTCGTGCAACCAGTGGTTTTCTTGAACCCTGTCAGAACCCCACGTTCTAATATGTCACCAATTCACGCAGACAGGAAATTGCAGCAGCGAAATACCTCGAGGGCACCCGCTACTACGGGATGCGGGCCGAGGCGACTCGCGCCAGCATTCGAAACGAGCCGCTAGAGGGCTTTCAGGGTCCATCCAACCGGCAGCGCTCATAACATGTACGCAGGCGACGGTGTTAACCAGAGTGAAGATGTTTATTGGAGGATGGAAGGTATATCTTTTGTTTTTAGATTGATGCCACCTCAATGAACCGAGTACAGGTGGTGCAAAGAGAGTAAAGCTGATATCTGGTGACAGCAGACTAAAGCTATTGTTGCGCGGAAAGCAAGGAATAGCGGCTTCTGAGACGGCGGAGGCTACACCCGGCGTGCGCCTACACGACATTCTCCCCCGCCATCTCCGCTAAAATCATTCCCAAGATGACCCACAAGCACGGAACAACACCCCGTAAAATCACAGCCAAGAACACAAGTACGCTGCCCTCGCACCGACTATTTCTCACCGCCGGTCCCCATTGCTCCTGCCGGAATCGGGTCACCTCTTCGCCCCCTGGTCCTCGCGACTGAGCAAAGACGCTCTCACGGTAGGGCAAGAATGGACGTTCCGGCCACCTAATGAACACGACCGCTCCGCCCTGGCCGGCGGCGGGACGACAGGGGAATGCAAGCGCGATTGGACAAAGCAAGCTTCTGAGATTAGCCGCCACAAACACTCGCCGCGTCCGCTGTTAAACGACGTCACCAATAGATCTCCCAGACATGCAACGACACCTTACCGCTAACACCGAAAGGACGCAGTGCGTCGTCGCATCCCTGTAATTAATCACACTGCTCCGCGTCTTCGCGCCATTATCCGTAAGCAACAACTAGAAAGAGGGAAGAAGCAAAACAATAATGTTTCAGGCGCTGTAAAAAGCATGGCAAGCTTCCCACTCAAATGGCCTCGGCACAGTAAACGTTGCAAGGGGTGAGCAGAACCTCGGCCACCGCATGCGCTGTGGTCCGAACAATACGAAGGACGCACATATGTCCCAACTCGTAAACACAAACACAACACCAATGCAACACACATCAACTTAACTCAGAGGTATATGCAACTGGCGATAAATATATACATTTCCAGGCAGCCAGAGACCCTCTGTTGTAGTTTAGCAGGGGAAAGTGAAAATAACGGGTTAAAACTACGGTTTCATGACTAGGGCCAATGGGGTATAACAAAATACCCTCAACCAAGGTAAAAAAATACTAGTCCTTCTACTTAAAAAGCACGACATAACTCCAGAGGTCACGATGAACAAAGTGAAACTCGTATAAAATCGATTTCTGTAAAATGAAGTGCATGACTGGCTCACCGACTGATTCATCAACCCTCAGGCGGAACTGCTGGAACGGGAAATTTTAAACTTGTGGAATATATTTCTCTCACGGCGTAGGGATATTCGGATAAGGCGGGATATTTAGAAATTACACCTCTAACAGAGGAAAAGAGGGAAATCGTGTTTTCTGAAATTGGTGATAATCTCGCCCATCCTTTCAGATATTGAACCCCGTAGGATCCTAGAAAAACGTAGTTCTGCTGTTTTGCCCTACCCAACACTAACGGCGCGAATGTGCATTTTGGAGCAAATTGAGTGTTTTTTTTGTGCCTTGTAACAGTCCGCCCCGGCCACCTACTGTGATGCCCTAAGGCGAATGTAGGTACTGAGATAAATAAATAAATAAATAAATAAATAAATAAATAAATAAAAGTCAGTCCAAAACTACGCAGTTCGCCTTATAACCTCACAGATCTCTAGAGAAATCAGTGTCACCACGCTAAAACACTCAATCCAACTGCCATCTCTCGCGTCACGTCGCCTGATCGCACGCCTGTGACTCCTGCACAGTTTCTTATTCCACCCGCAATCAAGACACGAACTTTTAAAGCCCCCTAACAGAACTGGTTCCCGCATTAACCATTCTAACCCCATTGCACGAACCAATTGTCGTACATCCGCAATGAACGACTCCTTTTTCCCCATGCAATTACACCGTGGAATCACCTCCCCGACACTATTGTTGCCACACCCGACCGCACATCATTCCGTGTAAAAGTGGAATCCCACTTTAATTCCATCCAATAACCCGTGGCTGTGAATATGTTCTACTAGTGAACTGAAATGTGTACATTTTTTGCCAAGTTGTTTGTGCTCTTCAAACTCTACTTTCCATTCAAAGCGTTTTTTTTTTGTTTGTTTGTTCACTTTTGTCATTCTTGACCAAGCTACCATATGCCTATTTAGAACTGTAATGTGTATAATTTGTTCAGATTGATTTGTACACCCGCACAGAGTATGTGTTGCCCCCCTTATGTAATGCCTTCGGGCCTTTGAGGATACGATAAAAAAATTAAAGCCGTAAAAACTATTATTTTTAGAATCTTCCCATCGTCAGGCGGTGTTGCTTTTAAGGAACGACGCCGAGCCACGTGCAGAGGGTAGAGCTTGGTTTTGGCAGCCCCCAAAGTGAGCAAAACTTCTTGGGCCCCACCCCCGCTTTCTAACTCGGGGCCAAGACCAGGCCAAACAATTGCCGCATCAGCACTACCCCCAGAGGCGTTGCGCCTGAGGCCCAAAAACGCTGGTGTTGGCGGATATGCAGCAAATTCCTCTGCCCTGGCCTGAAAAACCCCGGTTGCGGTGAACGTGAACACCTTGTGCACTGCGACCATCGCCCCGCTCATTACACTACAGAAGTTGGACAGCACTTGCTGCCACCGCCTCAAACACATTTCGCGATGGCTGTTTCCAGCGTTGACGTCGTCAATATCACAGCCCTCATCAAAGGGTGACACAGAGGTAAGGCCACTTCGGCGTTCATACCTGTTCTGAAAGTGGCAGAGTGGGAGTGGTGGCCGCGAAAAAAAATAACCGCCTCCCTTGTCACTAGCTTTGTGGCTTTTATGCAGGCTCAGGAACACAGGTTAAAACGTGCATCTACAGCTCAAGCAGACACACACACGCATACTCACTGACACGCACACGCACACAAGCGTGCACGCACGAAAGCAGGCATTCACACACGAACACGCACAAGCACAACACGAACGCACACACGCAAGCACAACACACACGTACGCCCACAAGCACTCACGCACGGACACACACGCAGCACACAAGTATACGCGCTTACACACACACGCACACACCCACAAACACATACACACGTACGCACCGGCGTAATTGTTCTTCGAACATTTATGATAATACTATGCATTACACAGCGCCACTACAGGCACTGACACACTTAAAGACATCTATTAAATCCCAGAGTTACATAACTCAAATATCATAGCCCATCCAGTAACCGCACTTAGACTTTAAACAAAAATATTTCCTGAGTAATTACGCCATATTTATAAACTACCGACACCATTCCACGCACACTTCTGGTGGTATAGAAATTCCCGCATGAAATGTTTCTTTTCTGATCATCAGGCTCTTTACTAAACCCGAAGCAGTGGCGATCAGAGTAATTTTATTGAACATGTTACTAGACGTATGTGTTTTGCACATCCCTGCGGATCATAGCTTTGAAGCATGCGAGTTGCGGAGTTGTTTCTAGTAGTTGGGGACATAAATGCGCACAATGTTCTCTATTGATGCCGTCAGATGCGTTTGGTCGGTTTCTGACAGTTTGGTGATGTCATCTTGTGCATGCGTTTAATGCAAAACAGAAAAAACTGCTCACAACTCTCTCGGACTACAATAAATGTACCGGTAATATCTAGCGATTTCTTCCGTGTGCACAACTGTGCCTGTTGTGAGGTCACGAAAGTTTAGTTCAGGTATACTCTAGTACGTGAGCGTAACGAGGAATCAAATTTTTTTGTTATATTAGGACGTGGTTCCACCATTCCAGAGGCGTTGCTTCCAGGCACACATTTCATCGGAATAAACGTCCATAATGTAACTGCGCGGTCACACGGGAACATAGACAGAGGCACTTATAATACAGGACCCGGCGCCGCGTCATGAATTGCATGCGCCTCTTTCTGTGTCCTCGTGTTACCACGCTGTTACATTATGAATCAACACCAACTCACCAATTCACTGTGCGCTTAAACGTGGTGCGCTGAACTTTGAGTATTTCTCTCTGTTATGCATAAGCTAAATAACCTCAAATATATCCCACCAGCAATCTCAACTTCTAAAAGTGCTAAGTGACGGCGGGGGACATAAAGTATGCTACAAAACATGAACAATTTTCCCAATGATAATAAATATATGCTTGGAACGATGGGGCCATACTGAATGTGTTAGTCATTAATAAATTCCCAGTTGTCTATCTACCGTTCTCCGTTCCATCGTTCTCGCCATAACTGTTTCTTATAGGAAAGCTAAAGACATCTGCCGCGGATAGCGACACAAGAAGGCAGCCAGACAGCCGGTCGCCCTTTTGCTGCGCTTATCAGGACCACCTGCCACGAGCGCGAGGCGCGAGCTAGGCCCGTGTCCCGCGCCCGTGTGAGCCGCTTCTTTATTATAATCATCCACACACGCTCCCCAGCCGCCGAGGTGCGCAGGCCCACGACTATAAATACAAATGAGAAGCCATGGGGTAACACAACTGCACGTCAAGTGCGTTGATGGAACCAGATGGACACAGGCGGCACTGCGTATACAAAGTTCAGGTGGAGCACGGTGACGGACGTGCACCAGCCACATCAAGAAGGAAAAGGCTGGCACCAGCGTAAGTACATCGTCCCACACCCTCCGTCCACTAACAGACTGATGATACCCAGGTGTAGGAAGCAGGTATAATGTGCTTAACGTCATAAAAATGTCCCAGTGAGACCATGAATAAACAAAATCTCAATTCGGCCTGTTCATCAGGGTTTCACACACCCTGATTCCAGAGTGCGTATGAAATACTCGGACCCCACACTCCCATGGGAGCTTGTAGCAGACTCCGTTCGCTTGTAGTATCCGGTTCTTCATCGCGAAGATGAGGACCATGCTATCACACCAGTCACACACCCACGTTGTCCCGCAAGCGTAAGTTTGGTCACTTGGTCTAGCTTGCTCCTGCAAGCTTACTTTACGGCTGAGGGCTACTCTTCGCCATACTCATTGAACATCGTGGCGTATCTGATGGCGAGGATGCTCTAGTGAGCAAGCAGGTCATCGCTGGCATTGAGTTGATACCCGGTTCATCGGTAGCCGTCCTGTTCTTCCGATCTGCCGTAGCCGCCAGGTTCGTAGGGGAACTCACTCTGCTCGGGCTGTCGCGTCAGACTGACGACCTCAGTCTTAGGCCCGTGGCAGGCACGCGCGTAGCCAGTGCCGGGCGGCATGAATGGTAGCTGCTCACAGGTGACCAGTCGTCCTGTGCACACATCGGGATTGCGAACTGCGCCCCCATGCCTCAGGAACGATGATCGTGGCAGCTGATGGTGTGGCTTCCGGAAGCTTCCCAGGGGGCCGCCAAGCGCGGCAGTTGAAGCTGCCTGATTGCCAGCAACGAACTCTCCTCAACGAGGGTCACCTGACGGTTCGTGCGATCTAAATCGGAAAGCCGGTGCGCCGATGGGAGTTGGGAATACCAGGAAACGCTGACGCCAGCCGAACTTCCAACGGAGGCGCCAGCGCCCGGAGCCACCCTGCCACCGTCGGGCAAATGAGAATGGTGCCCGCTCACGACGCCCAAGAACTACGTGCTCTCTCCGCTAAGAACCCCCACGAGCGGCAGTGATGTCCGAAGCGTCGAGGAGCATCACGCTGTACGGGTCCACATTACCGTACATCGTGATCACGGGGTCCTTGGAGAGGTCAGTTCCGTGGCCGTCCTGGACGACGACGCAGTCACCGCTGGCCGGGTGGCGTATTCCTTAACCATATCCCGTAGGGGCCCAGGCCGACCACACCCCCTTAGCAACGGCGCAGCCAATGAGGTTGAAAAAATTGCAATTTTTTAACTTCCTTGGACACAGCACCGTGACGTCACTACCTATATGTGCGCGGCTTCATGCGAGGTGGATTGTTTCTTTTTTTCCCCCTCTCCTCGTTTCGGCTGCTTGGCGGGCGGCCGATGGTTTCGCTCCGTAGGCGGGGCGGGCCTGCGGCGCTGGGGAAGATGACGCACATGTGATAAAAGTTAACCTTTTGAACCTGAGCCCCTGATCTCTCCGCGCTCTTCTTGCGCGCCTGCAAGTTGACGGTGACCTCCGATCGTGTTCCAACATAAGCGCTGGCCTCAGTGCTCGAAGTGCGCGCGTGCGGATGGACACTTTCACACGCATTTGGCAATTATACACGTTCCGGAAAGCAAACACCCTCATTGAAAGCTCATTCTACAGCACACAGAAGGGTATACAATTGATTTGGGTGCTCTTTCACTATATACAAACTTCAAAATACGATTCGGTGCTGCAGGTAAGGATTACAAGAAAGGCAGCCAATTACCCATGACTACATTTGCAAACTGTACTACCCTTGCGAAATATTACAGCTGCATGAGCTGCTACATTTTGGCACTTTCATAAGCAGTGTTACATTGAATTTCGTTAACATTAACTTCATTGCATTAATTCTTTATCGGGTTCGATTCCCGGCCGCGGGGCCGCTTTTCTGATGGAGGCGAAAAGCAAAAACGCCCGCGTGTACGAGATTTCGGCGCACGATAAAGATCCCCAGGTGGTCAAAATTAATCCGGAGCCCTCCACTACGGCGCGCCTCATCGCCTGCGTTGCGTCGGCGCGTTAAACCCTACAATCAATTAATTCTTTATCAGGAACAGTGCTACTAAGCAAAACATTGACATTTTGTTAACAGCAATGGAAGGTGTGAACCTTTCTTGCAAGGGTGATACGTTGATAAGAAAGACACCAGCTCAAACGTACACGTTTTACACTCGGTCATTAAATCTGCATAATTTGCACGGCTGGTCATAACAATTTAGGGAAACAATATCGAAAATATATACCAACCAAGGGCTAAGTAATAGTTGGATTGTACAGCGACTGAAGTACTCGAGGAGTTTAAAATATGTCTTCTGTACAGGGCTATTGCCCACAGTCTCTTCACTGAAACCATCAGGGCGCAGTTTGATATCAGTAATCATGCGTGCTACCACTCACACTGTTGCCAATGTCGATTAATTATTTTTAACAATTTGTGCTTCATGCACACACAGATTTTGCTGCATAAGATACGTTATTTATAAATAGACAGCTCCAGCAGGATCCGAATGGCGCTGATGCCCCCCCTGTAATCGGGAAGGCACACCAAATCGTTACCACTTAATTTGGCTCTGTCCATTATTCGACCATAATCGCCACCAGCTTTTAACTCAAGGTCCCGCCCCTGCAACTGATTGATTGATTGTAGGGTTTAACGCACCGACGCAACGCAGGCGATGAGGCGCGCCGTAGTGGAGGGCTCCGGATTAATTTTGACCACCTGGGGATCTTTATTGTGCGCCGAAATCTCGTACACACGGGCGTTTTTGCTTTTCGCCTCCATCAGAAAAGCGGCCGCCGCGGCCGGGAACCGAACCCGCGACCTCGTGCTCAGCAGCGCAACGCCTTAGCCACTGAGCCACCGCGGCGGGTGCCCCTGCAACTGAACAGGAACATGTTAGTCGGGTCCGTGACGAACCCACCGCACAAGAAGCAATTACCGAGTACCGCCTTGCAAACGGACTCTACAAATTGGTGTAGCAGCCTCGCCGACTTCCCCGTTCGGTCTACAATGTGAACTGTCTGCAGCGTGCACCGTTGTCAGTGTGAACCGCATTGTCTACAGTGTGAACTGTACATTTAAGTGTGAACTGTGCGTTTTGCTGCCACTGACTGACTTTAATGTGTTCATTTTGCGAGTTGTGACCTTCCCCTTTTCTCCTCATCCTTGCTCCCCCAGGACCCCATGGCCTATCATTTAATAAAGTGTTACACGCACTCAGATACGTATATTCTTTTCGCTGGGACTTAAGAGTACTTGCGCGTGACCTTGAAGTCACGGTAGTCGCAGCAGACATAAAACTAAGTAAAAAAATTATCTCCTTGACGCACTATTTTTGCGACAGTGATCTGGGAGTCCAAATAGCGGCAAAAAATTGTCACTTTTCGAGATCCACTGATGGGTATAGATGAGAAGTTTGTGTCTCTTTCCTGCGACGCATTTTTAGCTACCACATATATAGATTTCTGTAGTGTCTGGCTTTTTAATTCGCCAGCATTATGTCACAGCTCGCGCCTCAACTGCAAGCCACACACACGCAAAAAAGTATACAAATATATAAAAAAAGAAATAGCAGGAATAAAAATATAAATAGTACAACACAAGTTTCAAAACGCCGCCTCGCGTACTACAACGCTTCGTATCGAAAAACATACCTTTCGCCCCGTTGCTGGACCCTTTCGACAATCCGGGTTGTGTTGGTGCACCCGCTCTACGTGTCCATGAAGGCATTGACTGCTACGTCGTCAGACAGGTTCGCGCGGAAAACAGACTCATGATTTGTTGACGCGAGGTCACCTCTGACGACCTAGAGCGGCTGCTAGTGCTTATCCATGAAGCAGAAGTTGTAAGCTTCGCGACATCGAGTGAATGCGCGGGGACGCGCGTGGCGCACACAATTATGAGAACGCACCTTGTGATGGGCAGTTCTGCGGGAGTGCGAGGCACAGACGAGTATGGCGAATAACACGTTCGCTGATGTTCGCAGCAGACGAGCGACCGACGTACGCGTGTGCTTTCGGACGAATTAGAGCAAACGTTCTGCGCTTTGGTAGGGAGTGTAAAGGACCACCCAAGACCAAAAAAAACATTTTTGCCTTCACTTTATTGGGAGTGCTTGCTTTCTGGAACGTAAACAATAACTACATATGTACGTGCAAAATTATCCATCCGCGCGCGCACTTTGAGCAACGCGCCGAGCGCTAGCTTAACTAGGAACCCCATGGGAGACGAGTGACTGACGGCGCACAAGAGAGCGCGGAGTGCGAGCTTCATCTTCCCAGCGCGTACGCAAGGCTTGTAGGAGCGAAACCATCGGCCGCCGCGAAGCAGCGCGATCACAAAAGATCAAAACAAATTTTTGTCTTTATTTTTATGAGAGTGTTTGCTTTCGGCAACTTGTATAACTGCCCCATGCGCGTGAAAGCGTCAATCCGCACGCGCGCACTTTAGAAACCAAGCCAAGCGCTTATGTAGGAACACGATCGGAGGTCAGCGTCAACTTGCAGGCGCGCAAGAAGAGCGCGGAGAGATCAGGGGCTCAGGTACAAAAGGCTAACTTTTACCACATGTGCGTCAGCTTCCCCAGCGCCGCAGGCCCGCCCCGCCCACGGAGCGAAACCATCGGCCGCCCGCTAAGCAGCCGAAACGAGGAAGGGGGAAAAAAGAAAAAATCCACCTCGCATGAAGTCGCGCACATATAGGTAGCGACGTCACGGTGCTGTGCTCAAGGAGGTTAAAAAATTGCAATTTTTTCAACCTCATTTGCTGCGCCGCTGTTAAGGGGGTGTGGTCGGCCTGGGCCCCTACGGGATATGGTTTGGGAATACGCGGAAGGGCGGCTGGGTTCACCCAGTTGTACCTCAGTGGAATCGGTCGTGCTCTCCGCTCGTCTCTCTGGCGGGTCAGACTCGTCGGAACCTGTGAGGAGGTTGCGATATTCAGAAACGCACAGCTCACACGCAGCGGGAACGTTCGCCACCTTTTCAGCCTCCGGGGCTATCCTGCTATCACCGGAAGGCATTACAGTGTTGCCGAGCCGGATAAGGACGGAGCAATGGTTTGGTGCTCCGGTGCGGCGAGCAGCCACTAGCGAAGGAACGGCCCATGTTCTGGCGAAGTACACCTGTGTACGTATCGTGACGACCTTTTCGTCGTGTTCGTAGCTATCGAACAAATCGGCCTCCAGGTTGTCCGAATCAATGGTCTCATGTATGCGCTTATCGAGGGACTTCAGCTCCTCGTACATGTTGTTGACAGGGCGCATGTGCGAGCGGATCTGGCAGGTCGACGTTAGCAGATCCTGTAGCAGTGACTGAAAAGCAGCTACGCCCCTTGTGACGGCTTCCCTCACAATGTCACGGAGCGGCGTCGCTCCTCACTGCAGGCGGCACGAAAGCCGGCGACCGGGTGGCCTCGGCACGAGCACGAGCGGCAGACAGCGTTCGACGCTGAGGCTCGCAGAATAGGGTAGTTTCCAGGCGACCACAGGCCTAGTGTCATCGAAGGCTGCACCGCATCATGTGAAGTCTGCTCGTGGCCCCAGTCTCCCGGGTTTAACGGCACCAGACGCAAGAAGGGAGCCCGACAGCCGGTCTCCGGTTAGCTGCGCTGATCACGGACAACTGCCACGAGCGCGAAGCGAGAGCTAGGCCCGTGCCCTGTGCCCGTGTGAGCCGCTTGTTTATTATAATCATCGACAATATCTTCATAAATTACATTTTGGGGACACCGGAGAACGTACATAGCTTTATATACCTGGTAATACTCTGTCCGGTTCCATTTTTCTAAGCATTAAATAGTAGGAATTGTGTATCTGGATAGTTTTAAGTATCTACAAGAACAATAAACAGATTTCTTCCATATTTAAAAGCAAAAGATATCTAAAGCGCCAGCACAGTTGTTTGTCGAGCTATTTGAAAGTTAACAGAGAATTTCGGACTCCAAAACGAAAAGGACAGACGAGAGTGATGAAACAGTGGCATTGTATTATCTATTCATTATTGTCCTCGATGGTATTTTTCGACTTAGTCTTCGAGAATTTAACGTGTCAACCTAGAAGCTTGTTTTGGTTTGAATGTTCTCAAGTTCTTTGACTAATTCTGGGGACCTTCGCCGAGGAGGAGAATGCAGACAATGCCGTTTAACAAAAAATAATGCTTCTGAAGTGTCAGGCTAAATTCTTAAGGAGTTGTAGGTAATTGTTTGAGAAGGAAGAAATAAACTTTAAAAACACGTCCTTAAAAGGAGGCTAGTGAAGTCTGCAGATGTTACAGATTGATGCACACAACAGAATTATTCACATCAATTCCAATTCTAGCTTAAAAAATTAGAAATTCGATGACACATAAGGCCGTTCGTAAAAAAGAAACACGGCCGCACATTTCTCACGCTCTCCTGCACAAATTTCAAAAATAAACACGTTGCCGAACAGAAAACAGCAGTATTCGCATAAAAATATTACGTCTTCGACACCGCTAGACCCACGGACGAGTCCGAACACATTAAAGGGACACTGAAGTGATTTGTAAACATTGCGAGATTACTAGCGCAAATTGTAGTCCGGAGTCCATAGGCCATGTTTCGAATGCTAAAACTAAATAGAAGTGTGAAAGCTTATACATGAATTATATACCTTCTATTTCCAACGCTGGCAGCGCTGGCATGTGGCCGCGTGGGCTGGAGCTATAGGTATCTCATTTTGCAAGTCCCAAGTTCGAATCCCCAAGTACATTGTCTTTTTTCTGTTCTTTTTAAGATGGCTTTTTCGTTTTCGCCGGTGTTTTCTATACTCAATTCACCATTTTTGGGACGTAACGCTCACTGCTCAACCAACTAGTTCACGGAATGCGCGCAGGCTGACACTGACCCGCTACCAAGTTCTCGTTGGCGTGCTGTGGCCATGAGCACCGACTGCTTGCGGGAAGTCGGCACAGGCCAGAATCAACAGACCCTTGGCCTGGTGTGAACACGCTTTTTACAATACAGGCATGAGTGAGGCAAGCTCCAAATATGGGGGGAAAGCGCATGGCATTTGAGCGTCTGCGGTGACGCGGAGGGCGTTCATCCACTGCGTAGGCCTCGATTAGTGATTGCTACGATTCCAAGCCGCGCTGCGAGGCTTATGTTAAGCATTTAACGCCGACAACATCGCAAGAGCGAGGTACGACGATTACTGAAATATCTAGAATACCCATCCAACAATACCGCCGGATGTCAGGCATGTTGTTTTACAGAACCGAAACCGAAACTTGTTTAAATGAGAACTTTGGATATCGTCCAATCAAGGTGCATCTCCTGCCGTTGTCACAGCCTTTAGTTCGTGAAGCCACCGCAGATCGCGCACAATAGCTTTTCTTCTTTCGCGCTTTATAAAATATTTCCCGACTCATCAACCGGATAAACGATGAACAGTGTGTTAATTTCAGCCAGTCTACGCAGTAAAAGCAAAACCGGTAGCTTGACAAATTCACTTCAGTGTCCCTTTAGCGTAAAACCTTTCGGGAGAGTGTCGCTGTCCGGTTCTTTTTTTTTTTGTAAACGAGCACAGAAATGATTTTGTCCAAGTCTTGTTCGTTACGGCAATATACAGTTCAAACATTGCATACAATTATTTGGCTCTTTAGCCAAAGTACAAATCTTCGTTTTAAATGTAATAGACATTAAAAGAAAACACACAACCCGAAATTCGCAGGCGCTGCATCAAGTACCGCAGTGATGGCATACGGGATATCAATGTGTTTTATTCTGGCCCAGCTTTCGGGCAAAACGTTTCGTCATTTCCAGTGGTATCATCAAAGTTATGGCTCTAACGTGCAGAATGTTAAACATCTTAGGAATCATCTAAATCTGCCACATCGTACTGGGAAAATCTGTTCTGATGCCCGACGCCAACCAATCTCCAGGGAATATACTGCGACTAAAGGGACCGATGAAACTTCAGTCATCTCCCTTAAAAACCGCAAAACATTGTCCAGGCATTTTAGAATTTAATGTGTTAAGATAATGTGACAACGTATAAAACTCACTTCTAGGTTCCTTCACATCGTTCCACTGTGTATTTTCTCGGTTTCACCTTCCCAGCAAGACATACCTTTGTGTAATGCCTAACCTAGCCGTATTTCTTGCGTAGATGGACAGTTTTAGTTCATAGGAATCAGATCTTGCGTTTGCGAACGTTGAATGCATGTGGCCATTTTCAAATTTCACTC
This sequence comes from Haemaphysalis longicornis, assembly GCF_048455015.1. Taxonomy (NCBI): domain Eukaryota; kingdom Metazoa; phylum Arthropoda; class Arachnida; order Ixodida; family Ixodidae; genus Haemaphysalis; species Haemaphysalis longicornis. The sequence continues at coordinate 76,751,555 of NW_027526203.1, forward strand.
GGGCGTATGCCTTAGAGTAATTTGCCCAGACCAGTAGTAATATAGCTTTATTTTAAATCGTAAAATGTGCTTCATTGTTTCGACCAAAGTCGTAGTACCACTAGTTTTATTGCCGTTTTCCGAACATAGTTCGTCCTTTTAAACAGATGCAATACCGGCGCTGTCGTCACATTTCTTTTTCAACCGCGGTCACTGAATACCTATGGTAATCAATGGGTGGAAACTAATAGTGAGATTGCAGTGGTTTTTTTTTTTTTTTCGAGTAAACATAAGCGGTTTCAACTACGTGTTCAGCTAGCAAAGGGTTTTTTTTCCGGAACGATGACACACAATATTTCATTGACGCACTGTAGCGCTATTCATGGCCGTTGCGAAGAGTAAAGCCGCCGTCACCAACTGAAACATCGGTCGCACGTGCCCGCCTAATGCCGGCACGTGAAGCGGTAGGTCAAATCTCTTCCCTATCAAGATGTCGTTGTTATGCCCAGCTCATGAGCCATTGCGGATATATATATGGCAGGCGGACATCTGCGCTCATAACAGTTCTGGGAAACGTGGCTTGGTGTGTGTGCATTTGGTTTCGGCCATTCTGAACAAAACATTCGGAAGAGGCGTGAGTGCCAGTTGTGGATCACTCGGAAATAGGACGATGCGGAGGATGCGCATGGCTTGCTCTGGTAGGAACTGCTGGTAACACGCCGTTTTTTGCACGTCCCTCGCACACCCTGCCAACAGTGCCTTGCGTTCTAATCATCTCATATGTAATGTTTGTTCGGTTCGTCAACAGTATTGGCTGCCTGTCACGTGTTGGTATTTCCTGAGTGAATTCATGGATTTCTACTATGGGTCACGTCGTAGCCCTAGCGTAGCTTCAACGAAGCCCATTGAAATGCGGAAGGGTAACTGCCTCGCGCAGGTTATCAACGTATTGACGCGAACACCCGTGAATGCTTTCGATGAAAACTTCCAGCAGCGAAATGGGAGGGAGTACTGTCAAACTCCGACGCGGGTAGCGCGTATGAAGGTCTGATCGACAAACGTAAACATTCTTATGAAAACATTTTCTTTTCTTGTATCATCGAAAAGCGGAAACCTATAAAAACATGGGTAGCTGCGAATTTGCGGCACAAAATGAAAATAAAACTGAAATTATATGCGCATTTTATAAAGTCGCCATCCATTTATAAATAACGGGGACTTAAGAAATATCGTAATCAATTGAATAAGGAACTGAACATGCAAAATCACATTACTTAAATGGCGTTTCCTCTTTTACATCCAGCAAAGACAACTGCTATTCGTGGGCTCAGTTAATCTATGCACTCAGCCTCTGATCAAGAGTGTCACCAAAAACAATTCGAATATGATGGCACTCTTTTAAGCGGTAAGGCACTTTCGGCCAACTTAAATAGCTTCTTTATAAACGTGACGCGATCCTTATGCTGGTTATCTAATTCTCCATGGGGATTTTCTTATCATGCTGCAAGGGTGAAGGAATCTTTGTTCATGTCTCCAACCTCTAAAACAGTAGTTAAACAAATATACAAAACTCTTAGACTTAACGAGGGCCACGATATCCACACTTTTCAAATTCAGCTAGTCAAATATATCATCGACCTACTAGCCCCTCCATTGGCTTTAATTTATTACCTTTCATTCTGTACTAGAATTTTTCCAAGACAAATAAAGATTGCGACGTGTATTCCCATACATACAGGTGGAAGCTTTTATGATTATTTTAAACATAGACCAGTTTCGATCCTTCTAGTATTAACAAATGCATTAGAAATGATCATTTACATCAGAATGATCAATAGCCTCGGGACAGCACAGCGGTTTCGGATAGGTGGCGAGGCTGTGGAAGTAGTAAGCGAATATATCTACTTAGGCCAAGTTGTGACCCCAGATCACAACCATGAGGCAGGGATAATTCGAAGGACAAGAATGGGGTGGAGTGCACTCGGCAGGCATTCCCAGATAATGAATGGCAGCCTACCATTGTTTCTGAAGAAGAAAGTGTATGACAGCTGCATCTTATCGGTTCTCACCTACCGGGCAGAAACTTGGACACTCACTAAGAAGGTTCAACGTAAATTGAAAACGACTCAGCGAGCAATGCAACGGAAGATGATAGGTGTAACATTAAGGGACAAGCAGAGAGAGCCGAGTGGGTCAGAGAACAAACGCGTGTTAAGCACATATTAGTAGAAATTAAAAAGAAATGGGTGTTGGCAGCGATAACCATTGGTCATTAATGGTAACAGCGTGGATCCCTAGAGAAGGCAAGCGTTGCAGGGGGCGACAGAATGTTACATGGTCAGATGAGATCAAAAAGTTTGCGGGGATAAATTGGGTGCAGTTAGCACAGGACCGGGGTAATTGGAGAATAATGGGAGAGGCCTTTGCCCTGCAGTGGGCGTAGATAGGCTGGTGATTATGATGATGGCGTCAGAATGGACACTATGTTATCTAAGCAAGTACTCCGTGCTCTCAGAGTGTCTGTTTGGTTTTAGGAAATGCAGCTCAACAAAGATGGCCATGCTGAAACAAAAATAAACAATAATTAGGGCATTCAAGGCAAAGCATCTTGTTCTCGGGATATATATAGAATTCTCTAATCAATTTGATGTAATTAATCACACAATTTTATGGGAGAAAGTTTTTCATTACGGCATCAGAGGCTCTGTCGCAATGCTTATGCGGTAATACTTGGAACACCATTATAAATAGTAGATCGCAATAACATCTCCTCCCACATGCAACCGATCGTGTCTGGTGTGCCATAAGGCAGTATTTTAGGACCTTTGCGGTTCTTTTTTATAAATTAATGATATGTTTTGTAGGTCACTGCCTGGTAACCTGATAGTATAGGCGGAGTGAGTGAGAGAGAGACAGAGAGAGAGAGAGAGAGAGAGAGAGAGAGAGAGAGAGAGAGAGAGGAAGAAAGACGGCTATTGATTGAAGAAAAAAAAGAATACGCGGGTGATATCACCATGCCAGTTTAGGAAAGAATAGAAACATAATTTTCAGTATATGGCAATCTATTTCTGGAATACCTTAGGCAATGGTACGGAAAAAACTACCTAAAAGTAAATACCACCAAGGCAAAAGATGTTATATTTCGAGCGAAAAATAAAATCGTTTGTGATGCTATTCAACATGCGTATGGAAATATAATGATTGATATTGTTTCGAACATAAATTCCTTAGGCGTAGTGTTTTAGCAACACTCTGCTTGGATTTACAAATCGGCCATATAGGCAATAAAAAGCATAAAATAAATGATGTATATGTAAAAAGAGGTACTCTCTTCCCACGGGAGTGATGCTGGTTATATACAATGCTTTTCTGCTTCAAGCCATGACAAATTGTCATACTATATGGGGAGCAAGAACAAAGAAGAATTATAATAATACGGGTAGCACAGAGAACGGGCCGTTAGAGCTTATCATAAATATACCATGGTATACGCACGGGGAACAACATTTTAATTAATATCATGTCGTCAAAGTTAATAACCTATACGCCTTCAGATTTCCATGCATATATAAGACTGCAATATTCAGAAACAACGAATCATTTATTTCCATGCATCACCTTACACGCCCTGCCACTTTTTACGATGTAGGCCAGCGCCTAGCATGGTTGCTTCTTTTTTTATCCGAAAGAATTATCGCCTGCAATCATTGTGCTATATTTTACCATTGTATCTAAATCGCCTTGAGAGTAATAATATCTGCCTTAAAAAATTTTCAAGCAAAAAATTTAAAATGTTCTTTACCTATTCGAGTCACTATTAAATATCATGCTGAGGCTTCATAAAAGCTTCAGGCTTCATAAAGGTTTCATAAAGGGTGAGGCTTGATGAGGCTTTATATGTTTGTCAAGTAGCAATTTGTACGGACAGCCAACCCCTTACGGTGTGTTTTAGGATGTGCTTTTTCAGTTTTATGCGGTGCCTTCTAAGCTATGTGCTGTGCTTTTTAAAGACGATAGTCTTTCTTCGGCTACTCTCTTCGTGGACCGTCATGGTGTTCCTGCAATATTTATTTCTGACACGATATCTTATTTCCGCCGCACTGACATTTCCATTTCTACCCCAAAGTGCGAGTCTGTCTGGCTTGAGCTTGGCACATGCTTTCTTCCCTCAAGTAAAAACACTATCGTGGGCTCCATTTATCGCTCGCCTTTCTCGTCTTACGCTGACTTCTGTAGCGAACTTGACCGTATCATTACTTCCTTGAATGCTGAAAATAAAAACATTGTAATAATAGGTGATATAAACATTGACATTACGGATATAAATGACGGCAGTTGTTGAGACTACACAGGTTGCATACTTGGTCATGGAATGGACTCGCTGATAAACACGCCCACCCGTTGTAACCCACATGGCACGGGCACTATCATTGATCATGTTTTATCAAACATCCTTTCGTCCCAACAAGCGGGTGTCGTTCACCATCACCTCACTGATCATTACCCGGTCTTTCTTTTGGTAGAAAGCGCTCACAAAGCAAAACCGAATACAGTTATAAGGCATGCGTTCGATAACAATAAATTCATAGAAGTTATATCAAGTACCCACTGGAATAATTTATTGCAAAACACTGATGCTGAAAACGCTTTTAATTTGTTCTGCGCAAAAATAACCGAATGCATTGACATGTGCACGACCGTAACTTTCAATTCTCGATGGTATTCTGCGCCCATAAACCCGTGGATAACAAACGGCCTACTACGCAGCATACGGAAAAAAGATAACCTTCATAAAAAGGTTAAAGCTCAACCTTATAACCTTGCTCTTAGCGCCCGCTTTATACGTTATTCGCATACTCTCACCACTTTAATTAAACAGGCTAAGCGAAATTATTAACAAAATGAGATACTCAAAAACGGCACGAATACCCAAAAAAACTGGCAACTAATTAAACAGTTTTTGCATGTGTCTGAGATGATATCCCCTTTATCGAAAATTACTGACGGCAATAATGTTTTAACTAACCCATTCGACATTGCGAATGCGTTTAACATATTCTTTTCCAGCAGCGACCAAGAACCAAAACCTAATTGTAACTATGGTTCCTCCTGCATTCAGTCTTTCTTTCTAAGGCCGACAACAACGGAAGAAGTTTTTAAGGTTATATCAAGTTTAAAAAATACAAGCCCCGGATTAGATAATATAACAGCTTCGAAAATCAAATTGGTTGCTCATGAGTTATCCGGCGTTCTGGCAATTACTGTTAACAATATTTCCAAAAGTGGTGTTTTTCCCGAACAGCTTAAAAAAGGGAAAGTTGTCCCTGTTTTTAAGAAGGGGGATTCTACCCTCATGGGTAATTACCGTCCAATAACTATTCTGCCATTTTTTAGCAAGCTAATTGAAAAACTTATGGTAATCCGCCTAATGAACTACCTCAATAAATTTAAAATTCTAACACCACAACAATTCGGCTTCCACCCAAATTACTCAACAGAACTTGCCCTAATAGAATTCACCGATTCAATTAAAAAGTTTATTGAAAACGGGTCTTGGTGCGGTGCAGTTTTCATAGATTTCACGAAGGTGTTTGATACAATAAATCACTTAATACTTTTTGCGAAACTTGAATCAATTGGAATACGGGGGTGAGCTTTAACACTACTTCGCAGTTATTTGTCTGATAGAACACAGGTTGTCAAAATTTCTGACGCGTTTTCCTGTCCTATTAATATTAATCAAGGCGTTCCTCAGGGATCTATTCTAGGAACGCTTCTTTTCCTAATATACATTAATGACCTCCCGACTTACCTCAAAACTTCGCACTGTATATTTTACGCAGACGATACCACGATATTTGCGCACGATAAAGACTTAAACGATCTAGTATTAAAACTGAACTCGGATTTACAAAACATCATCTCATGGTGCGAAAACAACTGTCTGCGCATGAATCCTACCAAAACTAATGTTATGATTTTCCACACCCATAACAAACGGCTTTTCACCACCCCTCAAATAAAACTTGGCGATCAGGCTATTCCTGCATCCTGCACTGCGTCATTTCTTGGTGTTGTACTTGATTCGCAGTTAAAATTTCATGCACACATTAAATCAGTTACAAAGAAATTAGCATTCGGGATACGTGTATTAATTAGAACATGGCATTACTTCCAGCCACATATTCTTCGGTTACTGTATCACGCATTTATTCATAGTCATCTCACTTACTGTTTGTCGTCATGGGGCAATACATACTTCACCCATTTGTCGTGTCTACAACGTCTCCAAAATGAAGCGGTTCGTGCATTAACTTTAAGCCCGTTCAGGGCCTCGGCTACAGGCATCTGTGATAGCATGAAGGTCCTACCTCGGACGTGTTCTTTGCAGCTAACATTAGGTCTCCTAATTTACCGTGCCCGCCAAAACAGTGTCGTTGCTGGTGCTTTCGCCACATCTCCCCTTACTAATACAAATATTACCCGGTTCTCTGAACAGCATAACTTATTACTGCCGAAAGCTAACACCAACTACGGCAAGCAAACTGCCCCTTTTTCAGCCATAGCACTCTGGAATTCTTTGCCGGTATCAATTACGTCATCGCTTTCTCAACATACATTTTCCAAGTGTCGGAAAACATACCTACTCGACATGTACTTAGCTGATTCTTAAACTTGTTTTTTCTGTGTACCTTTTATCGTTTGGTTATATACTTTCCGGATTTAACTTCAGATTTTTGGCGTTTTTTATACCGATGATTGCTTAGATATTTATGGGTTATTGTACTATCACGTGATCCTGATTTCTTGATGTTCGCAACCTGAATATACATTTTGATTTGCATTCCTTTCTTGTTCGTATAGTATTCTATACTTCCGAACATTCGCGCCTCAAGCTCTCGCAAAAATATGAAATGTTATTTGAAAGAATTGATTTTCTTCGCCTGACCTTGACATGCTAATGGTTTTTGTTACTTCGTGTGCATTCTGTTCTGCCATTATATTAACTTTGTCTTGTGCGAAGTTTGAGCCAGGAGGTCCCCCTGACAGTTTTTACTTCGGGACCTCCTTCTGTACTAACATCAATAACGCATTTTGTAAACCAAACATTTATTGAATAAACCTTGAAACCTTGAAACCTTGACACCTTAAACCCAGCATGTTTCGTCTGTCTGTATGTCTATTTCTATGTCTGTCTGTGACTGGACTCAGCCACCTGGCCAAATTAAAATGGTTACTGCGCAATAGTCCTATATACTCACATACAAATGTAAACGTCTTAGCCCTCTTTATATGTTCATACTTGTCAACTTTGTTGAACAAAAACAAGACATTACGCAAATATAAGGCAGGAAATTAGTACACAAGGGATATTTGCAGTGTCCCTTTATTAAAAAATTCAAGGGTGCTTGGTTTTTTTATAGCAAATTATATTCTACATGTACTGCAGAAAACTGCCACCTGCTGTTGCCCGCGCAACCTCCTGGGGGCATATGAGAGATCACGCGGCAACAGCAACGAAACGTTCCACTATCTTTGTTCCACGTTCTGCTTAGAACGCACGTGAGGCACGGCAACGCGGTTCTATAAACCTTGAAGTCGGCCGCCTCGATTCACGCGCGTCTCCGCCGTACTGCAGCGCTGGCTACCAGGTACCCGGCCTGTAGGAGTGGAACGCGGTAAATTCAAATCGCCTTGAGCAAACATTTAGCGTGTTTACCTTGGGATGAGCGCGACAGAACAGTAACAGCACGAGAGGTGAGCGGGAAAGCAAAGGGGGACATTTCCATCGCAAATGTCTACAAAGACGATCGTCTTTGGCGACATTTGCGACGAAAAAAAGCAGATACGTGTGCAATTTTTTATGCCCGCGTCAATTTTGTTTGTTCTCGTGCAAGTGTGTTTCGTGACTTTCTTTTATCCCTCTGATGACTTGGATATCACATAGATGTAACAACTGTGGTTTGGCTAAGGTATGAAGCGAAATGTATATAAACCATGCTGTCAGGTTGGGCGTACGGGATTCTTCAAGCTGTGTTGTTTCCAGCTTATAGCCATGCGTGCTCTCTCTACTGTACCGCAGCGAGAAAGAAACAAAATTTCATTTAAAGCCCTCAAAGCAGTAAGCGTTTATGGCGAGCTAGCACTCAGGGTGGAGCGGTTCCTCCTCTGGAAAGAGGAAGATTGGCGGCGTGCTATTCATGCGGGACGATGAGTATCTGGTCGGCGGGATCGGAGCTGATCGTCAGCTCCTCCGACTGAGCAGAGGATGGAGAAGAAAGGAGGTTGAAAGGAGGTATACAAAGCCAAACCCATACCAAGGTGTGAATTTTTAAATTTCGAGGTTGTCCCGCCACTCGAATGCCTTTTATGCGAACTGTGCGCTCGGGATTCATTTATGGAGAGCCTGGATTGATCTGACGTCAAGGCTTCGCTAGCATTGGACGGTTGGGATGGTCGCTATGAATACTCAGCTTTCAGCATAATTATTATATTTGCGTGCAATACGCTCGTAGAATAGGCTTCTCGGATTTGAGATGTTCTCATTGTCCTTTTTCGTTGCGAATTCACTATTCTTAAACAACAAAAAGCACGCACAACATGATGGATTCTTTGGTGCAGGACAAGCTTATCTCAGTATTATTGCGGCATTTCAGAGGTTAAAATATTTTGTGCCCAATTGAGTGTAATTCACAATAGACGCTATGGCGCCTGAGTATGGGTGATTAAATTTCATTTATTTAAGCAATAAGCTTGTTAACAACTCGGTGAACACTCAGTGAACACTAAACGTGTTTGTTATCGCATTCACAGTGATAAAAGATGCAACGCAAATTAGTACAAAATTACAAATGATAAAACTGAAACAAATCAGTTGTACCAATTCATAAAATTAATAACATGGTTGAATTGATACAAAAGAAACGGTGAACGAGAGCACCGCGCAACTCTGGAAACGAGCGCCATGCGCTTCCGCGTCAGCGTCCTCTTCATCTCTCTTCTTGATAATGATTTCTTCGTCGAACAGCAGATGTAGCGTCCTCTGTGTAGGGAAATAAATTATGCCCCTTAACAACATTTTCAATATCCAGAACTTACACTGTGCAAATTGTTTAGCACGACTTTTCTTCCTACCTTCCTACACATGCACAATATCGTGCATTGCATCACGTTTAATCCGAAAACTTTAGTAATGTTTTTTTTAGAGAGCACATTGATATAATGTCAGGCAGTGATGCTAACAACTGCAAACGGTTTACAGCATCTTTTTTAACTGTTACAAAAAAACCAACCACAAAATGGCTTTTCTCACGAGGGCTCACACTCGTTAAACAAAGACCTTTGGGGAACAGAAACGCTGCGCTTTGCAATAGGAACAGAAACGGTGTGTTTCGCTTTGCAATATTACCTTGCAATCAATAGTAATAAATAGAGGCCAAATTTTTAGGCATTAATGCAGCGCCTTTTAGGTACCTAAAATAGGCAAGCAAAACACGGTTTTAGGCTACCAACATTGCTAATATAGTCACTATAAATTTTTGCACTAATGCAAATAACTGCAAACAAAGACGTACGCGACCAGTATATACGACAGAAAAGCTAAACTTGTCATTGTTCATGATGGCGTAACGGCACCAACAGTTGAACATAGCCGTTGGACTGTCCCATAAAACTGCTAAACTAATGGCGATTCATTGGCTTAATTCGGCAAGCGCAGTACTGAAATTCATGATTGGAAAAGCGCTACTTAGACACGAAGACGAATCAGGAGACACAAATTAGCGTTTTTTCAATCATGAACGTGTAACAACAAGCTCAACTGGCAGTTCTTCTAAGGTGACATTCATGCTCAATGGCCACTGTCTCTTGCTCGGGTGAGGCATGTCGCCTCACCCGAGGAATGAAAAAGAATACTTACGAGCTGGAAATACTGACAAAACAAGACATAGTTTATGTCTGTCTTACGGAATTTATTTGCGACACAAACGAAGCTGACAAAAATAGTATACGCAATATGGTCTACGATCTATCAAGTAAATGTACGCTCACGCATAAGAACTGTTAGATAAAATATTATCATATGCAACTATAAAGGAATAAAGCAATCAAGACGATTTACACTGGAAAATACACTTCCACGCCCTTAAAGAGCGTTTTAAAAAACTTATTTGGCAGCCGAAGAGAGTTTTAACGAAAAGGCGTATTTTAGAACCTGTCGGAAGCGTGAGTTTTAAGTCGTGAGTAAAGGCAGCTGCGCAATGATATTTCGTCGTTGCCCCTTCAATATAAGCGTGCTCTGCTAAAAAAGTCCGGCTCGATGCTCAACCGTTCCGTTGGAAATAGAGCTTCATTTGCAAGTATGCTCCTAGAAACGAGGATGAGATTGCTCGTGTTTCGAGAAGTCTGCTTAGAGAGCACGAGGAACTTAGTCTAAGAATCAAATTGATTTTGATTGATTGTAGGGTTTAATGCGCCGACGCAAGGCAAGCGGTGAGGCACGCCGTAGTGGAGGGCTCCTGATTAATTTTGACCACCTGGGGATCTTCAACATGCGCCGAAATCTCGTACACCCAGGTGTTTTTGCTTTCGCCTCCATCAGAAAAGCGGCCGCCGCGGCAAGGAATAAAAACCGCGATTTCGGGCTCAGCAGCACAACGCCTTAACCATTGAGTCACCGCGGTGCGTGATTCTAAGAATCACTGAGAAAACTGCAGAAACAACACAAACTAACACCATCTCCAGATTTTTTTATTACAAATTTTGCCTCTTTTTGCTGAACATGATCGTCCCATTCTGCTGGTGCTAGCGGTTGTTTCCCGGGAGTTGGTTGAACTGGAGGACTGGGTTAAACCCTGCAGAGTCATGAACAGCCAATGCGGCCGGTAACGTAGATAACCATTTAAACCTCCACCCAAAGGCAAGACTTGCGGACAAAGGGTGTTCATGTGTGCGCGGATGTAAAATAGGCATTTAAAAAAGGAATTCATAGCCATTTATGCGCATTTGGTCACAAACACCAAAATAGGCTCTATAGTTAGTGGTAAAACACCCTAAAAGCCCTTCTTAACCTATAATTCGGGCTTATATATCGAAATATCGCAATGGGAGTCCAAGGAACGCAACAGGCATGTGAGTAAAATCCGGTCTCTAGCAATAACCCGCACACAGAAATAAAAGAATACTCACGAGGTGCACAAACCTCACTTTTCAGGGATCGGCTCCGCCGTCTTAGAATGTTCGTGGCGCACGGCTGATACTTTGGCCGGAATGCTGAATTGGGCGGGATAAGGCCGAAGGAGCCGTCGGGCACCGCAAAATCGGTCCGAAATACCGCCGCAATGAATCAACACTGATACTAAACAGGTGTTCTTCCCGTGGGACAGGGATAAAAATCTTCCCCAAAACTTCGATGACAGGCACTGGGGCCCCTCCAGAGTTCACCGTCTTCGTACTCAGCCTATACCAGTAAGCCAGCCTCAACGTTGAACAGTGGCACCGATAAGGAAATCTGCCGCAGGCCTAAACAGAAAAGAAGGCTGAAGGCTGCGAAGCAATTCCTTTTACAGCAAAGAGCTTTCCGGCACACTACGGTCGACACATCCTCCGTTCTCAGACCATTTGGCACGCTAGTGCAGAAAACGAGCAGGACTTCGTTCTATGGGAAGATATTACTTCATTTTTTACAACATTACGTTTTGTTTGTTTCGAAACGGATGTTCGAAACGTGTTCGTTTTTTTTTTTTGCTTTCTTGTTCTACTAGCCCGCTGGGTGGTCCAGAGTTAAAAAGTGGTTCTAAAAGTCGCGGTCAGTTTATATTTCCCGATAATTTTCTATTTTTTTTTTGTTCTTTCCTACGAATGCATGTCAATACAGCGCAATTGATTTTTTTCTTCATTTTTTCGAACATTGTGCTCTGCGGCGTGCCTTTTGAATAATTTCTGTATTATTCGAGGAGGAGAGAGCAACGTCAAGCAAACAAAATTAGCTTTTTTTCCCTCTTCCTACAGCATTGTAGATGAAAAATGAAGACATTTTTATTATTAATATTACAGTATGGCATACCTACCTTCTTAAATGTCGAGTGCCTAGCATTACGTGCTCTTTTCGGGAATACGTTTCCTGATAAAGTGTCCTTCATACTGAAAACGGCGCATCAAAGGCGAAGACAGAGAACGGACAACACAAACACGGCGCTGATTCGCAACTGATGATTTTACTGAAGAAAAACAGCCATCCTTACAGCGTACATCACTGAAAACCAAACAAGAATTAAAATAGACAAAAACAGTTAGAACTGACTGCTACGCTAAGCGATACACACAGCGGTCATGCGCGATCACGGTAGGCAGGTTCTCTTTTAGAGAGGGCGAGAGAGGGACAACTGACACATTTTTCGGGCTGCTTCGCCGTTCCATGCGCCTCAGTGATCTCTCACGTGAGTCTATCTCGGTGCTGGGCTAGAATTCTTGTGCCATCGAACCACGGGACACAGCGACACGAGCGCGTATGCGCATTTAAGTGCGCCGAGGTGTCATTTCCTATAGATTGTTCGTGCTCTCCGAATGGAACGTTCACACTCCTTTCTGTCTGGCCAACGTACGTTTTATCACATGGCAAAGGCAAATTATATACCACATTTGTGGCACATGATACAAATTTTGATACAAGGTTAGCACGACAGCCATTTTGCAGTCTCTAATCGTTTGTAGATGTCTCAGCTGCCTTCTGTGCTGTCGGCAAATGCTTTTGAGCCGTACATGAGCACTGAATGCAACTCCGACACCATACCTTGGTGCTACTTTTCGCTTCCCGTGTGGCATTTTGTGTATATAGGGCACACCCACAGCCCTGTCTCGTTTAGAGACTTCACCATCGCCGCGATGATTGCCTTCTTTGGCAACCGGCAGCACTTTTTCGCAGCCTCGGGACAGCACATGTTCAGGACACCGGGAATTTTTTAATCAGCCTACCTGCTCACATAGACTGGACGACACGGTGTGGTGGCAATATTTTGTTACGCCTGCGTTAATGCAAAACACCGCACTGCCATACTTAATAGTCTTGTAGTGGTGTGACTCGTAATTTAGCTGATGCTTCAACGTTCGTAGTTTATACTTCCAACATACGTGATCACGGGAAAATGCGATTCAGGTCAAAAACCGTGGCTTATTATTTTCTGGAACTTCTACGGTAAATTCAAACCCACAACCGTTTTCCCTGAACGCCTCTGTCACCTCATGCGCCTTATCGTCGAAATTAGTGCGTTTTTACGATGAGAAAAAGGCACCCACATACCCACAGATTTTTGTGGCACTCCCCTGAAGAGCAGAGCCTACCTTACAATCCACCATGCCTACAAAGAGGCTACTAAGCACAGCCTACGTGAGTAGGTAGGTAGAATAAAAAAAAGTATGGGTATCCGGGACATGTGCTGTCACGGGGCTGCGAAAAAGTGCGGTGGTGCGTCAAAGAACGTAATCATCGCGGGGATCGCGAAGTCTCCAAACGACACAGGCCTGTACTTGAGCCCTATATCCCCAAACTGTCGCACGGGATACGAAAAGTAGCATCAAAGTATGGTGTAAGAGTTGAGTTCAGTGCACCTGTATGGCTCAGGAGCATTTTCCTGGCAGTGCAGAAGGCAGCTGAGACATCTACAAAGAAGAGGCCGCAAAGTGGCTGCGGTGTCAACCATGGATCGGAATTTGTACCATGCGCCAAAAATGTGGTATACAATTTGCCTTGGGCATGTGATAAAACGTACGTTGGTCACACAGGGAGAAGTGTGATTGTTCCGTTAAGTGAGCCCAAACAATCTATAGGAAATGACACGTCGGCTCACTTAACCGCGCATACGCGCACGTGTAGCTGTGTTCCGTGTTTCGATGGCACAACAATTCTAGCCAAGCACCGAGGTAGACTCACCCGAGACATTATTGAGGGGCATGCAATGGCCAAGCAGCTCGAAAAATGTATCAATGGTCCCTCGCTCGCCCTTTTTAAAAGAGAACTTGCATACCTTGAATGCGCGTGACCGGTGTGTGTATCGCTTAGCGTAGCAGTAAGTTTTAACTGGTTTTATCTCTTTTCTGCCTTGTTTGTGTTCTGGGTGATGTACACTAAAAGTATGGCTGTTTTTCTTCATTTAAATTTTCCGTTGTGAGTTAGAGTCCGGTTCGTATTTTTCCTTCTCTGTCTTCGTATTTTATGCGCTATTTTCATCCTGAACATTCACCAACTTGCCCAGTTCGCCGCACTCTCATTCATACCTCTACGTGGCCGTAGCGTTTCATCAATTGCACAGCAATCGTTTCTCGACTGCTCAAGCTTGGCTCAGTCAAGACCCACGAAGGCCTCCAATATAAAGCATGGTCTTCGGTAGAAAAAAAGGAAACAGCAGTGTCTTTTTCGGCAAAAGGCAAGGAGCTACAGATGGATGGTTTTTACAGACGTCAGCATAGCTGCCATGTTTGTAACCCGCATGCACAGAGAAAAACTGTACACTTTATCTGATTCTCTTATCTCGCGGAGCCCTGAGAGTTGGAAGTGGGTCACAAGACAGGGCTGTGTTTATGTTATGTGCAAGCCATGTATGCGCAAGTAATATGCGCGTGGCGCCCGCCATGCCTTTTCGCGGACCGGGCGATGTTGCAGGCTAAGGAGGTCAACGAGAGAGACAAGGCTGCATTCAGTAGTGGTGGCAGCGCCTCCGTCCTAGAGATTGAGGGCGCCGCCACACTAAAGCGCCCACGATCACGTCGCTGCGGTCATGTGGATTACCGCCAACTGTCCATTATAGGAAACGCGTTAGCCCGATTTCTACCACTACATTCTGCGTGGGTAAAGGCCGTGATATTGTTTATTCGTTTAGTTTTATAAGGTTGCCGCCATGCCATTTTGTTTTTATTTTGATTGCCTGATACCCGGAACCGAAGGGCCACTCAAATTTTTCAGCGTAACCGAGAGGCGGCCGAAATGAGCTCACGTTGATGGTAACCATACAAACTTCAGGCTTTGGATGTCAAGGGTTTCTGGCTTTGAAGAAAAGGTTTCTGGGTTGCTCAAGTGACTTGGAAGGCCCGGAGACAGTCCATCCAGGATGGCAGTTTTTATTTGCATGCAAATTATACACAATGAAAAATGGGGCATTTCATGTAATTTGATTTCTAGGTATTAATTTTTGGCCATTGTAATAAATTTACTAAGCTTACTTCCATATAATATATTTTGCCCCTTTTCCTAAAGCACCCAATAATTCCCTTACCTAACATTTTTTACCAATAAAACATTGATAAAGTAAGGATTACCCATGACCAAGCATTCGTTGGATCCTATTTTCCAGCAATAAAAATACATTATTACTCTACAGCGTGTAATGCTGTAAACTAGCAGGGATCTGTGTACAAAATTTCGTGTTCGTGTTGCTTCTACTGATATTTATGAGAAGCTTAATAGATCAAACTATATATAGTTCTATTAATGCGAACTGTTCGAGTGTAGAATTCACTGCGGCGTAATTTTGTACATAGAGTCACCAAAACTGCTGATCATTTCTGTGCGTTCAAGCTTTAGACCAATAGCCCAGAGTACAAAAAAAGCCAGGATGGGCGTTAGCATTTCAGTTGGGTTCGTTGGCGTGCGAGGCACATCCAACACATCCACAATTTCTGGCGCTCAAACATCTGTTCTGTTCTTTGACTTGGTTGATCACATTGCCCCGATATTCAATATGAATGCCTTGATCTATCTTCTTATTAATTGGTATAAAAATGATATAGTTAAACTTCGATGCGTTTAGCTGTAAGTTATTTTCGTGTAACCCCTTTGACAAGATTTCTAAATGTCTATTTACTTCATACTGGAGTTCTGTTATACTGCTACCGGAGAAAAATATGTTCGTGTCATCTGCTTACATGGCTATCGAGAGCTGGGGTCTGTATGCCCTTCAAGAAACGAAGGAACGGTCACGCACAGACACGTATTCATGCCCGCAGACTGGCACGCACACAGGCCCATACGTACGCACACATATGCCTATATTCCTGCAGCCACACTGGGCACGGGAGGCTTTTCGCCCAGTCGACAGCGCATTGTACTTTGCAGACATGCCGTTCAGGACACTGAGCTGAACAAGTGCTCTTTCTAAAGGTTGATTGAGCGCCACCCGGTTAGTACTTCTGGGAGCATATCGCCCTTTTGCGTACAGAAAGAAGCACGCATGTGGAAGAGCGGAGCGTCCCACCAATATATATTGATCATTGATCACGCGAGGCGGAACCATGAGATCGTGGCGTTTGTTTTAAACAGAACCAAACATATGTTATAGTTATATTTGACGTATTCTGAAGCGCTTCGATCGAAAATTTCGCATAAAAAAAACGACCCAATCACGGCGGCAATTTTAATATTAGCGATGAAATGCATTCATCTCATGCTTACTTTTCCCTTGGAGTGAACATTTTGGATCACAGATAAAAGTAATAAAAAAAGGTGCTGACCTCATGTGTGTACAGAATACGCAACCTCCCCTTAAACAAGATTTTCACCTCCAAGACAAGCTGTATCAGAGTTCATTTTTATAACCGAATTTATTACCCTTTTACGTACCATACTCTTGAGACCTGACCATGGCCTCCCCGACAACGCGCGGTGAAGTAAACTTCCTTTTCTAGAAACTTTCACGTAAACGGAAACCACACGATTGTAGCTATTGCAAAGACGTCCACATCCTAAATCTTCGCTGGACATCGTGGTGTTCATATTATTAACTGTGTGTGGCTTTCTTGAATAAACTAGAGGTTCGTTTTTACAGAATAATATAACTTTCTGAGCTACTGCTCAATTCAAATGCCTGAAAATATGATCGCGGTTTATCCAGAAGCTGTGGCGTTTCTATGTGACATGGCAGCCAACCAACGTGCTTAACAACGTGCTTGGAGTATATGTCGCGGACTTATATCCAACGGACTTATATTCTCCACAACGGCAAGTAGTGGTCACTGCCAACGCACACGACTGCCGCTCGACACTCTTACGTAAAATCTGTGCTCTGATGCCAAATGCAAGTCGAGACCAATGTAAAAAAGGTTTTTCCATGTGTTTGCCAAACCCTTATCGGCACATTGTTTTATTGAATAGACCCGTTTTGTAGGCGTCGAAGTTCAATGCTGAAGCTGCCCTTTCTGCTATTTTACCTGCCGTGATATTGCTGTTAGCTTTTAAATATAAGCAGCTCGGGCTGACTCGTCACACCGCCAAGCAATATTATATAATTACCAGCACTGGGAAGTGGTAAACAATAGGAGCCTAGCGAAAAGAACAATTGAGCGCCTTCGAAGAGCTGCTGAGTTCCTCCATTGGGAGAGGGGTTATCCACATTTCTCTTTTGTGAGTGTTACTTGATGATGCACGTGGTATTTTTCAATAGGTGTCTTACTCTAGGAGCAGTTTTCCAAATTACTTGGTTTGTTTTGCTTTTTTTACTTTAAATATTTGCCTCTTCACTTCTTGGTCATTTGACGAAAATCCCATTGCGGAGAACAAAATTGTTTTATTTTCGTAGACAAATCTTCCGCTGGGCTTTAATCAAATTTTCACTCTGGGTTTGCATTCAGCCGAATGCAAGGTGTATATTAGACTCGCGTATCATATTTTATTTGCGAATACGGAAGTTTCTGTCTATAAACCTTGACCTCGGACCTGAAATTCAAGGTGACCTAAATTCATATTTGCTCATTTCAGGCTGCATCACCGCAAGCCCAGCGCCCCGAAGCGACACACTCGACACCTTCCTTTATACCCTGTCTCTGCTCGCCCAATTTCGGGCTCTACATTTCGGGGCCGACCATGTCTCACTCCGAGGAGGGCAACCTGCACCAGGTTTCTGACGTGCTGGGGTACCTTGAGAGCCGGAACGTGACACCTGGAGGTGGGTACCAGAACCACTCAATGGCTGGTGTATCGGGCGGCGGCTTGTATCGGGACGTCCTGGAAAGCCTTAACCGGACGACGCTTGTGAGCGGCGCCAGCACATCTCAGGCAGCGGGCACCGCAGTAGTAAACGTTGATTCCGAGCGTCAATTCGTGCTCGCCGTGTGGATCCAGCTGGGGTACGCCTTCTTATTCGGCGGCATGGTGTTGGTGGCAGCCCTGGGAAACGCCATCGTTGTGTGGATTGTGTTGGCGCACCGGCGCATGCGCAGTGTGACCAACTACTTTCTGGTGAACCTGTCTGTAGCCGACTTACTGACATCCACGCTGAACGCTGTGTTTAACCTGGTCTATATGCTAGAAAGCCACTGGCCATTCGGAGAAACCTACTGCATCTTCAACAACTTCATTGCGAGCCTGACCGTGGCCTGCTCTGCATTCACAATGGCAGCCATGAGCATTGACAGGTCAGTTCTTTTCCTCTGTGCATTGTTTTCCAATATGTCATCATTGGTACTTCGCACATTGGTACGTTCTCCTCAGCTAATGAATTTTGGGTCGCAATGTGAGCACGGGTGAACTGGTATTGCAAATACTAGCTAGCAGTATATGTCGTCGTAGTATTAGTGGATGCAGGTTTAATAATCATAGAGGTAGTGGAAATGTTATTATGTCGTTTCATTAACGCTCACTGTGTGACTTCTACTAAAGCTCCTGTCGCTAGCACGAGCTTCAGTAGATGTTTCCGTAAGCGATGAATACGAGAAATTGATACGTTTGAGAAGAGCAAACTCACATAACGTTTTTAATGCCGCAACTAAAGGTATACCGCATTAACAAAACGACGGAATGTGGCGAGGGAATGTTTCTTAGAGCTTCGCAATACTGCTTTTTATTGTCTACCGTACCATTCTATTCGAAAAAATGCGAGGAATCTTTTTGCCTCCCATTGGCTACTTGTAGTATGTGTTTATCTCTTGCTGCTTGGTTCAAGCTTTCCGGTAGTTGTTTGTACAGAGAGCCGCGCCTCCACGAACAATTCAGAGAACTCTTCACGTGCTTTTTAGAGCATTTTTTACCGTACTACTGTTATGTGCCAAATTTAGGACACAGAAAACACCCATCGTGCCTACGTTGCCAATTTCAGGAAATGTCATCAAAAGGTAAGTTGTTGTTTGAGCGAGCATTTGTGGGCATGTTACAAGGTATTCTCCGAACTTCAAAGCAACAGCGTCGCTTCATCTACATACTCGGGAGGGAAACGTTTTGCCTCATCGCACAATATGTTTTTGTAAAATTATGCTTGTGGTGATCCATACAGAAAGCGTAAGCTGGGAGAAAGAGCAGAGCACACGTCCTACTCGTGTACAGGTTCTGGCAGGTCGATAATATTCTGTTTCACGGGAAGAATTGGCGGAAACAAGAGCTTGGAATTCACAGTGCAGCTCTGATACGTCGTGACGTGTGCCTTACGACAGCTTGAGTTTGCAAAACTGCTGAGTTTGCAAACTCCCCCTAACCTGCAAAAGTGCTTTATTCCTTCCTGCTCGCCTCCGATTTGTCGTTGAATTTTAGCGTACAGCAGGGGGTAGGCTGTTGAATACAGAGTGCAGGTTCAAACTGTCAGCGGTAAAATTAGCGCGTCACATACTTTACAGGCATCGGTGCGATTTTACAACGAACATGTTGTGTGAGAACTTTTTTAATACGTTAAACTGTTTTTGACACCACGTGGCCACTAATGAACTCGAGAAGCAAGGGAAAGATAACCTTTATTGTTAAAAAACAATGAAATGTTCCGTTGCTCTTACGACGACAACTACACTCTTAGTCAATTCCTGGTTATACGACCCGCATGCAGGCGGGCCGCCGCGTCATTTTAAAGCCGCTTATAAAGCGGCGGTTCAGGCGGCCTCGCGCGCATGCGGCCCGCCAAACATGCGGCCCACCGAACACGCGGCCCGGCGTTTAAGCGGCCGTATTGAGGGCCGCCTAACCAGCGGGCCACCTAACCAGCGGGCCACCTAAACACCGGGCCATGTGTTCGGCAGGCCACTGGCCGTAACTTTTTTACGCGGCCCGTTATGCTAATCTATTCCCGCTTACGAAGCGGCCCCCAAATCATACGGACCCTCAAATAAGCGGCCTTTCTACCAAAAAAAAAAGAAAAAACCAGCCAATCGGCCAGAATTGAGTTTATCCGGTTTTTTTTTTTTGCTCGCATTGCCAGGTCAACGTCAGCATCCCGTGACGAATGCTCTAACACATGTTACATCATGCGAGGCACACAAAGGCACATACATATGCACATACACACAACCCTACGGAGACTCGAACCCGGGTCTACTACAACACATGAAGAGGCGGGTATCATAACCACTGCTCCACGACCCACGGGTTGCTGGGGTGTGCAAACATGGGCTTATAAGTATTCTGCATGCTGTTGCGCGTAAAGCAGGAGCCTTAAATAACACATTCCGCTGTGAGTGACTTTCTTTAGACCACCGTTTTCGAATCATTCACCAAAGAGGCATAATACTACGGTTGGGAGGGCTTTAAGTACATTGTTACGAGCAGAAACCTTTTGTCATGCTGTGTGCCCATTTCAACAGTATGATGCGCCATGCGGTGATTTATTCCATCGATGCAAACGGAATTGATAACAGTTCTTCTGCCTTGTAACCAAAAGTATTCTTGGCCATTCGCGGAAAGTGCCTCCTATTACAATGCATGCAAATAACTAGCACGTAAGGCACACTGTCGTGCTGAACATAAGAGCTGTTTGGTCACGAGTGGCAAGTATACCAAGCATGAAATGGTGTACTGAATTTTTTGTGTTCGTCGTAGCTCTTCTGATGGTGCTGTTACATGCCTTCCCCTTTATTTTTGTAAGAGGGGGCGGTAGTAAGTTACGTCTCTGGTAATGTAAAGAACCAATAATAAATTACTCATTCTATATAACATTGTGTCGCGACGCCTGCAGAATTGCCGCGTCGCCTGAAGAATTGGTGATCGCGAGCACACAAAGAATATCTTAGCGTTTTCTCGCGCAGACCGGATAGGCGCTCGGCCGTGTAACTTGTAACCCCCTGCATTTCCAGAAAAATGCAGTTTTCGCGGAAGTTCCACCTTTAACCGTTATAATATCGTAAAGATCATTTGTCGAACGAAATTTTGAGAAACCAAAAAATAAAAAAATATAAAAAAATGACAAACTGGTAAACAGTATAACACCCTGCATTTCCACAATAATGCAGATTTTGCGGAAACTTGGAATTTTTATCATAGCGTAGATCGAGAGAATTGGCTGAACATAACTTTGAAAAACGAAAAACCAAGAAAAATATAAAAAATACGAAAAATGGTGAGCCGTGTAACACCCTTCATTTACAAAAAATGCCGATTTGGCGCCAGTAACACCTGTGATCGTTATAATAGTGTAAATGGAGATAATTTGATGGACAGGACTTAGCAAATTCAAGAAATTTGGCTCTAAAAGACTCACACTCAAGAGAAGCGCCATAAGAAAGCGGAGCATTAGTAGACAATTCTCTTAATTTTTGCAATTTTTGTAAGTGGGCTCATTTAACTCGCACTCCAGTTATTAACGAGTTATATTATTGTACGCGGAAGCGCAAGGTCGCGGTTGAGCATTTTCAACATTTTCAAGGTCGTTCGCCAAAACCATAGCACTTGGTAATGAATGCACACTTGTGCATCTGAAGTTTAGACCGTATAAAACATTGCCACCAATAAATGTGTTACAATGGCTGCAATTGCACTAACACATTTGTGACTTGTGCACTTCTGGAACACCTTCATGACCTCAGTTATCATGCAATGAGGTTTTACCTTTATAATCTCAGTGTTTTGCCACCTGATCTATCAGGCCTCAATGCACATACCACGAATTAAAAAAAAAACTCCTTATATTTATAATGCCATGTTACAAGCAAAGCTATAAAGCAAATATCTGTATACATTAAACCTATCCGGATCTTGAAGTGATAGTCTACTCATACAAGCTTGGGACATGAGCAGAGAGCTGAGTTGGGTATGTAAATTTTAAATATTTTGTCATTTTCGAATTCATGAGCATGCACAAGTGTGAGATTAAAATTACATGAATGACACCATGTCGAAGGAACGATGTTTTCTTTTTATTTGATATCAAAAATACAAATACGAACACGAAATACTTGTACTGAAATAACAAATACAAATATTAGCAGATTGCCCTTATGGAACACACAAATGAAAATATTCTTTTGTGGAAGAGCAAATAAGGACCTGTCAAGATAAAATTATTCTTTCATTTATGGAATTTTCAGCAGCTTGCTGAACAGGGAGGAAACTCATCTTTTTTGCAGGCTGCTGACTGTATAAAGCCCAATGTTTGGCCTAAAGCTGACGGGTATACCTCATGTCCTAATGTAATATATTACCAAACAAAGAAAAAGTACTTTCTCCGGGCTTCAATTATGGTCCAGGTGATGTGAGGTGACTGTTAGAGGGAAAGAGGTTCCCAGCCTGCACCACATATGTATCGCAGGGAGAGAAAGCGAAGACGAGGGGGTAGAAATACACCACTTCCGATGATGTAGAAGGCCTTTGTAGAATCCCGCCCAGCAATCTTTGGCCCGGGAGCTGCTGCTTCGGGGATTTCGTCGCACTGTAATGGAAACAGCGTTGTAAACATCTCAAAAACCTCGAGTTACGGGTAGCATTCTGTTGTGTTGGCACTGCGTGAAGAAAAGAAAAGGTAGTGGAAAAAGTGACCAGGTACAAAATTGTGGCGTTATTTATCGGCGGTAAAACAGTATAGCCTGAAGGAGCGCAGCAGAAGTATCACCAACACCTTAGCAGATATGTGAAAATATCATAAATCAGGCATGTGCATCGCTGTAGTTTAGGCAATTATTTCTTTCTTTCTGCTTTATATTCAAAAGCTCTCCAAAAGGACGTTTCTTCATATACATAGGAAGGCCGAGCGCTTTTTCAGTGCGAAGGCGTGCGGGAAAACTTTGGCATAATTTTATTTGACGCTGGCACGTCAATTGGACGTCGTAAAAAAACTCTTTTCGCTGTTACACGCGGAGGGTAATGTGCCCTAGTTTCTTTTGATGAAACAATTTCCACCAATAGTATGGGGCAAAACATTTTATGAAAGATCGAATAAAACTGCTAGCAATATCTTTTGCTAAAGCATAGGTAAACTGCGCGCACCGACCAACAGCCAACGCATCTGTAACCATGGCCTCCTGTCTAACGCCTTTACAGGAGGCTGAGTAACAACATTAGAAGCCACCGCTTTGAGCAACCTCCACGCCGGCGCCGCGCAGCGTTTGCGCTGCTATTGCATCATGTTTCTGCAAACCGCGAGTTGACACTCCAGACAGACGACAGCTGTGCCGAACACAACAAGATGGAGGCTGGTGTTACTCATGAATGTTGCTTCATGTGAAAACTTTACCACTTAAACGCACCGTAAGAAAGTTTCAAAATCGCCACAGGATCCAGACTACTCAATGGGAAAGAAAATTCACTAGCCGAAACGACGACGGGAAAATCTGGTTAAGAAAAAACGTTATAACTAACTTTTTGCTACTCTTACCGAAAATGGCAAGCAGTGGCCATAGAATATTTAAAAATACAAAATTCAAACTGGTTTTTATGTGGTTT
Organism: Haemaphysalis longicornis; assembly: GCF_048455015.1. Lineage (NCBI taxonomy): Eukaryota > Metazoa > Arthropoda > Arachnida > Ixodida > Ixodidae > Haemaphysalis > Haemaphysalis longicornis. Next base: position 76,775,148 of record NW_027526203.1, read on the forward strand.
GACATTGAAAATGGGACGTGTGTAAAAATGCAAATTCTTTATGTCACCGCGGTGTACTCATTACGGCAACGGAAGTACCCCACATGTGCAAGCGTTTTCGTTTTCCTCCTGGATCCCAAAACGGCCACCGCACTGGGAACCCGAATCCTCTCTATAAGAACGTCAAATTTACCGTACGATCACGGGTACCGGAGAACGGTTTTGGCGCGGGCTTCTTACGACGACGCAAAAGGCATAATTCTATGGTCCTTGCTATATTGTCTGCAAACACAAATTCTTACAGTCTGCGCTCCCCCACCCCTCGAAAAAAAAAGAAATCCAGGGACTTACCTATCCGCTCGTGTTCAACCTGGCTATGCCCGTAATACACACACCAGCCGGCTTGACATGGCGCCGCTGCTTGGCTTGCGTTCCCGGTGGCCGGTGTAACAGGGTCGGTGTAACAGGGGAAGCAACTGCATTCGCAGTTGCTTCTCCTGTTACACTGATTTTGATGCACACATTTGATGTCAGCGGAAGCGAACGTGGTCAAGTGTGAACGCTCGGAACTGAGTATGAACTATACAGAGCATGAGTCAAAGCGGGGGACCCCAACTTGCTCCGCGCTGAAATTACTCCATACTGCGCAAGCGCGCTAAAGACAAATCACCGGACCACAACTCGCCACGCACAATCTTTTTTCCACTCCTACTGCGCATGTGCGCGCAAGTTTTTTTTTTATGTTTTTCGGCTGTCGCCGTGTCGTCGGGCGCGTGTCGTCGGCCGCCGCAAAGGAAGGTTGCGGGCCATTGTGTGAGGGGGAATACGCGCATGCGCCGCAAGCCACACATATCGCTCGGAGCGTCACGATTGCCCCCCTCTTTTTATTTATTTCCTGGCGTCAGGCTGTCCGCTAGTATATAGCCGTGACACGGGTCGTCCCTTATGAAAATGAACTTTTCCTTTCTGTTTACTTTGTGTCTCCTGCATGTTGACTGTGTGGCCTTTCTTTTGACTTTTCCTTTGTGTTACCTCTAGGACATAAGCAGGCTGTGTACTTTTTATAGACTGCCGGATAAACAGCCATGATGTTTTACCTTTATATGTACTATGGTAAAGACAAAGTTTAAATTTCTATACGAAGATTTTATTTCGGATGAGAGGTATAAAACTTTAAAAATGACTTGCTTTCTTCTCTTTCTGAGTTCCGCAATGCTATTGCCCATGTGTGTACTCAAGGCAAAATGAAGTCAAAAGACTTTGGCCTGTTTCCCCTGTGTTGCCTCTAGGACAAAGGCTGTAAGATAGAACTTGAATTTGCTGTCTTAATTCTTCTGTATGCCGTAATGCTGTTGCTTATGTATGTACTGAAGGCAAAATGAAGTCAAAAGACTGACTTATGTCTTTTGTGTTGCCTCTAGGACACTGGGAGGAAGGATAATCTATTTGTTGCCTTACATTCTTTTTCTGAAGATTGTGCTTCCTCAAGTAAACATAAAGTCGAGCATGTAAGCCTTAATTATACTCGAAAGGTAAAGTTTTTTGGCTTGGGTAGAGATGGTAAGAAACAATGCCGATGGTTTGTGGAAATTCTGCAGCACTGTATACGTTATTTCGTGCTAGTGAGGTCTGATAAATTCGCAGAATTAATATTACCAACTGGTACGTTTGTATGAAACAGTGGCGTAAGAAGGATACATATTGAACGAGGCTGTTCGAAGTGCCTCGTCCCTCCCATTACGAAAAAAAAGTGGGAGGGAGAAGAATATACAGACCAGAAAAAGTAAAAAGAACACAAAAAGCCGAATGGAAAACGAAGCAATGAAAACAAAAACAACCTAAAAAGTGGCTTCCGATTGTCCTAGTCTGTGTTTTCCTTCAGGGTCGTTGTAAAATGGCTTATCCTTGCAACTAAATGCTGAAGCGGTGTACTGTTTTTTGGGGCAGAACTTGCGGTAGAAATATATTGCGACAGAAAAAAAAGGGACACAGCCGGACGAGAGCAACAAGAGCAACAACAATGTCAAAATATAACCGAAGGCAGAAAAACTTCAATTAAAACACGGTAAAAAAAAAAAGGGTCACTGAGCGGGTTTCGAACCTCCGCCCTTTGAATCAGTAGGCGAGTATTTAACCTCCAAGCCACCAAAACAGTACACAATCATGTCGTAAATCTAGGTCTAAATACTTGAGCTCACATAGTCTTGCTAAGCCTCCATTTGAGTGAATTGTTTGCCTGCGTGGATTTGACGCACGGTGCTTTGTGTGCGTGCGTGCGTGCGTGCGTGCGTGCGTGTGCGTGCGCGCGTGTGTGTGTGTGTGTGTGTGTGTGTGTGTGTGTGTGTGTGTGTGTGTGTGTGTGTGTGTGTGTGTGTGTGTGTGTGTGTGTGTGTGTGTGTGTGTGTGTGTGTGTGTGCGTGCGTATGCGTGTGCGCGTGTGTTTGCGTATGTCTGCGGGGAATAATTTTTTTATCCGGCCGTTCTGTTTGTGAAAAGCCCACAAACAGTGAATGGTGAATGCTTGGACGCTGAACAAAACACAAAACAGTCAATCTAGATGTAGATGACGATGATAATAACTTCGTTTGTTAATCCATTTTTATTCGCTTTTGAGTAGCAACAACTTACGACAACAAAAGACGTTGCTCGCATCAAGAAAATATACTGCCATTATATATATGTTTGCTAATATCAACTTTAACAAAATACTATAATGGCGTCTGCCTAGTTTGCTTCAGGGGTGATGATGAAGGAAGAAAGTAACTTCTAAAACTCTATGACTGCTAGATAGCCAACTGTAGTAATAAGTCTAGTCTAGGCTAGCATATATGCAGTCATTGTTATACGCCTCGAGCGCGGCCTGTAGGGGCGCCACTGAAATCCCCCTAGCGGCCCGTTTCGAAAGCAGGCGCGGGAGTCCCCGGAGTCCCCGGGCCGCCCCCCCCTGTCGCCGTTGCTTTTGGGGTTCGTTCAAGACAGCGATTTACCATTTGTCCGCGTTCGAAATACCGAATAACGTGGAGCAGGCACTCTGTTTGCAAGCCTGGTGTGTTCACGAGAGTATAAACGTTTATGACGCGATCTTAGAAAGATCTATATGAGCGCCGGGCGTGTGTCACAGGCCGGCGTCCCGAAGCGAGCATTTGCATGCAGCTGATTGCAATATGCTGCCCTGAAATTTAATTGCAGTGTCTCCGTAAGCAGTGTTTCCTCCGATGGTCATGTTGCGGCCATACACACTATGATGTAAATCGACTTTGGGCACTACAAAATGCAGCGGAGCACTCATACCTGACAGCACGCAAGTTACGCTTGCCAATATCACATATCAGATATTGATCAGTACCCTGAAAAAGCCAATGCGGCATAAATTTCGCAAACATTGTACCAAAGAAGTACGATGGATAATGCAAAATTACACTCCGGAGTCAGGACACGACGACAACTTTAATGCTGGGTCGTCTTGTCCCGAGGTGAGCGCTCGCAAAGAATCATCTGGCACATTTATCCTCCACGAGAAGCGCGAAGATGGGCTTATAGAGCAATCCGCGTCCGCGACCAAACTCTTTTTCGAAACATCGTCGTATGACACAGAGAGACTGCAGAATCTAGCATAAACTTAAATCAGAGACCCTTATCAGATACGAAACTCTTCCAACGAGCCCGTGTGTACGAGATTTGGGCGCACGTTAAGGATCTCCAGGTGGTCAAAATTAATCCGGAGCCCTCCACTACGGCGTGCATCATCGTCTCCGTTGCGTCAGCGCGATAAACCCTGCAATCAATCAATCAACTCTTTCAACGACACCTCGTATTTCTTGTGAACTGCCTACCCTGTATTCTTCAAAAAATGCGTCCGCCGAGTTATCAGCCATTCGTTGAAGGCGAAAAACAAACGAAAAGTGAACACGCAGCTTGTGTGTGTGATTACTAAAACGTTCATTCGTTGATTTCGCTCCGCATTTGTAAACAACGATAGTTGAGCGTCCTCCTCCTCACCCCCCCCCACTACCTTGCTCAAACAACTGTCTTTAGCATTTCAGATGCTGCTCTCGGTTTTTTTTTTTTCATTCCCGCACGACTATTCTATTTATTCCTGACTTGCAGACCATTCATTTTCCCGTGGTTTCATTAACATATACCTTGGTTCTTACTATAAGACATGAGTGGGCACATATCTGACGATGCACAGCCTTTGAGTGTACTTAACATTTTAGCGTGGCTTATATTCCAATAAAAGGCACAAGTTTTTGTCAGCTATTGGGTTATCACATCCCCGAAACATATTTTTCTACGACGTACATATTCGAAGCAAAGCCGCATTTGTTTTCTGCGCTGCAAAACGAACCAACCTCTTACAGTGCCAATGTCAGGTCGAAACGAGGTGACAATAAATAGAATTAACTTGTGCTGACGTGTTCGAAGGTGACAGCGGTGAGATGCTGCTGCCGTCGCCGACGACCGCAAGAGCGGCCAAGAAGCGCGCAGAACCGCCTCCCCGGGTAGCTCTTGTTGGCGTTCGAGCGCTCTACAAAGACGCAGCTGGTTTTTTAAGCACCCTAAACGTGCAGTTAGCTTACAGACGTCACCATAACAAGTTGTTTAGTGCGCGGAAACGCAAAAAGAAGCGAAAGAGAACAAAAACACTGCGTGACCACCTATCAGCCACGCAGCGCTAATCCCGCAAACGCCGCGGAGAAGCGGCGGCAGGCGGCGCAGCGATCGCGAATCTCGAGGCGTATAGGTGCGCAAGAAAAGACGTTGTTTGTTCGTTGTGCGTGGTTTTGGTGGTTTGTTTTCGATTTGCTGGTGTTACGTGAATTACTACGTGCTCCTCCTGCCGTAACATTACGTGTTAGTGCTCTTGTGCCACCTGAAACATCGTGAGTGCTGGCAAAGCGTCTGTGTCGTCGCCGTACGGCGCTGCTGTAGCAAACGCACATCGAGGTCGCCATTTGACAAAATACCTGACAAGTTGTGCGTGCCTACGTGAATCAAGAGTCTCTACTGCAAGTTCCAGTCTGTCGACGCGACGTGTGAAAAATGCTGCGTGTTCTGCCGTAAGTGATTGTTTATCGTGGTGCATGTTAAAATTTTATTACGCGTTGCCGCAGTGCTGTTTTGTTAAACGTGTTGAGTATATTCCTTGGTGTTCGGCTCGCCGCGCTTCTTTTATTGTAAATTACCGGCTGCGTCGGCGCGGTCGTTATGAGCTTCCAGGAGTGGCGGCCAGTATGCTGTGTGAGTGATCGACCCCCTTGCCATTGCCGGCAACGAAAATATTATGCTGACGGCCCAGCGGCCGCCGCTTGGCTTGGGTGGATTCGACGCTAAAGCTTGTTGCATGAAAAAAAAAAAAAAAAAAAAAGAAAACTGCGGTAATGGTTGTAAAACAAAACGCCCACTCCCGGATTTTTTTTTTTTTTTTTAGGAGGCAGTTGACCCACAGTATATTTTTTTTACAGGACGTAGGCAGCTTAGCATTGTTCTAACGGGTAGTTTTCGTTTACGGGTAAAGAAATGCAAGGAGGCTGCATTACATTTGTAGTTATAATACGTAAGAGTTGCATATACGTTGAATTTTCAACATTTAAGCATTGCTAGCAACTTTATAAGTAGTACCACATGCACAAGGTCTTTAGGCAGTGAATATTTGACCAGATAATTGTTTAGACGTCGCAGCTTGAAAACATGCTGTTCCAGCCTGCATTGCTGGTGCAGTCACAGGGCAGCTTTCACTGCTCTAATGCAAGAAATTTTTCCACCTTCCTAAGCTCATCCAGAATCGTCATGATCAGACAGAAATTCTTGTGTGGTGTGACATTATTTGTAGCTGGCTTGCATAAATTGTGTTGACCGTAACATGTTGAGCATGGGTTAAACGTTGTGATTCTTACAAATATGCATGTGATGGGGATACAATCACGGTGCGAAAAAGATTAAACAGGGCGTGGGCTTGCCACCGTGCTCCTTCGCCATCCTGTTTTTTCGTTTCGTCAGCATTTCAACTTGCCTACCCCTTGGAGGTATTGGCACGCTGAGACGTTCACCATGTGCCTCAGAGAGAATTTTAATGGCGCCATGAAGACAAAATACAAGTTTGTGTTATTCGAAAGATTTCGTGTGGTATGGTGCCCCCAGCACTTGTACAAATGCAAACGATGCTTTATTCACTGAGAAATTCATTAATTGAAGCTAAAATTTTGGTTTTCCCGCTAAATCGTGCATTTTCAGGGTCTGCAATGACATCACAGGAACCGACCGCTCTGCAGCCGATTAGGAAACCTTCTTTACCGTTAGTTAACCTAGATGGTGCCACCATACCGTGGCAAGCCGCTTTCTGCTTTTGTTTTGTTTTTACCGTATTTAAACGTGGCTTGTTTTTGTTCAGCGAGAAAATAATCGTTTCGTGAAACATAGCGCTCGCTCCACAAATATGGTCACGTAAGACACCGTTGCTTGTGTCAATCGGCCATTGTTGTCCGAGACAACCCCAAAGCCCCGCAGTCCTGTGCAGCTAAACCAAGCATAGTGCGCGCAGTACCAACAGCAGTACGCATCGGTACTTCTATGCTTACGTGGGCTTTCCTAACCTTTACTGTTGGTCCCACCATTCTTACTACTGTAAAAAGAATGTGCCCTAAATTTAAGCGCAAATAGTTCGTTCGGCAAGCTTATAGCCTCTGCCTAATTCGCGTTTGCTGTTGCCGCCCTCCGCTAACTGCAGAGCTGGCTGGTATGACATAGGTTCTGTTGCGGGAAATGAGCTAGTGGGTCGCATGGCCATTTCCTTTGTTCCTAATTTGTAGCTTATTTGAGTGGAGTTTATGTTAAAAATGGTGTCAGCATGATTCTAGCAACGGAATCCTTTGAATGAACCAAACTTGTGTTTTCTCGTCATGGCTCCTTTAAAAGCCGTAACCACGTTTCGCACCCTCTGGACCAGAGAATATGCTTGCACAGTGGAAATCTGGGGCCACAGATTTCTACCACCTAGGGATATTTAATAGGCTTAGTTTAACATTAATTCAGCGTAAGGATGCTTCTGTTCCTTTAAAGTATGGCTGAAAGCCTTGTAAGGATTGTAATGTATGTACAGTGCTCACGGATTGAAACGCGACACTGCAAGCGCGTGGCCTGCGCTACATGCAGTGCCGCCAGTGGACGCCCGTGGAAGCTAGGTGTTGCATTGTGGTATACCACGAGGATGAGAGTGTTTTGACCATAAGCTTGCTGCTTCCGGTTGCCAATAAGCGGGGCAGTGGTTCCCCGCAGCGACAGCGGCGTCCATGGACGGCGCTGCATGTATTGGCGGCCACGCGCTCGCAGTGTTGCGTTTCAATCAGTGAGCACTGTACTTATTTTTTAGCTTGAAAGAACTGAAGGTGCCTTTTTTGCACCTACAAAAAAGAAATTCTGTCATGTCCTGTCAGAGCGAGTATTTCACGGCATTATAACGCATATTTACGGCTTGTTTACTACTTGAACTTCCATTTTTTACAGGGCCAGGTGTTTGACATGGAGGATGTACGTTGTGAGCTACCAGAAGAATTGGCTGCCTCCTGTTTCTATCTATCCTGCACGACCTGTAAGTGGAGTTCATTACGGCTGTGAAATGCATGAAAATCTCGATTTTGAAGGCTGAGAGAACATGAAAACATAGAAAACCATTGTGGCATTCTTGTGGTACCTTAGTGATATTAAAACATAAGAACATTGCAGAGATGGGGCAAAAAATAAGGAACCGATGAGGGTGAGAAACTTCCTGGTACCTTTCTTATTTTTTTTGTCGCATCAGGGCTGCGTCCTTGCTCCACGAATTAATTAATAACGACTTTGTCACCCTTGTTCACTGTGGTAGTTGCGTGGTACCCACAGACAGTGTGTGGGGATTTTTCTTCTACCGCCTATTACAGATGAACTAGATCTTTAGACTTCTACTCAAAAGTCATATTATGGATTACATTACATAAGTGTAACAATTCCATGCACCCAGAAATAGAATTTAGGTGAATTCAGTTCAATGCCCTAGATGCAACTTGTGCCTAGCAGTGGAAAGGGTGTATTGCGTGCCTTTTTGCCACTGTGTTTCATGTAGTGTAATGAGTCTCACTGGCCATCGTAGCCCCCCCCCCCCCCCCCCCCCCGAGCAGCTATTTACTCTAGCAAATATAATGATGGTCCTAATTGTAGAAGGGTACCCGCCGCGGTGGCTCAGTGGCTAAGGCGTTGCACTGCTGAGCACGAGGTCGCGGGTTCGATTCCCGGCCGCGGCGGCTGCTTTTCTGATGGAGGCGAAAAGCAAAAACGCCCATGTGTACGAGATTTCGGTGCACGATAAAGATCCCCAGGTGGTCAAAATTAATCCGGAGCCCTCCACTACGGCGCACCTCATTGCCTGCGTTGCGTCGGCGCGTTAAACCCTACAATCAATCAATTGTAGAAGGGTACTCAGCAATTGAAGAAAGAGCTGTGGGGGGTTCTGGTTTGTGTATCAGACTTTGTTTGGAATATTGTTATGTAGCTACGGATAATGCAGGGTTTTTGTAAAAATATAGATTATCGGAGCAAACTTGTGCTCCGCAGTAAACATAAAAAAACACAAACCTCGAAGGAGTCAGCAAAGGGACGTGCATGGATGAGCGTTGGCGAATTGAATGCTGCAGGGTTTCTTTTGCACTCATTCATTTAGATCGAGAACATTTTCAATAAAAAACAGGAAAACCTAGGATAGGGATCGCAAAGCAACACCCTTTCCATATCAAACAGGACTGCTGGTGCAGCATACAAAGGAAAAAGGGGAAAAAGACGGTTCCCTTAAAAAAGGATAAGATTACAGGGTGGCCAGGTGCTTGTAACAAAACATTTTGTAAACAAATCAAATGGCGTGGTTGGGGGCAATATTATGATGTTTATAGTAGGAAAAACCTGCATTATTTCCGAACAGTATGAATGCTCTGTGTGCAAACATATGCAAAAATGCTTGTGTGTTTTTAGCATTTGAGTGCACGTTACAGAGTAGTCGGCTCAAGTTACTGCGGTAGCTTTCCTCATTGCTGGTAAGCATAAACCCTGAAATTAAATTTGCTGTATTCGACTGCTTTAACCCTTTCACTGTCACTGATGTCCTGGTTTGTCTTCGAATTTCTCCTCCACGGTGTCACTGACATACCGGTGCGTTTTCTGTTGTGCGTTGAAAAATTCGTGCCATGGTGCAAAGTTGGCGCACCTGCACTGTTTGTGCTATCTGTCAAATCTTTCTAGTAGCTTGTATTTTCACAAAGTACAGAGCAACCACGCCCAGCTTTCGCTGCTTGGGGGTCACTCCGTGCACTGTACATCTGTTGGGATGAGTGACCACGTGGCACGCGTGCAATGATGGGTGCAAGTGTGCTATCCACCACGTTTTTCTAGGGTTGTTTTTTATTTCTGTTCCTGTGTCTGCTACCCATCGACACAAGGAAATATAAGAAGTGAGGAGCCAACCTAGAGGTTGGTCAGTTCATGGTGATGTACATTTTGCTTTTTGTAAGCAAGCACAGACAAACTAGACAATGCAAGTGCTGTCTCGTAAACGAAATGCACAATAAAACTGCTGCCTTTATAGGTTCCAAAGAACGCGTAGACACAAGCAACTACTCATGATGACGACTGATCAATGCCTGTCTTAGCATGTTCATGCAATTTTATGTTGCCTTCCCTGCCCCCCCCCCATATTGCTTTGTTCCCACAGTGCTGCTGCAATAATCTCATCTCAAATGTTCTTGCGAGGCTGTATAAATGCCCGTCATGAGGAGGCCATGAATCTAAACAGTACTTAGTTTTGGGTTGTGTTGCCTATGTAACAGTATGTCATATTTGATGTTCGTAAGCTCATTACTTAATTTATGTGGTCTAAATTTTGTGGCTAATTTTGCAACCTAGAAGTTGTACCTTCTCTTTCAGGATACTTGGTTCAGTGTTGTATGGGAACACTCCTTTATATTTATAAGCATAACCAGCAAATGTTTGAGATGTGTTTGTTTAAACCCCTTCATATGCGATCAATGCGTTTGTCATTTCAGGTTCAAGCGTGGCAGTGGCTATCCCGTCCTGTGAGGGGTAAAGATGAGGCGACACGTGGTGGGGCAGGCGGCAGCAGCACGTATGGATCCAACCTGAATAAAATAGTCAGGTTTGCAAGAGTCGTGTGATTCATGTGATTTTCGTCAGCTTGCTCTTACAGAAACAGCTGCAGCATGAAACAGTGACTGTGGAGCTGGCTGACATTTTCTACATGCAGCTGGCTGTTGGGCGCTGTTATTTGACAGCATGCAAAGGGCACTCAAAAGGTGGAAGCTTGTGGGATACGTAGAGGACGGAAACATAAAGGATTCTTGGAGGACGCAGAAAGTCGGTGGCGAAATTTCAATACAGGGGACACACAAGGGACGAATGCGGTCTGTTGCCTTCAAGACATATAGGGGACACACAAAGGCCGTATGGTGTCTGTGTTGCCTTTGGGAGATAGACTGGACGCATGGAGGACGGAAACACACGGGACACTTGGAGTACGCAGAAAGTCGGTGGCGAAATTCCAACACAGAGGAAACACACAGGACGCACGCAGTCTGTTTCCTTCGGGACGCAGACTGTCTTTTGACTGGACGTAGAAATTTTCATAAGGGGTTGGCGCAGCATATAAGCATGCTGTAACCGTCTGAGGTTTTGTCACGGAAAAGAAGTCTGTCAGGGCCTCTTATATCACGGTATTGAGGCTGCCAACCGCATACAGTAATACCTCGTTAACTCGAACTCGCATATCTCGAAAAATCGGCTAAGTTGAAATTTTCCGCGGCACCGAACATTTTCCTATACGTCCCATGTATATTTTTCCCTTTATCTCGAAGTATTTTTGGTCGGATTGCGGATAACTCGGAATCTTGACTGGGAGTGGAACGAAAATTCCGCCGCCGGACCATTTCACAAGATTCGCGCGATGCTGCCACGCCTGATGTCCGTCGATTTTGTTTCTTATTTAGCCGCGCCTGCCATACGTCGATACTTTCCGCGAACGCGAAGTGCGCGAAGTCTCAGCCCAGCGACATATCAACTTTGTCAAGCAACCCTGTGGCACGTCATGTGACACATCCGCTGAGCAGGGAGGCCCTCTGCCCACGCTTGGCGTAAGTTTGTCTTGTTCGCTTTGTGCAGTGCACATGATTTTCCCTGAGGTGTGATTTCCGTTCATCTGCGCAAACCACGCGGTACGGATTTTTCGCTAACTGTGAGTGCAGTGCTCGTAATTTTCCCTGAGGTGTGATTTCCGTTCATCTGCGCAAACCGAGCGGTTTGCGCAGATCGACTGAGATCGACTGATGTGATGCGTCAAGCAGCTGGAGGATGCCTCCCTAGGCCCGAGTACGGCCGCAAAGCAGACGAGCATTAGGCAGTTTTTCTCTGCTAAATAAAATGGCAGTGTGGTAAAGCCCAGCTGGTTAAAATCTCATGTATGTTTTTTTTTTCTCTTTTAAACCTGCACGAGAAGAAAGATTAGAAACTGCCGCTGAAGAGCCGGTAAGTAGTAGTGATTTTTCTCAAGAGCGCTCATTTTTCCCGGCGATTAGCGCAACTTTGCTTATCTCGAAAATCCGTTTATCTCGAAATTTTCCCTGGTTTTTACGACTTCGAGTTAACGAGGTATTACTGTATAAATAGGACGCTATGCGGGACGCGACTAAGAGTGTAGAGAACGCCATTTTGTTTATGTTTATTTTAACTGTTTCCTTGGGGATTTTTATGATGTGATCAAACTGAAAGTAAAAGTGAGTTTTATTTACATCGCCAAACGGAACGATTCGGGTAGGCCCAGGAATAAGTAAAAAAATCACTTTAGGAACATCCGAGCCCCCCTGTACAAGACATGGAGCGAAAACGCAGAGACTGCCTATGACATTATTATATTGGATATAACAAGAAAAACACTATCTCAGATGAATGTACTAACAAGGCTTATAAACAAAGCAGAAACAACACATCATAAAACTAGCAGAAAGAAACTGAAAGCACGTATGCTTAACAAGAGAAAAAGAAAAGAAAATGTGTAAACACAACAATGCAAACGAAAAGATTGGATAGTGTACTTCCGAGGTGAACTGGTGAACATGTTTGGGGAATTACACTCTTTGAGGACAATTCATTTAAAAGCGAGGGCAGAATTCGTTCGAGTATTTGTTCTCCCTACATTGTACGAGAGAGAGGAATATGCCAAATTTCTTTTTCGCCGAGAGAATATTCTGAGAGGTTTTGTCTGAGACAGGGTATTTCGAGAAAACTAAGTTGTTTATGTTAGATACATCTATTATATTTTAAGGCATATAATATTCGTACGTAGTATTAATCGCTGATTTGTAGGAACGAGTAAAAAGTTCTTCAGTGTGAGGAAGGTAGTTTGCGTTAGCAATATAGCACACGGAATTCTTCTGGAGCATGTATATTTTACTAATATTTGTTTAAGTGGTGTACCCCAAACCAAGAAACAGGAATTTAGGTTGTATAAAAAAGTCAATTTTAATAATAATTATAGTAATAGTTTCATTATTATTATTATTATTATTATTATTATTATTATTATTATTATTATTATTATTATTATTACTTTCTTCAGCTACGACCGGCATGGAACGTATCAAGAACAAGCGCGCGTCACGGCGGGCTATGAACACGAAGATCATCAGCGAGGTGGACCAGCTGCTACAAACTCAGCAGTTGGACCTATCCGCCCTTCGTGTCATTCACGGACGTCTCCGAGCAAGCAATTCAGCATTGTCTGCGCTCAACGCCGAGCTCGAAGCCCACCTGACCGACGACCAAGCATCCGAGGACTACGCTTCTGTCATGGAGTACGAAGACGCAGCGAACAGCGCCCTGGCGTTACTTGAGCATCATATGGACGTCCTGAAATCTTCTTCTACGTCCCAGACTTCTTCTTCATTGGATGACACCAGCGGGGACCGAAGAGCTGCGAATTCGGGCGGACAAGCTTTGCCTGCTACCCGTGAGTTTGGAGCACGTCTCCCGAAACTAGAACTGTTGCGCTTTGGTGGAGCAGTAACGCGGTGGCAGCCTTTTTAGAATATGTTTTCACATTCCGTCCATGAGAACCCCAGGCTCTCCAACACCGACCGCTTCCACTACTTAGATTCGCTTCTCGACGGAGCTGCTGCTGAAGCCGTTGCGGGCATTCAAATTACCGAGTCCTCGTACTCAGATGCCCTAGATGTCCTAAAAAATCGTTTTGGAAACGTAAAGCTGATTGAGCAAAATCACTTAGAAAACCTCCGGATGCTCAGGCCTGTCGAGTTATCTAGTAACATATCCGCTTTGCGGAAGCTTTACGATGCCGTGCAGATGACCCGGAGAGGACTAGAAAGCCTGGGAATCGGCATGTCATCATACGCGGCCATGCTGAATGAAGTGCTTTTGAAGGTCATACCTAGCGACATTGTCGTGAACTACTTGAAACGACAAAGCCTTGCTGTGAGCACATCTTCTACGAGCAGTCAAGTTTCGTCGGAACAGGAGATTGAACATCTGCTGTCTTTTCTGCGAGTGGAAGTAGAGTGCCGAGAAAGAAGCTGTCAAATCAGCAAGCCACCGCGAAGTCAGGACGCCGAACGCGTATCTAATAAGCAGCCGTCTATTCCGGCTGCTGCGGTTCTCCACAACAAGGCAAAGACCTCTGCTTGTTTCTTCTGCGCCGCTACGGATCACAGGACTGAAGAATGTTCTGGCGACATTGAATTGGCTGACAAGCGAACTCGCCTGTCAACTGACGGCCGATGCTTCAGGTGCACCGGAAAGGGACATCTCGTACGGAGTTGCCGAAGGAAGGTGCAATGTCAATCATGTAAGCGCCGACATGCCACCGCGATGTGCAGATACCGCAGCGCTAAGAGACCTTCGTCGGAATCGGCTGGAAAAATGCGACAGGCAGCGATGCACATTGCCACACGCAAATCAGCCGTCCCGCGACTCGTCAACGACGTCCTACTACAGACGTTTAGGGCATGGATTATGACTTCGTCCCATTGCTGCTATGTACGAGGAGTTTTTGATAACGGCAGCCAACGCGCTTTCATTAGACAAGATGTTGCCTCGAAGTTAAAGTTGGTTGCGATTGGCGAGATGGATCTGGTGCTTTCGGACGCTCTGGATGTGCTAGTCAGAAGTGCAAAGTCGTTGCAGTGACCCTTCGGAATCAGCATGACAGCGTGTCTGTGAACATAGAAGCAATCGTCGTGCCTTTCATTTGTGAAGAGATGGCTGAAGCACCGAAGGACAACGCGCGTCTTCAACGTCTGATCGCCGAAGGAAAACCACTAGCTGACGCCATCGCCTTTCCAGGCGTAGAGCACGAACAAGGAGTGAGCCTGCTTGTTGGCTCAGACCAGATCTGGAAGCTAATGCCGAAATCGAGCGAGGTGCTCGATTTCGGCATTAGCCGAAAATGGTGTAAAAATCAAAATGGTGTAAACAACTGCTATGGAAACACGCTTGACCTTTGCTTTTCCAATATTCATTCTCTCAGTGTTTCCAAGTCCGACTTTCATCTTGTGTGTCCTGACAAGTATCATCCCCCCTTGCATCTTTCTTTACCGTGTTCCCCTCAGTTCATTTGCTCCTGTCCATCTGCCCTGTTAAAGGCAGGAGCCTTTAACTTTGCCGCTGGGAACTACGTAGGTTTTTATAATTATTTGTCGGAGTTTGGTTGGTCTGAGATTTTCAACGCTGAAAAAGTTGACGAGCAAGTCGACCAATTTTCTTCTATTATGCAAGAAGGTATGCGCAGATTCATCCCGCGTAAGCGGCGCAGGAACTCTAAATTCCCCGCTTGGTTTTCAGGTAAGCTCCGCGTGGCCTTGAAAAATAAGAAGCGTGCCCATCGGAAGGCACGGCGGATAAATAGTGAGTCATGGCAACAGCAATTTGTCTATTACAGGTCTTTGTGCAAAGTGTTCTATAAGCGTGATCGGTTACTGTACATCTCTGCTGTTGAAAATGATGCTACGTGGAGTTCCAAATGCTTCTGGCAGTACGTCCGTTTACGCTCCGGCACGAAGAGCCGAGAACACATCAGCCTTCTCGATGAAAAGGCTAATGATATCGCTTCTGTTGCCAATGGATTTGCTGAGCACTTCAGTTCAGCATTTGGACCCAATACCCTCTCCTGCGCCCAGGAACTGTCTTCTTCGAATTTCTGTATCACCCTTATATGCGAAGAAGACGTTCTCAAGGCACTCAAACAGCTAAAGCCATCTCTTTCCTCTGGTCTGGATGGAATTCCCTCCGCACTATTAAAAGCTTACGGGGTCATACTAGCTCAAATTCTCGCTTCTATATTTAACAACTGTATAAAATCATCTACCTTTCCGCGCCTGTGGAAAGTCGCGCGTATTGTTCCTGTGTTTAAGTCTGGTGTGAAAACAAAGGTAGAAACGTACAGCCCAATTTCTATCCTCTGCTCGGCAAGCAAACTGTTCGAATCAATTTTACACGTAATTTTGTCGAGTAGTGTCAAAAACATCCTGCTTCCAGAACAACACGGTATTTTATCTGGCCGTTCAACTACTACAAACCTTGAGTCTTTTATGTCCTTTGCCTCGGAAGCTGTGCATGGACGGGGTCAGCTCGATATCGTGTACTGTGACTTCAGCAAAGCGTTTGACGTAGTTGACCATTCCTTGCTTCTGCATAAAATGTCTACTTATAACATTCCCGTTTGGTTCGTGGAATTACTCAGCAGCTATCCTAATAATAGGTCATGTTTTGTCTCTGTTAATGATAAAGAATCTGCTGCCTACTATACTTCCAGTGGTGTGCCTCAGGGATCTGTTCTAGGGCCCCTTTTGTTTTCTTTGTTTGTTAATGACGTCTGAGCCTCTATAAATCACTCTTGTTTTCTGTTATATGCTGATGACATCAAAATATTTAAAGAAGTTACTAGCGCTGAAGATTGCATAGCTCTTGAATCTGATGTGGATGCTTTTAGCAACTGGTGCTCCGCGAACAAACTTGCTCTTAGTGGCACTAAAACGAAGGTTATGTCCTACACTCGTAAAACAAACCCCATACTTTATCCGTACGTTGTGAAAAGTGTGCCACTACCGCGTGTGATGAAAATATGTGACCTTGGAGTGGTATTTCACAGTGCGCTAAACTTTTTTACTCATGCGCATTCTATTTCTAGGCGCGCCCTTCGCCGCTTCGGGTTTGTCTGTCGAATATCAAGAGAATTCACCAACCCTGTCTCACTACTAAAGCTTTATTTGTCTGTTGTCCGCCCTATTTTAGAATATGCCTCTGTTGTTTGGAACGGCACGTGCCAGTCGAACAGTAATATACTTGACAAAGTGCAAAATGAGTTCGTATCTATCCACAAACATCGTTTCTTCCGCCACAGTGGCAATGGTTCAGACTTTTTTACTTCTAATCCTCTCCAAAGTTTGAAGTCAAGACGAATCAATGCTGACCTAATTTTTGATTTAAACTTGTACACGGGATTATTTCTTGTTCAGAGTTGCTTGCAAATGTAAATCTTAGAGTACTGTCGAAACTTACCTGTAAGTCTCCTATACTTCGTACCCGTAAGACATGCAATAGACACTGCACATTGTGCCGCCTTCAAGAAACATACAATCTCTACTCCGATAATATTTACCTGTTTCATACACCCCTTCGGTCTTACATATGCGACCTTCTGACTTCTGTCTCTCCCTGACTTGGGTCCGACCAGTTTTAACTCAAGTTTCATTGCCCTATTTCCGTTTATGTTGCTCGCCTTTGTTACTGTTCCTACTCATATATACCTGCCCGTTTGTATTGTCAAATTTTTATGACACTGTGTTTATCAATTCGTGATTGTTCCAACTTTAGTGTGCCGAAATCATTGATTTTGTTATATGACCTTCATTCTTCATTATAATTTTTTTCTTCGCTTGTATTTTGTTGTTCTTCTCACGCGTGGATGTATTTGTGTCGTCGTCTGTCTTTTTCTTAAGTGCGCCAGAACAAAGGCTACGGCTGTACCTGGGCACTATAATAAAGAGATTGATTGACTGATTGCTCGATTGATTGATTATGAATATTATTATAATAATTATTATTATTATTATTATTAATATTATTATTATTATTATTATTGCTATTATTATTATTTATTATTATTTATTATTTAGGCATCGTTTTCCTTCGGAGCCTATCCCTATAACTGTTTCTCTAAGTTCCCGGCGGACCCACTCAGACCTTCTTTTCATGTACAAATTGCTTCATGGTATTATTTCATGCCCGGAACTACTTGAATCAATCAGTTTTCGCGTTCCACAAAAAGCTACAAGGCTCGCCCACCCTTTTAAAGCAGCTGGAGCTCTCAGCACACGTTATCCTCTTCAAAGGATGCAGCATCTGCATAATGTTCACTCCGAGAAGCTCGATACCTTTCAGCGTCCTCTTCGGGAGTTTTTGGTCGGGTTGTCAGCTCTGACACACTAGGTTCATCTTGGCAGTGCTCTTTTTCTTCATTTATCGTCCTGACGTGTGCATTGACTTCACCGAGCTTGTTCTTGTTCCTGGTTATTCATGTATTGTGCTGATACTGCGACTGTAATTATCGTAGAATTTTTCTTTTTCTGCCGTCTTTATCATTAAAGGTTGCCATATTCACTTCATGCGTCCATTTGAAACTGAAAATGTACGCTTCCCGAATCTTGTAAAAACTTTCTTCTTTTCACTCACCCTTCCGTATAGTTACGCTTATTGTAAGATGTCTTCTTGCAATTGACATACATTACAGTTTCTATTGATTTTGTAATGTTGCCTAAAATTACACTATGGTATTTTTATTCTTCTTTGAAGTTGTAGTTTCTTCTTATTTTTTGCTCACTCACTGTTCTTTTGCCAGCTGTTGATGCATTTCATTGCTGTCTTATACCTTTTCTGTGCGCCAGCACGACTTGATTGTGTAAAGTCGGTTGGATTGCACTATTTTATTTCTAATCTTCTTTGCGGTTTTGCAGGTCTTTTTTTCTTTTTTTTTTTTGCTCACTGAGTGTTTATTAGCAAATTGTTGATGTACTACAGTGCTGCATTTTCCCCTCTGAGTGCTCCAGCACGAAGGCCTCCGCTGTTCCTGGGCACTATAATAAACATTGATTGATTGATTGATTGATTATTATTAAACGCCCAAGATGGCGCGCAGTAAGGATGCGTGTGTTCTGTGCTCGTGCGTTTTCTACGGGAAACAGAAATTTCTTCGTTGTGGTGAGTGCAACAGGCGTGCTCACGCAAAGTGCATAACGTTTCCGGACGAGGACCTACAGTCTATTAAGTCAGGCGCGCGTCGTTTTGTGTGCAATGCCTGCAAGTCTGCCTCGTCGCCGTGTGTGCTGGCTAGCCCTAACGACGACTACGGCGGCGTTGCTTCGGCAGCGACCCTTTCGTCGAGCCCTCCCCGCACAGCCCCCGCCACCCAACCTGTTGACCTTGCAGCCGAGCTGCTGTCCCTGCGCGCCCTTCTCGTGGACGCCCTGGAAGGAATTTCCTTCCTCTCCGATCAGGTTGCCAAATTAGGAGAGGACAATGAGCGGCTGCGCCGGGACAACGCGACAAAGGCTGAAGCTCACGCCGATGTCGTGAAGACCCTGCGGCAGGAGGTGCGTGCACTGCGCACAGATCTGACTCGGTTGAGGGGCAACCCTCCTTCCCCCTCTCAGGTAGCCGAGTTCCCGCCGCTTCCAACCCCGTCGTCCGCGGAAACAATACCCCCCACTCCGCTGTCGCAGAGCGCTTCGCCTGCCGCATCGCCTCTCTCGGCCGATCCCAGCTCGAAGGTGGTTTCTTCGAAATCCCATCGCCTAGACCACCTACCCCTGAAGCAACGCACTCCCAAGAACTCCGTACCGCGTCCCCTGGCTGTTGGTGTATCTGAGGGATCTGGTCTTGTGGCTGTCAGCCGTCGCAAGCCCCCAAAAGCTGTGTTTGTAACAAAACTGGTCCCGTCTACAACTTCAGCTCAAGTTTTCGAGCACCTGTCCGGTGTGGGGGCCGCCCCGATTGTGTGCAAACGTTTAAAGACGAGGCATGACTCTTACGCCTTTTTCTACGTCGCTGTGGACGACGCGTGTTTTGAGCGGCTCAAGGACCCTGCGCTGTGGCCTCGGCACTGCCTTTTCAAGCCCTTCCGTGGTCAATTGCATGAAAAAATGATTCATGCAGAGCAGCAACGACTTGATGATGATGGCAGGTAATAGTAGCTTTGATTGCTTTTAAAAGAACGTCCGTGGACTTCGCACAATGTCAGCTGAATTTTTCTCAAGTGTCGTTTGTTCTTGCTGACCTATAATTATTCTGACAGAAACTTGGTTGTGCCCGGACATAAGTTCCAATACCTTGTTCCCTCCGCATTACCAAGTTTTCCGGCATGACCGTGACCCGTTGCACGATAAACAACGGGGCGGTGGTGTGCTTATTGCCCTACATGACTCCATCAAGTGTAAACGCCGCCTTGACCTTGAATTAGAGAGTGAGTGTATTTGGTTAGAGGTGTTTTGTGATCGGGGTGAACGGCTCTTAGTGTGTACATACTACATTTCCCACGAGACACATGCCAGTGAGTTCAGAAATATCCTTAACACAATCGAAACTACAGTAATATCTCACAGTGATTACCATTTCCTTGTCACTGGGGGCTTTAACGCACCGGGGATTTCTTGGGAGAATCAGCGGGTCAGTCAGGCGTCTCATCCAATATCTCCGAAGTGTGACTTTCTATTTGATTTTATTTCCTTTACTTCCTTGCAGCAGTGCAACCTCATTAGGAATTCATGTGGGAACGTCTTAGATTTGTGTCTGACTAGCTTGGAAGCTGTCGACGTCTCGCGCAGTAATACTAACCTTGTAAAACCGGACAAGTTTCATCCGTCATTACATATTTCATTGCATAACGTATCTCTCCTTCATTACAGTCCCCCTGTTTGCACACCAGGAAGCAGTAGTTACGACTTTGCTCGTGGTGACTACATTGGTTTATTTCACTTTCTTAGTAACACTGATTGGTCACCAATAGCTAACCTCAACGACGTTGATGAACAGACCGATTTTTTTACTGAAGTTGTTCACGATGGCTTGAGGAGCTTTGTTCCCCGAAAATTTGAAAAGAAAGGCAATTTTCCGCGTTGGTTTTCTGCTGAACTTAAACGAGCTTTGGGCAGGAAAAATCGAGCGCACAAGCAAGCTAAGAAAACGGGGCAGGAAAGGTGGCAGAATGAGTTTCGTCAACTCAGATCTCTTTGTAAATGTCTGGTTAGGCGCGATAGGTCGAATTACATTGCCGCGGTTGAGGCTGATGCAACGCGCAATGCAAAAGCTTTCTGGGGCCACGTCCGTTTTCAAACATGTAAAAATTCACCTGGGAACGTTAACCTCATCGATGAACGAGGAGAGAGCATATCGGACGTTGCCAATGCCTTTCCGCGACAATTCCGTTCCTCTTATGGCAACAACAGTGCAGCTTGCCCCCCTCCACAATCTCTAGGTTACTGTAAAAACTCAGAAGTGTTGCTTTCGGAAAGTCTTGTTTTGAAAGCTCTGAAACAATTGAAATCGTAATTTTCATGCGGCCCTGACGGCATTCCTTCTGCCGTACTGAAAGCGTTTGGTGATATCCTAGTTCCAGTATTGACGTGTATATTTCAAACTTCTCTCAAGTCTGGCAAGTTCCCCGCTCGTTGGAAGAATGCAAGGGTTGTTCCTGCATTTAAGACAGGTTCAAAATTGGACCGCACGAACTACCGACCGATATCTATTCTATGTGCTGCTTCTAAATTGTTTGAGTCAATACTGCATAAACTACTCATATTCAGTATAAATACCACATTAATACCTGAACAGCATGGTTTTTGCGCGGGCCGATCGACCACTACCAATCTCGTCAACTTCATGCTGCATGCTTCGGAAGCTGTGCAAGGGAGAGGTCAACTTGATATAGTCTACTTTGACTTAAGCAAGGCTTTTGATGTCGTCTGCCACGAGCTCTTAGCCAAAAAACTATCTGAGCTTGATATACAACCATCCCTGATATCTCTTATATGCAATTATCTATGTGATAGGTCATGTTTCGTGCATGTAAATGGACAGTCTTCTCTTTCCTATGAGGTCACCAGTGGTGCCCCTCAGGGCTCAGTTCTCGGGCCACTTCTCTTGTCAATCTTTATAAATGATGTCGCGACAATATTTAATGATTGTAATTTTCTTTTATATGCCGATGATGTAAAAATATTTAAATCTGTTTCCAACTCTGCCAGCTGTTCCGCTCTCCAGAGAGCAATCTCGTCCTTCTCGCATTGGTGCTCATGCAACAAACTCCGCATTAATACATTTAAAACTAAGGTAATGACATACACAAGAAAGACTGACATCTTGTTTCCCTATAACATCAACGGTGAATTACTCCCACGTGTGGTAGAGGTTAATGACCTAGGCGTCACTTTCGACAGTAAGCTGAGCTTCTCTCCACATAATCAGGTAATTACTCGTAGAGCTCTTCGATCTCTTGGCGTTGTCTGTCGCGTGTCCAAGGAGTTCAAGGAGCCGATTTCTCTACTCAAGCTCTACACAACTATATGTCGTCCTCAGCTTGAATATGCATCTGTTGTCTGGAACAGCACGAGCAAAACAAACCGTAAGCTTGTAGAAAGGGTCCAAAATAAGTTCATATCTATCTTCAACCATCGCTTTGGCGATAGTAGTAATTATAACCCTGGATCGCCCTCTTCATTGACGCTATCATGCTTAACTTCCAGGCGGAACAAGGCTGATATTCTCTTTCTCTTTAAAATTATGCACGGCATAGTGTCTTGTGGTGAGCTGCTACAGCATGTTCGTCATTATGTGCCGCAAAAGTGGACCAGGAAACATGATATCTTCTGCAACCCCAATTGCCTGCGTGTCTTGTGCCCTGTGTTCCGACTGCAATGCACGTACAATCGGTACTCGGATTACCTTGATATATTTAATGATTGCCCTACTCTGTTTCGCAAACATGTCTGTGAGTTTGTATTGGCGTAACTGCCAACTTTTCTTATTCTGCATTTGTCTTTTATCCTTGAGTTCATGCACTTAAATGACTTTCATACCGTAACTTCAACATAAGCTATCCTTTCGTTTTTTTTGTATTTTGTATTTTAATTTGTATTTGAGAGATGTGTACATTATGTTTCGTGTGTTTCTGTTTCCGTGCGCCAGCACAAAGGCCCCCCCGGCTGTTCCTGGGCACGCAAATAAATGATTGATTGATTGATTGATTGATTGATTGTTTGATTGACTGATTGATTCATTGATTGATTATTATTATTAAGTTTTATTTCCATTCAACTAAGTACAATGTATAGTACCGAGTCCGCCGAAGCCTCACAAGGGCTTGTATGACAACACCCGGCAGCAGGGTCGAAAATCAGTGCTGGCATCAAATCAAATAATACATAACACGTAATATAAAGTACAGTTCTCAGTACAAGATAACCAAGCAACACTCGAGAAGTTCAAGCGACAGCTCAATGAAAGCCAAAGTACCAATATTGCAGGGGTTGGAACATAAAAAGCGGTTGTAACAACACAAAATCTTTACATATCAAGGTTCTCACACAGTGTAGGTGGTTATCAAATAAACCAGGTCAGCTAAAGACAATACAGTAAGTAGTTGATGTTTTATACAGTGTTATTACGTAATCCTTAACACCATTGCAAGATTGGCATTACAGGAATCACTCAATCACGCATATTTTCATCTGTTACATCCATTGCACACACACTGAAGCAAATTTTTAACGGTTCTTAGTTTTGAAGATCCATAAGTGCTCGCGTAAGACCAGACAGTGTTCCTTGAGCTAAAACAGATTGTGGAAGCTTATTGAAAATTTTCGGAATATAATACGCTCTGCAACATTCACCATACCGTGTAGGAACCCTGGCAACAACATAACGGGGAATATTGCGAAGAGAGATTTCTTTAAGTTGGGATTCAAGAAGTTCTTGTTCCAGAGGTATCGAGGAACGATAGTACAACAGAATACTGTATCAAATTAGGCAGTCCTAGGGCACGGAACAAACTAATATCTGGGAGTATCGTGATTCTATATGCATTGCTTTGAAGGATATTTTTGAGTAAACCGTTTACTCTTGATTTCCAAAACCCGAAACAGTTAAAGTAGTTGCGAATACCGTGTCGGACATGAGAGTAAGCAACTGCAGGTGCAAGCATTTTATTATACTTTATAAGGTACGAGTCCCCTAATGCGATAAAGCAAACAAGCAACGCTTTGTAGTCGCAAAATAGAGGGTCATAAAGTACCTTAGTCAAATATTACTGCTGTACGTCCAGCAGATAACTTAAAAACTAGTACAAAATGTCTGCCTTTCGCGCTCTTGGCGTTGTTCGCGTGCTCGAACTACGTCCATCGGAACATATTGAGGCCATTGGCCTTCTTCCTTACGGTCGCGTTCACTAAACGTATTCGACAGCCGCTACATACAAAATCGTTGCAAAACCCAAGCTGAAACCGGAAGACGCAGTTATTACGACGAGCAAATCACACAGTGCTGCTGTGTGCTGGCGAAACTCGGAATTTCGCAGTCCTTACTAGCAGAAAAGGGAGAGCGACTAATCGGCAGTTCTTTAGGGCGCCTTCAAACGCGTGCAAATTCCGTGTCTTGTTTTGTGTCCTGCCGAAGGTTACAGCTCGTCGCAATTGTTTTCTTTGGAACAACGGGTGGTTTAGGAAGTATGCAGTGTACAAGTTATTTGAAAGTTATCCAGATGGTAATTTGGAGAGCATATTAGCACCATTATTTCTTTTTGTCTGTCGTCCGCCGAGCCTTGCAGTGGCATGGAAAAGCAGCACGACACTTATCATTTAAACATTTTTTTTTAATTTAGGGGTCGTACATAAAAACACCATGCATCTTTTAGTGAGCTTTGTACTTTTGTCAACTTTATCTTGTTCCTCATTTTATACAGGAGGATTCTAGGAAGGTATCCTCAAACTGCCACCGTCTGCCACCGAACTCAAAAGGAGTAGTTACATGTTCTGGGAATGATAGCTCGTTTCTCCTTGTTTTGAAGGTGACAGAGTCGGACACGAGTGATAACTTCGAAGAAAATAAACGGGGTGTTTTGTAGCTACAGGGAAGTGGACACAGGCGTTCGGAGTGTTTTCTTTATGCGGTTAGTTCAATTTATATGCTTTTTTCAAGGAAGGTTTAAACAGCAATGCTCGCTGATCCCCCCTATTCATCTTCATTCATTCCGTAACGTGTGACGGAGGGCTTTGGAAAGGAACAATGGGGAGGCGGTTGGTCATTTACTGTGATGCTGTGTATGGAGGCAGTACGTTGAACAAACGGAGAAATTTCTCCAACATGCCCAGCAATCTTAATGTCTTCACGTAGCTTTTAACGATGCTTAACAGCTGCAGGTACAATGGTTGAGATGCCATGCAAACATTTAAAAACAAGCCGGGTGTTTAAAGGACAGATTTGTAGCCGGCCGGTTTTATTCGATGGCAATATAAAAGGAACCAAGCATGCTCGCTGCTGATTCGTGCTTGAAAAACGGCTTTCTACACAGCCGTTTTGAAATATTTCTTTATTTGTCATTGACACTCCTGTTACGTCAATGGGCTTGCTGAACGGAGAATTGTCGACAGAAATTCTCCACAGGGGGACAAGCCCTCATTTGCGCACACCCTGAGATAGGGTGCCTCATTTATATCGCCTGCTGTAAAAAGTGCTACTTTGTAAATTACGCTGGATTGGACATGAGGCATACTTCAGCTGTGGCAATAGTTTATTTGTGATACCTGCAACAGAACTGAACGTGGCCTGCGTAATAGCAAGACGGATATCAATATAATAATTTATTATTACAATACTGCAATCTACAATACTGCAAGTAGGCACATGACGTATCGTCGTTTATTCACGCTTCTTTTTGTTCTTTTTTGTTTTTCATTCCATATTTTTAGTTTTTCGTAGGTTGTGGGAAACTGAGTAGGTGCAGAACTAGGCGTCCAGTCGTGCATGCCCTTCACCTTCACATTGTGTCAGATTTTTCATATATCATTAGACGTTTCAGGAACGTATTACTTTCGAAGGAATTAGTTACTCAAGAAATCCACGCTTACACAGAATTTGTTCAAGAAGCTTGAAAACAGATAATCGAAGCGTTATCTCAAGAGGTACGCTAAATATAATCAGAGTGCACTTTGAACCGAACTGAAGCAATAAAAATTGTGGTGACCAGGTAATGAAAGACATCTTCCTTTGCCCGCACTATCTGGGAGCCTAGTGTGACCTATTTGGTGCTACGGCGGACTTTGTTAGGAATGCGAACGTGTGAAGCAAGATTTTCCTATTTCAGACACTCAGACACCAAAAAGCATAATACCCCGACTGGGCAAACTTCAACTTTTTGCGGTAGTTCTTGGTCACCTTACCACAGCAGAAGAAATTCTAGGCCACATAAAGAGTAGTGTGCGAGTTGTGGTACTTCGGTTGAGTAGCCAAAACTACTAGTACACTACCAACTTTTCCCAAGATATACATGAGAACATGTTCGGCGTTGCCAGCTATCATTCGGGTCGAATGGGCATCTGAATACATCTTAGTTTGTCATCACAGCGAACACGCTTGCCAGCCCTTGTCATACCAAGAGGTGAGAAAGTGCGCTCCGAAAGTAACTATTAAGCTCACATCAACTCTCGAGAATCACGTTTTTAGTGATGCAGGAAAAGGTAATCATGTAGGAATCGCACTGCAACAGCCACGCGTATTGTCGTACCAACGGAAATATCTGGAGGCGGAAGGTCACCCAATAATAATTTGCTATGTAGCTGGATATGTCGATAGGAAATCCTTGAATGTTAATCGGTGCTAGGCATGGTCATTATCCCCCGAGATCAAGGGTTGCATACCAACAACTAGCGACAAAAATTCGCTACTCACAACCAGAGTTTTCAGTAGCGGAGTGGCCTCCCTAGCAGGTTTTCTGAACTACAATATTACTAATGTTCTCGGAGACTACTTTACAGCACAAATTAGCCTGAAGAAACTTGAGGGACGAAGCGTTGTGCATTTATAAAAAAAAGATATCTTCGTTTTGCTGTACTGTTCATGCAGCAGCCATTCCAAGCCTTATTGTTCAATTTTGCATGCTGCTTCGATTTCTTTTATACATAACAGCGCTGAGCAGCGGAATGGCTGCTAGACATGAGAGAACAAAGCTGTTGATGAATAGGGGATGCAACTGAATTTCTGTACAGCCTTCGTTTGCTGCGCTGTATTTGGAGGTTATGTTTACGTATTCTCGCGTGAGAATTTGCGTTTCTTAAATATAAAACACATGCTCCCATACCCGGGCTTTTTGTTTGCCACAAATGAAATGCAATAAAACTGGAGATCCTAATTTTTTTCCCCTCATAATACTTCAAACACGAACAAATCAAATTGAAATTTTCTTGCAGTGTGCGATACAAAAACTTTTCTCGGGGCACTTAAGTCTGATTACGTGCTTTGAAGGAAAGAGACTGGCGATGCTTATCAAAGACTCCTCTAGTGTTACATCGTATTTGTGTTTCTTTGTTTCCATTCGTTGGTTCTTCACCTATTGTCTCGAATTGCTTCGATAGGCTTCTTCACTGTTACACCGCCTTTTGCGTCTGCTTCTTGGGTTTTATTCTTTGTCTTTCGGCGCAAAATGCGTCACCATGTAAACTGGCGACAGACGCCAAAGCTTACCAATGATTGTATTTCTCTGCGCCCGGGCCGCGTTTCGGTACTCACTTGCCGTCAGGTTCACTTGTCTCGCAGCCCTCTCTGGTCTAATATTTCTTCTACCGCTGCGGACATTCAGCTGATCTTCTGGGCAGCCGGGTTCAAATCTCACCTTAAATTGACTGTTTGTTTTATTCACTGTAACCACAGCGGGCATTTTCACTACCGGGCGACAACAACAATAACAACGTCGTTTTTGCGCTACATGGCCCACCTAAGGTTAAGGCACCAGAAAAATCCCTTTTGTTCTTGAGCGGGTGCATCAGGAGCATAGAGGCACAGGTTTTGTGCCTGACTATTGGTGTTTCTCGTAATAATTATGGCACAACGCTTTGTCTAATGCGAGTACATCCGCAACTCGGTAGGGGGAACTCCCGACGTAGTGTGTAAACGAGAAGTTGCACACAGAATGGCTACCGGTGCATAGAGAGTCATAATGTAATGGTAATTGAGTTCCGTAACAAAATTAGTGCACCTTGGTTAAATGCTACCGTCCACTTTTTCGTCTTGTGATACAGCACCTCACCCCCTCCCTCCTTGAGAAGGGTTAGTGTCCCAGCCCAGGTCCTGCGAATAGACAAGAGCGGTAGGTCAACATGTTACGCAGTGATAATGCCATGGTTTAGAGCGTGACGGTTAAGCAGAAACCACATGCCCCACACCATGCTTAATGAACCTCGAAGGGAGCTAAACCAAAGAGATTGTGTAAAACTTCTGGAGTGGAGGCCTCCCATAGCCGGCAACACGGGGAGGTGAAGCCCGTGGAAACCGGTCGGCGGCTATATTGCCGTGGCCAGAAAGGGCGCTCAGCTGGCAAAGACGCTGATGGCCTGCGTGTTTCTTTCGGTTTGCATGGGAGATACCGATAGCTAAGTTCGATTGTTCGATGAGGTTATTGGACGGCAGCCTTAATTTCACCTTTCGCATTAACTGCTGAAGTGATTTGAGCAGCGTTTGCTCCTCTTTGGGTGGTGAAGAGCAGTTGTGAAGAGCCTAGTTCTGTGCTAGTTCTGTGCTAAAAACACCCCTATTGCTTTCATTTTAATAAAACCTGCCGCGGTGACTCAGTGACTCTGGCGTTGTGCTGCTAAGCCCGAGGTCGCCAGTTCGATTCCCGGCCGCGGCCGCCACTTTTCTGATTAAGGCGGAAAGCGAAAACATCCATGTGTTGAAGATTTGGGGGTTTGTGAAATATCCCCAGGTGGTCAAAATTAATGCAGAGCCCTCCACTACGACGCGCCTCATCGCCTGCATTGCGTCGGCGCATTAAAACATCATAATCAATCAATGTTTTATTTCAGTAAACGTTTACTCGGTGCATCTTAGGTTATAAGCCACCCCTGAAACATTAAAATTACGTTGCACACTAAGCCAAGAGATGCCGCCTGAGAACGGCTACTAATTCTCGCATTTCGCTCTGAAAAGTTCGATACCCCTCTGTTCCAGCATGACGAGCGGGCGTTTGCTTCTAATAGCAGCAGTGCCAGAATTGATTAATGTTAATCGCGCAACTCTTACACCCAAGAAAGCTTTGTCGGAATAGTGTATCGAGACTACTTGTGTTCAAGCAGTGCTGCAAGTAACGATGATATTGCAGCGGCTATACGATTTTCACATGCACGTTTCTTGGTTTATACGACATCCCGCCAATGATTGCACATGCACGGGGCTAAATTCAGAAGCATGCTGAGTAGATATGGAGCCCACACTTTACAATTTTCTGTTTCAGTGCATCTCTGCTATTTCCAGCTTTTCTTTGTACTTTAATCTGATTAATGCTGTTTGGTTTATTCAGGGTACACAGCCCATATCATTCATGCACTTCACAGAAAGCATGAGACAAATTTAAGAAATTTAGCTTGAAAATGAGTTAAACACAGTCAGTCGCCGTCTCTCGGCTTCCAGCTATCTTGCCTACCACACGCTCTCACGCAAAACGAAGCGCTTCATTTTTGGGAAGCCTGTGACAAGGGCAAATGCGCATATGTTATGTATTATATATGGATACAGAAGCGTGATGTACATGCGCATATGTTATGTATTATATATGGATACAGAAACGTGATGCACGTCCTGCATTTGACATATTCATCTGGTTGCCGTGTCTCCCTCGCGCTGTTTCTTCTTTTTCCCGTTTTCAGGAAGTTTTCAGGAACTATTTATATCGGTGACTTAATTAACTAAAATTAATTAATAATTTTTAGTTGCTGCAACAAGCAGGCATGTTTGTATTGAAAAGTTAGGCGCAATCGTGTTTCTACGCAGTGTCACTTGGCAGATACCTTCTCACTCATTTGTACTTCGAGATATCGAACTGCGAAGCTTAATTGCCGCTGGCATGATTACGCATGCAAGACAGTGAGGACCGGCACAACCCCCCCCCCCCTCCCGCCCCTCTTCCCACTTTTGTCACGTGCCTGCTGTGAGTAGTTTTTAGTTTGACAACAGGGTGGAGGCATCGGCAAAAGTGAAAAGTGCCACCCTTTCAGTCTTGGCTTTCGTTATGGCAGTCTGCAGTATTTGGAACCACTATCGAAACAGAGAACAAAAGCGAGGAGCCTTGCGTCAGTCTTCACTATCTTGCCAACAGCAATTGAACTTTGCAATTCGGATGCGCTACAAGAATTCTGCCAAATTAAACTGTGTAGAAACACGATTGCGAATAACTGTTCAATAAAACATGCCTGCTTACTGCAGCCACTGAAAGTTAATTATTAAATATTAGTTAATAATCCACCAACATCAATATTTACACCTAATTATGCGTCCCCGAGGGCGTATCACCTCACTGGAGATGTAGTCCTCTCGTAAATCTAAGCGCCTAATTTAAAAAAAACCCGTCGATCTAATTTTGATCACCCTGTATATATCTGAACAAACACTCTGCATATAATTAAATTAGTGTGAAAGCAGAAATTGCGGCACACGGGATGTGTCGCGTCCATTTTATCTATTTGCATCTATTTTAGCTATTTTCGAATTTGTGCTTTCAATTTTTGATGGAAGCAGAAATTTCGGGACATATCATGTGCGCCGCAATTTCTGCTTTCGCTCTAATTTC
This sequence comes from Haemaphysalis longicornis, assembly GCF_048455015.1. Taxonomy (NCBI): domain Eukaryota; kingdom Metazoa; phylum Arthropoda; class Arachnida; order Ixodida; family Ixodidae; genus Haemaphysalis; species Haemaphysalis longicornis. The sequence continues at coordinate 76,805,050 of NW_027526203.1, forward strand.
ATTCTTTAATAGTATAAACAAATGTTAAAGTTTCTTTATTAGTACGTCACAGGTTTGTTTATTAGTATTAAACAAATATGTGATTTCCCGCAGCCAAACGACCACTAACAACGGCAACTACGAGTGAAAACGTTTGCCTCTATGCGTAAACAAGTGCGCAAACAAGTAGGTGGATCGGCATCATACTGCACAAATAGTGGGCAAGTGTACACTTATAAATCTGTAGTACTCGCGAGACACAAAACGAACAGAGCCCAAGGTGTTCTCCAGCGTCTTCTTCCCGCGATTAGCACAGCCGAATCCGACGCACGAGCCCACCATTGCTGATTTCTGCACCTTTGTAGCGTCCAAATAAAATTCACGGCAAACTAAGTCATACATGCTAACGTGCGAGCGTGCAACACCGCCAGACGTGCAGCAGGGAGCCGGCAGAACGCGACCGATACGGCGCGGCTGCTACGAGGGAGCGAGTTTTTTGGCCAAGGCAAGATGGCAGCCGTCTCTTGAGCCGTCTCCACTCCAGAAGTTTCTATAAAACCTCCTTGGGCTAAACATGGTTTGCTGGTGGGTAAATATGCTCACCAGAGATGAAGGCGCCACCCCCTATTTGTTTGTGCCTTGGCTTCTCCTTCCTGAGCGTTGCCTAGCAACGGAGACGACATTGCATGCGGGACCTACTTCCCTGGGCATTCTTTCGTTCAGATGGCTTCAGACAACGAAGACATTTCAATGTGAAACCGCTAGTTGACTTTGTACGAAAGAGTTAAAAACTAGGCCAGTTGATACTGATTCGTTGTGGTGAACCAGCCCGCAAAAGCGGGGCATAAGAGAAGACTAAAACACGTGTTATTTTCTTCTCTTGTGCCCTGGTTTTGTGCGCGGTTTCACCACAGTAAGCGACTAGGTAATAGGACATCCCGGTCCTCCTTATGCGCGAAACGGCACACAAAATGGTGGGGGGCCCGAAGAGAATAAAGGCAACATCACTGAGTTGAAAAGATTGGGTAAATTTATTCTCAAAGATAATCAAACACATGGTCTCCTGATACGATTCAAGCTTGAATCCTCAGCAGCAGAATAGCTCGATGACTTAAGTTGACCTTAGGTATGCCTAGTGACTCCTGTGCGGCTTTCGCCATAGAGACGTGTGATAGTGTCATGTGAGCATGAACAATTTCAGCCTAATAATTTCAGGAATACCGATGAGGGGAGTAATCACGTGCGCCGCCGCTAAAAGTCCTCATTGTTTGGTAAGTTGCGTGATAGTGATGGTACCCACCGCTACTGGCATCGTGCGACACCCTCTCATACCTTCGAATGTGCGACGATGGCGGAATATGTTGCGCGGGAGCTGGCAAGCGCGGGTATTTATAGGCCTGATCTTTTAAGCAAAGCGTTACGCTTTTTGTGGCGAAAAACTTGAGATTCCCCTTAAATGCAGCCGTGAGGCTTCAAAGGAAACCTATACAGCTTTCTTAGAAACTTCAGAGTCGATAAAAAATTTGCCTTTCCCAAACTTAACGCGACGATTTCAGCAGTAACGTCACCAAGTGGTACACACTTGAGGCCCAATGAGCTTGACATGACTTGGCGTGTCTAGGGCTCAACGTCACTGCTTCACAATGTTAATCTTAGATACTGGCCTGGCCACGGCTATTGGCCAGAGCTCGCCGTCCTGTAAAAAGACTCGAAGAAAAATGATATTATTAATGATATGGCGCGTTTGGCATTTCCCATTAGGGTAAGGTCGGGTAAATTGAGACGCGGGGCAAAACGCGACATTTTCACTTTGCCGCCTTCTATAGCTAATACAAACAGTATTTTTTCGTTGCTTCTCTTTTTCAGTTATAGGTGCCGATAGTTGTCTATATTTTTTGGTGTAAAAGTTTGTGATCGCTCGCAGTGTTCACGCGGAAAAAATTGCGCAGGTGATGTCAGTGTGTTCGTGACCCGCCAAAAAGTGGCGAAATTCTTCTCGGCAACGTTTTCGGATCCGTACATGAAGGTACTCCGCTGTCAGTAAAACAACGTAAATATTTATGTTGTTACTCTATACTATAGGCTACATGCCACCAAAAGTTTAATTCAGTTGGTGCCATGGGTCAAAGAGGAAATGTTTTTGAATTCGGGCATGTGAGACTGGCAAAACGCGACAAAAAGGCATTGAATTGGCTTAGAAAGTGTCGTATCAAGTGAATCGCTATGGACCACATTGGTGGATTAGTGGCAAAGGCTTTCGAAAGGTCCGGCAACATCCGCAACATTACTGATGTTTGGCCATTTTCACGCGCTATTTTGCATGACCCTGTGTTCGACGTGCCGTCGTGTGCCCGTGGAGATTAACAGGTTGTGGAGAAAGTTGTAGACAAAAACCCTGACATAAAATCATCGAGTTACGCCAAAAGGAATAAAATACTACTACGATAGGAGTTAGTTTTTATGACATTTCTCCAATACCGAAATGAAAAAAAAAACTAGCGCTTGAAAATACGAATTTATCATAAATTTGACGTCATCGAATCATAAAACCAAGCCGACGAAGTTGAAAGCTATGAAACGCCCGTGCAATTCCACATCCAAACGGCAAAAAGAAGCGAAGACGACACATGACAACACAACAAGCCTCCATTTGCTGAATAAGCCAATGAAGTGCGCGGGTTCAACAAAGGACAACAACAGCACATAGAAGCACCGGCGGTGTTTGATCTGCGAAGAGTTTTGGAGCACCGCAGCGGCTGGTTCTGTCCGGATTCAGTGTGTGGACTGCTAAGATAGGGCTCATGAAGACTGTGTGGAGGCCCACGGAGTGAATTTCAAGTGCTTTTACTGCAAGAACTGAAGGGCTGAATTTTTTTTCACACTGTCTTGTTTTGCTCCACGCAATGTCTCATTTTGTTCCGCACGTTTGGGCAAAATGAGACATTTTGGGCATTTTGTTTCTTATTTAAATAATCTTTCGAACAGTGTCAACGTGGTCATATTTATGTTGCACATACCTTGCTCCAAAAAGAAAGATCCTGTATTGACGATTTGTGGTATGGAGTGAAATAGAAAAAATGCACTGTTTTAACATTTTTGTCGCATTTTGCCCCGCCTTACCCTAATACATAACTCTCAACATCGTAAGGGGCGCGTAGGTGCCTTCGCAATTTTACGCACCTTCTCAACAAGACCAATTTGGGGATCCCAACTCTACGTTCTTGACCTACTATTAGCTCAGCGGATCGTGTAAATTAGACTTGCTATAACATAATAAATCATGGTGAGTACTTGAACAAACATTTCTAACGCATGTTGGTCAGTGCGCAATTCGGCGAGCCAGATTCTTCAAGGAGGAAGTGTGCGCAAAAGACATTTAAACAATGTACAAAAACTGGAATTTAAGATTTTCCTTGCGCCGTGGTTCTATGGTTAGACTTTATTGAAATTTTTTAACACGAATCTGTTGCAAGACCAGTTTTCTATAAGACCTAAGGGAAACAAGTTCGCTTATCATTTGAACGTAGTGCAAATTTCTCCAGATGTATAACGTCGACGATCCCACGGATATTTGAATATGCGGGCACTCTTTTCTAAGGATACATCCACTTCAATAGATACGCTTGTCAACACCGCAACTTGGTTCAATGCCTCTGACTTTCCTGATCTCATAGAGAGAACAGCGTTCAGTACTATGTCTTACTCACAAATCATTCAACCGCCTGCAGAACCGCTAAAACACTTGTAGCCGCATTCGAGAGATCAGTTCAGCCAACCATGTAGTGCTGGGTGACTTCAAGGGTAAAATCTTGCAAGTATCCACTCGGATTCAGATCAAAGCGATTCGCAAGAGCCAGAGCTTTCCAGCCAAAGCTAATGACTGCGGAGTAATTCCGAGCATGTTTCCCCGTACTACTACCTTCACTGCAAGGCGTCATCAGCGCGAACATAACACCTGCCCAACACAATTACATAAACACCCCCCGAATCCCGGACGTGGCAAAGTCAGTGCGAGGAGTTGCAAACAAAGTAAAAAAGAACCAAAACGAAACCATCAAAACTTAATAAGAAAAAGTACACAATAAGGAACCATGTAAGGGTGGAACACGGCAAAGGGCCACAGAAAACAGCAATGATGGGCATGCGGTAAGAACAATGAAGACCATAACTGTAAAAAAAATACCGTGTTTGGAGAACAAACGCAAAAAATTGGCTGACGATTACGAGAATCCTTAGGGCGAAATTTGGGCGCAGTTGTTTATCTGTTTCGATTTTGCAAAATACGTTAAAGCTAAGAATTTCAGACAGACATATATGTATGGGCAGCGGTGGTAAGCCTCTGAGTAGGCGGCGCGCACGTCTGGATTCTGGCGTTGGAGCGCTGAGCCTCTGCTCGGGCAGCTCGTTTAGCTGTAACAGCACACAAAGAACTTCCTTCCTCTCAGGAAGCGATCGCATCATCGGCGAACGCAGGACGGCACGCGCTACTCTGGCGCCATCTTGCACACGGTCGCCGCCGCAAAGCCCGTCTCGCCCGGAACTCTCGACACTTCGCTTTCCTTCTCACTCTTTCGCCGTCCTCCCCTCCTCCGCTTTCCTCCTAGCTCTCTCTTCGGTGTCCTCCTTGCTATCTGGGTTACAACAAGGGTCGACGGCGAGGGACACCGCGAACCCACAGGAGCGGGTGCTAAAGCGCTGCTCTCTAAAATTAACTCCCGTAACAGCAGGGGCCGCCGTAATGGGTGCGCTCACTGGCGTCTCGCCCAAGTGCTGCCCGATCCCCGCACGGCTTAGCCTTTTACGGGTTCCCAACAGCCGCAGTGAGTACACAGGGATAGACTGTCTCGTTGTTTGCGGCTATCGGATGACTCTACTGTTAATGCGAAAGCAATTTTTTTTTTTCAAGTATCAGAACGCAAACCGCGTTAATCCTTTAACGGTGCATAAACGAGTACTTGTGGCCGTAAGACATGTCTTTATTAGAATAGTGTAAATATCGATCATTGTAAAAAGGGCCAACGGATAACAAAGAAGTCAAACCAAACAAAATGAAAAGGCGGCGCGCACATTGGCTATGAATAGCAAAATCTGACCATTTGCTATCGATAGCCAAACGGGGCATCCATCCTCAGTTGCAGGAAAACAAAAATAAGAAAATATTCAGAATAAAACAACAGAAAATTCAGACACAAAATTGCGAAAATCTACGTTTCCGAGTTTCCTTCATGATTTACAAATAACCAATAAGAACAAAAAGAATTGAGATTACTACACATAAATTTGAAAGTCACAAAAACGGAACTCATCCGCAATTAAACTGATACCGAAACGAAAAAAATGATAAAAACGCAAATGAGCTCACCAAAGCACTAGCTAATCCGCTAATTCAGCTGCATTTAGCGGTTACTCAAAAAACAGAAAAGCCGATACATGTTTTCACGTATTCCTTTAATTTCAACGAAAAGCTACAGATTTGTGAAACAGTGAAGCGCCGTAAGAACGCTTCCTCATTAACAGATAATTTTCAGAGGTTCTGTATGTTTTCTCACATTTTAAAAACTGTGCCCAAAAATTATTATTCAAAGATGCGCTAAGAAAAAGGAACATAAACAATCATTTATTTTTAATAAATATATAAATTTCAAACGCTGTGAGCGCCGTAAGGGAAAACTGCAGTGAATTCATACACTGCTGAATACCTCAAAAACAAATCGGTTCGAGGTGGTATTTAGGGCTTAGTACGACTACCGTTTAATACTGTTTTTATGTATAGATACAACGTACGGGGCTTATGCGTCGCTCTGTTACTCTTCACAATCGCTTTGGTGGCGGTAAACGTTGACTTACCACGTTAAGAAACCCATTTCTTATGCCCTCAAATACATTCTAAAAAGCCTTAAGTATTTTGGAATTATTGACTTTATTAAACGTCAGTGCCAGCAGCCAACTATCCAATTTTTTAGCACTTATACGTGTTTTCTTCGTAGAGAAAAGCTTCATCAACAGTGTCACTTTACCTCCAGCAACCTGCTGAGCCCATTTGATTTATGAGCCCTGTCACGTATTAGAGTTATCGGACGTAACCAACAGCGTTCGACAGATTTTCTGGAGAACAGTTTATTTGGCCGGAGGTCCCATCGAACCACGTGTAACGCAGAAAATAAAGTGCATTTGCATGCAGTGCAATTTCGTACGGTACAGGGACTACGTGTGAATAGAGAACGTCGATATTCGTGGACGCGCGTTCCCGAGAATCGTAAGACATCTCGCAGCACTACAACGAAGTAGTATGACATTATAGCTCAGATGGTCAAGAGTTTGCCCCATATCCCTTTTCGTTCTGTCGAGAGCAGGGGATTCTTGCTAGGTGCAACCATTCGAACTAAACCATGGCATGTTTCGTTCGTCCATAGCGCAGCACAGCAGAAGCTCTATTTTGTAAACTTCCAATAAAACGTGATGCTTCATTTATTTAATGGGAGCGGAAAAACCTTTGAGCCACAGCAATTTGTTGCATTTGGTTTGAAGTTAGCCTGTGAGACGTGCCCACCGTCATTGCTCCGGGGCATGGAAACAGCAACCACTGTAAAGAAACCTGCTCCTCGTGCGACGCCATTGCTGTCGCAAAATTGCGCAATATGCAGACGTACACTATTCCTTAACCTGAACCAGCGACGTTACGCAACGCCCAGTTAACCTATTGTTATGGCAGTAGGAACAGCTGAGCAATTTTTTTAGGAGCAACCCCTAAAAAAATCGCACCCAATACGTTAGGATTAGTGCGTCGTTTATGGTCGCTAAGTATGAGTGGTAAGCGCTTTTTTGTTGCATTTTTGTGAAGCTGAAAAGCACTGAACTAAGTGAAAGGATGTAAAGAAACACACGTCCTCTGTTAACAAAATTTTTGCGAAGCACACTGGCACCTTTCGTTTCTCCTTAGCGAGCCCTACGCGCCATTTCGCCACCTGTTGTCCCTTGCAAGAAGGAACCAAACGATAAACTGCCAGCTTAAAATTGTTTCTATGACGTTGAGCTGCTTCCTGGTGAAGTTTTCTTCTTGTGTCAGCCGCACTTGCCACCTCCATCGATGCTTTATTTATTTATTAGTATGCTCTCGAGTATTCAAGGGCGTTGAAGAGAGAAAAGGCTCAAGGCATGTCCAGGAGCAACTGCTGCGTCATTCGGAAAGCATGAGTGTCTCTTTGATCACACTTCTGCTTGCTGTGCAGACAGCATTGCGTACGCAAGCACAACTACGTTTACTCTCCACTGCTGAGGGCCAAAAGATTATGGCCATTAAGGATTCATCTTAGCCCTCCGTTATTTACAGTTGGCTCGTTGCCATTGGAGGCTAGTACCAACGTGAGTGCTTTTTTGACACAGCCATCTAATTTCGGCGGCGCTCGCTTCTCCGCACACGCAGCAGATAATACGCTGGTTGCCACTTTCGCTCCGCACTCCAGATTTTCTGAAGAATAGGGGCCCATTCTTTTGACGTCACTGAAGATAAGTTCGTCGTTTGCTGCTAATATGATGTCGAATCTGGTAGGAAAATGATGGGTGTTAGCGTTTTTCTCTTCCAGATGTGGAATGCTATGCACAGGCTGCACGCAATCTTCGTTGCCTTAGCACAATACAGATCGTGCTTCAGCCTGCAGCAGCAACGACGTTACGCTTACACAGTCGTAGCGTACGCATGCTATGAAGATGTTCGCAGTATGCTTGCAAGGTGAAAACACCATCAACTCCCTTTAAGACAAATTCGGTTACGCCTAATTCTTGATATTGCCCAACAATGACGAAATGTTTATTTATTTTTCCCGAGTCGGAATGCTATAAAAAAAACTGACGAAGAGAAATTACTGTAGACTCCATTTAAGACAAACTCCAAGGGTCCGTAAAAATTTGTACGTAATTTAAGAAATTTGGAGGTATTTTGCGTTTTGTTGCATTAGCAAGAGAGCAAAAATGTTGTTCGTCTTAACAATAGTGTTCGTATTAACCAAGTTCATCGTAACCGCATTCCACTGTATTAGTATTATTATTCTTTATATAGAAGGAGTAACTCAAATTAATGTCTAGTCAGGAGTGAAGAGAAACAGCGGACGCGTACCCTTCTGTTGAGGCGCTCTGTTGAGACTGCCATCGCTTGCGATTCTGCGCAGCAAATATGACATTCGCGTTGCAGCATCCGTGCGACCAGGGTTAAAGCACAAAAATCGAATCAGTGCTTAACGAGCAAATGCTACTGTCTTGAAGAGGTCCTTGAGATGCATTAGGAGGATACATGTGACTCGACGACGAAGTGGACTGCAGGGACGTCGCACTGATAACGTGTGACACAGCAGAATCTTACTTCAACCCCTAAGTGATCTTTTTTTCAGTTGCCGAAGCGTCGAATTAAATTAAGCTCATTACGAATGTGACGTCATTCGTGAACACATGACGATTTCCACAACAGAGACCACGGACGGGTTGAAACTAGGGCAGTATTGCTTGACCATGCAGTTTTCTATTCAACTTCAGCGAAATACATGCTTTGTTTTCGCCATTTCTCCCAATGTACGCCTACTTCAATTACTGCCTAAATGTGACATATTTCGATGGTCCTTGGCATGTTCTGATTTCTTTCTTTTGGGGCGGGGACTATCTAAGCAGCTGAACGACTGACTAAGCATTCACGGTTGCTTTGAGTTCATTTAAACGGTAGTTTACTGTATTATCACGCTCTGGGAGAACCGGCTACAAACGATTCATCACAAGTATACGAACCGCATCTTTTTAAGAACGACCTCCTTTGCCTTTGCTTAAGCCATTAAAAGCCTCCACGCATGTCCGTACGGGTAAGCGGCAACAGTCGAAGAATATAAACAATGTGTGGCGCAGCGGAGCGCAATTTTGTCATGTTTTGTTGAATGATAGTCAACCAAAGGGATGGCAATCAGTTCGAAGTTTTGTTAACCCAACGGAGTTGAATGGGTGAAATTGTAGTTTCATAATTTGAGTGGGTTTATTTAGGTAATAATTTTACTTCATAGCAATAATTGAATAATAACGTTAGTTTTGGGATTAATCTTACCAGATTTCAATCCTCGTTTTACTTGCTTCAGGCTTTTTTTTCCTAGAAAAACGACTAGCACCATTATTGCGCCTTTTATAATAGCGCCCTAAGAGTGTCTATATAGGAAAAATATTTCCTGACTATTAAACTGGAGCCGCGGTTCATACCTGTCAAGAATGATAAGCGCACATGTAGCCTTGGCAAAGATTAAGGCAAAACACCCATGTGCAGCTTTCCCGCTCATGGCAGTCCTTTCAACAGCGATTACTCTGTAGTTATTTAGCGTAAGGTAAAGTTATTTTGCGCTGCTAATATTAGGGGTGAAAACTTGCTTTACCCACAGTTTCAACTCTTGCACGGTTTGCGGCTAGGTTCCTGAGCCATGGATAATTGGCACACAGCACGAAGGCAATATGAAGATGAAAACACTAGAAGAACTTTTCAGGATTCGGAATATTTGATGTGCAATTTGCTGTCAAATCGTACTCCCCATGCATTTCTATGGTCGCACAGCGGAAAATCTTTGAGAAATCTCTCTTCTCTATGCGCAGTCTACTTCTCCCGAATATGGTATCAATTGATAACTAATCTACTCAAAACGCGTATTCAAGTGATGAGACGTCAAATATTTTGCAGAAAATCAAACAATTTTGCATTATATCCCAGAACTGAGTCTTTCAAACGGCAGAACAGATATAACTCCATTCGTGTCGGGCGCCCGCATAAGATAGTTGCATTAGGCCCTGAGATCTATATTTAGCGGACTTTTGTTCTGATGGCTTGCGTGGCAACTTTGTTCCTTTTCACTCGGATTTACCAGTCCGGCGTGAGGTGCAGCTCTTCCAGTTTCATGAGTCGACCCAATTGCTCGGTGTACCACGTTGTAACAGTTACGCTCTCAGACGTCTGCTGATAAATTGTGTATGGGCGCGCTGAAGCAGTTCATGGATAGTTTCATAAGCTTGGGGCATCTGTGTGCAAGTGCCAAGTTCATTCAACTCGTCTCAGGAGTGCTTGGGTGAACAAAACCGTAGCCATAAACAGCTCCGTTGTGAGAGAGAGAGATGCGGTACTAAGTGGCTTCAAATACAATTAAAAAAAAGAATAAACACTGCTTCACAGGGGCCCACAACAGAGTTCGGGTATATTTGAACAAACCTGATGTGGTCCAGTCGCGTGATCATAATGTGCAATGAACACTAATAAACTATAAATGTTACGTAATATAAGAACACTTCCCATTAAGCAATTTCTGCAGAAATTAATATTTCAGCCCTGAGCACTGTGCAGTTTTAAGGTGTTTTAGGTCGGTCGTTTTTTAAGTATCTGTCTTTCTTTAGTGACGTCTTCTTGTTATGCAACAGAAAATCCCATGGCGCAATGTTTAGTGACACAAAAAAGAATATAAAACCTATTGTTCGGAGAAAATAAGCGCTCCAATCTTGTCTCCCGCTTTCTTTCTTGTTGAGTCAATCGATAACGTTTCGTAAATATATTGTCTTGACTTTTCCTGACGCATATGGACGCAACGCGAGACTGACTCGGTCCTGACTGCCTCAATGATTCGGGTGCACTCAGGGGCAGCGGCGCCAGACCACCACCCGTAAAGCATTGAAGTTGCTATTCCACCTTGATTTATTACCTAAAAAACGTATATTATAGAACGGGATTTAGGAAATATTTGCTGCAGGATTTAGGAAATATTTGCTGCAAACAAAACTATTTTGGAGGTCTAAGTAACCGTAGCCGCTCCGCATATAATACAATTTAAATTGCAATGGTTTCGGTCACGACAGCAGGCTGTGGCATCTTCCAACCAAATACGTTAAACAAAAGCTGAACCCAATTCCACCCAGTGTGAATTCTGCTAAAGCAGCGAGACTGTGGTTCACCTGTATGGGCTCGACCATCAACTGACACTCTACCGAAAACGGCAGCGCCATCGTCGTGCCAATTCTACGGTGTGAACAAAGAAACCGGCAGCTCAACGTCCGCGTAGTGGCCCCTGCGACACCAAGGCCATCCCTGTCGGTGGGTCTTGGAACCGGTTTCTGTGAGGACGCTGATGGTGATTGCTATTGGTTTCCCCTTTGTAGCGGGGTGATGACAAGTCACCTTACCAAAAAGGACTAATATCCCTATGTTTATACTCTTGGTTTATAGCTAGCCCTGCTTAGGGAGGCACAAAAAGCTAATTAGACACAAAACACTTTTTTTTCCTCTTACAGGTGGTCACTGTCCCAGGCAATGTTCCCCTCTCTGCTTTTCGTCCACCAGCATTCTAATCTTCTCTTCGTCCCCTCGAAAGCCTTAAAGTTAACTCCCTTTGTGCTACCCTTAAATCCCAGGGCTTCTGGAAGCCGAATATTTCCCTCATGTAGCTACAGGCACCCTACATGTAGCGAGAACACTGCGCCCTCTCTCGGTGGATATGGGAACCTGCTACTTCCCCTGAGTGATGCACAACCTACTGCATGCGTACGAAAAGGCTCGTAATCAACAGCTCCGCTGTTAACATTTCCATCGCATCAACCATTAGTGAATGGGCGAAGCCAGGAAGTGATCAGTCTTCATAATAAAGTAGAGTGGAACAGCTGACATTCCGGCAAGAGCGCGAAGAAGGGTGTTGTATAATAGTTTCTCTGGATGGGCTGTAAGAAACACAATTTTAATGGCTGTTCTGAACAGGTTTTCTTGCTGCAGGGCGGCCAGTGAAATTATCAATATATCGACGTGGTGCTATGGTCACCTTCCGTTTCACTTTTGCAACTGAAGCAGTATTGGGGGGCATATATCTGACCCCATATCTTGTGTAGGTCTTCCAGTGATAACCATGCATTTTTAAGTAGGCCGAGTCAGTACCATTACGGTTATATGGTTTTATAACTAAGAAAGAGTCCGTGACTATGTTAGTCGTTGAAAAAACATTCGACGAAGCAGTAGGATCAGGAATCAAACAACAACTTTGTTGTAAATAAATACGTTATGTTGTTTTTTTATGCAACAGCTTACAGCAAGAAATGGCTTGGATTAGCATGATTTAAACTCTGCATCCATATTACCTAATATTGCCGTCGCTACCCAAGCGGGTATTTTGGTAATATATTTTATTTGGAAGCGCCGTATTGTTGCTACAGGTCATATTGACGTTATAAAATTAAATAGCAGCCTGCCACAGCAGAAGCGCAGTGAACCCAACAAAAGAAACATTTCTGATGGTGCTAGAGGAGCAATTATTTTACCCCGATATCTTACACAGCAAAAGTTAGCAGCTAAAAGGCAGAACTCTGTACCAACGCCTCCGCTTTTATTAGCAATGCAGAGCGGCTGCTACCGTTGCAGAAGCCGAGCTCAGATGCAAGCTGCCGCCCGAAAGGATAGAGGAGAGCGAAGCATGACAATATTTTCAGCGATGCATCATAAAAGGAGTGAACGATGGCGTTCCCCTCAGTTGTTTTTTTTGTTAGCCGGTTTTGTTGCCAAGGTGGAGTAGTGGAGGGAGGGGTAAAAATTGTGGCTGAATGTGCTTAAAGCAATTTTGTCGAGCGATAGCTGGGTTTTCGCGCCGAGTGAGCGCAGTGAACGCGCACACGACAGCACCGCCAGGCGAAACACAGGACTTGCTCAACGCAGTCAGAGCTGTAGACCTGAACAAGTAGTAAACGTCGATGCAGCGGTTGCATTGTTGTATCATACTTTCATGGCACGCGCCTTTAACCTTCCTCTGTACCCTCACGATAAAACAATCAAACGATTACACACTTGCTCTCTGCAGCCCCACGAGGCGCTGGCTGACATTGGCTAAACTTTAGGGTCAGGTTTAGTTAACTAGGCGTTATCTGTGTTTCCTCCTGGAATATTAGAGCTATCGCTCTAAACACGATTACTGTTTTAACAGAAGCTACCCTTTTTTTTCTCAGCCTATTTCACTTCCCGGTTGGCGCATACAGAGGTGCACTTCAATTGGTTAGCGACAATAGGTCGTCTGAAGCGGCAGCTGAAATTTATTCCTATATCAGCGCCCTAACGTCGACAAACAACCCCGATGCGCGAATCACCCATAAACCAATTATAAAAGCAGGAATGTGCGCATGAACCCGCCGCGGTGGCTCAGTGGCTAAGGCGTTGTGCTGCTGAGCACGAGGTCGCGGGTTCGATTCCCGGCCGCGGCGGCCGCTTTTCTGATGGAGGCGAAAAGCAAAAACGCCCGTGTGTACGAGATTTCGGCGCACGTTAAAGATCCCCAGGCGGTCTAAATTAATCCGGAGCCCTCCACTACGGCGCGCCTCATCGCCTGCGTTGCGTCGGCGCGTTAAACCCTACAATCAATCAATCAATCAATCAATGTGCGCATGATGCCTTCACTACAAAAACTCTACACGGTACTTAAAGGGGTCGTGAAGAGATTTTCGAAAAAACTGTGTTGTGTGTGCGCTTATAACCGTGGAACCTTGATAAACAAGCAATGCATACCCGTTTCGTCGCCCGATATCGGCGAATAGGTAAACAAATGCAGTTACGGTTTCACCGAGGCTTTCCTCCTCAACTCGTGAAGTGACGTTTCAGTAAGTCAGTAAGAAGCCAATCACAGTTCTCCCTCGTCTGCACAATATGTCGGCATAGAGCGGGCTTGCAAAGGGTCAGATAAAGCTACAACATCGGCGCCATGATGAAACTCGCCCCGCAACTGAACGGGAGACGTCTGATCTCTGATACGACTGATCAACATGGTCGAACTTTCAGTCAACAACACCGGCGAGATGCGCAGGCAGAGGTAACCACGTTTAATCTATACTGGGCATTCGTAAACAGTTTACGCTGTTTTACAAGAGTCTAAACTGTCGTTTTGCTAGCCGATATTCTAGAACAAGTTTGCCGACGTCTGTGTCGCGTAGCCTGTAATGTGAGTTGCACGAACGTGAAACTTCTGACCTGACGAGATACATGACCGAACGCTTAAAATGAGAGTTTATTACATAAACACGTTTCTCGAAGGAACTTCGAGTAGTCGGAACTTAAAACACATCCATTATTCACTCATCAAGCGCAAAAATAACTAGCGAGAAGCAGCGATACAGCGCCGAGTCCCAACATCACGCAGTTCGACGATTGCTTTCCTGTTTCCTGCAATAAACAATGCTGTTAACGCTGTTTTGTTGATTGCATACGCTCCGCTTTGGCTTACTGCAGAAGCGCTCAACAGTAAGTTGGCGGTTAAAGATCTGGGTAGATTATAATTGATGAAAACACGACAGACTTCTGGGTTACAAAGGTGAAGAGTCTTTTATGCAGCAGTTTTCCCCCGCGCGCGTTTCCCGCTTCGTTAGCCCAGTGGGTAAAGTGTCCGACTAGACTGCCGTAACGTTGGGCTGGTCCGGAGGCCGCAAGTTCGAGTCGCACACGGGGCAGTTTTTTTTTTTTTTTTTTTGCTTGAGCGACCTTCGGCCATTTCATACAAAAAAGATAAGATTCCGAAGAGAATTCGGGAAAAGAACGTGAAATTCAGCAGGGAAACTGGCTACAAACTGTACAAACACCCAGTAGGTCTGAGTTCTGCTGCAATGGTTGCCAGACAACTGAAGCGGTCACGACACCGCTCACGTGGATAGAAAACTGTTTTTTGGCAACGAATAAAGGTTGCATTATTTTTAAAATATTGGGTTTGCAGCTTTGCAGAATATTATACACAAAGAACATTTAACCGCGTTGAACTCTTGAATGTACTTGACGTGACGTCATTCTAGTTGCGCTGCCGACTGCCCGTGCGTGCATGGTCGCTTGCGATGCGCTTCAAAACAAGAATTTCAACGGCGCCTCGTAAATTCCAGAAGCAATGAATTGTGAAAATATTTGGGATTTATGTTCTTAAAAGGTCGTTCAAGCAGGCAAAATTAAGCGAAGGCAAATGCATTTTCTATTCACGACCCCTTTTAATTGCGCGGCACTTCTAGTTCGCTAAAGACTCAGTATTGTACTACATCCCACACGAAATCGCTTTCATATCAATCGGGTTACACTGGCGAAGGCGTCCTCGTACTGAGCTCCGTCGCCCCCGTGAAGTTGTGGTAGCGTGCTGGACGTGCGGCGAACTAGCTACCTTGTTGACGACAAAAAGTCGCGAGCAAAATTTCACTGCTTCACTGCATGGTACAAGATGAACAGCGAAGATACAACAAGAGCACGAAGCGGACGATCATAGCGGTGCTCTTAGTTCAGCGCGAAATGTCCGCTGATAGGAACCACCACGAGGGTGGAATTATTACGCGAAAGCGGCAATGGTTCTGCCGCCTCCCAGCACTTTGCCCACGGGACGAACAAAGTAAGACACACAAGAACACTCTTTCCCGGATTCGTGATAGCCTACTCACGTTGAGTCGTAAGGGTACCAGCCTTTAGTTTCAGTTTTGCTTTAAGCTGGATAAAAATACGCCTTAATTTCAGCTTAAACATTGAGGATAAATAGCAGGTCACGTTCGCTTATATTCGAGTTCATTTACACATATGCACCTTTCAGCAGCTGTATTAAGTTTGTACTAATACAAATATTTGACCTTCTTCGTCCTTTCGGTGAATTTGATGGTCTAAACGATACCATAAAAGAAATTAAGTTTTGCTTTCTTAGTTATCTACTTGTAGTCTTCCCGGAGAAGGGAAACAAAGTGAATGAAACGTCCCCTGTTAGCTCCACTGCTCTGTATAAATCCCTGATAGGGATCACACCGAGTCGTTAATGGCATAAAATGTTTGACATAAAACATTTGGCCACCACGGTATTCGCGTATACACTGCTGCAGTTCATGAATTCGCAAAGCAGGTAGCAAAACAAATACGAACATCACTGTTTCGATATCTACATGTTGTTATTGACAAAGATGCAGTTGGTTGCCTCAACACGCCCACTATAACTTGATGTTTACATCAAATTAGCATCTGTCTCATTCGTCAGCACATTGTCCGTGCCACCGAGGAATAACAACACAGTAGGGGAAAGTGCACTTTCTTGGCCAGCCAGATAACATCACGGGCGCTTGGCATAGCTTAAGATAACGGCATCTGTCGCGGGAGACGAAACCTTTGGCGGGAAAGGAAATTTCACTGCACATCCCCGTCATGAATTGCGGCTGCTCTCATTTCGGGCATCAGCTGCCACTGCCGTTTCTTTCGTGGTCGCAGTACGAAGAAGTCCGCATTGGTTATCATTGTGTCATTATCTCGTCTCGAGCCTCGCTTGACGCAGTGCGCCGTTTTGCCTCCTTACTGAATGGCAAATTCTTGCTGAATGCTCCGTACACAGCAAGTTAGTCAATGCAAGTTCTTAGTGGTGTCTATCGTCGCAGGCGTCACACGAGAAAATGTTTTCAGACATTTCAAGAGCGAGGTTTGTGCCTTGACGGTGCTGGTTTGTCAAGTTGGTGAACGTCATGCGAATGAGCTCATCATGGTATATTTTCGCTTGAGTTGATATTTAGATGCCTCTACCACGGTATCGACAGCGTAAAGTGAAGTTCACGAACATGGAAACACATTTACTTTTTAAAGCGAAGCTTTTCACCCCTACCCCCAAGGGTTCCGTCGCGACCGTTGGTGTCAACAGAAAACTCCCGCGAGCAAATAAAAGACGCTACAGGCACCGCCGGAAATCGAACCTGGAACGACTAGAGAAACGGGGAGGGAGCCCGTTGTCTTACCGATTGAGCTACGAGCCCACGTGAAGACGGGGAAGAAAGACGGTGCA
The DNA here is from genome assembly GCF_048455015.1 of Haemaphysalis longicornis. Lineage (NCBI taxonomy): Eukaryota > Metazoa > Arthropoda > Arachnida > Ixodida > Ixodidae > Haemaphysalis > Haemaphysalis longicornis. The sequence continues at coordinate 76,821,825 of NW_027526203.1, forward strand.
CTGTACCGAGCACATCTGCGGGATACCCTTTGTGTTCTCCCTGCTAGCGTCTTGCGACCTGTCGCGCAGCTGTGCGCTCCGCACATGGCACGTGTAGCTGCCGTGTGTGCGCCTTACGCATGTGCTAGGAGATATAAAAATTAATTGAAGCTCAGACCAACGCATGGCATGTCCCTTCTCGTCAGTCTCTGCGGGCGATCTCTTCGCCTCCGTCGTCAGCGGCAGAGACGGAGGAGAAGTGAGATCGTCTGACACCGGGTTTTAGCTTCCTTTAATTTTGTAAAAAAAGATTCCACTCATTTGCTTCACCAATACAACTCAACTAACTTCCTTTGAAGAATCATGCATTAATTTAACCTTAGCAAAGAATATCCCTATGAAATAAGAAAGTGTGTGGTTAAGAGCATTTCGCTTGTCTGTGAATTCACTCTTTCTGGAGCCAAGTGTGTAAATTCGCGTGGCATCGCATGGTAATCGTTGCGGGTGTCATTTACAGCTTCGCTTTCCAACCACCTTCGCAGGGTGGATAGGCGGGTATTTTTTGTATCAGCTGTGCTTTGGTGGGGGAGGCATTTAGTAAAAAGGTGTACTCATAGTATTCAATCATCCAGTAGTTGGTGTCAGTACATTCATCAAATGCGCCGATCATGTCAAAAACCACAGAAACGACCAAATATCTGAATATAAGCGTTTCATGCTCTTTGATTTCGTCTAAGCTTGAAAACCTTAATCCTCGGTCCCAATTTAAAATTGGTTTTAACGCATAACTTCCCGTGCTCATATATGCGGAATGCACAGACGTTTCCAAATACCTCTGTATCTTCGTCACTGAGCACGCGACGAACAATAGCAGCACGGAGCAAGGGATAAGCCTAAACGATGATAAGAAATAAAATGTGGTCCAAACATTACACACACAGGCGTATGTTGCCGCCTGTCACGTTCTGAGGCGAGCTAGACAGTGGAGGCAGGCAATTTTAGGAACCGAATGCAATTCGGTCGCCGTAATATGTTCCCTCGGTTTATTTTCAACACCTGGGTGCAGATGAGAGCCTTGCAACACCTGCACGAATCAATCCGGTGGCCTCTTTTGTAGACCTGCAAACAGCAGGGGAGTGGGGTGGAGGAACATCCATGGGGATTTAGGTTCTTCACTGAGTGTTGATTCAGGCCTTCACCATTCCCCACTAGGCGGTATTAGGTTATGTAATGTTCGGGGCTGCGTAGCGTCGCACATTGAGCGCAATTTTGAAAAACCTTATCGTTTCAAAATGGTCATAGCAAGTTTTATTTTCGCGGGCGGGCGCTCGCTCACGTGGGAACGATAACCTGCTTTCAGACGTTCCTACAAATCCTAATGCCAGCAGGCGGTTCCTGGGGAAAACTGTCGTAGCAGCCGACGTGGCAAGGCTGGTTATGGCCGCCGTCCTTTAAAACGCCTTTTTTTATTCTTCACACACAAACACCCGAATAGCGCTGGAGGAGTGGCTGTAAAACTTCGAGGCGTTGTTTTGGCAGGATGGAAAATTAGTAGCAAGATGCGCCCGCGAATTGTCTTCCAGCATATTCTAGAGGGACTGGTGGCCTTGTGCAGGCAAGAAGCTTTCAAGAAAGCGAGCTGTAGCGTTCAAAGTAATGCTTAGCCCGCAAGATAGAGGCGTTGTCCACCCTATTTCAGGGGTGACATACGCACACGAGGTTGTCCTTCTGCCCCACGCCAAGAGAGTGTGCCGCTGCGCAAAAAAATCTCTGAACAGTAAATCGCAGATGTCGGTGTACACTTTAGTAGACAAAAATCGGGAAGACTCTTTTTCAGGGACAGTTATAGGGAGTATTCACATGACCTCACCAAAGCGCAAACGTATGCTGTAAACATGGACCGTGCCGGCGGCGGCCTTCTATTTGGCAGAACTTGCTTGGGCGCACCGTGGGACAGTGCTACAGTGTACTATTACAATACTGTTATCATGGGCGGCGTTAACAGTCATGAGATCAGTTGGGGTGGTTATGATTGTGTTTCAACACTTAAAACATGGTCACACTAGACCGACCATCGGCCGATTTAGTCGGCCAACACCGTCACAAGCCGTCGGCGCCCATGTCACACCGCGCCGACGCGAGACAGTTGGCCAACCGTCTGCGTCGGCGAGAAATCGCTCACCTATCTCTTTATCACCCCCTTTCTCCTCTCTAATCTTTATATCCCCCTCCTCCCCCTTCACACCGCACTGGGTTGTATGCAGGTGAGCCCCCAGTTGGGCTCAATAATATCCCAAGTGCACTTCCTTTCCCTTTTCCCCCGAACCACCTAAGAAGAAGAAGAAGAAATCGGCGGGGCGTCGGTGTCTGCGCGCTGTCTGCCGACGCGCTTGTCACACCACGGCGACGACCGCACGACAACCCACTCCGCCACCTCGCCTATCAGCCGGGCATCTCTTTCTTTCTCCAGACAAACTTGGAGTATCGTGTCGCCGCTACCACGACTGAAGCCGTTTGTGCGTTCTCTCGTGTGCGGTGCTTGTACTGTGCGTACCCCTCAACTTGTTTTATCACGGACAAAGAAAACAGAGCTGTGTTCGCTGCTACCGCGACAGTAATAATACGGATGTCATGGATGAATCCCCCGCGAAAAGACCTCTGTAGCACATAGAATATGCATATAAATTATTGCGTACGTCAGCGGACATTTAACCTACTCTAATAGAGAAGGCCTTAGAGTACACCATGGTAACTTATTTTCGAGAAACGCGGTGCAAGAAAAGTAATATTAACTGTTGTGACTCCAGAAGCCACTCGCTGTTTTGAAGGATATTTTCCATAACAAAGGTAGTTGCTTCTCAAAATCCCGCAGAAAAAGATTCGCGAATTTGATACGAAACAATGCCCCTTAAAAAACCGCTCAAAAAGACGGACCCCGCTGGGAATTGAGCCCGCAACGTTGACAGAGCGCGACGCGCGAGACCACTGCGCCATTGCACAAACGCTACCCTGTCGCGAAATAGCCTGTGTATAAGATGTAGGCCCATTCGTCGCGTCATACGTCGGTGTTTACTTGCTGGTTTACTGAGTTCCTGGATAGTAAACTGAAATTTGTTGTATAGCGGTTGCGTTGCAAGGTTCCCCAAAACCCCCACAATAGCTTATCACCATCAACTCCGCTGCTTCCCGAAAGCGCTCGCAAAAATATCTGTGCCCGGCTTCGACTGAGATTTTCAACTGCAGGAATAGTGCTTGCCGTACTTTGGTTTTACGTTTTACTTGAAAAACTTGGGCCGATATTGGTCCCTTATTAACCAAAGTACCGTAGTTAACTCTTCTTCTGCACGAAACTGACATATTTTCTACTGGCGAGTTCATCGCACACGCCTATGCAGTTTGTAGCTCCGGTGTAGCGGCGTCACCGAAGAGCACGGCGGAATCGTTGAAAGGCAAAATACGGATCGCATTAGCGCTCGGGCTGAGTTGTATGGTCTTCGTGCACCTTACTTAGTTTATTACACTCAAGAAACTAACAAAATAGAGCCGCATTCATTGCGGCCCGAATGTTGTCGGGGCGTAGTTTTCACTTCTCGGTCGATTCCCGACGATGCGTCGGGGGGCGGGTGTGGGGCGAGCGGTTTTGTTGGCGTCTTCGGTCGGCGAGCCAGTCACACTAAGCGGACTTTCCATCGGCCGACGTGTTTGTGTCGCCTTTGGCGTAGTATGGCAACGCCGTATGGCGACTCAGAAGTTGGCCGATGGTTCGGCAAAGCGTCGGCGTCGGCATCGCGTCGTCGTCGCCGTCGTGTCGGCCTAGTATGCCCGCGCCTTCATGCTTCAATTTGCCTGCAGGCGCTTCAAAACGCTATGACAAAACATTTACACCATCTTCCCGCGAGGGGAACCATGGGGTAGATGCGACGCATTGGGGGTTTCCCTTGCGTTTACGTTATGTTAGCGTGTCCATTGTAGTTGTGTGTCCATATTTTACGCAGCATGTTCACCCCCGATGCGTCGCATCTACCCGATGGTTCCCCTCGCGGGAAGACGGTGTAAATTTTATCGGGGTGGCCGGTGCATGTTAAGGTTGCGCCGACCATCGCGATAGCAGGCCTGTTAGTCTCCATTCAAATAATCGGTGGCCATCGGAGGATGTCATCGGCGGAGCGGCGGCGGAACGACTGAGCGGAGCGGCACAGTTACCGCGTTTATATGCAGCGGAAGTATATGCGTTTATATGCAGCGTCGTCTGCAATTGGGGAAGGACGTAGATACTTTATCAGTTAAACACGTGTTTGAGCTATACCTTCATAATTAATTATTTTGAACTTTCTAATATTTTCTTCTGTCATACGCCTGATTTTATTAAATAAATTGTGTGTTTACTGGAATGTCGATGCCGACGTATAAGTATGAAAAATTGTATTGGTCTTTCTTGCATTCGTATGTAGGTGTAAACACTTGTTACCCTTCTGACTTCCAATCATCGGGTTACATCGGAATTTTGGCATGCATGCTAAGTTGATTTTACATTTGCGTATGTATGTATTTAATGTATCTGAGCGTAACTATGTATTTATACAATGTTGAAAAATTGACAACATATTTTTTTGTCTATGCTTGACAACAACATGATCTTGTATGTACTGTACTCAATGTTGTCCATGTTACAGGAGGCAGGGGCCTCGTCAAGCTACCGTTGGGTGGCTTTTTCTCCCACCTCCTTGTGTACCAAAAAGCGTGAAATAAATGCAGACTTGAAATGAAAAAAAAAATGGAATGAGAGAGAGCAGCGCTTAGCAGCGCATGCGCATGTGTTAACCGAGCGCAAGCTGCGCGCTAACCCGCACCCACGCACAGCTGGCACGGCGACGGAGCGAGCGCTGGCGAGCTCTAACACGCAGATGGCGCTGCGGTGAGAGCGGCCCTAGCGCGCAGCTGGTGCGGCGAGGAGAATGGGGGAGGGATGCGGACTACGCCGGACGACGCCGGAGGGACAAGGCGAGTGAAAGAGATGCGTCGCATCTAAAAACAGCGATGCATGGTGGCGTCGATCCGTCGCCGCTCGGGAACCCACGCTACGCTTCTGCATGCAGTAGATTCCTCTGAGACCCGCCGCGGTGGCTCAGTGGTTAAGGCGTTGCGCTGCTGAGCACAAGGTCGCGGGTTCGATTCCCGGCCGTGGCGGCCGCTTTTCAGATGGAGGCGAAAAGCAAAAACGCCCGTGTGTACGAGATTTCGGCGCACGATAAAGATCCCCAGGTGGTCAAAATTAATCCGGAGCACTCCACTACGGCGCGCCTCATCGCCTGCCTTGCGTCGGTGCGTTAAACCCCCCAATCAACCAATGAGAATCCTCTGAGATTGAATATTACCTTGTTCACAAGATTATTTCGGTAGTGCGTTAACCCTTTGCAGCCATTATCGCTGGGGAGCCCAACCATTTTACTAGTAGCTGATCGTTCAGCAACCACAAGTGAAGCAGGTTGGGGACGGCGTCACATTCTGCGCAAAGAGGTACGGACTCTCGCTAAGTTTTAAAAACACCTTGCTCATGTCAACCTGAATTTCTGAGGTGACCGTGTTTGCAATTCTGTACGACAGAAACACCTGTGATCCAGGTTAGCGACAGCACTTGCAGCAACTCTAAAATATGCGACACTGCGCAAGGACGGGATGAGGCAAGAAAGCGAGACACGACGGTGCGTTTGTTTTGCCTCGTTTGCTTCGTTACGTTCAAGCGCTGTTTCATGCGTTATATTTACCGATCAGCTGAGTTGTCCAGCCAGAGGCCTAAACCGCTCGAATAAGCTCCATCGCGAAGCCGGTGTTCGTGCGGAGCTTTTCATGCTCGACAGATCTCGACACCGCCTGAGCGCCGCGATGAAACGTGAACGCTCGCCATGTGTGCACAGTCCACGACCGTGCAATGCTTTTCGTGGACAAGTGCAACCACGTTGCGGAAAGGCTGCAGGAGAGGTCAGCCAGAGAAATCAATTGTGTTGTCAATGTATCAATTTATCAATTGTTTTATCAGTTTATAAATATTTAACAGATAAATCAGTTGTTCTGCAGGCCTTTGGCCCTGCAGAAAGAGTAGGAAGCATCAAGGATAATGATGATGATGATAGTTGGGTTTTATTGGCGCAAGGCCGACTTTGGGCAAAGAGCGCCAAAGAAGAAGTTACTGAATTGTGATGAGACCGTAAATACTAAAACATGTGACTAAAGGTAAAAGTGATGCAAAACAAAAGACAATGGAGATGGCTGGTGTATGGGGCCAGGATTATTACACGTGATATGACAAGAGCTGCAGACAGTTCACCTCAGCAAAAACTTAAAAACACGCTGACTAGAAACCATTGGTTCGTCGGCTAAAAAATATGATGGGTGCAAAGGAATGTGTCATCTGTATAATTCAGGGAAATGTCTGTGCCGTGTTGTGTCAAGTGCTCTGCATATGATATGTGGACTACGGATAGGCCCTTCCCACACCTGCTACACGTGGGTCCCGAAGTTCCTGTGAGCAGGTGGGAGTGCGTCGCATGTGTGTGTCCTATCCGCAGCCTAGCCAGGGCGATGTCAGTGTATCTGTTGTGTGAGTCAGTTATGTAGCGTCCCAGTTGTGGTTTTATTACGTGTAGTTTGTTGTCTGTTTGTTGACTCCAGTGTAGTTGCCATGTGTCTCGAAGCTGTCGTCTGATGTGTGTCTTTAGGTCGGTGTAAGGTACTGTTGTTATGTCAACTATGGTCATAAGAGCAGCAGCACCAAAGCATCAAGGAGAGATTGAGTGTGTATATTCTTGCCTATTGCTGGAGGTAATGCGACTTCAGCTGTGGCAGTCCTCGGATTGGCAATGCCAGGAGAGTCGAGTATGGGCTGCCAGTTGTGTTGCATGTTATTCCTTCTCGTTGCGATAAGCGCTGGGCTTCGATGAGTTCTCTCGGGGTGTGAAGCCTAGGGCCTCCAAGAATTTCGTCGAGGTGGTCAGCGGGTTCACACAAGTATTGAGCTACTCTGAGTCTACCATTCTAAATGTTGCGAGGAAGTGAATCTCACCAGAGGCGTCTGTACTCCTTAAATCTGAATTCCGCAGCGACTCTCGGACCGGCATACCGCTCGAGGACTCACCCACCAAGCAAGCTTCCACTCTAAGACCACATTCGCTCATTTGATCGGATGGTCAGACGGGGAGCGGCTCATGTCATAAAGGGACGCTACATATCATTACCGTCTTGGACGGGCCCACGTTCCTCCCCTCACGCATCATTCAATTAGAGGCAAACCGTGGCATGGCGACTTATTGAAACACATTCGTATTTAAACACAGTTGCGTATGGCTACTGCTACCCAGGGCAATATTCTCTCAAATCCACAAACGTCAAGAAAGGGAAGACCTAGCACAAATGCTATGGGCTTTCTCTCAGGGGGCGGGTCGAAAATCACTCCGAAACTGTTGCGCCAGTCCGATCCAGCGGATCACGTTGGGGCAACCTAGAGCACAGGGGCTCTTGGCTGCCGCTTATGATTACCAGCTTCTCTTAATTAAGGTATTTCTCTCCTCCCTCTCTCTTTCCTCTCTCTCTCTCCGTCTAGAGCAGGCCTAGAAGTAAACGAAAGAACAGTGCGCTTCTGTGCTTTAAGGACGCAAAGACAAATACAACTCTGTTTTCAACGCAATGGTTCAGCATTGTACACGCCTTTGTTGGCAGATTATTCCCATATTGAAGAGCCAGCGGCAACACATCATTTTGATGATGATGATGATGGTTAGTGTTTAATGGCGCAAGGCCAACGAGGGCAAAGAGCGCCAGAGAAGACGTTATTTAATGGAGAAGTGATTACCATACAAAGGTAGGTATAAAAAGGAAGAAAAAAAAAGTGTAAACCGAACATAGTAAAACCAATTAAAGAAAATGGTGATGGCTGGTGTATAGGGCCAGATTTGATTATGCGTGATAGGAAATGAGGTTTAAAAACTTGACGTCTAACAAATACTCAAACACACGTTTCACAGAAACAATGGCATCGTCACCTAGAAAAAATGATGGATGTAGGGGAATATGTTGTCTGTAGAGTTCTCTGAAGTGTTTGTGTCGTGTTGTGTGAAGTGCCTTGCATGTGATTAGTATGTGCACTACGGATAGGGCCTCTCCGCACCTGCTGCACTGGGGTCTAGAAGATCCCGTCAGCAGATGCGAGTGCGTCGCATGGGTGTGCCCTATCCGCAGCCTTGCCAAGGCGACTTCTGTGTGTCTGTTGTGTGAGTCAGTTGTGTACCGTCCCAAGTGTGGCTTTATTACGTGTAGTTTGTTGTCTGTCTGTTCGTCCCAGTGTGTTTGCCATGTTCTGCGCAGGTGTTGTTTTATGTGAGGCTTGAGGTCTGTATATGGTACGCTTGTTATGTCGACAGTGTTCCTGAGTGCAGCAGCACCGGCCCTCTCGTCCGCCAACTCGTTCCCAGCGATCCCAGCGTGTCCTGGGACCCAGCAGAGGAGCAGCCGATGCTTCTCCGCATACACCGACATTATAGTGTTGAATACAAGATTAATTATGTGGTTTTTGGGGGGTTTATGCGATGATAATGCGCGAACAACACTCAAAGAATCTGTGTAGATGATAGAATTGGGAATTTGATTTTCAAGGATATGTCGCACAATCAGTAAAATTCCGTACGCTTCTGCTGAAAAAATTGTTGTGTGCACGCTCATGGTTCTGGCTGCATTGAAATTTGGACCATGCGCAGCGCACGACACCATAGTGGAGGTTTTAGAAGCGTCACTGTAGAATTCAGCACGTGGGTATTTGAACTGCAAAGAAAGAAAGTGCTGAAGTATTGCAGCTCGCGGTACCCGATTTTTGTCAAGCTTTATAAAAGAAAGGTCACAGGACACAGGGCGAACTTGCCAAGGCGGTAAAATGTTTAAAGAGGATGACCTGTACACGTCTAAAAACGAAGCACTCAGATCCGAGGCTCGCTCTCTCGCTCGAAGTGAAAAAGGCGGAGTAACGGACGGGCGATTTACAAACACCACAGATGTGGATGTATCGTTAAGGACAGGATAAAAAGGGTGGTTATTCTGAGATGAAATTTTAAAAGCATAAAGTAAGTCCATGTACGTTCGCTGGTTCTCAAGGCTCCACTTATTACATTCAACATATAGACTCTCAACAGGGCTAGTGCGAAAAGCACCCGACGCAAGCCGTAGCCCCAAGTGTAGTACTGGGTCAAGCATTCGCAATGCTGTTTTACTCGCCGACCCATATACCACACTGCCATAGTCCAAACGAGAGCCAACCAAAGCAGTATAGAGCCGCAGTAGGAGTTCTTTGTCAGAACCATACGAATGGTGGGAGAGAACCTTCAGGATATTCATTGTTTTAAGACATTTTTGTTTTAGTTGTTTCATATGAGGGATAAAGGAAAGTTTTTCATCAAGAATTATACCAAGGAACTTGTGTTCTTTTTTGACCGGAATCGAGACACCATTCAGTTTGATGTCTGGATCTGGCCTGATCCCACGCCTTTTGGAAAACACAACACAAGAGCTCTTGACTGGGTTCAGCTTAAAACCGTTCTGATCTGCCCAGCCTGCTAGTTTGTTGACACCAAGCTGGACTTGGCGTTCGCAGATTGACATATTGCATGATTTAAAAGATATATGCACATCATCTACATATATTGTACAGGAAATGGTTCGTGGCAACGCCTTTCGAAGTGAGTTCATCTTGACAATGAACAATGTGCAGCTCAAAACGCCGCCTTGAGGCACGCCGTTTTCCTGCAGGAAAACATTTGAAAGGGCAGTGCCAACTCTCACACGAAATGTTCGCTCCGCCAGGTAGCTATGAAGTGTATTAAACATATTTCCCGAGACACCGAAGGCTTTTAGGTCGCAAAGTATCCCGTATCGCCAAGCGGTATCGTAGGCTTTCTCGAGATCAAAAAACACCGTAGCACAAAACTGCTTATGGACAAACGCATCCTTGATATACGACTCAAGGGCGACGAGTTGGTCGTTTGTGGATCGCCCCACCCTGAAGCCGGCCTGGCAGCTCTCGAGAAGACCATTGAACTCTAAGAAGTACACAAGTCTCCTGTTGATCATCTTGTCAAGAAGCTTGCCCAGGCAGCTTGTGAGGGCGATGGGTCGATAACTGGCGGGAGAAGAAGGGTCCTTACCCTCCTTCAGGAACGCCACTACGATAGCCTCCCTCCAAGATTTTGGGATGTGCCCCGAAAGCCATATGTTGTTGTATAGGTGTAGGAGTGTTTCAAGAGTGTCCGGGTGTAGGTGTTGTATCATGGAGTATGTAATCTTATCTGCGCCGGGAGCTGAAGGTTTACACGTGCTCAGTGCGGCCCTCAACTCATTGAGTGTAAATTCAGAATTGTAACCAGATTTTGACCTGTTATTGCAATGTAGGGACTTCTTTTCACAGGTATTTTTATGTTTCAGGAAAGTGTTTGTGTAGTGTGCAGAGCTGGAAACGTGTTGGAAGTGTTGTGCAAGAGTGTTAGCCTGGTCTTCGAGTGTGTCCCCTGTTGTACTGACCAGGGGCAGGCTATGTGTATGTTGTCCTTTAAGTTTGCGTATTCTTGTCCATACCTTATGTGCATCTGTGTATGAGTTAATGGATGTAAGGAAGGTGCGCCAACTCTCTCGTTTTGCCTCACGGCGCACACGTTTTCCGAACGCCTTGGCCCGTTTGAACAAAATGAGGTTACCCGACGTGGGGTACCGACAAGGATACCCCACGCCTTGTTCTGGGCCTCTCGCGCCCGCCTACAGTCCTCATTCCACCACGGCCTCCGCTGGTTGCGCGGGGCTCCAGAGGCGTGGGGAATGGACCTTTCGGTGGCGTCGAGGATGTGCGCCGTGAGGAGTTGGGTAGCTTCTTCAACGTGTAGGTGTCCTATGGATGAGTGGTGTAGTTTGGATGTCTCTGTAAATGTATTCCAGTTAGCTCGTGCTTCATTGAACCTATTAGAGGAAGATGGACTGCTTGGGCCTTTACCTATGTATGTGAGTGAGGTGGGGAAGTGGTCACTGCCATATGGGTCAGTTCCCACTCCCCACTCGACAAGAGGAAAGAGAACTGCGGAGCCAATAGCCAAGTCAAGACATGAGTATGTGTTGTGACCTATGTTATGGTATGTAGGCTGTTTATTGTTGAAAAGGCATGCTCCAGAAGATGTAAGGAATTTTTCTATCAGGCGACCTCGGGCATCCGTTCTGGAAGAGCCCCAAAGAGAGTTGTGAGCATTAAGGTCGCCTGTAAGGATGTATGGTTCGGGCAGCTGGTCAACCAGCGCCTCGAAGTCGGAGCTCGTAAGTGAAACATCAGGAGGAATGTATATGGAGCATACCGTTATCAACCTATTAAATATTATTAAGCGTATTGCTACAGCCTCAAGGATAGTGTTCAAGGTGACAGGGTGGCATGCTAAGGATTTCCGGACGATTATGGCCACACCGCCAGAAGAGTGTGTGCAGCCATCCCTGTCTTTCCTGTATACCCGGTAACTATTCAAGAAATTTGTGTGTTTAGAATTCAAATGTGTTTCCTGAACACACATTACACTTGGCTGATTGGTATGCAAAATCTCATACACGTCGTCAAGATTATTCAGAAGGCCTCTGCAGTTCCATTGAACAATATTTTCTCTTCCCATTATTTAGTGTGAGAGCTACTGGAGTGTGTATGTTTGTGTCGTCTTTCGGGGCTGTGACTCTTGGATTGGGCTTTTTGGGCGGCCTATCTGAAGGCTTGGACGTCGGAGGCCGCTCCTTGCGCTGCGTTGCAGGCAAGAACGGCACGACGTCCATCTCGTCGTCCGATGTCCTGGGTGTGCCCGTCGAACCGGGCCCCCCGGACTTAGCCCCCCTTCGGGGGCCCTTCGTTTGAGCCGCCACCGCCGGTGGTGTCGGAGGCACCAGAAGTGGCACGGGCGGTGCGGTGGCGGTGGGAGCCGGTGCGGGGCTCGTGGTGTCCATGGAACACTCCAACGCACTGGACGATGGGGAGGCACGGACGGGAGCGGCACCGGTCCCGACGGAAGAGGTTGCCACCACAACCGCTGCTGCCTCAGCAAGCGGCGTGGTGGCGGGTTGGGCGGCCAGAGGCAACCCAGGGGGGGGCGGGGGCGGGACCAAGTCCGACTCGCGGTACTGGGTCCCCGCCGAAACCAGACGCCGCTCCGCCCCCCGGCGAGCCGCGTCGGCGTACCTCCCCAGGGGGAAAGAGGCGAACCTCTTCCGCGCCTCTGGGAAGGTGATGTTTTCTGTCACTTTTAGATGGATTATTTTCTTTTCCACTTGGAATTTCTCACACTTCCTGGAGTAGGCCGCATGAGGGCCCCTGCAGTTTGCACATGTGAGGTTGTCAGAATTGCAATTGTCAGTGGGGTGGTCCTGCGCTGCACATTTCGCACAGGTAGTTTTGCCGCGGCAAGAGGTTGTGCTGTGCCCGAACCGCTGGCACTTAAAGCAGCGGCGCGGGTTCGGTATGTACGGTCGAATAGAGCATCGGATGTAGCCTGCATTTATATATTGCGGAAGTGTCGAACGGTCGAAGGTCAGGATAATGTGTTTGGTTGGGATTATCTTATCGTCCCTGCGCATCGTGATGCGCCGCACAGCTGTGACGCCCTGGTCCTTTAAACCTTCAAGAAGGTCGGAATCTGTTTCTGAAAGGAGATCCGACTCTGAAATCACACCCTGGGAGCTGTTCAGGCTCCGGTGGGGCGTGATCTTGATGTCCAGATCATGGATGCGAGTTTGGGCAAGAAGTGTGCGGGATTGTTTTTCATTGTTGAGTTCGACAAGGATTTCTCCTGTCCTGAGCTTTTTGGCTTCATACTTGTCACCTAATGTGCTTTGCAGAAATTTCGAGACAAGGAATACCGACAGTGAAGCGACGGGTCTCGTTGGGTCAGCTGACTCGATCACAAGAAAACGAGAATAGTTATTCATGTTTGTTGAAAGGACAGTTGTTGACAGAGGTGGGAATGAAACTTCGGTGCGGCCCCTTTTCGGGGGCCGATCACGTCTGGGGGGGGGGTTTAGAAAATGCCATATATCATAGTATAGAAGCAGGGAGACGGGGGTACTTTCTTCCACAACCTTACCCTGATAGCTGAGGAGGTCCCGGAGCTCCCTGCCTGGTAAACAGACAGGGAGCCCATCCGCCGGAGCTTGACCTGGGCTCCGACGGCCACCGTTAGAGGTTTCTACCCTTCACCTTAAAAAACACATCACCACGGTTGGATCCAGCTTATGTTTGGGGGCTCGGGGTCCGCGGTATCGCCAGTACCGTCACCAAGATTGCTCAAGGTGCCCCGTGCGGGGAACACATCATTTTGTAGCTGCATTTGCATTCACTCAAATTCGCACTGCCGATGGGCTCTAAAACGCGCTTTAACGTCAAAGATCTCTTCGGCAGCTAAACACCTTTGAACAATGCTCTTCAAGTCCGCGGAAATACATTTGGCAGTGTTGGGACGTCCTGATTGTCCAATTCGGATATCAATGTATACAAGGAAATCGCTAGAGTTGTATCTGACAGTCCTCAAGTAAGAGTGTATTAATTTCTTGATTATTGTTAAAGTCTTTTACGTTGATTAGTTGTGCCTGGTTCTGTCGCGTCGTAATTAAATTGCGTCAGGAAGACAAACTATACCCCGGTAGAACTTAAGTACGACAACGGGAGTTGCCACTGCGTCTCATCACCCCAACCGGTTGTTCCTCCGCGCCGCGCACAGAACGCCTTACTGCGAGTATTCCGAAAATTACGCGAGCTGTCTCAGTGATTTTTCAGGCTTTCTGCTTATGTAGACGTCATCTGCAACTTTTCCACTCAATGCTGTTATAAGGCTCATTTTTCGATTTCCCCGTGGCTGCTAGCCGTCTGCTATCAGCTGTGTTTATCAAGCGTTCGCGGAAGTACGCCCTCCCTGGGCCCCGGAAGCTGTGACTGAGACCGCGATATGCGACGGCTCGCCCCTCGCATATATCTGGAATGAGATGGGGTACGGCGCAGTGGCATTTGAATTATAGAAAGGGGGACAACGAGACTCCGGCGGAGACGAAAGAAATGATGCAAATTTTCAGTGGTTGAAGTTTTTCTATGAAGTTCCTGTGAAGTTTTTTCTAGGCCCTTTCGGTGGCAGCATGCTCGACAGGCACGGTTGCCAGCTGTGTCCACAACTGACGCCATCAGGGCAAGGCGCCTATCCACCGAAAAAAAATCATTCGGAAATTCACGGGCCGAAGCTACAACTGCGCTATGAAGCGCGCAGTAGCGCTTGAACCAGGATCGATTTCGACAACATGGGTACCTTGAATGCGAGCTGAAATCTCGACACATGAACGTTCTTGTTTTCTGCTCGTGGGCCCTATTCTCGGCGCACTAATTTCACCGTAAACTGTGAATTCACCGGAAGTTTTTTATCATTGGCTTTCAATATCGGTCACGTGCTTCCGGTTGACAAAGTGGTTGTGTGTGCTTTCGACATTTTGACATTTCATGACGTTTACTGGCACAAGTTATAAAGTTCGCTCTCTACTGAAAGAGCATAATTTTTCGCCGGCAATAAAATACCAGAGGAAATGCAACGGACATGACAATGTAGGCCCGTCTTTGCCATTCAACAACAATACGGCTTGTATGGCACGCCCTCTTTGCGATTGACTCCGAAGAAGTGAAGTAATTTAAATAGTTGGCGAGAACGCTTATGTCACACATGAAAATATTCAGCCTGCGTAGCAGTTATGTGATGCGATGTTGCGTAACAGCTTGCAAATGGCGGCTCCGGTCGCCGTGAAATAGGGCAAAAAATTTCAGCGACCATCGGCGCTGGGAAATCCCAGTGAATTTGCGGCAGGCACAGCTTCTCGTGACACGTGGTTTAGAGCATGTTTTCTACCAACAGAAGGAGTAGTTTTGACTGTTTCCAAATCAGAAATCACCGAGCATGCAAATAACGTGCCGTATTTTATTTTTATGTTTGGCAATAAAACAAAAAAAATTTGTTTACCGTAACAGCAACATAAGAGGGCAGTACAAGCCTATCCATGACAAAGAGAACCCAACGCATGCCATTTGTCCGCACTCCACGTAGTAAGCTCGTGGGTCACTTGACCGAACACAAGTGAAAAATAATAAAGAAAAGTGCCTGTTTTATTTATTACTCCGCTGACTGAGTTCGAGCGATAGGAATGATAAATCAGCGTTATCGGTACGTTCTGCCGTTATCAGGCGTAGCGTTTCGCTGTCCTTTAGTGTGATACAACTGATGGTCAGGACCGTCTTTTTCTGTCATCACGCCATAAACTTGTAACATAGCAGCAGACGATAGCGTGGTGGTGGCGACTGCATCGAAGGTAATGACGCAACAGCTTGCATTCAAGCAGCGAGCTAAAATATGTTACTAAAACTGATTGAAAGAAATATATAGACACGGTAAAGCTAGCTATAATTTTATTGATGCCTGCAAAACGACGGGTTTTACGCACCGCGACACGGGCCTCCCGTCGACCTAGGGTTTGCTGTTACTCTGCACAGCGCCAACCCATCCCGTTGCCGGGTGCCCTGGTCTGTGTTTTTTTAGCGCACTCAGGGCCCGCTAGACGGCCCAAAGTTGACGTCCTTGTCAGTACTGCGCACTGCTGCTTGGTTTCTTGAGGTTACTAGTTTATGGGGTGATGACAGAAAAAGACGGTCCTGACCACCAGTTGTATGACCCTAAAGGACAGCGAAACGCAACGCCTGATAACGGCAGAACATACCGATAATGCTGAGTCCTTGATTTCACTCCGTCTGGAAACAAGACACAGTCCCAGAAGTTGTACCACTGGTCTGCCAGGCCCACTTTACACATTTTGCAACGACCACTCAAATAAAGTCCTGGATGTAACACGTGCAGTGTTGCCGGCGCGAGAATGGATCCGGTTTGGAGCTGCCGTGGCAACTTCAAACCGGATAAATCCTCCCCCCGGCAACGTTGCACGTGTTAAAAAAGATTGTGTCATGCTATTTAGCTCAACACCCGTCTTTGGCTCGCCTTTGGATCAACGTTACTTGATCACCTTATTTTGTTGACGGCAATTTTAATCTGAAGAAATGCGTTTCTCTTGCCTACATAAAGCTTCGGTCCTAATTTTTATAATACATGCCAAGTGTTTTTATATCATATATACGCAATGTTTGATAGCTTGGTACTATTATTTAAAAGCTAAGCGTCAAATTACAGTGCATGTCGTCATAACTATACGTGTATCACATTAGTGATTTTTTACGTTTAGCTTACGTAGAAAACATGGCGGATTCACAGCGAATTTATGCAGTCGAGAATAGGGCCCCCTATCAGGAAAATGGCGCCGCACCCGGTGAATCGGACAGTGTTCTTGGAACCAGCAACCCAACGCCTTGCCCACCGAACCCACGCGGCGTTTTTCCCTCGGAATTGATGCTCACAAATGAATTGGTTCACTAGATTGAAACATAGGGCAAAGGACTGACGTCAGTCTCCGAACAACTAAGGAGGCCAGAAACGAAAGATAATAAAACATTGTATATTCAATTCAATTCAATTCAATTTTTATTCAGGGATGTATACATATTTACATATGGGTTGTAATACAGACGGAGGTCCCAAGACCGAAGCCGTACTCGGGACCTCCGATGACGATACACAAAATATTACGAGCGACGTTAAAAAAAATAAAAAGGTATACAGAACTATTGAACCATAAAGAACTACATATACAAAACCAAACTATAAAACTATAGAGAACTATTGAACAATACATAACTATGTATTCAGAGACAAAATATCAAACTAAATAGAACTTCAGATACAGTTATAACAAGTAGTAGATTTCAAGCAAAATATAAACAACAAGATACAATAAATAATGGAACATTAATATACCACAAGAAATTTAAATGTCAAGTAGGTAGTTCCTAAGTAAAGTTTTGAACTTATAGAAAGAATTTGTTTTAATATAGCTGGGTAAAGAATTCCAAAAAGATATCGCTGAAAACAGTATTGTATGCTTACCATAATTAGTTCGAATCTTAGGAAGCAAGAAATTGTTTTGACTTGAAAAACGCCTGTTATTCGTATTAGTAATCATGCGAACCGGGAAAACCTCTAATACGAGTTTGCGATTAAGAATTTCGAAAAATAAGATACCGAGGCTGTACCGATAAATTTGAGTTAGGGGCAAAACCCGCAGTTGTTGAAATAGTGAAAAGGAAGAAGATCGACGGGGTGCAGAGTTGATGACGCAAATAGCTTGTTTCTGTAATGTAACGAGGGGTGACAAATGGGTGGCGTAAGAGCTACCCCAGGATGTTATACAGTAGGTTAAATGACAGTGAAGCAAAATATGTACGCGCCCGAATCAATGCCCTTATACCGAAAGACGCCCTTTTAACAATTGAAATTATATGCTCATCAAATTTAAAGTTCGAATCAATGACAACGCCTAGAAAGTTAGTACGGCTGCAAAAGGCAATTTTTTTAGAATTTAGATAGAGACTTGAAAAAGTAGGAAGTGTCTTGTTAGGGGAGCAATAAAGCATAAAGCAGGTTTTACTAACGTTAATGGATAGTTTATTTGATAAACACCAGCGCTGTAGTGAAAACAAGTCAGCTTGCAATTTAGACACTAAATGACTAACATCGTTATCACTGGAGAAGCTAGTTGTGTCGTCGGCCTATAAGATACATTGTGAAGTTGTTAAGCACTGATGCAAGTCATTAATGTACGTCAAAAATAGAAGAGGCCCCAAGATTGACCCTTGGGGTACACCTTTGTTAATATTAACCGGGTGTGACGTCTGGCCGTTAACGCAGACTACCTGACGCCTGTTTGAAAGAAAACTTTTTAAAAGAGTTAGGGCAGGTCCGACAATGCCATAAAGCTCTAGTTTCTTTAAAAGAATGCTATGGTTAATCGAGTCAAGCGCTTTAGATAAATCAATGAAAACGGAGCCAGCATATTTACCACAATCAATAAATGACTTAATTTTGTTGGTGAAACAAGCTATCGCGTTGTCAGTGGACAGGCCACTGCGAAATCCGAACGGACAGATAGTAAGTATTTCAAATTTTGTTAAATACCGGGAGAGTCTTAGTTCGATTAGTTTTTCTAACACTTTATCTAGAAACGAGAGGATGAAGATGGGTCTGTAGTTTTCAATAGAGCGATGATCACCTTTTTTGAATGCGGGGACTACTTTTGCCAATTTTAATTGATTTGGAAACACACCGGTCTGAAAAACTAGATTAAAAATGTGACTAAGCGTAGCGGAAATAAGATTACAGGCAAACATGATATGCGCCCCGTGTATACCATCTATTCCTGGGCCTTTAGCCTTTAGCAGTCGAATAACGGACTCAACTTCTTCTGGAGAAGTAGGGCGAAGATAAAAAGATTGAGCACAACGAGGAAATGCAGACGAATATGTATAAGAATCAGATTCTTGGGTAATATTAGCAAAATAAGTGCTGAAGGCATTAGCAATACCCGTTGGTTCAACAATACAGGAATCATTATAAATTATTGAAGTAATTGCTTTGTTTTGACTCGTGTTGTTCAAAAATTCATTACGTATTTTCCACTTTTTTTTTGGTGTCATGACCGCACAATTCGAGCTGACGCTCATAATATCGTTTTTTAGCACATTTAAGTAGGGATGATAAAGTTGAAGCGTTGCGTTTGTATCGTTCTTTAAGATTAGAGTTGAAAGATTTACGCACCGTTTTCTTAAAAAGATTTTCTTTCTTGCGCAAACACCGCAGAAGCGCTTCAGGAAGCCAAAGGCTACGGGGAGTGTCGTATCGCCTGTTGGAAGATTTTACTGTAGTGCAGCTGATTACAACGTTCGTAAAAATTGAAATAAACTTTTCTATAGCAGCATCAGGATCAGTAAATGAGTACAGACTAGACCAACTGACGTTTGAAAGAGCATCGATGAATTTTTCTTTATCAAAAGTGAATATGTACTCAAATTGGGGACCGTTATTTGTCTTACTGATTTGCATGATGATGTTTGGAGTTTAATGGCGCAAGGCCGACTAAGGGCAAAGAGCGCCAAACAATAGTGATTACATGAAAGTGGCGTGGAAGTAAAAGTAGAACATTTCAGTAAAAATAAACATAGTAAAAGACAACGTAATGAAGATGATGACTGGTGTAAAGGGCCAGGTTGTCAACATGCATGATAAGAAATGAGATGTAAAAATTTTACGTCGGTAAGAAACTCGAAAACGCGTTTGATTGGAAACATGGCTTCATCTCCTAAGAAGTATGACGGGTGTGGTGGAATATGTCGCGTGTGTAGTTGTGGGAAGTATTTGTGTCGTGTTGTGTCAAGTGCCTTACATTGTATAAGGATGTGGATCACGGATAGGGCCTCTCCGCACCTGCTGCACAGAGGTCTTGGAGACCCCGTGAGAAGGTGCGAGTGCGTTGCATGAGTGTGCCCTATCCGTAATCTAGCCAAGGCGACTTCAGTTTATCTATTGCGTGTATCGCTGGTGTATGGTCCCAAGTGTGGTTTTATTACGTGTAACTTGTTGTCTGTTTGTTCACTCCAGTGTGTTTGCCATGTTTTGCGAAGTTGTTGTCTGATGTGTGGTTTCACGTCGGTGTAGGGTAATGTGGTTATGTCTACTGTATTCGTGAGTGTAGCAGCAGCAGCCATTCGGTCCGCTGCTTCATTCTTACTGATTTGCAAAAATACTGGAAAATGATCTGTGACGTCACATTCAACTACGCCAGTTTGTATAGGTACATCAAGATGCTTTTAATTACGTGAACTAGCAAAATATTTTGTACATTGCCGCGGTTCTGTTGCCACCGAAAGCTCTGTCTCGGGAACGCGGTTTACGCACGCGGCCTATTTTAAAGTCACCCAAAAAATAGGTGCGGATATCCTCCCAGGGAACAGTCACATAAGATAGCTGGGTGTGGCTTTAGTGTCAAGCGGCAGAGCCGATCTCACAATCTCCAAAACTGAAAACAAAATTGTTAAATATTTGCTACAGTACTACACACCTAGGCAAGGGAAGGGAAGAAATGAGAGAACAAACGATAGCACTCATCCCGTCACTAATCATGAGCCGAATATCTCAGAGCCTACCGCACTAAAACCTTGCACACACGGAAGAAAATCAAGCGATGGCCATCATCAGGACAGCATAGGACGTAGCCCTCCACGTCGCAATTTTTACCGTGAGACGAACTCACAACCGGTGGACCACCAGGGTAACAAGAATGGGCATGTGCAGACGGGTTCGAGCAGTAGAGGAGAGGACCTGGTGAAGGTGTATGGGAGAGGCTATCGTCCGGCAGTGGACGTAACTTGATTGTTGGTGACGTTGATGATGAATAGGTGCTAAAATTGTGTCCTTAAAACGCTTTGGAAGTAAACAGAGAAGTCACTGTCCTGGCACCGGGAATGTGCCTCGGAAAACAAAATCGAGACGGGCCATCGTATGACAGACAGGCACGCCCCCCCCCCCCCCCCCCCCCGGAAAACTGTGCGTTTGCACGTCATCACGGACATGTCACCGATCCAGCAACTCCGCATAAAACCTCCCTACCAAAAACATGGATCCAAACCTCACACGAATAGCTGATATTGTATGACCAACTCGACTTCATTCGAGGAAAATTCCATTGTCATAAGAACATGGTGTACACAAACTCCGGGACGCATGAAAATAGGAGGAAGCAATTTCGGTAGACGATCGCTCTGGGAAACTTTGTGACTGCATGAGCGTCATATATACAGTAAGAAACAAGCGGAAGTTGGAGCCATTCCCTTGGTAATCCAACTAGCGGAAGAATCGAATGGAAATGAAATGCACTAAAGTGATTATTCGGGCATGTTGGTTTAACATTATCGAAGGACAACAGCGCAGCTGCCAATGTAATTTCAGGCCGTTCAATGTAATTAACTATCGCGCGCTGAAGTATTTGAAGTGCTTTTTCAGGTTCGCCAGACCATTAAGCATCAATAAAAGCAATAAAAGTGTAACATAACATTTTTGTGTCAGTGCTCCTTTAACTTTGTAGGCGTGCTCTTTTGACCTAGCATTTAAACTTCTTGCGGCCTGCCCAACGAAAACTTTTTCGCAGCGAAGTGGAATTTTATAGCCAACATCGTCTACACATTCCCGTATGCCGTCCTGTGCTTCTTGCCAGAGCTTTTCCCCTGAATATCCTCGGAGTCGCCCAATCTGCACAGCTTTGTTAGCTTCTTTGGGGCAGCAAAAACGACTTTCAACTCTGAGCGTTGGGCCACTTTTCTGAAGTTGTGGGATAGTCGGTGCATGTAAAGTATGACTGCAACCTTCTGCCTGCTCTTAATAAACTCCGCGCATGGCTGAGCCTTCGCACACAGCCTTCCAAGTATGCAACGGAGTCGAGCACAGAAGCAGGATAGCCAGCGCTCTCCAGACTTTCCACCTGGCCCTAAAAGCCGGTGGCGGTGAGGTGCGGACATGTTTTCTCGAGGGCATCCTTTAAGAACATAATGATTATACCTCTCTTTACAATCTTCGTAAGCGCGGAATCGTAAGGAAGAAGTAGTGTTTTCGCGCTCGGTTCATAGCGCCAGCAGACACCATTAGGGTGGAATTTAAACCTCATATCTAAATACCTGAATCTTCCCGCCACCGGAAGTTCGTACGTGAGATCAAGAGTATGCAGACATTCTCGAAAAAGGGTCAGCAAGTTTGCTCACTCGGGTTCCAGGGAAGCAAGTTCGCATTTAAGTACAATTAGAACATGATCTACGAATCGAAACACCCGCGGCATTGCTTTCTTCTTATCTTGCCTAGAGGCTTATGTCAAAACATGCAAAAAATAGCGACGCGTTTAAAAAAATTTGCAGTGGCTTAGCTCGGCTATGCCACGATATACGTAGCGTGAGCTAAGGTTCAGCTGGTTATTCTTAGCTTTCCTTATTGTCTAGGATTAACTTGATTATCTTGCTTACTGCTGCTTCAATGACACACACTCAGTATGCGTATTATGCGACACATGTATTTTTATCAAGCGGCTCCGGCGCAGCGTCACCAATCGCCGCAGAGCTAAGCTGGTGCCACAGGCGCACGCCGGTATTGCTGCGACGCACGAGCCATCGGTTCCACACCCGGCCACCCCTCGCATGATCAAGTAGACCGGGCCGCCACGTGCGGAACGGAGGTCCGCGAATACAGTGGGTGCGTGGGGTATGTGAGGAGGAGGAGGAGGAGGAGGAGGAGGAGGACGAGGAGGAGGAGGAGGTAAACATTATTTAGCCAAGCTCTGTTACGGGGACGTGGTGGCCGCTGGCTTTAGCCTGGCGGCGACAATGGCAGCCCGATTCGTCAGGGAGGCTTGAACCTCCGGATCAGAGCTGCGCAGCGCCCTCTCCCAGTGCTCGTCGCAGGTGATGGAGGGAAAAGGATCATTGTGACAAGCCCACATGGTGTGGGATAAGGTGGCGGGAATGCCGCATGATGGGCAGTTCGGGGAGGGAAACAAGGACGGATGAATGCGCTGGAGCAGCGCGCGACAGGGGAGGCTGCCTGTCTGCAGAAGGCGCCACGGTGCGTTCTTGCACGTTGTCGAGACTGACGTGAGCAGGGGGATATACCCGGCGGGCGAGGCGGAAATGTGTCGCTATGTCGTGATAGCTGAGTAGGCTATCTCTAGCTGATCTAGCACCGTGCGAGGGGACGAGGCTGGGGCCGGCTCGGAAAGTGAACCCTCGAGCAGCAGAATGGGCCGCCTCATTACCTCCTAGCCCGGCGTGAGCAGGGGTGCAGATCAGTTCTACTGAGGTGGAGGGGGGATTTTGAGATAGAATTTTGAGTGCCTGTGGGGATACGAGCCCCTTGGCGAAATTTTGAATGGCCGTTTTCGAATCGGAGATCACAATTCTGGGAGTCGGCCGGTGCGTTAAGGCAAGCGCTATTGCCGCCTCCTCCGCCGTTGCAGGATTGATGGTGCGGACAGAAATTGAGTCAACTGGCGGGGCATTAGGGCGGTCAATGATTGCTACCACATACGCATCATAGTGGCGGTAGTCAGCCGCGTCCACATAAAGAATGTCCGGTCGGACGGGGAGTCGCTTATTGAGCGCGCGCGCCCTTTGCTCCCACCGCCCCCTGTGGTAAGTTGGGTGCATATTGCGCGGGAGTGGGCGAACCAGTATATTAGAATGGATATTCGCGGGGGGGGTTGGTTGAAGCTTGCTGTCGGTGATTAGCGGAGCTCGTAAGCCGAGTTTTCCCAGAATGTGCCGTACAGTAGAGGCGCCTGATGGCCGTTGCAGCTGACCTATGCGATGGGCCTCCACCAGCTCCTCCGCGAGGTTGTGAATTCCCAAGCTCTCAAGTCGGGCAGTGGAAGCGTACAACGGGACCTGTAATGCAGCCTTGTAGGCTTTCCTGATGAGACAATTAATTTTCTTCATTTCAGTGGGAGTGACCTGAAGGAAAGGCAGTGAGTATGTGATGCGGCTTACGACAGAAGCCTGCACCAGTCGCACTCTGTCTTCCTCCTTAAAGGAGCCATGAAGAGAAAACACAAGTTTGGTTCATTCAAAAGATTGTCTCGTTAGAATCATACTGACACCACTTTTAACGTAAACTTCATTTAAATAAGCTACATAATTAGGAAAAACGGGAATGGTCATGCGACCCACCAGCTCATTTCCCGCAACAGAACCTACGATGTCACATGAGCTAAGCTCTGCGATTGGCGGAGGCTGGCAGAAGCAGACGCAAATTAGGTAGAGCTTACAAACTAGACGAACGAGCGATTTGCGCTTAAATTTAGGGCACATTCTTTACAAAGCAATAAGAATGATGGGACAAACAGTGGAAGTTACGAAAGCACATGTAAACATAGAAGTACTGATGCGTTCTGCTGCTCGTACTGCGCACAGCATGCTTGGTTTAGCTGCACAGCACTACGGGGCTTGGGGTTGTCTCAGACGACACTGGCCGATTGACGCAAGTAACGGTGTCTTACGTGACCCCATTTGTCGAGCGAGCACTGTTTCAGGGAACGAATATATTCTCCCAGAACAAAAACAAGCCAGGTTTAAATGCGGGCAAAAACAAACCAAACGCTTGCCACGGTATGGTGGCGCCATCTAGGTTACGGAACGTAAAGAAACGCGGGAACAAACCAACACCGCTGTACAGGGTGGAGACAACCTTTGAACGGTCCCGTGCCGCCGCAATTACGCCAACGGGCTCAACGCGTTATTCTTTTCGCTTCCCAAGAGACCTAGCAACGCGAAACAGACAATATGATTCAAACTTCTTCAGTAAACCGCGTTGCGGCGATAATTTTAGCGCGGTTTTGACACAATGACTTGCTTCGGCGGCGAGCGAGCAACCGAAAATGGCGGCGTCAGCGTATACGTGTCTCTGCCCTGTACGGTGGATGCGTGAATGAAGGTATTCTAGGCTGCAGAGCGGTCGGTTCCTGAGATGTCATTTGGGACCACGAAAACGCACGATTGAGCGGGAAAATCAAAATTTTAACCTGAATTGTTTAATTTCTCAGTGAATAAAGCACCGTTTGTATCCGGACAATCGCTGGGGGCACTATAAAACACGAAACCTTTCGAATAAAACGAACTTGCATTTTCTTTTCATGGCTCCTTTAAGCCCTCTGTTCCGGGCGGTTATGCGTCTAATGAGGCCGATTGTTTGATTCACATGCGAAGAGAGTTGTGAAATGTACTGAGTGTTAGCCCGGTTACGCTGGATTAGAAGACCGAGTATACGTATGCTGTTTCCCACCGGGACAGTGATGTCACCAATTGTATTTTGTATATCCGGGACGGACTTGGAGCTGCTATTTGCCGGTAAAAGAAAAAGTTCACATTTAGTAGGGGAGCAGTCAAGTCCGCCTGCGCGCGCTTCCTCGATGACAATTTGTGCTCCAGTTTGTAAAGTTTCCTCTATCTGTGCATCGCTGCCTCCAGACATCCAGAGAGTGATGTCGTCCGCATAAAGGCTGAATTTAAGGCGAGGAATTTTTTCAAGTCTCTGGGGGGTGTTGAGAATTGCAAGATTAAAGAGTAGAGGGGAGAGAACGGCGCCCTGAGGTGTGCCAATAGAGGGAATATTGATGGGGTCCGAGATTATGTTTCCAACCTGAATAACCGCTGTGCGTGACGTGAGGAAGCTTCGCACATAGTTGTAGATTCGTTCTCCCGGTGATACAGCCGTTAGTCCCTGCGTAATAGCCGCATGGGAAACCCGGTCAAAGGCCTTCGTGAGGTCCAATGTAAGGATGGCAGCCGTGTCAACTTTAGATGCTGGAGTGATGACTTCGTGAAATAATTGAAGGTGAATATCCTGAGTTGATAGTCCAGAGCGAAAGCCAATCATTGAATGAGGGAAGGCATTGACGGAGGTGAGATGTTTCGTTAGCCGTGCATGGATTATGCGCTCAAGAACTTTACCCATGCACGACGTAAGTGATATCAGCCTGAGGTGATCCATGCTGAGAGGTTTTCCTGGTTTGGGGATGAGAGATTTTTTCGTGCTTCCACGACTGGGGAAGGGTACCTGATGTCCAAAAATGATTAAAAAACTTGGTGAGAGTCAAGATTGAAGGATCGTCCAAGTTACGTAACATTTTGTTAGTAATTCCGTCTGGTCCCGGGGCTGACCCTGGGCGGATGTGGAGTAGAGCAGCTCTTACTTCCGCCTCCGTGATATCAGCGTCAAGTTCAGCGTTGGCCGTTCCTTGGTAGAGAGGTAGATCCAGTTTCTCCCCCTTGGGTATGTACAAAGACGTGGCCGCGTCGATGAGCTGTTGGTTCGTGCCCGGGAAATTGTGAGCAATAGCAGTAAGCCTATTAATTTGGGAGGTCTTTGATCTTTCAGGGTCTAAAAGATGTCTAAGAATAGACCACGTGCGTTTCATGCTCAAGTGGCCTTTCATCTGGTCACACAGTTGACCCCACTGATTCTGTGCCAAATGAGCAGCATGGGATTCAATTTGTAGGCTCAATTTTGCCATTTTTCGGCGGAGCTTACGATTACGTTTGTTTTTTCGCCATCGGTGGTGTATGCCCTTGAAGGCCTCCCACAGGTGAAGTAGCCGGGAGTCCACTATATCGGACGGGATTTCAGGGTCTAATTGGTGGTTATTGAGGTGAGCATCGGTAACTATCTGGGCGACCCAGTCCTAGAAAGTGTCAGTCTGAATTTCTGGTTGGGAGTAGTTAGCGCGAGTGTGGCGGAAATCATCCCAATTTGTTATCTGGGTATGTCTAGGTCGCGGTTTGATGGAATGGGCCAGGGAGTTGTCTGTTTGAATAATGAAGTGGTCACTACCCAATGATGAGTCAGTACAGCTCCAGCGGACGTTATGTATTCTATAGGTGAGGGTGAGGTCCGGCGTAGAGTCTTTTTGAACGCTGTTGCCAATTCTAGTCGGTATTGATGGGTCTGACTGGACTGTGAGTCGAAGTGCCTGAATGCATTCCCATAGAAGACGACCCTTTGAACAGAAAAAAGGCCGCTAGGGGGCCGCAGGATGTAGATGCATCTCACGTCGGCTCTCGTTCTTGTGCTACCGTTTCTGCTACTGAACATCGCACCAAGCATCAAGGTTGGACCTGCGAGAAACGCCAAGTCTCGGCGACTCCAGGGACACCTTCATCTTGAATATTGGAGCCCGTGACGGCCAGCTACGACCCTTCAAAGTTGCGACCACGCCGCCGGTCGCGCCAGGCCTAACAGGCCTAGCGACGCTGCCTCGCCGGCCGGCGCAACTGCTGCACGCGACCACGCCAGCTGCGGTGCGCCGCCGCTGCCGTTTAATTCCTAATAATGGAAGCCGTCGTTGAAGGAGAAGAAATGCACCCGGCGGAGTTCCAGAAGCCCGGATGGGCCACCATTCGCCACCGGCAACAAGCCCATCAAGCTATGAGGCAGGCCCCTGCGCAGACCACCGCTACTCCTGGGACCAGGGGCACACCGCAACGCGGACATTGGCGTCCCGTGAAGCGACAGCCACCTGTATCCCCACTACCGGAGTCCGACATCAAAATCGTCCTTCGCCCCCGTGGTGGACTTTCCCTTGCGGCGATCGCCCAAGCCACTCTGGGGTATGTGAGAGACGCCGGGCAGCCAGCAACGTTCTGTGCGCCGTGTGAAGCCACTGCTCCTCGCGCATGTGCAGCACGGCTCTCCAATAGCCACGCAAAACCGCTCAACCTCGGCCAGTGTAGCTCACGCTACAAAACGATGCGTTCCAAACTGCGCAGTAGTGCTCCATCACGTGCAACATGAAAGAAGGCGCAAAAAATATAAAGGCTCTCCACTCAACGTGAAAGCTGTCGGCAGTGCGCAGCAGTCATTCACCATAATTGGCTGTGGCGCCGTTATCCGCTCACTGCTACCACCCATCACGCTCTTCGCTACCCTGTCTCACTTTCTCCTAATGAATTGAACGGAGGTTTGCCCAGTGCAATTGAAATTTCCAGCATTCACAGTGCTCACGAGCCCCTTGCCTGGCGGGAATTGTGTTCTTTTTGTGCTCGCTTACAGCTCGCACGTGTCGGGGCCTTTTTGAGTCATTTCGCATGTGCGATTTTTTTTCTTTTTTTTTTTGCGGGGCCGCTTTTTTCGCTTGCTACCATAAAAACCAACCCAACG
Organism: Haemaphysalis longicornis; assembly: GCF_048455015.1. Classification (NCBI taxonomy): domain Eukaryota; kingdom Metazoa; phylum Arthropoda; class Arachnida; order Ixodida; family Ixodidae; genus Haemaphysalis; species Haemaphysalis longicornis. Next base: position 76,849,505 of record NW_027526203.1, read on the forward strand.
AGCGTTCCTAACTAAATTAACGGGGTGGGGATGCCGGTTATTTACACTGATATTGCCTCAAATGTACCTGCAGTTTTCTTTGCGCTAAACAACGACTAGATGTATGACAATTTCGAAATGTTACGACTATATCCACCGCTTGCTTCTTGAAACCTCTGTTTGGGCCCGTTACGCCGCTACGTCGTGGGGCTCAGTTCGGGTCCGTTACGCCGCTACGCCGCCTGGTTGCGGCGGTGGCTCTATAGCGCGACAGTGAACGAGCTACGACGACAAGGCGGGACACGAAAGTGCTCTGAACTTAAAAGAGTAGAACTCCCGCTCGTGCTGTTCCAAAAAGAGGGCGCGCTAGCACTTCGAAGGCGGAAAATTTCAATTGCATTGAACAAAACCTCTGGTAAATTCATCACGATAGGAGTCAGACATGAAGGAAAATAGCGTGAGGGGTGGTAGCAATGAGCGGATAAAAGCACCAGAGCCCGTCTGGAGGATAAATCACTGCTCTGCACTTCCGACAGCGGTCCCGTTGAGTATAATAACTGCGTTAATTTTGTAGGGGCGAAACACCTTTGGGGCTCGGGGTGCCGGCGTGTCCTGTCGTATCATATAGTCACGGTACTGAAACACCGCAACACTGGTTTTCCAACTCCTCGTGCTAGAACATAACGCGTGCTAATAAAACACACCGGGGCACTCGTTTTCCGATGCCTCGCGCTAGGACGTTTCGTGCTACAAATCCACGAGACTTTTCGAGCAAAGCTGTTTACCTCTACCTACCAGTGGTTTCATCTCCGTTGGCAAAAATGCCAAGGTTCCAAGGCCTAAGCCGCCGACCACTCAGGATCAGAATCGCATTATGCATGACAAGGCACCTGTGAACAAGAGCCCCATGCCCCTGTGTTCCTGGTGAAGATTATGCTTGCAGGTTATCTTTGAACGCTAGGCAGGATCTAGTGACACTAGCCGATTGCAAGCGACAAACCCGCCGATACGACGAGAAACATTTCACACCCTCTGTCTCAAAATTTTTTCTCGAATTACGTATCAAATTTGGTTTCATACACCAGGTTTTCTACTGCAATTCATACTTCTGAGCACGCTTCGGCGTGTAAGACGAAGACGGCTTACGCCCAGTCTGCCTCGCATTTAATTGTTCAATGCGGTTCAACGCAAGACAGGGCGCCACCACCTCATCAAGCGCGCGATTTTTCCGCCCATCGGCGCTTCAGCGGGGCCCGATCAGCGCACGCCATGCGATGCGGCAAAAGAGAGACTTACAATCTTTGAATGCACTTATACTGCATCCTTCAACCCTACCCAGGTTTTACGTTAGTCGAGCTGGCACTAGATTTTTAAAGCAAAGTTTTTTACCTCTGCCCCACAAGGGTTCTTTCGCGACCGTTGGTGTCACCAGAAAACTCTAGCGAACAAATAAAAGAATTTACTGGCACCGCCGGGAATCGAACCTGGAACTAACAGACTAATATAGCGAGAGCCCGTTGTCTTACCCATTTAGCTACGAGCCCACGCGAAGACTGGGAAGACAGGTGGTGTACTCACCTAGCATCTCTACGGGTCTACCCCCCCGTTCTCGCTGAATGCCAAGTCAAAGCGTCACGCGACCACTCACGCCCGTCTAGCGCCCCTGCGCCCAGCTTGCTCATGTGCTAAGAGTTACAAAATTTAAAGGAAGCTCACACCAATGCATGGCATCTCTATTCTAGTACACCAATGTGCAAAAGCCTGTGGCCTCCAGTGTTCACGTAAACAATCACAGCTCCTTGTCGTCCGCCCTCACGCCAAACCAAGGAATACATTCAAATACTCCTTGATGTCCAGGCCATCACTCCAAGCCCCAGCATCAAGATCCTGGGCCTACATCTCGAGGCTAACACCAAGAGTGACATCTCCTTGCAGCGCCTCGAAAACAGCAATAATCAAACCATACACATGATCAGGCGAGTTGCCACCAAGAAGCGCGGCCTAAGGGAATCCAGTACCTTTCGATTAATTGAAGCTTTTGTCCTCTCGAGAGTTACTTACGTCATCCCGCTGTCTTCTTCTCGACAAGAAAAACATAGAGATGCTGTATATAATGATTAGAAATGCGATCGAGCAGGTCATTGGTCTTCTCATGAGTGCGTCCACACAGAGGCTGCTTAGCACGGGGCTCCACAACACGGTGAGAAGAGCTGATAGAAGGCCGTCTTTCTAACCAGAAGGTCCGACTCAGAACTGCGATGGGTAACTGCATGCTTCATCAGATTGGCTGGGCAGCCCAGAATGTCACTCCCCTTGATGTACTCCCAGACTCTTGGCGACTAGAAGTAAAGATGCTCCCTTTGCTTGGAAATATGAACCCATCACGTGACGAGGGTCACCGAAAAACACGCGCTCAAGCGCTAAAAACCACCCTCGGTGGGGATCATGGAGTTATCTACACAGACGCCTCCAAACATCGATGGTAGCAATACGCCATCATCATGGCTACCTCCATAACCAACCTCCTTGCGTGTACCTCGCTTAGGACCCAAAAAATGACGGCAGCAGAAGAGGCAGCCATCACCTTGGCTCTCGCTCAACCAGGGGTTCGGAGGGTAGTGATAGATTCCCAGCAAGCCTACTGGAATTACCAGTACGGTTGGGTGTCCTGACCTGCAATGCGCGTGCTAAAGAACAACTCCCCAAACGGTTCAATTCAGCTCATCTGGACACCCCCCTCACGCTTCAATGGAGGGCAACAAATACGCCCACCCAACAAGCCTGCGCTTTTACCTCTCGTGCTATGTAGCTGCACGAGGACAGTCACGCGCTTGTCACGTTCAGGGAGATAACCCAGCATTATCGCCTTCTGAGACAGACCGTAACTTCGCCTTACCCTGACCTTTCCAGAGAACAACAAACTACCCTACGGCTCATACAATCCGGGCTCCTTCCCCCAGCCTACGCGTCTTCACTTAATGTATCCGAATCGCTACGAAGCTGAATGTAAATTTTGCTCAGAAGTAGGAACGCTCCGCCTCTTAATCGGGGTGTGCGACTTTAGCCATGAGCGCCCTCCTCTCTTTCCGTCAACTACCCAACAAGAGCAGTGGAAGATGCTGCTGTGTAGGCCCTCTCTATCTACGCAGCTTCAGCGGTGGACAGAACACAGGCGGCGCGGACTGGATATGGGCCCCACAGAAGAAGGAATCACTCCAAAGGGCTGCACTCTCGGCCGTTCAGAAATCTGAACAGAAGTATTTCTTCCTGCTCCTCCTTCTCTGCCGCAAATCTCGTCGCCTCCGTCCGCAGCGCAGAGACGAAGAAGACCGATCGTCTAACACCGGGTTGGAGGTTACTTTAATTTTATAAAAAAGTTTCCACTCTTGTGCTACACCAATACAACGCAACCAAACACCGCTCATGCTTCATGCATTGATTTAACCTTAACAAGAATATCTCTTTTATGTCATAAATGGTGTGGTTAAGTGCATTTCACTTCTCTCTGGTTTTGCTATTTGTACAGCGATGTGAATGAATTTAAGTGACGTCGCATGGGTAATCGTACGGGTGCCGTTTACAGCTTTGCTTTCCAACCACATTCACGGAGTGAATTGGCGCGATTTTTTTATCTACTCTTCACTGGGGCACTCTTTTTCTTGACGGCAGTTTCTCGCAGAATGGGACATATAAAGGGGCCCTAAATAAGGTTGTTAAAGCCGTAAGGCCTGGAGCTTTCGCCCTTCCCTCACGCCTCAAACCGCTGTGAATGCTCCGAGCTGATACGCTCGAAGCAAAACAACGTACAGATTCTGGCTCTTGCGCTCTGAGGTACGCGTAGCCATTGGTCCGGCTAGGCAGTTCGTCCGGCTTTTCATTTTTAGCAGTCAGCGCACACGCATCTCCTACTATAGGCTGCGTGGCACTGCTTTTCGCGTCGGCCGTGCTAGCGACGGCCCGTCAGTTTTAGTATAGGGGAAAAGAGCGTTTGAAATCCAGATACGGGTGCCGCAAACACAACATGATCGCTCACGACAATCACTGAAGATTTCCACCTACTACTAGAGTCCCGCTTGCGTTTGTTACATGCCGCGATGTCACGGCGAACATTTCCCTGCGAGGTAGGGATGCGCAAATAACGCTTAGCATCGCCGCTGTTATTGGGTCGCGGCTTTATGAAGCCGCGCCGATGGTGACCCACAGCACAATCTTTCACCGCACTATCACCCCTTTCACGCATTTGTAAACTGATTGTCAGCAATAATCAGGATCATGGTTGGCGGGAACAAATTTCCGACAAATTTCAGCGTTATTCATATCTTGCGAACGACGTCCCACATCAACAAACTCAGCTAATCTCGTGTAATGGATGGCGAGGGTGGGCATTCGACCCTACAAAATACGCCCGGCCGGAGTGTCGTTCTCGGAGATTCCACGATGCGATGCGATGAGATGTTTGGGGCGGGGGGGGGGGGGGGGGGGAGGAAGAGGGGGGAAAAGATGCTTGCTGCCTGAACCGCATAAAGAGCTCAGCCGCTTCCCCAAGTGCCTGAAACGCTGACTGGCTGCAGCATTTGATGCAACCCGGCAATAGCGGCGCTGCAGTCTTCAGCGCCAGCTGCGTCCCAGTAGCTGTATCGGAGGCAAAAGCCACGTCAAAGCTCGTTCGAATAGTGACGCGAATTTCCATGAAACAAGGGAAGAAAAGGTCACTTAGGTAGTGATAGCGCTGTTGAAATCGCTACCTATTGAGGTCCACTTTAGGGCTTTCACTTACAATTTTTGCAGATATGCCTTATCTATTGCTCACACAATAGCAGTGTATAACCACCACCGCCTGCTGCAAGCAGAGTTTAATTTGTCTGATCCTGCCGCTAACACGAAAAGATACCAAACGATCCCCATCATATTTTTAAATTAGGTGGTAGACTTCTCACGATGCCGTTGCTTTTCTTGGGCTCCAAACGTGTTCTTCGAGGACGTTTTTGGGCTTGTTTTCCCCTTGGCAGCGACGTCATCTGTTTGCCAGTGTCACGGAAGCTGCGTAAACTGCTTTTATTCTGTTGTTTTTTTTCGTGAGTAGGGAAAGGCAGGTAGTAACAACCCTGACAACGGCCAAGAGTTGGTCTTGTTTTTGCAAAACGGCTCCCTTGAAGCAAAGGAGAAGGCACTGTAAGCAGTGAGCACCGCATGAGGGTTTTTGTTTTCGAAATTTGACGCTTTGTTATTTGTGATGTTGCCTAAAATCAGCCAGCCTTCCACGTTTTCCGAGCTGTTTAGACTTCATTCTTTGGGGATACTTTACATATCTCCTTTATACATATGGCAACGGCATTTCCCCCCTCTAGGGCTCGGATGAACACGGGCTGTAGCTTAAAGTTTTTACATTTCTTGCGAAAGCATAATCACACAAACGGTGGCGTGGGGTTAAAGTTTTGAGCCATCCTCTGGCAATGAACAAGGATGATGGTAAAAAAACGTGCCACCCAGCACCTTCTGGAGCGTCTGGCTGCTTGGCGTAAGCAATTTCGGAAATACCGGCAAGCTTTCGCGCGATCATGAATATGTTTTGCCATTTAAAAGCTTCAGATTCCACGCCTGAAAAAAAATTGCAAAGGCTAGACTTTAAAGATTAATGACCTCCCATGTGTGTTACGCGATTGTGTCGATTAAAAAGGACAAGCGTTCGGTTCTTTCGTTTGTTAACCTAAAGTGTTTTCTTTTGTTACGCCCCTGACCTAATGTTGCATCCAAAAGGCGGAGAAACAGGTATTTATATTAGTCAGGTTGGTGCGTATACGTTTTAGTTGTAGTAGTAAGGGAAAGTTCACGCGTGGCTAGTTCAGATATATAACATCGCCTTTACTATACCGTATGGAACACAACCCACAAAAAGCGCAACACTGAAAACGTAGTACAAAACGAACAGGACCAGCCCTCGTCCGGTTGTTCTGTTTGCAGCTCGCCTTTCTGATGGAACACAAGCAGAGGCGGCAACGCTTTCAGTATGATTCACACTAACACGGTCGCAATTGTGCGCAGAGCCATCAAGCATGGGGGATCCGCACATTTACACACGCACACAACCACACACAGATACGCTCAACCACACGTACACACACGCACATGCACACACAGACACATACGTTCGGGCACACGCGTAAGCACACAGTTCGATCTCATGAGGTAGACCAGCCTTGCTCATGAAAGTGTGCTATTAGGCGGCCTCCCCCTATCACTCCCTGAAGCATCAAGGTCAGTGCGCTCCATTGCCCGCTGGGTAGAATACAGAGAATCCCGAACTCTGGCATGCACTCAATTGATCGCTCTCTGCAGCGCTGCGTACGTGCTATTCTGCCGCGCACAGATGCGACCCCTCTTTGTCGCCCATGGTTTTGAATTCCCTTCTCGAATGCTTACTTCTTCAACTAGCGGCTCGAATAAGAGCCCTGCTTGTAACATGTCTGTTAGGGAAGAAACAGTCGAACACTACTTGTGCTACTGTTTTCTGTTCACGACGTAGAGGCACACCTGTCAACAACACTCGGTGAAATCGACAACCGCCAGTTTTGCAGCACACTATTTGGATGACAGGCGCTGCCTCTCGCAGTGCCAAAATGCTCCAAAAACTTCAGTTCAACTTTGGAAGGCCACAGGCTTTCCCGAACTGTTGTACAGAGGTCACCAGCGTTCAGCGTTCGGCGCTCTGCTGTTAGTTTCACCGTCTTTGTATTCTGCCTTCTTTTTATGCATAATTTGTCTTTGCATTTACCTTTTTCCCGTTTGGGCGTTTCTTCCATGTTCGCTTATTTTTCTACGCTTTCTTTCTTTTTCAACCTCTTTTCCTTCTTTATCGGGAGGGTTGGAGACCGGGCACCTCCCTGGTTAACCTCCCTGCCTTTCCTCTAGTGGGTTTCTACTTTTAAGTGCGAATGCACTTTATAAGCGATCCTGAATTCCGGTGACCGCCGTCCGTCCACATAGCAACAGCTGCGGGTGCGCGCACTCCTCGTCTTCCTTGGCAACGGGGGGAGATGGGCGCGCGCTGCCTGGCCGCTGACATGGCACATACCCACGTGGGGGATTGGCCAGGAATGGGGCGTGAGAAGGGCTAATGCACCCGCTTAAAGGAGTACTGACACGAAATTTCAAAGCTGAGATCCGCTCTAGCAATCAAGTACAACGACAACACAAATAGATGTCTGTGAATAAATGCATCTTTCTTTCTTTGTAGTTGTGTGTGTGTGTGTGATCTCTCTTTTGCGAACATTACCGAACGCGCAAATTCAACTCCTGCATTCGCACTTTCACATTCTTCCCCTCGGGGAAATGCGGGGAAATTTTTTTCGCATTCAGCTGGCGTTTTAGAGCGGTAGATGGGCCGAAGTTAAATTTCTAAAGACCATGGTGTACTTTCTGGTCTTTGTACCTGTTTTAGAAAGTGAATACATTATAATGGTGGTGCAGCTACGTTCGGATATATGTAGAAGGAATTGCATGTTTTATCCACTACAGAAATTCTTTATTTCTTTAGAGAAAACAGTGGTCCAGGACACTTCGCTTAAAACAAAGCAACATCAAACGTAGCTCTCTCTAAGATATGATGAGAGGGACGGACAACGCCGGCAACAAACGGCGTGGCTGCTTATATCTGGTGCTCCAGTTTGATGAACGAAATATTTTAATGAAATCGTCCGTAATCGATGCCGGAAGGGAACAATATTGTATCTTGTAAGTGGGCCTCTTGCACAAGCACAACATAAAGGCAAAATGTTGGCTGGTGAATCGCGTAAGGTTCTATTCACTTGGTTTTGCGGTTGCTGTAGGTTCTGCGGCCGTACAGTCGCATAAGTACACATGTGCAACAAGAGTGTCCTAAAAAAGAGGAAAACGCTACCCAATAGCCTACATCGCTGAAAAAGTTAGCATATCTTAACATTTCTGTATCGGAAAGAATACTTCGTGGCAGTTGGGGAAGGGCTTAGGATGGTTGTGATATAAAAGAAACGCGATTCTATTAGAACCCGATTAATATGTCAGGAATATCCTAGTCCAACAACAGTTTATGCTAGCTCGTCGTTCCAAACTTTACATTAGAAATGCCTCTCGAGGTAGTAGGCTTGATGGCTGCGGAACTATGCAATAACAACGTACATCTATACCGGCTCATTCTCGACATAACTAAAAGAAAGCGCTCAAACTACAAACTAATATGCGGTCCACAGAAACGTTCGCGCGCCGCGTCTCCACTGTCTTCTCGCGGCAAATACAATAAAGGAATTCGTTGCTTATTACCGGCTTCATTACAAAGATGGATGGGCGCCGATATTAGCTCGCATACAACGTCGACAGCATCAACAGTTCCGCGTTCATGGTTCAGATGAAGGACACGGACCCAGGGTTGACAGAGTCAGGGCGGCCCAATCAGCTCAAATTACGCACTCTCTGCTTTCACGAGCGATTTTTCTTGTTGCACTTGAACAGAAAAAGAATAATGTTTTTCCGCTCATAAGGTCGGGTGGCATGGCGGATATATGAAGCGGCCATGCTGGGTTGGATGCAAAGGTTAAGCGCAGCAGCCGTTGCCAACATCGCTCCCCCATCGATTTCCTAACGCCTCCCTGAAACTACGAAGCAAGTTTTACTCCATGCAAGTTTGCTGGAGAAAGCTGTCATCCCTACCCTCCTGCGTCGGACGCGCGGGCTTGCTTGCGGGAAATTTCTTTTTATTATCTCTCTCTCTTTACCTCTCTCTTAGGCTTTATTTTTTTCCTGACCACCAATAACAACCAGGCGGTAACGTGATTCACACCGCACATTAAAAATCCCTTTTGCTGAAAGGGTATTGGAAGGGTTGGAAGGCTTTTATGCTTGATTTTGACCTTAAATCGGGTAACAGTATGTAAAAAGGGGAACCGATGGGCGTTTGACACCAAAAGAAAGGGCTTCTGCGCAAGCAGCATGCCTCCAAACAAAGCTATTGTAGTATCACGTAATTGTATTATCACGCACCAATTACAGAAAATTGTTTCACTTCCGTGGGACACGCTGTATACAGGGCGTCAGCCTCTCCGCCTGTTCTGCTTGAATACCAGCTCACCCTCTGCTAGGAGCGCTACTCCTAAAAAAGTAGCCCAAGGAACCAGGTGCACGTCCAAGTAGAAGGGATATGAGAAAGAATTCGCTCCTTGAACCTAGCGCCAGTGTTATTAATTTATATGAATGCCGCTTAAACATTCCGCAATGCAGCAACTGAAAGCTCGTTTTCGTATCCGGCAGTGTCACCGCCATCTGAAGGGGCGGGGGGGGGGGGGGGGGGGGAGTGGAAGGGTCAGAGTGAAGTCAGCCACCCCTTTCGAACATTTTTTAGCTTAGGAGCAAGGGGTATGAACGAGGTGACGCTTTGCTTATGACCTATGACCAAGAAAGTATTACCAGACTCCTTCAATGCTTTACAAATCATTGAAGGACTCTGGTACTACCGATAAAATTAATGGGACAATACTAGGTAGCGAAGTAATTGTCACGCATCGGTTGTCCCGGGTAAACACAATTGCCGGCCGCTCGAAGAAGAAGAAAGTACAGGTCAGTGAAGGATGAAAGCTTACTCGTAGAAGTTTCTATCACAAAAGAAACCAATTGTCTTAAAAGCAAAAATAGGGTGTAGGTGGGATTCGAACCAGGCGCCTCCGGAAAGCTAGGCCAGCACGCAACCCCTGACCCCCAATCCTTTATTATCTCCGTTGCCTGACGGGGCAGGTACAAACAACACAAAACTCAACCTTTCATGTTGAAAGTAAAGTGGATTCCACGATTCTTCAGGTTGAGAGAGACATTTTTATGTACTTTCAGGGCACATAACCCATCAATCAACGAGAACATTTCTTCACCGTATTCGCCTCTAGAGGAAAGTTCACGGTGACAATTTGCTTGTACAACATTGCAGTTTCGAGGTCGTGCACACCGACATTTTTCCAGTCATTCGACTGCGCAATATGACTTGGAGGCGCCTGAAAAACAAAGGATCATACTAGTCATAATAAATCCGCTGAGGGCAGCCGGATGGCTAGTAGAAATGATAAGGTTGGGTGCGATGCAGTTTTTCTGATGCCGTTGTGCACAGGTTCATATTTTGTGGAGACCCAGAACAAAACCGTGTAAATAGGTGAAAGAAATAAAGGTTCAGGCTGGAGTGAAATCTATTTTCTCGAAATTATACACAGGTAGACTTCCTGCAAAAGCGTAGATGCAAGTTAGATAAATGTTTGACGGGGAAATACCTACTATGTTTTAAAACAACCCGACAATGTAGACCGCGCTTTTGTTACTCTTCGACTGCACTATTTTTGTGCGGCATCTCCAGATTGCCATCCGTTAGGAACTTCCGCTGAGCACACAAGGAATCCGGTTTTTAGCACGGGTAGTGAGGAAAGCGTTCCACACAATTTGACAACGTTGCTGGTTTTCCACAGCATCTGGCGTTCACGCATGACCTGCCTCCACGCTGAAGTTGATGCGATACCAACAAGGACGGGACTTCTGGAAAGTAGTTCGCAGTTTGTTGAAAAGCTTCCATCCCGAGTGGTCGTGAAGCGTTGTGCCCTTGGACGCTGTCATGAAACGATGGCAGCGTATGTCGGCTTGGTAGGCACCAGTATAAGATTTTATTTGTAGTGCTAGCAATATTCCATGTCAAAAGCAGGCTATAAAGAGAAAAAAAAGTGAACAATTGAAGTGGCAAGCAGCTGGCGACGTCATCCCCTCTTTGCACGACGTAGAATTGCGTGAGATGCTGAAGCCGTTGCCACTCAAGCCATTTAAGACCGCGCCATCGAAAGAACATAGCAAAAAAAGCCGTTCCTACAGAAAAAAGTATTGAAGTTGCTGACGTCTTCCTATAATTTCTCGTCGCATTCCCTCCCTTCTCCTTCTAGCAGAAAAAAAATGAAACAGAAACATGAAAAATAAACTACAGCTGCACCTGATACGAATCCCTGCAACTTTTTGCCTAAATGTAGCAATAAACGACCTTGTTTCCCGCGTCGCAACTTTGAAGGCACACCACGAATATTCCCGCAGGCGCTGCCGCGGCACTTCTACGCCGCGTGGGCGCGTTCCGCTTATATTCCGAGAAAGCGGCCAAAACGCTGGGAACGTTCGAGAGAGGTTGGGTAATGGTTGGGTCGGGAAAGCCATTTGGATGGCATGGACACAAAAACAAAAGCGTCACGCAGCTTCCATTTCAGGATATTTTTAGCAGGTGCACAAGTTGAAAACGCCGTTGCTCCCAAACAATGAACACTGAAAAAACGATCTCTGTAGGAGAATACCGTGTGTCATATTCCGGTACGTTCAAAAAACTGCCAGATGAAATATCGTAGATCACTGGGAGAACAGGCAGCCACCCCTTGTACAAATTCTGCAAGCTTGTTCAAAGGGGATAAAGGGGGAACGGCGTAACTTCTTTCCCGCGTACGTAGCTTTTCCATCTGTCGTGATTTACTGACTTGATTTGGGGCACGTGGACAACATTTTTTCGGCACCAGTATGTCGCTCTTGCTCCTGCAGGAAGCCGCGTACCCGATACAACATTTCGACATCGCATCCTGTACCTGTCGCCGTTTATAAGTATACACACCAATATACGCTATTGCGGAGGCTGCCGTGATGCGACGCACACCTTCCCAAGTACGGAAGTGATTATGTCTCGCTTGAGCAGCTTGCCTTACGTTTGTTTGGCCCAAGAAGTTTTTTCCGGGAAACCGCTCAATGAATGTGCCTGGAATCCCTAACACGTAAGCTTTGCCCTATAATAATGCTGTTTGTAAATAAAACAAATGACAGGGCCCTGCTTAAAGATCATTATGATGAAAATGGGTTGATAAGCATCTATTTTTGTTGTGGAAAGTACAAGTACCGGACCCGAGAGTGCTATTTGGCTCCTACAATTTTTCACTGTTTTAGTTTGTGCTCGGATCAAGGCAAAATCAATGTCTTCAAAGAATGTAAGTTAGAGAGGAGGTAGGGCTATCCATAATGCCAGCTATTCATGAGGCAAAAATATCACCCTACGCACTCATCACAGTGCGAATAGCAGAATATTGGCGTAGAAAATTATAAGCAGAACAGTCAATGTTTAAAGTGGGCCTTAACCCGCCGGAGCCTGAGCAAAGTGAGAAGCTCCGCACTGGGCCCCGCGGCTTAACTCACACCAGATGGTTTAGGATAACCTTGGCCTAAACCTTTAGCGGCGTGGTGGTGTGCAAAGGTCAATCAAATATCGGCGAACACACGTTAAAGAATGCACCATCTGCGATGCACAAGGCCAGCTGCATGGAGCGCCTACGGTGTTACTTAGTGCTACCTATTAAGTCTGTAACGTAAAATAAAATCCCTGCTTATGGTTTATAAAACGGTTTTCGCGAATCAGAAACCTGCCTCAAATTTTACTCGTGTCTTCCGGGACTTTTCGACTCCCAGTGTTACTAATAAGACTAAGTAGTAGTACGGCGATTCGCACCTATGCCCCGTAGTCTCCTACTCGGGAGTCTTTACCATGCATTTACTGATTTGGCGTTACGAAGACGGGGAATTTTAACGGGTGAATGGAATTTGAAGGCGCACACTTATTTAGTGCTATCTTATTGTGAAATCCAATAAACGTCCTACGTTTCCGGATTCTTTTTAAAGAAAAAGGAAGATGTTTGTTATATCTTCTCTTCGCGTTATTCGGACTTTCTCCCAACCTTTATTTTTTTTAAACGATTCGCGCAAGTTTCGTGGATTTATTCAGTTGGTTTTATTATTCCTGAATAGCGACGTTTTATATGTATTCAGGAGAAGGTAATGCGTAAACCTGATCGATGCAAGGAAGCGTTCGTAGGGTCTATTCTGTTGGAAGTTCTCTACCTCTTGTTGTCAAAATTCGGTCACCCTAATTAAAGAAACTTGGCTTTTAAATTTGTTAGCGGACTGGAAGTTCTCTACCTCTCGTTATCAAACTTCGGGCACCCTTATTAAGCAAACTTGGCTTTTAAAATTTGTAAGTGGACTCAAAAAATTTGATTCCATTTACCCTGTGGGAAAGTGTCTTCAACTTGTTCTCTTCGAAACAGTAAGATACAGAATGTAAGCGCATGCAGTAACTTCTTTAGTCGCAGATTTACAGGCGCTCGTGGCATAGCACTGTAGATGTCCCAGCATTACCTTGCCAGTGTTTGAATTAACCATGATAAACATGAACCCGAATATTTTCGCTCCTGTACCATAATGAAGACCTTAAGAATGGCGCTGCAAAGTATTGCTGAGAGTGTTACTACTTTCCTCGGAGTTGTCGGCTGACATCAGCATTGTCTGTCGCGTACTTGAGACGTAATTCAGGGAATAATTATTAGCGTCATCACGTCAACCCTCTATTCGGAAAGCGAAGTGTTTACTCGGACGGGCTTTCACGTTTATGTAACAGAAAACGCGTGGCAAAGAAAAAAGAGCGTGAAACATGCCGGCATGCGTCAAAAAATAACAGCGAGTAACCACCCGTCTAATGAAGGGCCTGTGAAATTTCCCAACAGTCCATGAAAACATTTCTGTGCCGCTATGCAGACTTTCGTCCCCCTTGTGTATTAACGGAAAGATGTCTAAACATCTCCTGTATTTATTAGTTCTGTTGGCTTAAAATTCTGTTTGCTTAGAGAGCCTTAGTGCTTAAATGCGTCCCCGACTGTGCTACGCCAACACGCGAAGAAGGGGAGACAGATGGTGTACTCAACGAGCAGAGCGGCGGGTCTACCACTTGCGCTCATTCAAAGCCCTCTTGTGAAGGACAAACCGCGTAATGTATAGCGGCGTTCATATGGTTTATATTAGCGGGCAACGGAACAGCGACTAGGCAGAAGTGCGGGAGTGCGGTCTTTGGCGGCGACGCATGAAAGAAGGATTAGGGGAAGGATATGAGAGAGATGACGCCATAGGCGTGCGGGCCTCCCACATCCTCACCATTCGCCAGATGCTTCTCCCTCTTTTCTTTCTCCAGTGGCTCTTGCGTTCGTGGGTCCATCACCGCAAAATCCACGTAACCGCGGCCAGATTCTCTGGTTTCACTCTTTTTAGAGCCACGTGTGTGAATTCAAGTGGCGTCGCATGGGTAATCGTTGTGGGTGTTGTTTACATCTTCGCCGTCCAACCACCTTCACAGCATGGATTAGAGCGAAAATTTTCGTTATATATATATAAATCACTTTGCTAGTTTCTCACCAGCAATGGCCGGTTTTGCAGGGGCAAGTAGGAGCTTAGGCCCAGCGTTATGCTTTGAGGTTTTACGGTGTCAACAGGTGCCTGAAGAGTGGAGTACATTGCGCAAAATTAGTATTTTTTTCCAGACTGTCCCGGTAGGTGACGTTACATCTGGAAGCGCGAAGTTAGTGCCAGCGTCTTAAGTTTAATATTGGTATTCCCAATAGTTAAGCCTTGTGACTCACCATGTAAACAACGTCGTTCACATTGCAATCAGCTATGGTTACCGCGTGAAGACGTCAGATGTGAAAGTATGCGTTAGGCCTAACGTTCGGCCTTCGCCTACTCTCCCGGCTATCTTCCTCTACTGCGCTCAATCTTTGGGTAAGCCGTTAACAAACGGTAAAACACCGGAAACCGCATGCGGAAACGTTTTCCTCTATCATTGCCGTGCCGGCGATCTCTGCACGTGCCGTAGCCGACCGCAGGTCTTCGCTCGTGCTGTGCTCCAAAGCAGCTTTATAGAAACCACCAAGCCGAATTCAGAGACGGGGCAGCCACGCCCCCGCATTTCGCCCCAGCGGCTCCAGTAACTGCAATCGTGTGAATCGGCCGTTCAGACACGTTAAACATCCGGTCCGTTGATTCTAAGCTAGACAAAACAGCAGAAAAAAGAGGTTCAGAGGATATACTATAAGCGTATGTGGCTAAAGATGTGGGCGCGAAAGCGTTCCGAGGAAGGTTTATTTATGGAGCTTGCCTATGTACCCCGGCTTTATATACGCACGTGTCCGTGGGGTGGCCTAGGAGCTTTAGTATCCAGATGGTCAAGGCGGCTCCACCCCTTAGGGCGACATTTACACCAACTGATTCATACCATACGTTCAGTCTCCCCAGTTTCGAACAGCGCGTCTTAGGATCGGTGTTGCGGAGTTACCAGTCCGGAATCGGAATGAATCCGGAATCATTCCACATTTTGCGACCCCCGGAATGGAATGGGAATGGAATGGCGACAGTACTTGAAGGAATGGAATGGAAATGTAATTAAGTGCATTTTGTCCGGAATGGAATGGGAATGGAATTACATGTATTTCCCCAAAATAAAGCACATGTACTTTTTCCTTCTACGCGCGGTTTTTGTCAAAATATGCATAAACACGCAAAAGAACCCACAAGCCAAAGTTCAAACACCAGAATTTAACAAACAGAGTACTGTTAAAATCGATTGGCTGGTTTCAAGCACGATATATGTATAAGCAGCGACCCTACTACAATTCTGCCCTTATATACAGCGCTGCTACGACATTCGTCGCGATTCTCCGCGTAATAACTGCGGCTCTAAGCCGTTGGTATGCGTGGTGGGGAACTACCACGGAGGCATCCCCCCTCCCCCCTTCTCTCCCACTAACTGGGCCTTGTGATTGTTTACCTTGGCGGCGCATCCGCCCCGGCTGCGAGCTGTCTCCGCCCCCCCCCCCCCCTCAACTTTTGCTTTTTGCTTCTGGAACCTTCGGCGACTCGCATCCAACCTTCCCGTCAGCGGCACGCTGACGCGGTGCTTGTGTTCACTGCAATCTTCCACATATCAGCTTACGCCCCATCTCACCTCGCGCTCCCCAGTTCTCCCCCAGGAACGTTTGCAATACTGTCCCTGCTGTCTAGACACTTGGACGCCTTTTCCCGAAGAAGCTTCGACGAAGGCCTAAAGTATTGGTTCTGGAATCCACCCAAAACAGGAACGAGAGCCCATGAAATAGGAACTGCGGCCTGGGCTGCGCCTCCCAGCTCCGACGCGGCAATTACCGGCCGAAAAAAGGCCGCGTTCGCCCTGTTCTAGGGAGCGTCTGTAAAATCAGCGAACAGCTCGTGGCACAAACGAACCTCTCACCAGATAGAAGAAGCTCTTAATCGACCAGATTTAGGAAAATCCTCAAGGTGGAGTAAGTTTCTGTGAAGGAAAGTTTGACATCCACCTGAATGCAGCCATACGGCTGCAAAGGAAAGCTATACAGCTTTCTCAGAAACTTCGCAGTTGAAGAAAAATTTGTCCTGGTCCAGGATTCGTACCCGGGACCACCGCTTAAAACCGGAGCAGTCGCTCTACCAACTGAGCTAACACTAAGAAAAAAGGTAGTCACTACTGACTCATTTTACAGAGTTATTGGCTTGCTGCAGAATTGACTACCTTTGGACTCTTATGGGGAGGGTCACCAGACTCTCTTTCAAACAGAATCCTGAGACTCTTAGGGAGGGAGTCGTGACGAAGAACAAGTGAGTCTGCAGGACTCCTGAAAATTAGTCACGGTGACTCCGAAATAGTAAACAAAAAGAGTCTGCTTGACTACGTAATGGCCCAGCAATGAGAGTCGTCCTGACTCTGTTTGGAAAAGAGTCTTGTGACTCTGCTAGACCGAGTCAAAAAGGGCAATGCAGGACTCTGTAAGGCAAGTCACCTCGACTCCTAATTTTCAAGTGAAGAGAGTCTTCATGACTACTTTGCGACTAGTAAAAGTAGTCACACAGACTCCGTTTGGCTAGAGAGAGCCCGCTTGGCTACTTTGGCTACTACATGACCCCAGCCAAGCCGCCCTGACCTACTGAAAGGGAATTCCGCGACCCCTGAGATAGAGTATGCAGGACTCTGCAGCCCCGTCACCGACACTGAGAATCTGCAAAAAAAGTCGATTATTTTCCGACTCGAGCAAACAGAATCCCTTCAGAGTCGATAGGATGAAAAAATACCATACAGATACTATTATGACCCTATAAGGACAGCCATTCATACATGCAAGAAACATCAATGCAAGGTACCAAAACAACCATTTTATTGAAATAAAGCCTACAATCATTTTAAATTATGCATTGGCTCAATGACTAGAAAAAAATTGATACAAAATAAAAATCACGAGTTTTTGTCTTAGACAACATACAATAGACTATAAGAAACGTGAGAAATACAAGATTCAAAATTATCACCTTAACATTTGTGTCTCACATAACAAAAACTTCTTACATTGAACGGGACAAGCAACACTGAGTTCACATATACAAAACACAACCCTACAACAGTGATTAGCCATCAGCTGGTTGCTCAATAACTTTACAAAATGATAAGTGAATATGAAAACACAAATTTTCTAAAACCACATTTATAGAAAAAATGTTACAAGAAATAAAAATAACGAGTTTGTCTTATACAACATATACATGACTAGAAGAAACGTGAAAAATACAAGATTCAAAATTATCACCCTAGACAACATTCGTGTCTCAGATAACAAAGTGTAACATTGAACGGGAGAAGCAACACTTGAGCTCACATATACAAACCACAACCCTACAACAGTGATCAGCCATGAGCTGCTGGCTCAACAACTTCACAAAATGTTAAGTGAATATGAAAACACAAATTTTCTTAAAACCACATTATAACAAATATTTGAAAATGTCACTTTAGACAACTGAAGTGAAAAGATTCTAGAACAATACAACTGGCGAATTGAACTCAGGACAATAAAATACACAAAACAGAGTCCGGGAGTGTTATTGCTTAATAAAATTGTAATCTTGAACACATTCATATTTCATGCATACAGCTAGGTTCGGCTTTATAATAAGACCACTTTGACCACTCATACGCAATGCAAATGAACATTAAAAAAAGGGTGTTAAAGAATTAATAATTGATGGTTGTTATAATTTTCCTGAGAATATTTTGTTCATTTTAGAACACAGAAATTTACTCGGAGGCTATACGTTGCAATACCCACCACTTGATCTGCTGGCACTGGACAATGTATTTATTCCCTCGCTAACCATGCACGAGCTCTCAAAGTAGTGACTACCTTTGTCGCCGGCATTAATGTGCTCAAGCATGCGCCCTTTCGCACCACCATCAGTTCCTCCAAAACTGTAAAGGTCTGCTTTGCGGAATTCACGTACTGCAGGTTGTATGCCCAGTACAAGGCACATACAAGAGCGATTCCTGACGTGAAGTCAAAGACGTGAACGGATACATGTTCGCACACCACCTTAATTGAGTCTGACCACAGTGGGCTGCTCCCCGTGTAGAGCAGAGTCGGGTGCGAGTATGCAGTATCTGGGTCCTGTAAAAAAAAGACATATAATGCTGAAATTTAGTTGCTGTAAAAAACGTTATTTATGTGGACAGCCATCAATCTGTATACATTATTACTCTGACTGTCTTTACTATGCCACGTGGACTGAAAACTAAAATACCTGCGATGATAAGTTACAGGGAAAGCTCAGTTATAGTACACCCCCCCGGTTATGCGAAGACCCGCTTCTTATGATTAATCATTGGGGTCGCAGCAACCTGCCCTTAGAACCTACGCATTGAATACGCCGGTTGTATAACGCACAAGTACACGCAGCTAGCTTCATGTGATGCATGACTAGCAACCTCACACCTCTATTGCGGTTCCCAGGCGCAACCCCTACACCAAATATGACTACTCAAGGTCGGGTCTAATCAGCCGGTTTTACTTTCGCCTGGACGGAACTGTACAAATTTCACGCCGGCTCCGTCTGGACGGAACGCTAAGCTCTCAGTTGTATTCCGTCTGGGAAGGATAACTCAGCGCTCTGTTCCGTCTGGACGGATCTTTAGCACTTGTATATCGTTCCGTCTCGACGGAACGCTAGCCACAGCCTTTCCTTTAACATTGCGCTATTTCCCGGCTTGTCTCTTTGTGGCACCACTCTTTTTCTACTCGTTTCTTTACTACCCCAATATGCTCAAGGCATTATCTCAAGTAATCGCGACACTAGCCGCTCGTGCCTGTTTTTCTGTTAGCTCACAATCGGTGAAGGGTGCTCAGAGCCACAAGGTCAATTTTTATTTTTCTGGCTGAGCAAAACAAACAAATGCTTCAAATGCCACTCACTCTTGGTGATAAGATCAAAATAACCGAAGAGACCGAAAAAACGCTGAGCTACCGCCGACCCTTCCATCTACATTCGTTGCTTCTTTGTTCACGAATAACAGCAGGCAGTTCCTTTTAGCAAATGTCCTGCTTTACCTATTGCATTTCAATTCTTCTCGCACTTTTGCTATGTTCAGCTTTATCCCATGGCACACAGCTAGCACAGCAAAACGTTTTTGGAGCGCACATATTGTGGAAGTATTTTTTTTTCAGGAACGCACTCACAAATTACATGAGGACAAGTTACACAGTAAATACCATGTTGCGGCGAACCATTTACAAAGCGCTGTTATCTGTCCATTTTCGACTTCTCCTGTCTGTATCTAGTCTGTGCTACTTCAAGATGTTAAAAAGCACTTGCAACTACCCCACTGTGGATCTTTCCAAAGCTTGACTTTGCTGGCTGATATCTTAAACACACTGGTTCCTTCCTAGGATCTGGAGCTCCCCTTAAGGCTTCTCTTTATGGTAAGTTACAAAATTGAGGTTATCAAGAAACCGAAATTTGGAGTGCACTTCACCTTTAGGAAAGCAAAAAAGTACATGGTCAGGGCTATTTCGCTACCGGTGGTCAAAGTAACCATAAACGTTACGCCTAAACACGTCAGCCAGCCTTTCTAAAGACCAACAATTTTTCCCAGTTGCTCTCTCTTACATGTCGATCATTCTTTTAGTTTAAGATTGGGTACACCCTAATATTTTTAATGCCGAGGGCAACTCAAGCCAAGAACCCTTTGCCAATGTTGCCATCTAATTCGCAAATTAAGCTCACTGTTCTCACCAGTATCGTGAAGATGTCATCCTCTCTTTCCTTCACAAAATGGGGCAGCCAAACGGTAGCGCTGACACCTTCTGCATCTGTAAAGAGAACAAACTAAAGTTGTACAGCCGAATTTAACTGATGGAAACCATTTGCATCGATTTATCCAGTATGTCGAACTCCTTCCGGTAACAGTATAGTTGCAGTGAAAAATATAGCAAAATCACGTCTATATCGAATAAAAATAAAAGCGAAACCCGCTATATCGAACGGCAAATGACGCAAGAATGCGCCCCACCCCCCAAGTTGGCTTTTCCTCAAGGTGAAAGAGAAATACCGCCGGCACATTTATCTCGGCCGCTCATCGGCAGTTGGCGGCTCCTTCCCTCCTTCTCGCTCTCACTTCCTATCGTAACGCACCTGCGCCGTCTAAGGCGAGTCGTTGCACCACCCCCATGCAAAAAATGATCGTGGGCTGTCCACCAGGTTTTTTTTTCGTTCTTTGAGTTTGCACCGCTCGCGCTTTATAGGCTTTTTTTCCGAAGTGTAGCTGTGGTGGCTAGCGCTAGAAACATTTATTTGACGACTCAGCTAGTGCGAAGCGACCGAATTTGCATTTCGCCGTGAAGTTGGCAATTATAAATCGAGTCAAAAGTGGTGTGGAGCTATAGTACTACAAAGGAATTGTCATCTAGTGCAAGATAACGCTGAGTATACTTAGGTATAGCCGGACATGGCGTGCAGACAAATTTCCTTGCCTGCTTCCTTGTGCCTGATTTCCACGTACGTGTGCTCGTTAAGGAGGACATTCCCCGCCTTTTGCTCACAAATGTGGCCTTGCAAACGCTCCTGCGCCACCCTAACGCATAATAATAGTTCACTCCAAAGCCCACACAATGCTAATATACCTTTCGTTAGACCGGCGGCCTATAAACAAAACGCTTACGGTGCGAAAGCTGCAGCAGGATGGTGCGCAATTTCATGTTTATACAAAAAACAAAACATCTACGCGTAGCTGGAGCAGGTGAGACCAGGCTTGCGAGCAAAACATAGAAATGGTCTCGTAACGAGCACAGTCTCTGCGCAAGAATCAGCCACAGAAGTAGCATTAAAAGCGTTCTGCGCACCGCCTATATTCCTCTAGCACCAGCCACTGTAAGCTTACCGACGCGGTATTCAGACATCATAACCTGAAAAAGCTGAAAAATAAAAACCGCATTTCACTGTGCCTCGCCGTACCATTTAACCACAAAGCTACGCCAGCTTCCTCGAGGTCTGTGTGTACGGGATTTCGGCGCACGTTAAGGATCCCCAGGTGGTCAAAATTAATCCGGAACCCTCCACTACAGCGTTCCTCATTGCCTGCGTTGCGTCGGTGCGTTAAACCTTTAAATCAATCAAGCTTCCTCGAGGTACCCGGCGTTTCCTTTGGTTGATGGCCACTGCAATGGAACAGTTGATACACCTTCAACCGTTATCAAAGGGAACTTATTTACCACTAGTTTACCTTCGCAAACATTATAGTGAGAGTGAGGGCTGGGGGAGGGGAGGAGGGCAGGCCCATTAGTGCTAGTAAAATCTGCGGAGCGGGCAGTACTGAGCATGGTTTGGGCGCGAACCAGGTGTCCATCGTTATTTGCTCAAGTTACTGCACCCTACATGCAAAGCTATGTCGGCAATGTGACGCCAGCACACAGGGGGAGCAGGCACTCGTGTGAGCCGAGCACACAGTGGCCGTAGATACCATACTATCTTGCGCCGGATCACTAACAATTGTTGTCAGCGCTCTTGCGGCATGGCGACAAAGCAAACATGCGAGCGAGCAGACAGCAACATATCGCAGTGGGACACGCAGCGTCGCTCCCGACATCTCAACAACGCATGTCCGTGCGTTTTCCTCGGCCGCTGCCAGGTGACGGCACCGGGATCTTCGGCGGTGCGCTCCGCGGTTCCTATTTGAATTGTCCATGACTGTACGCGCAAAATTATATTCTACCAATACATACGCGTCCCGCATTTGTACGAAGTGACTGCTGCTCGGTGCCAAAAGAAGCCGCTGTCGAACACCTACTCGTTTCTTTTCATGTTGACATTTCGCCCCTCTGTCATCCTGAGCCAAATTCATCAAAGCGAACTCAGCATTCCGTGTTCAGGGTCAAATAAAAGCGCCAGAGGAAGTAAAA